>NC_072427.2:157776590-158430909 GCF_028878055.3 Symphalangus syndactylus
AGACATTCCTTTTTCCACTATTACCCTCTTAGCGCTCCGAATCTCCACTTGCATTTTCTACAGAAAGTGTGTTTCAGAACGGCTCAATCAAAACTAAGGTTCAACTCTTTTAGTTGAACAAACAGAACAGAAAGAAGTTTCACACAATTCTTCTGTGTAGTTTTTATTTGTAGACATTCTTTTTCCCAATATAGGCCTCTTAGCGCTCAGAATGTCCAATTGCAGTTTCTACAGAAAGAGTGTTTCAGAACGGCTCAATCAAAAGTAAGGTTCAACTCTGTTAGTTGAATGCACAGAACAGAAAGAAGTTTCATACAATGCTTCTGTGTAGTTTATATTTGAACATATTCTTTTTTCCACTATTACCCACTTAGCGCTACGAATGTCCAGTTGCATTTTCTACAGACAGAGTGTTTCAAAACTGCTCAATCAAAAATATGGTTTAACTCTGTTAGCTAAATGCTCAGATCAGAAAGAAGTTTCACAGAATGCTTCTGTGTAGTTTATATTTGAATATATTCCTTTTTCCACTACTACGCTCTTAGCGCTCCAAATGTCCAGTTGCATTTTCTACAGAAAGAGTGTTCAGATCTGCTCAATCAAAAGTATGGTTTAACTCTGTTAGCTGAATGCACAGATCAGAAAGAAGTTTCACCGAATGATTCTGTGTAGTTTATATTTGAAGACATTCCTTTTTCCACTATTACCCTCTTAGCGTTCCGAATCTCCACTTGCATTTTCTACAAAAAGAGTGTTTCATAACTGCTCAATCAAAAATATGTTTTATCTCTGTTAACTGAATTTACAGATCAGAAATAAGTTTCACAGAATGCATCTGTGTAGTTTTTATTTGAAGATATTCTTTTTCCCAATGTAGGCCTCTTAGCGCTTAGCATGTCCAATTGCAGTTTCTACAGAAAGAGTGTTTCAGAACGGCTCAATCAAAAGTAAGGTTCAACTCTGTTAGTTGAATGCACAGAACAGAAAGAATTTTCACAGAATGCTACTGTGTAGTTTATATTTGAATATATTCCTTTTTCCACTATTACCCTCTTAGCGCTCCGAATGTCCACTTGCATTTTCTACAGAAAGAGTGTTCAGAACTGCGCAATCAAAAGTATGGTTTAACTCTGTTAGCTTAATGAACATATCAGAAATAAGTTTCACACAATGCTTCTGTGTAGTTTTTATTTGAAGATATTATTTTTCCCAATAGAGGCCTCTTAGCGCTCAGAATGTCCAATTGCAGTTTCTACAGAAAGAGTGTTTCAGAAAGGCTCAATCAAATGTAAGGTTCAACTCTGTTAGTTGAATGCACAGAACAGAAAGTAGTTTCATACAATGCTTCTGTGTAGTTTATATTTGAACATATTCTTTTTTCCACTATTACCCACTTAGCACTACGAATGTCCAGTTGCATTTTCTACAGACAGAGTGTTTCAAAACTGCTCAATCAAAAGTATGGTTTAACTCTGTTAACTGAATGCTCAGATCAGAAAGAAGTTTCACAGAATGCTTCTGTGTAGTTTATATTTGAATATATTCCTTTTTCCACTACTACTCTCTTAGCGCTCCAAATGTCCAGTTGCATTTTCTACAGAAAGAGTGTTCAGATCTGCTCAATCAAAAGTATGGTTTAACTCTGTTAGCTGAATGCACTGATCAGAAAGAAGTTTCACAGAATGATTCTGTGTAGTTTATATTTGGAGACATTCCTTTTTCCACTATTACCCTCTTAGCGCTCCGAATCTCCACTTGCATTTTCTACAGAAAGAGTGTTTCAGAACGGCTCAATCAAAACTAAAGTTCAACTCTTTTAGTTGAACAAACAGAACAGAAAGAAGTTTCACACAATTCTTCTGTGTAGTTTTTATTTGTAGACATTCTTTTTCCCAATATAGGCCTCTTAGCGCTCAGAATGTCCAATTGCAGTTTCTACAGAAAGAGTGTTTCAGAACGGCTCAATCAAAAGTAAGGTTCAACTCTGTTAGTTGAATGCACAGAACAGAAAGAAGTTTCATACAATGCTTCTGTGTAGTTTATATTTGAACATATTCTTTTTTCCACTATTACCCACTTAGCGCTACGAATGTCCAGTTGCATTTTCTACAGACAGAGTGTTTCAAAACTGCTCAATCAAAAGTATGGTTTAACTCTGTTAGCTGAATGCTCAGATCAGAAAGAAGTTTCACAGAATGCTTCTGTGTAGTTTATATTTGAATATATTACTTTTTCCACTACTACGCTCTTAGCGCTCCAAATGTCCAGTTGCATTTTCTACAGAAAGAGTGTTCAGATCTGCTCAATCAAAAGTATGGTTTAACTCTGTTAGCTGAATGCACAGATCAGAAAGAATTTTCACAGAATGATTCTGTGTAGTTTATATTTGGAGACATTCCTTTTTCCACTATTACCCTCTTAGCGCTCCGAATCTCCACTTGCATTTTCTACAGAAAGAGTGTTTCAGAACGGCTCAATCAAAACTAAGGTTCAACTCTTTTAGTTGAACAAACAGAACAGAAAGAAGTTTCACACAATTCTTCTGTGTAGTTTTTATTTGTAGACATTCTTTTTCCCAATATAGGCCTCTTAGCGCTCAGAATGGCCAATTGCAGTTTCTACAGAAAGAGTGTTTCAGAACGGCTCAATCAAAAGTAAGGTTCAACTCTGTTATTTGAATGCACAGAACAGAAAGAAGTTTCATACAATGCTTCTGTGTATTTTATATTTGAACATATTCTTTTTTCCACTATTACCCACTTAGCGCTACGAATGTCCAGTTGCATTTTCTACAGACAGAGTGTTTCAAAACTGCTCAATCAAAAGTATGGTTTAACTCTGTTAGCTGAATGCTCAGATCAGAAAGAAGTTTCACAGAATGCTTCTGTGTAGTTTATATTTGAATATATTCCTTTTTCCACTACTACGCTCTTAGCGCTCCAAATGTCCAGTTGCATTTTCTACAGAAAGAGTGTTCAGATCTGCTCAATCAAAAGTATGGTTTAACTCTGTTAGCTGAATGCACAGATCAGAAAGAAGTTTCACCGAATGATTCTGTGTAGTTTATATTTGAAGACATTCCTTTTTCCACTATTACCCTCTTAGCGCTCCGAATCTCCACTGGCATTTTCTACAGAAAGAGTGTTCAGAACTGCGCAATCAAAAGTATGGTTTAACTCTGTTAGCTTAATGAACATATCAGAAATAAGTTTCACACAATGCTTCTGTGTAGTTTTTATTTGAAGATATTATTTTTCCCAATAGAGGCCTCTTAGCGCTCAGAATGTCCAATTGCAATTTCTACAGAAAGAGTGTTTCAGAAAGGCTCAATCAAAAGTAAGGTTCAACTCTGTTAGTTGAATGCACAGAACAGAAAGTAGTTTCATACAATGCTTCTGTGTAGTTTATATTTGAACATATTCTTTTTTCCACTATTACCCACTTAGCGCTACGAATGTCCAGTTGCATTTTCTACAGACAGAGTGTTTCAAAACTGCTCAATCAAAAGTATGGTTTAACTCTGTTAGCTGAATGCTCAGATCAGAAAGAAGTTTCACAGAATGCTTCTGTGTAGTTTATATTTGAATATATTCCTTTTTCCACTACTACGCTCTTAGCGCTCCAAGTGTCCAGTTGCATTTTCTACAGAAAGAGTGTTCAGATCTGCTCAATCAAAAGTATGGTTTAACTCTGTTAGCTGAATGCACAGATCAGAAAGAAGTTTCACCGAATGATTCTGTGTAGTTTATATTTGAAGACATTCCTTTTTCCACTATTACCCTCTTAGCGCTCCGAATCTCCACTTGCATTTTCTACAAAAAGAGTGTTTCATAACTGCTCAATCAAAAATATGTTTTATCTCTGTTAACTGAATTTACAGGTCAGAAATAAGTTTCACAGAATGCATCTGTGTAGTTTTTACTTGAAGATATTCTTTTTCCCAACGTAGGCCTCTTAGCGCTTAGCATGTCCAATTGCAGTTTCTATAGAAAGATTGTTTCAGAACGGCTCAATCAAAAGTAAGGTTGAACTCTGTTAGTTGAATGCACAGAACAGAAAGAATTTTCACAGAATGCTACTGTGTAGTTTATATTTGAATATATTCCTTTTTCCACTACTACGCTCTTAGCGCTCCAAATGTCCAGTTGCATTTTCTACAGAAAGAGTGTTCAGATCTGCTCAATCAAAAGTATGGTTTAACCCTGTTAGCTGAATGCACAGATCAGAAAGAAGTTTCACAGAATGATTCTGTGTAGTTTATATTTGGAGACATTCCTTTTTCCACTATTACCCTCTTAGCGCTCCGAATCTCCACTTGCATTTTCTACAGAAAGTGTGTTTCAGAACGGCTCAATCAAAACTAAGGTTCAACTCTTTCAGTTGAACAAACAGAACAGAAAGAAGTTTCACACAATTCTTCTGTGTAGTTTTTATTTGTAGACATTCTTTTTCCCAATATAGGCCTCTTAGCGCTCAGAATGTCCAATTGCAGTTTCTACAGAAAGAGTGTTTCAGAACGGCTCAATCAAAAGTAAGGTTCAACTCTGTTAGTTGAATGCACAGAACAGAAAGAAGTTTCATACAATGCTTCTGTGTAGTTTATATTTGAACATATTCTTTTTTCCACTATTACCCACTTAGCGCTACGAATGTCCAGTTGCATTTTCTACAGACAGAGTGTTTCAAAACTGCGCAATCAAAAATATGGTTTAACTCTGTTAGCTAAATGCTCAGATCCGAAAGAAGTTTCACAGAATGCTTCTGTGTAGTTTATATTTGAATATATTCCTTTTTCCACTACTACGCTCTTAGCGCTCCAAATGTCCAGTTGCATTTTCTACAGAAAGAGTGTTCAGATCTGCTCAATCAAAAGTATGGTTTAACTCTGTTAGCTGAATGCACAGATCAGAAAGAAGTTTCACCGAATGATTCTGTGTAGTTTATATTTGAAGACATTCCTTTTTCCACTATTACCCTCTTAGCGTTCCGAATCTCCACTTGCATTTTCTACAAAAAGAGTGTTTCATAACTGCTCAATCAAAAATAAGTTTTATCTCTGTTAACTGAATTTACAGATCAGAAATAAGTTTCACAGAATGCATCTGTGTAGTTTTTATTTGAAGATATTCTTTTTCCCAATGTAGGCCTCTTAGCGCTTAGCATGTCCAATTGCAGTTTCTACAGAAAGAGTGTTTCAGAACGGCTCAATCAAAAGTAAGGTTCAACTCTGTTAGTTGAATGCACAGAACAGAAAGAATTTTCACAGAATGCTACTGTGTAGTTTATATTTGAATATATTCCTTTTTCCACTATTACCCTCTTAGCGCTCCGAATGTCCACTTGCATTTTCTACAGAAAGAGTGTTCAGAACTGCGCAATCAAAAGTATGGTTTAACTCTGTTAGCTTAATGAACATATCAGAAATAAGTTTCACACAATGCTTCTGTGTAGTTTTTATTTGAAGATATTATTTTTCCCAATAGAGGCCTCTTAGCGCTCAGAATGTCCAATTGCAGTTTCTACAGAAAGAGTGTTTCAGAAAGGCTCAATCAAAAGTAAGGTTCAAATCTGTTAGTTGAATGCACAGAACAGAAAGAAGTTTCATACAATGCTTCTGTGTAGTTTATATTTGAACATATTCTTTTTTCCACTATTACCCACTTAGCGCTACGAATGTCCAGTTGCATTTTCTACAGACAGAGTGTTTCAAAACTGCTCAATCAAAAGTATGGTTTAACTCTGTTAGCTGAATGCTCAGATCAGAAAGAAGTTTCACAGAATGCTTCTGTGTAGTTTATATTTGAATATATTCCTTTTTCCACTACTACTCTCTTAGCGCTCCAAATGTCCAGTTGCATTTTCTACAGAAAGAGTGTTCAGATCTGCTCAATCAAAAGTATGGTTTAACTCTGTTAGCTGAATGCACAGATCAGAAAGAAGTTTCACAGAATGATTCTGTGTAGTTTATATTTGGAGACATTCCTTTTTCCACTATTACCCTCTTAGCGCTCCGAATCTCCACTTGCATTTTCTACAGAAAGAGTGTTTCAGAACGGCTCAATCAAAACTAAGGTTCAACTCTTTTAGTTGAACAAACAGAACAGAAAGAAGTTTCACACAATTCTTCTGTGTAGTTTTTATTTGTAGACATTCTTTTTCCCAATATAGGCCTCTTAGCGCTCAGAATGTCCAATTGCAGTTTCCACAGAAAGAGTGTTTCAGAACGGCTCAATCAAAAGTAAGGTTCAACTCTGTTAGTTGAATGCATAGAACAGAAAGAAGTTTCATACAATGCTTCTGTGTAGTTTATATTTGAACATATTCTTTTTTCCACTATTACCCACTTAGCGCTACGAATGTCCAGTTGCATTTTCTACAGACAGAGTGTTTCAAAGCTGCTCAATCAAAAGTATGGTTTAACTCTGTTAGCTGAATGCTCAGATCAGAAAGAAGTTTCACAGAATGCTTCTGTGTAGTTTATATTTGAATATATTCCTTTTTCCACTACTACGCTCTTAGCGCTCCAAATGTCCAGTTGCATTTTCTACAGAAAGAGTGTTCAGATCTGCTCAATCAAAAGTATGGTTTAACTCTGTTAGCTGAATGCACAGATCAGAAAGAAGTTTCACCGAATGATTCTGTGTAGTTTATATTTGAAGACATTCCTTTTTCCACTATTACCCTCTTAGCGCTCCGAATCTCCACTTGCATTTTCTACAAAAAGAGTGTTTCATAACTGCTCAATCAAAAATATGTTTTATCTCTGTTAAGTGAATTTACAGATCAGAAATAAGTTTCACAGAATGCATCTGTCTAGTTTTTATTTGAAGATATTCTTTTTCAAAATGTAGGCCTCTTAGCGCTTAGCATGTCCAATTGCAGTTTCTACAGAAAGAGTGTTTCAGATCGGCTCAATCAAAAGTAAGGTTCAACTCTGTTAGTTGAATGCACAGAACAGAAAGAATTTTCACAGAATGCTACTGTGTAGTTTATATTTGAATATATTCCTTTTTCCAGTATTAGCCTCTTAGCGCCCCGAATGTCCACTTGCATTTTCTACAGAAAGAGTGTTCAGAACTGCGCAATCAAAAGTATGGTTTAACTCTGTTAGCTTAATGAACATATCAGAAATAAGTTTCACACAATGCTTCTGTGTAGTTTTTATTTGAAGATATTATTTTTCCCAATATAGGCCTCTTAGCGCTCAGAATGTCCAATTACAGTTTCTACAGAAAGAGTGTTTCAGAAAGGCTCAATCAAAAGTAAGGTTCAACTCTGTTAGTTGAATGCACAGAACAGAAAGAAGTTTCATACAATGCTTCTGTGTAGTTTATATTTGAACATATTCTTTTTTCCACTATTACCCACTTAGCGCTACGAATGTCCAGTTGCATTTTCTACAGACAGAGTGTTTCAAAACTGCTCAATCAAAAGTATGGTTTAACTCTGTTAGCTGAATGCTCAGATCAGAAAGAAGTTTCACAGAATGCTTCTGTGTAGTTTATATTTGAATATATTCCTTTTTCCACTACTACTCTCTTAGCGCTCCAAATGTCCAGTTGCATTTTCTACAGAAAGAGAGTTCAAATCTGCTCAATCAAAAGTATGGTTTAACTCTGTTAGCTGAATGCACAGGTCAGAAAGAAGTTTCACCGAATGATTCTGTGTAGTTTATATTTGGAGACATTCCTTTTTCCACTATTACCCTCTTAGCGCTCCGAATCTCCACTTGCATTTTCTACAGAAAGAGTGTTTCAGAAAGGCTCAATCAAAACTAAGGTTCAACTCTTTTAGTTGAACAAACAGAACAGAAAGAAGTTTCACACAATTCTTCTGTGTAGTTTTTATTTGTAGACATTCTTTTTCCCAATATAGGCCTCTTAGCGCTCAGAATGTCCAATTGCAGTTTCTACAGAAAGAGTGTTTCAGAACGGCTCAATCAAAAGTAAGGTTCAACTCTGTTAGTTGAATGCACAGAACAGAAAGAAGTTTCATACAATGCTTCTGTGTAGTTTATATTTGAACATATTCTTTTTTCCACTATTACCCACTTAGCGCTACGAATGTCCAGTTGCATTTTCTACAGACAGAGTGTTTCAAAACTGCTCAATCAAAAGTATGGTTTAAATCTGTTAGCTGAATGCTCAGATCAGAAAAAAGTTTCACAGAATGCTTCTGTGTAGTTTATATTTGAATATATTCCTTTTTCCACTACTACGCTCTTAGCGCTCCAAATGTCCAGTTGCATTTTCTACAGAAAGAGTGTTCAGATCTGCTCAATCAAAAGTATGGTTTAACTCTGTTAGCTGAATGCACAGATCAGAAAGAAGTTTCACCGAATGATTCTGTGTAGTTTATATTTGAAGACATTCCTTTTTCCACTATTACCCTCTTAGCGCTCCGAATCTCCACTTGCATTTTCTACAAAAAGAGTGTTTCATAACTGCTCAATCAAAAATATGTTTTATCTCTGTTAACTGAATTTACAGATCAGAAATAAGTTTCACAGAATGCATCTGTGTAGCTTTTATTTGTAGACATTCTTTTTCCCAATGTAGGCCTCTTAGCGCTTAGCATGTCCAATTGCAGTTTCTACAGAAAGAGTGTTTCAGAACGGCTCAATCAAAAGTAAGGTTCAACTCTGTTAGTTGAATGCACAGAACAGAAAGAATTTTCACAGAATGCTACTGTGTAGTTTATATTTGAATATATTCCTTTTTCCACTATTACCCTCTTAGCGCTCCGAATGTCCACTTGCATTTTCTACAGAAAGAGTGTTCAGAACTGCGCAATCAAAAGTATGGTTTAACTCTGTTAGCTTAATGAACATATCAGAAATAAGTTTCACACAATGCTTCTGTGTAGTTTTTATTTGAAGATATTATTTTTCCCAATAGAGGCCTCTTAGCGCTCAGAATGTCCAATTGCAGTTTCTACAGAAAGAGTGTTTCAGAAAGGCTCAATCAAAAGTAAGGTTCAACTCTGTTAGTTGAATGCACAGAACAGAAAGTAGTTTCATACAATGCTTCTGTGTAGTTTATATTTGAACATATTCTTTTTTCCACTATTACCCACTTAGCGCTACGAATGTCCAGTTGCATTTTCTACAGACAGAGTGTTTCAAAACTGCTCAATCAAAAGTATGGTTTAACTCTGTTAGCTGAATGCTCAGATCAGAAAGAAGTTTCACAGAATGCTTCTGTGTAGTTTATATTTGAATATATTCCTTTTTCCACTACTACGCTCTTAGCGCTCCAAATGTCCAGTTGCATTTTCTACAGAAAGAGTGTTCAGATCTGCTCAATCAAAAGTATGGTTTAACTCTGTTAGCTGAATGCACAGATCAGAAAGAAGTTTCACAGAATGATTCTGTGTAGTTTATATTTGGAGACATTCCTTTTTCCACTATTACCCTCTTAGCGCTCCGAATCTCCACTTGCATTTTCTACAGAAAGAGTGTTTCAGAACGGCTCAATCAAAACTAAGGTTCAACTCTTTTAGTTGAACAAACAGAACAGAAAGAAGTTTCACACAATTCTTCTGTGTAGTTTTTATTTGTAGACATTCTTTTTCCCAATATAGGCCTCTTAGCGCTCAGAATGTCCAATTGCAGTTTCTACAGAAAGAGTGTTTCAGAACGGCTCAATCAAAAGTAAGGTTCAACTCTGTTAGTTGAATGCATAGAACAGAAAGAAGTTTCATACAATGCTTCTGTGTAGTTTATATTTGAACATATTCTTTTTTCCACTATTACCCACTTAGCGCTACGAATGTCCAGTTGCATTTTCTACAGACAGAGTGTTTCAAAGCTGCTCAATCAAAAGTATGGTTTAACTCTGTTAGCTGAATGCTCAGATCAGAAAGAAGTTTCACAGAATGCTTCTGTGTAGTTTATATTTGAATATATTCCTTTTTCCACTACTACGCTCTTAGCGCTCCAAATGTCCAGTTGCATTTTCTACAGAAAGAGTGTTCAGATCTGCTCAATCAAAAGTATGGTTTAACTCTGTTAGCTGAATGCACAGATCAGAAAGAAGTTTCACCGAATGATTCTGTGTAGTTTATATTTGAAGACATTCCTTTTTCCACTATTACCCTCTTAGCGCTCCGAATCTCCACTTGCATTTTCTACAAAAAGAGTGTTTCATAACTGCTCAATCAAAAATATGTTTTATCTCTGTTAAGTGAATTTACAGATCAGAAATAAGTTTCACAGAATGCATCTGTCTAGTTTTTATTTGAAGATATTCTTTTTCAAAATGTAGGCCTCTTAGCGCTTAGCATGTCCAATTGCAGTTTCTACAGAAAGAGTGTTTCAGATCGGCTCAATCAAAAGTAAGGTTCAACTCTGTTAGTTGAATGCACAGAACAGAAAGAATTTTCACAGAATGCTACTGTGTAGTTTATATTTGTATATATTCCTTTTTCCAGTATTAGCCTCTTAGCGCCCCGAATGTCCACTTGCATTTTCTACAGAAAGAGTGTTCAGAACTGCGCAATCAAAAGTATGGTTTAACTCTGTTAGCTTAATGAACATATCAGAAATAAGTTTCACACAATGCTTCTGTGTAGTTTTTATTTGAAGATATTCTTTTTCCCAATATAGGCCTCTTAGCGCTCAGAATGTCCAATTGCAGTTTCTACAGAAAGAGTGTTTCAGAAAGGCTCAATCAAAAGTAAGGTTCAACTCTGTTAGTTGAATGCACAGAACAGAAAGAAGTTTCATACAATGCTTCTGTGTAGTTTATATTTGAACATATTCTTTTTTCCACTATTACCCACTTAGCGCTACGAATGTCCAGTTGCATTTTCTACAGACAGAGTGTTTCAAAACTGCTCAATCAAAAGTATGGTTTAACTCTGTTAGCTGAATGCTCAGATCAGAAAGAAGTTTCACAGAATGCTTCTGTGTAGTTTATATTTGAATATATTCCTTTTTCCACTACTACTCTCTTAGCGCTCCAAATGTCCAGTTGCATTTTCTACAGAAAGAGAGTTCAAATCTGCTCAATCAAAAGTATGGTTTAACTCTGTTAGCTGAATGCACAGGTCAGAAAGAAGTTTCACCGAATGATTCTGTGTAGTTTATATTTGGAGACATTCCTTTTTCCACTATTACCCTCTTAGCGCTCCGAATCTCCACTTGCATTTTCTACAGAAAGAGTGTTTCAGAAAGGCTCAATCAAAACTAAGGTTCAACTCTTTTAGTTGAACAAACAGAACAGAAAGAAGTTTCACACAATTCTTCTGTGTAGTTTTTATTTGTAGACATTCTTTTTCCCAATATAGGCCTCTTAGCGCTCAGAATGTCCAATTGCAGTTTCTACAGAAAGAGTGTTTCAGAACGGCTCAATCAAAAGTAAGGTTCAACTCTGTTAGTTGAATGCACAGAACAGAAAGAATTTCATACAATGCTTCTGTGTAGTTTATATTTGAACATATTCTTTTTTCCACTATTACCCACTTAGCGCTACGAATGTCCAGTTGCATTTTCTACAGACAGAGTGTTTCAAAAGTGCTCAATCAAAAGTATGGTTTAAATCTGTTAGCTGAATGCTCAGATCAGAAAAAAGTTTCACAGAATGCTTCTGTGTAGTTTATATTTGAATATATTCCTTTTTCCACTACTACGCTCTTAACGCTCCAAATGTCCAGTTGCATTTTCTACAGAAAGAGTGTTCAGATCTGCTCAATCAAAAGTATGGTTTAACTCTGTTAGCTGAATGCACAGATCAGAAAGAAGTTTCACCGAATGATTCTGTGTAGTTTATATTTGAAGACATTCCTTTTTCCACTATTACCCTCTTAGCGCTCCGAATCTCCACTTGCATTTTCTACAAAAAGAGTGTTTCATAACTGCTCAATCAAAAATATGTTTTATCTCTGTTAACTGAATTTACAGATCAGAAATAAGTTTCACAGAATGCATCTGTGTAGCTTTTATTTGTAGATATTCTTTTTCCCAATGTAGGCCTCTTAGCGCTTAGCATGTCCAATTGCAGTTTCTACAGAAAGAGTGTTTCAGAACGGCTCAATCAAAAGTAAGGTTCAACTCTGTTAGTTGAATGCACAGAACAGAAAGAATTTTCACAGAATGCTACTGTGTAGTTTATATTTGAATATATTCCTTTTTCCACTATTACCCTCTTAGCGCTCCGAATGTCCACTTGCATTTTCTACAGAAAGAGTGTTCAGAACTGCGCAATCAAAAGTATGGTTTAACTCTGTTAGCTTAATGAACATATCAGAAATAAGTTTCACACAATGCTTCTGTGTAGTTTTTATTTGAAGATATTATTTTTCCCAATAGAGGCCTCTTAGCGCTCAGAATGTCCAATTGCAGTTTCTACAGAAAGAGTGTTTCAGAAAGGCTCAATCAAAAGTAAGGTTCAACTCTGTTAGTTGAATGCACAGAACAGAAAGTAGTTTCATACAATGCTTCTGTGTAGTTTATATTTGAACATATTCTTTTTTCCACTATTACCCACTTAGCGCTACGAATGTCCAGTTGCATTTTCTACAGACAGAGTGTTTCAAAACTGCTCAATCAAAAGTATGGTTTAACTCTGTTAGCTGAATGCTCAGATCAGAAAGAAGTTTCACAGAATGCTTCTGTGTAGTTTATATTTGAATATATTCCTTTTTCCACTACTACGCTCTTAGCGCTCCAAATGTCCAGTTGCATTTTCTACAGAAAGAGTGTTCAGATCTGCTCAATCAAAAGTATGGTTTAACTCTGTTAGCTGAATGCACAGATCAGAAAGAAGTTTCACAGAATGATTCTGTGTAGTTTATATTTGGAGACATTCCTTTTTCCACTATTACCCTCTTAGCGCTCCGAATCTCCACTTGCATTTTCTACAGAAAATGTGTTTCAGAACGGCTCAATCAAAACTAAGGTTCAACTCTTTTAGTTGAACAAACAGAACAGAAAGAAATTTCACACAATTCTTCTGTGTAGTTTTTATTTGTAGACATTCTTTTTCCCAATATAGGCCTCTTAGCGCTCAGAATGTCCAATTGCAGTTTCTACAGAAAGAGTGTTTCAGAACGGCTCAATCAAAAGTAAGGTTCAACTCTGTTAGTTGAATGCACAGAACAGAAAGAAGTTTCATACAATGCTTCTGTGTAGTTTATATTTGAACATATTCCTTTTTCCACAATTACCCACTTAGCGCTACGAATGTCCAGTTGCATTCTCTACAGACAGAGTGTTTCAAAACTGCTCAATCAAAAGTGTGGTTTAACTCTGTTAGCTGAATGCTCAGATCAGAAAGAAGTTTCACAGAATGCTTCTGTGTAGTTTATATTTGAATATATTCCTTTTTCCACTACTACGCTCTTAGCGCTCCAAATGTCCAGTTGCATTTTCTACAGAAAGAGTGTTCAGATCTGCTCAATCAAAAGTATGGTTTAACTCTGTTAGCTGAATGCACAGATCAGAAAGAAGTTTCACCGAATGATTCTGTGTAGTTTATATTTGAAGACCTTCCTTTTTCCACTATTACCCGCTTAGCGCTACGAATCTCCACTTGCATTTTCTACAAAAAGAGTGTTTCATAACTGCTCAATCAAAAATATGTTTTATCTCTGTTAACTGAATTTACAGATCAGAAATAAGTTTCACAGAATGCATCTGTGTAGTTTTTATTTGAAGATATTCTTTTTCCCAATGTAGGCCTCTTAGCGCTTAGCATGTCCAATTGCAGTTTCTACAGAAAGAGTGTTTCAGAACGGCTCAATCAAAAGTAAGGTTCAACTCTGTTAGTTGAATGCACAGAACAGAAAGAATTTTCACAGAATGCTACTGTGTAGTTTATAATTGAATATATTCCTTTTTCCACTATTACCTTCTTAGCGCTCCGAATGTCCACTTGCATTTTCTACAGAAAGAGTGTTCAGAACTGCGCAATCAAAAGTATGGTTTAACTCTGTTAGCTTAATGAACATATCAGAAATAAGTTTCACACAATGCTTCTGTGTAATTTTTATTTGAAGATATTATTTTTCCCAATATAGGCCTCTTAGCGCTCAGAATGTCCAATTGCAGTTTCTACAGAAAGAGTGTTTCAGAAAGGCTCAATCAAAAGTAAGGTTCAACTCTGTTAGTTGAATGCACAGAACAGAAAGAAGTTTCATACAATGCTTCTGTGTAGTTTATATTTGAACATATTCTTTTTTCCACTATTACCCACTTAGCGCTACGAATGTCCAGTTGCATTTTCTACAGACAGAGTGTTTCAAAACTGCTCAATCAAAAATATGGTTTAACTCTGTTAGCTGAATGCTCAGATAAGAAAGAAGTTTCACAGAATGCTTCTGTGTAGTTTATATTTGAATATATTCCTTTTTCCACTACTACGCTCTTAGCGCTCCAAATGTCCAGTTGCATTTTCTACAGAAAGAGTGTTCAGATCTGCTCAATCAAAAGTATGGTTTAACTCTGTTAGCTGAATGCACAGATCAGAAAGAAGTTTCACCGAATGATTCTGTGTAGTTTATATTTGAAGACATTCCTTTTTCCACTATTACCCTCTTAGCGCTCCGAATCTCCACTTGCATTTTCTACAAAAAGAGTGTTTCATAACTGCTCAATCAAAAATATGTTTTATCTCTGTTAACTGAATTTACAGATCAGAAATAAGTTTCACAGAATGCAACTGTGTAGCTTTTATTTGTAGATATTCTTTTTCACAATGTAGGCCTCTTAGCGCTTAGCATGTCCAATTGCAGTTTCTACAGAAAGAGTGTTTCAGAACGGCTCAATCAAAAGTAAGGTTCAACTCTGTTAGTTGAATGCACAGAACAGAAAGAATTTTCACAGAATGCTACTGTGTAGTTTATATTTGAATATATTCCTTTTTCCACTATTACCCTCTTAGCGCTCCGAATGTCCACTTGCATTTTCTACAGAAAGAGTGTTCAGAACTGCGCAATCAAAAGTATGGTTTAACTCTGTTAGCTTAATGAACTTATCAGAAATAAGTTTCACACAATGCTTCTGTGTAGTTTTTATTTGAAGATATTATTTTTCCCAATAGAGGCCTCTTAGCGCTCAGAATGTCCAATTGCAGTTTCTACAGAAAGAGTGTTTCAGAAAGGCTCAATCAAAAGTAAGGTTCAACTCTGTTAGTTGAATGCACAGAACAGAAAGTAGTTTCATACAATGCTTCTGTGTAGTTTATATTTGAACATATTCTTTTTTCCACTATTACCCACTTAGCGCTACGAATGTCCAGTTGCATTTTCTACAGACAGAGTGTTTCAAAACTGCTCAATCAAAAGTATGGTTTAACTCTGTTAGCTGAATGCTCAGATCAGAAAGAAGTTTCACAGAATGCTTCTGTGTAGTTTATATTTGAATATATTCCTTTTTCCACTACTACGCTCTTAGCGCTCCAAATGTCCAGTTGCATTTTCTACAGAAAGAGTGTTCAGATCTGCTCAATCAAAAGTATGGTTTAACTCTGTTAGCTGAATGCACAGATCAGAAAGAAGTTTCACAGAATGATTCTGTGTAGTTTATATTTGGAGACATTCCTTTTTCCACTATTACCCTCTTAGCGCTCCGAATCTCCACTTGCATTTTCTACAGAAAGTGTGTTTCAGAACGGCTCAATCAAAACTAAGGTTCAACTCTTTTAGTTGAACAAACAGAACAGAAAGAAGTTTCACACAATTCTTCTGTGTAGTTTTTATTTGTAGACATTCTTTTTCCCAATATAGGCCTCTTAGCGCTCAGAATGTCCAATTGCAGTTTCTACAGAAAGAGTGTTTCAGAACGGCTCAATCAAAAGTAAGGTTCAACTCTGTTAGTTGAATGCACAGAACAGAAAGAAGTTTCATACAATGCTTCTGTGTAGTTTATATTTGAACATATTCTTTTTTCCACTATTACCCACTTAGCGCTACGAATGTCCAGTTGCATTCTCTACAGACAGAGTGTTTCAAAACTGCTCAATCAAAAGTGTGGTTTAACTCTGTTAGCTGAATGCTCAGATCAGAAAGAAGTTTCACAGAATGATTCTGTGTAGTTTATATTTGAATATATTCCTTTTTCAACTACTACGCTCTTAGCGCTCCAAATGTCCAGTTGCATTTTCTACAGAAAGAGTGTTCAGATCTGCTCAATCAAAAGTATGGTTTAACTCTGTTAGCTGAATGCACAGATCAGAAAGAAGTTTCACCGAATGATTCTGTGTAGTTTATATTTGAAGACCTTCCTTTTTCCACTATTACCCTCTTAGCGCTACGAATCTCCACTTGCATTTTCTACAAAAAGAGTGTTTCATAACTGCTCAATCAAAAATATGTTTTATCTCTGTTAACTGAATTTACAGATCAGAAATAAGTTTCACAGAATGCATCTGTGTAGTTTTTATTTGAAGATATTCTTTTTCCCAATGTAGGCCTCTTAGCGCTTAGCATGTCCAATTGCAGTTTCTACAGAAAGAGTGTTTCAGAACGGCTCAATCAAAAGTAAGGTTCAACTCTGTTAGTTGAATGCACAGAACAGAAAGTATTTTCACAGAATGCTACTGTGTAGTTTATATTTGAATATATTCCTTTTTCCACTATTACCTTCTTAGCGCTCCGAATGTCCACTTGCATTTTCTACAGAAAGAGTGTTCAGAACTGCGCAATCAAAAGTATGGTTTAACTCTGTTAGCTTAATGAACATATCAGAAATAAGTTTCACACAATGCTTCTGTGTAATTTTTATTTGAAGATATTATTTTTCCCAATATACGCCTCTTAGCGCTCAGAATGTCCAATTGCAGTTTCTACAGAAAGAGTGTTTCAGAAAGGCTCAATCAAAAGTAAGGTTCAACTCTGTTAGTTGAATGCACAGAACAGAAAGAAGTTTCATACAATGCTTCTGTGTAGTCTATATTTGAACATATTCTTTTTTCCACTATTACCCACTTAGCGCTACGAATGTCCAGTTGCATTTTCTACAGACAGAGTGTTTCAAAACTGCTCAATCAAAAATATGGTTTAACTCTGTTAGCTGAATGCTCAGATCAGAAAGAAGTTTCACAGAATGCTTCTGTGTAGTTTATATTTGAATATATTCCTTTTTCCACTACTACGCTCTTAGCGCTCCAAATGTCCAGTTGCATTTTCTACAGAAAGAGTGTTCAGATCTGCTCAATCAAAAGTATGGTTTAACTCTGTTAGCTGAATGCACAGATCAGAAAGAAGTTTCACCGAATGATTCTGTGTAGTTTATATTTGAAGACATTCCTTTTTCCACTATTACCCTCTTAGCGCTCCGAATCTCCACTTGCATTTTCTACAAAAAGAGTGTTTCATAACTGCTCAATCAAAAATATGTTTTATCTCTGTTAACTGAATTTACAGATCAGAAATAAGTTTCACAGAATGCATCTGTGTAGCTTTTATTTGTAGATATTCTTTTTCACAATGTAGGCCTCTTAGCGCTTAGCATGTCCAATTGCAGTTTCTACAGAAAGAGTGTTTCAGAACGGCTCAATCAAAAGTAAGGTTCAACTCTGTTAGTTGAATGCACAGAACAGAAAGAATTTTCACAGAATGCTACTGTGTAGTTTATATTTGAATATATTCCTTTTTCCACTATTACCCTCTTAGCGCTCCGAATGTCCACTTGCATTTTCTACAGAAAGAGTGTTCAGAACTGCGCAATCAAAAGTATGGTTTAACTCTGTTAGCTTAATGAACATATCAGAAATAAGTTTCACACAATGCTTCTGTGTAGTTTTTATTTGAAGATATTATTTTTCCCAATAGAGGCCTCTTAGCGCTCAGAATGTCCAATTGCAGTTTCTACAGAAAGAGTGTTTCAGAAAGGCTCAATCAAAAGTAAGGTTCAACTCTGTTAGTTGAATGCACAGAACAGAAAGTAGTTTCATACAATGCTTCTGTGTAGTTTATATTTGAACATATTCTTTTTTCCACTATTACCCACTTAGCGCTACGAATGTCCAGTTGCATTTTCTACAGACAGAGTGTTTCAAAACTGCTCAATCAAAAGTATGGTTTAACTCTGTTAGCTGAATGCTCAGATCAGAAAGTAGTTTCACAGAATGCTTCTGTGTAGTTTATATTTGAATATATTCCTTTTTCCACTACTACGCTCTTAGCGCTCCAAATGTCCAGTTGCATTTTCTACAGAAAGAGTGTTCAGATCTGCTCAATCAAAAGTATGGTTTAACTCTGTTAGCTGAATGCACAGATCAGAAAGAAGTTTCACAGAATGATTCTGTGTAGTTTATATTTGGAGACATTCCTTTTTCCACTATTACCCTCTTAGCGCTCCGAATCTCCACTTGCATTTTCTACAGAAAGTGTGTTTCAGAACGGCTCAATCAAAACTAAGGTTCAACTCTTTTAGTTGAACAAACAGAACAGAAAGAAGTTTCACACAATTCTTCTGTGTAGTTTTTATTTGTAGACATTCTTTTTCCCAATATAGGCCTCTTAGCGCTCAGAATGTCCAATTGCAGTTTCTACAGAAAGAGTGTTTCAGAACGGCTCAATCAAAAGTAAGGTTCAACTCTGTTAGTTGAATGCACAGAACAGAAAGAAGTTTCATACAATGCTTCTGTGTAGTTTATATTTGAACATATTCTTTTTTCCACTATTACCCACTTAGCGCTACGAATGTCCAGTTGCATTCTCTACAGACAGAGTGTTTCAAAACTGCTCAATCAAAAGTGTGGTTTAACTCTGTTAGCTGAATGCTCAGATCAGAAAGAAGTTTCACAGAATGATTCTGTGTAGTTTATATTTGAATATATTCCTTTTTCAACTACTACGCTCTTAGCGCTCCAAATGTCCAGTTGCATTTTCTACAGAAAGAGTGTTCAGATCTGCTCAATCAAAAGTATGGTTTAACTCTGTTAGCTGAATGCACAGATCAGAAAGAAGTTTCACCGAATGATTCTGTGTAGTTTATATTTGAAGACCTTACTTTTTCCACTATTACCCTCTTAGCGCTACGAATCTCCACTTGCATTTTCTACAAAAAGAGTGTTTCATAACTGCTCAATCAAAAATATGTTTTATCTCTGTTAACTGAATTTACAGATCAGAAATAAGTTTCACAGAATGCATCTGTGTAGTTTTTATTTGAAGATATTCTTTTTCCCAACGTAGGCCTCTTAGCGCTTAGCATGTCCAATTGCAGTTTCTACAGAAAGAGTGTTTCAGAACGGCTCAATCAAAAGTAAGGTTCAACTCTGTTAGTTGAATGCACAGAACAGAAAGTATTTTCACAGAATGCTACTGTGTAGTTTATATTTGAATATATTCCTTTTTCCACTATTACCTTCTTAGCGCTCCGAATGTCCACTTGCATTTTCTACAGAAAGAGTGTTCAGAACTGCGCAATCAAAAGTATGGTTTAACTCTGTTAGCTTAATGAACATATCAGAAATAAGTTTCACACAATGCTTCTGTGTAATTTTTATTTGAAGATATTATTTTTCCCAATATACGCCTCTTAGCGCTCAGAATGTCCAATTGCAGTTTCTACAGAAAGAGTGTTTCAGAAAGGCTCAATCAAAAGTAAGGTTCAACTCTGTTAGTTGAATGCACAGAACAGAAAGAAGTTTCATACAATGCTTCTGTGTAGTCTATATTTGAACATATTCTTTTTTCCACTATTACCCACTTAGCGCTACGAATGTCCAGTTGCATTTTCTACAGACAGAGTGTTTCAAAACTGCTCAATCAAAAATATGGTTTAACTCTGTTAGCTGAATGCTCAGATCAGAAAGAAGTTTCACAGAATGCTTCTGTGTAGTTTATATTTGAATATATTCCTTTTTCCACTACTACGCTCTTAGCGCTCCAAATGTCCAGTTGCATTTTCTACAGAAAGAGTGTTCAGATCTGCTCAATCAAAAGTATGGTTTAACTCTGTTAGCTGAATGCACAGATCAGAAAGAAGTTTCACCGAATGATTCTGTGTAGTTTATATTTGAAGACATTCCTTTTTCCACTATTACCCTCTTAGCGCTCCGAATCTCCACTTGCATTTTCTACAAAAAGAGTGTTTCATAACTGCTCAATCAAAAATATGTTTTATCTCTGTTAACTGAATTTACAGATCAGAAATAAGTTTCACAGAATGCATCTGTGTAGTTTTTATTTGAAGATATTCTTTTTCCCAATGTAGGCCTCTTAGCGCTTAGCATGTCCAATTGCAGTTTCTACAGAAAGAGTGTTTCAGAACGGCTCAATCAAAAGTAAGGTTCAACTCTGTTAGTTGAATGCACAGAACAGAAAGAATTTTCACAGAATGCTACTGTGTAGTTTATATTTCAATATATTCCTTTTTCCACTATTACCCTCTTAGCGCTCCGAATGTCCACTTGCATTTTCTACAGAAAGAGTGTTCAGAACTGCGCAATCCAAAGTATGGTTTAACTCTGTTAGCCTAATGAACATATCAGAAATAAGTTTCACACAATGCTTCTGTGTAGTTTTTATTTGAAGATAATATTTTTCCCAATATAGGCCTCTTAGCGCTCAGAATGTCCAATTGCAGTTTCTACAGAAAGAGTGTTTCAGAAAGGCTCAATCAAAAGTAAGGTTCAACTCTGTTAGTTGAATGCACAGAACAGAAAGAAGTTTCATACAATGCTTCTGTGTAGTTTATATTTGAACATATTCTTTTTTCCACTATTACCCACTTAGCGCTACGAATGTCCAGTTGCATTTTCTACAGACAGAGTGTTTCAAATCTGCTCAATCAAAAGTATGGTTTAACTCTGTTAGCTGAATGCTCAGATCAGAAAGAAGTTTCACAGAATGCTTCTGTGTAGTTTATATTTGAATATATTCCTTTTTCCACTACTACGCTCTTAGCGCTCCAAATGTCCAGTTGCATATTCTACAGAAAGAGTGTTCAGATCTGCTCAATCAAAAGTATGGTTTAACTCTGTTAGCTGAATGCACAGATCAGAAAGAAGTTTCACAGAATGATTCTGTGTAGTTTATATTTGGAGACATTCCTTTATCCACTATTACCCTCTTAGCGCTCCGAATCTCCACTTGCATTTTCTACAGAAAGTGTGTTTCAGAACGGCTCAATCAAAACTAAGGTTCAACACTTTTAGTTGAACAAACAGAACAGAAAGAAGTTTCACACAATTCTTCTGTGTAGTTTTTATTTGTAGACATTCTTTTTCCCAATATAGGCCTCTTAGCGCTCAGAATGTCCAATTGCAGTTTCTACAGAAAGAGTGTTTCAGAACGGCTCAATCAAAAGTAAGGTTCAACTCTGTTAGTTGAATGCACAGAACAGAAAGAAGTTTCATACAATGCTTCTGTGTAGTTTATATTTGAACATATTCCTTTTTCCACTATTACCCACTTAGCGCTACGAATGTCCAGTTGCATTCTCTACAGACAGAGTGTTTCAAAACTGCTCAATCAAAAGTGTGGTTTAACTCTGTTAGCTGAATGCTCAGATCAGAAAGAAGTTTCACAGAATGCTTCTGTGTAGTTTATATTTGAATATATTCCTTTTTCCACTACTACGCTCTTAGCGCTCCAAATGTCCAGTTGCATTTTCTACAGAAAGAGTGTTCAGATCTGCTCAATCAAAAGTATGGTTTAACTCTGTTAGCTGAATGCACAGATCAGAAAGAAGTTTCACCGAATGATTCTGTGTAGTTTATATTTGAAGACCTTCCTTTTTCCACTATTACCCTCTTAGCGCTACGAATCTCCACTTGCATTTTCTACAAAAAGAGTGTTTCATAACTGCTCAATCAAAAATATGTTTTATCTTTGTTAACTGAATTTACAGATCAGAAATAAGTTTCACAGAATGCATCTGTGTAGTTTTTATTTGAAGATATTCTTTTTCCCAATGTAGGCCTCTTAGCGCTTAGCATGTCCAATTGCAGTTTCTACAGAAAGAGTGTTTCAGAACGGCTCAATCAAAAGTAAGGTTCAACTCTGTTAGTTGAATGCACAGAACAGAAAGTATTTTCACAGAATGCTACTGTGTAGTTTATATTTGAATATATTCCTTTTTCCACTATTACCTTCTTAGCGCTCCGAATGTCCACTTGCATTTTCTACAGAAAGAGTGTTCAGAACTGCGCAATCAAAAGTATGGTTTAACTCTGTTAGCTTAATGAACATATCAGAAATAAGTTTCACACAATGCTTCTGTGTAATTTTTATTTGAAGATATTATTTTTCCCAATATAGGCCTCTTAGCGCTCAGAATGTCCAATTGCAGTTTCTACAGAAAGAGTGTTTCAGAAAGGCTCAATCAAAAGTAAGGTTCAACTCTGTTAGTTGAATGCACAGAACAGAAAGAAGTTTCATACAATGCTTCTGTGTAGTCTATATTTGAACATATTCTTTTTTCCACTATTACCCACTTAGCGCTACGAATGTCCAGTTGCATTTTCTACAGACAGAGTGTTTCAAAACTGCTCAATCAAAAATATGGTTTAACTCTGTTAGCTGAATGCTCAGATCAGAAAGAAGTTTCACAGAATGCTTCTGTGTAGTTTATATTTGAATATATTCCTTTTTCCACTACTACGCTCTTAGCGCTCCAAATGTCCAGTTGCATTTTCTACAGAAAGAGTGTTCAGATCTGCTCAATCAAAAGTATGGTTTAACTCTGTTAGCTGAATGCACAGATAAGAAAGAAGTTTCACCGAATGATTCTGTGTAGTTTATATTTGAAGACATTCCTTTTTCCACTATTACCCTCTTAGCGCTCCGAATCTCCACTTGCATTTTCTACAAAAAGAGTGTTTCATAACTGCTCAATCAAAAATATGTTTTATCTCTGTTAACTGAATTTACAGATCAGAAATAAGTTTCACAGAATGCATCTGTGTAGTTTTTATTTGAAGATATTCTTTTTCCCAATGTAGGCCTCTTAGCGCTTAGCATGTCCAATTGCAGTTTCTACAGAAAGAGTGTTTCAGAACGGCTCAATCAAAAGTAAGGTTCAACTCTGTTAGTTGAATGCACAGAACAGAAAGAATTTTCACAGAATGCTACTGTGTAGTTTATATTTCAATATATTCCTTTTTCCACTATTACCCTCTTAGCGCTCCGAATGTCCACTTGCATTTTCTACAGAAAGAGTGTTCAGAACTGCGCAATCCAAAGTATGGTTTAACTCTGTTACCCTAATTAACATATCAGAAATAAGTTTCACACAATGCTTCTGTGTAATTTTTATTTGAAGATATTATTTTTCCCAATATAGGCCTCTTAGCGCTCAGAATGTCCAATTGCAGTTTCTACAGAAAGAGTGTTTCAGAAAGGCTCAATCAAAAGTAAGTTTCAACTCTGTTAGTTGAATGCACAGAACAGAAAGAAGTTTCATACAATGCTTCTGTGTAGTTTATATTTGAACATATTCTTTTTTCCACTATTACCCACTTAGCGCTACGAATGTCCAGTTGCATTTTCTACAGACAGAGTGTTTCAAAACTGCTCAATCAAAAGTATGGTTTAACTCTGTTAGCTGAATGCTCAGATCAGAAAGAAGTTTCACAGAATGCTTCTGTGTAGTTTATATTTGAAAATATTCCTTTTTCCACTACTACTCTCTTAGCGCTCCAAATGTCCAGTTGCATTTTCTACAGAAAGAGTGTTCAGATCTGCTCAATCAAAAGTAGGGTTTAACTCTGTTAGCTGAATGCACAGATCAGAAAGAAGTTTCACAGAATGATTCTGTGTAGTTTATATTTGGAGGCATTCCTTTTTCCACTATTACCCTCTTAGCGCTCCGAATCTCCACTTGCATTTTCTACAGAAAGTGTGTTTCAGAACGGCTCAATCAAAACTAAGGTTCAACTCTTTTAGTTGAACAAACAGAACAGAATCAAGTTTCACACAACTCTTCTGTGTAGTTTTTATTTGTAGACATTCTTTTTCCCAATATAGGCCTCTTAGCGCTCAGAATGTCCAATTGCAGTTTCTACAAAAAGAGTGTTTCAGAACGGCTCAATCAATAGTAAGGTTCAACTCTGTTAGTTGAATGCACAGAACAGAAAGGAGTTTCATACAATGTTTCTGTGTAGCTTATATTTGAACATATTCTTTTTTCCACTATTACCCACTTAGCGCTTCGAATGTCCAGTTGCATTTTCTACAGACAGAGTGTTTCAAAACTGCTCAATCAAAAGTATGGTTTAACTCTGTTAGCTGAATGCTCAGATCAGAAAGAAGTTTCACAGAATGCTTCTGTGTAGTTTATATTTGAATATATTACTTTTTCCACTACTACGCTCTTAGCGCTCCAAATGTCAAGTTGCATTTTCTACAGAAAGAGTGTTCAGATCTGCTCAATCAAAAGTATGGTTTAACTCTGTTAGCGGAATGCACAGATCAGAAAGAAGTTTCACCGAATGATTCTGTGTAGTTTATATTTGAAGACATTCTTTTTTCCACTATTACCCTCTTAGCGCTCTGAATCTCCACTTGCATTTTCTACAAAAAGTGTGTTTCATAACTGCTCAATCAAAAATATGTTTTATCTCTGTTAACTGAATTTACAGATCAGAAATAAGTTTCACAGAATGCATCTGTGTAGTTTTTATTTGAAGATATTCTTTTTCCCAATGTAGGCCTCTTAGCGCTTAGCATGTCCAATTGCAGTTTCTACAGAAAGAGTGTTTCAGAACGGCTCAATCAAAAGTATGGTTCAACTCTGTTAGTTGAATGCACAGAACAGAAAGAATTTTCACAGAATGCTACTGTGTAGTTTATATTTGAATATATTCCTTTTTCCACTATTACCCTCTTAGCGCTCCGAATGTCCACTTGCATTTTCTACAGAAAGAGTGTTCAGAACTGCGCAATCAAAAGTATGGTTTAACTCTGTTAGCTTAATGAACATATCAGAAATAAGTTTCACACAATGCTTCTGTGTAGTTTTTATTTGAAGATATTATTTTTCCCAATATAGGCCTCTTAGCGCTCAGAATGTCCAATTGCAGTTTCTACAGAAAGAGTGTTTCAGAAAGGCTCAATCAAAACTAAGGTTCAACTCTTTTAGTTGAACAAACAGAACAGAAAGAAGTTTCACACAATTCTTCTGTGTAGTTTTTATTTGTAGACATTCTTTTTCCCAATATAGGCCTCTTAGCGCTCAGAATGTCCAATTGCAGTTTCTACAGAAAGAGTGTTTCAGAACGGCTCAATCAAAAGTAAGGTTCAACTCTGTTAGTTGAATGCACAGAACAGAAAGAAGTTTCATACAATGTTTCTGTGTAGTTTATATTTGAACATATTCTTTTTTCCACTATTACCCACTTAGCGCTACGAATGTCCAGTTGCATTTTCTACAGACAGAGTGTTTCAAAACTGCTCAATCAAAAGTATGGTTTAACTCTGTTAGCTGAATGCTCAGATCAGAAAGAAGTTTCACAGAATGCTTCTGTGTAGTTTATATTTGAATATATTCCTTTTTCCACTACTACTCTCTTAGCGCTCCAAATGTCCAGTTGCATTTTCTACAGAAAGAGAGTTCAGATCTGCTCAATCAAAAGTATGGTTTAACTCTGTTAGCTGAATGCACAGATCAGAAAGACGTTTCACAGAATGATTCTGTGTAGTTTATATTTGGAGACATTCCTTTTTCCACTATTACCCTCTTAGCGCTCCGAATCTCCACTTGCATTTTCTACAGAAAGTGTGTTTCAGAACGGCTCAATCAAAACTAAGGTTCAACACTTTTAGTTGAACAAACAGAACAGAAAGAAGTTTCACACAATTCTTCTGTGTAGTTTTTATTTGTAGACATTCTTTTTCCGAATATAGGCCTCTTAGCGCTCAGAATGTCCAATTGCAGTTTCTACAGAAAGAGTGTTTCAGAACGGCTCAATCAAAAGTAAGGTTCAACTCTGTTAGTTGAATGCACAGAACAGAAAGAAGTTTCATACAATGCTTCTGTGTAGTTTATATTTGAACATATTCTTTGTTCCACTATTACCCACTTAGCGCTACGAATGTCCAGTTGCATTTTCTACAGACAGAGTATTTCAAAACTGCTCAATCAAAAGTATGGTTTAACTCTGTTAGCTGAATGCTCAGATCAGAAAGAAGTTTCACAGAATGCTTCTGTGTAGTTTATATTTGAATATATTCCTTTTTCCACTACTACGCTCTTAGCGCTCCAAATGTCCAGTTGCATTTTCTACAGAAAGAGAGTTCAGATCTGCTCAATCAAAAGTATGGTTTAACTCTGTTAGCTGAATGCACAGATCAGAAAGAAGTTTCACCGAATGATTCTGTGTAGTTTATATTTGAAGACATTCCTTTTTCCACTATTACCCTCTTAGCGCTCCGAATCTCCACTTGCATTTTCTACAAAAAGAGTGTTTCATAACTGCTCAATCAAAAATATGTTTTATCTCTGTTAACTGAATTTACAGATCAGAAATAAGTTTCACAGAAAGCATCTGTGTAGTTTTTATTTGAAGATATTCTTTTTCCCAATGTAGGCCTCTTAGCGCTTAGCATGTCCAATTGCAGTTTCTACAGAAAGAGTGTTTCAGAACGGCTCAATCAAAAGTAAGGTTCAACTCTGTTAGTTGAATGCACAGAACAGAAAGAATTTTCACAGAATGCTACTGTGTAGTTTATATTTCAATATATTCCTTTTTCCACTATTACCCTCTTAGCGCTCCGAATGTCCACTTGCATTTTCTACAGAAAGAGTGTTCAGAACTGCGCAATCCAAAGTATGGTTTAACTCTGTTAGCCTAATTAACATATCAGAAATAAGTTTCACACAATGCTTCTGTGTAGTTTTTATTTGAAGATATTATTTTTCCCAATATAGGCCTCTTAGCGCTCAGAATGTCCAATTGCAGTTTCTACAGAAAGAGTGTTTCAGAAAGGCTCAATCAAAAGTAAGGTTCAACTCTGTTAGTTGAATGCACAGAACAGAAAGAAGTTTCATACAATGCTTCTGTGTAGTTTATATTTGAACATATTCTTTCTTCCACTATTACCCACTTAGCGCTACGAATGTCCAGTTGCATTTTCTACAGACAGAGTGTTTCAAAACTGCTCAATCAAAAGTATGGTTTAACTCTGTTAGCTGAATGCTCAGATCAGAAAGAAGTTTCACAGAATGCTTCTGTGTAGTTTATATTTGAAAATATTCCTTTTTCCACTACTACTCTCTTAGCGCTCCAAATGTCCAGTTGCATTTTCTACAGAAAGAGTGTTCAGATCTGCTCAATCAAAAGTAGGGTTTAACTCTGTTAGCTGAATGCACAGATCAGAAAGAAGTTTCACAGAATGATTCTGTGTAGTTTATATTTGGAGGCATTCCTTTTTCCACTATTACCCTCTTAGCGCTCCGAATCTCCACTTGCATTTTCTACAGAAAGTGTGTTTCAGAACGGCTCAATCAAAACTAAGGTTCAACTCTTTTAGTTGAACAAACAGAACAGAATCAAGTTTCACACAACTCTTCTGTGTAGTTTTTATTTGTAGACATTCTTTTTCCCAATATAGGCCTCTTAGTGCTCAGAATGTCCAATTGCAGTTTCTACAAAAAGAGTGTTTCAGAACGGCTCAATCAATAGTAAGGTTCAACTCTGTTAGTTGAATGCACAGAACAGAAAGGAGTTTCATACAATGCTTCTGTGTAGCTTATATTTGAACATATTCTTTTTTCCACTATTACCCACTTAGCGCTACGAATGTCCAGTTGCATTTTCTACAGACAGAGTGTTTCAAAACTGCTCAATCAAAAGTATGGTTTAACTCTGTTAGCTGAATGCTCAGATCAGAAAGAAGTTTCACAGAATGCTTCTGTGTAGTTTATATTTGAATATATTACTTTTTCCACTACTACGCTCTTAGCGCTCCAAATGTCCAGTTGCATTTTCTACAGAAAGAGTGTTCAGATCTGCTCAATCAAAAGTATGGTTTAACTCTGTTAGCGGAATGCACAGATCAGAAAGAAGTTTCACCGAATGATTCTGTGTAGTTTATATTTGAAGACATTCTTTTTTCCACTATTACCCTCTTAGCGCTCTGAATCTCCACTTGCATTTTCTACAAAAAGTGTGTTTCATAACTGCTCAATCAAAAATATGTTTTATCTCTGTTAACTGAATTTACAGATCAGAAATAAGTTTCACAGAATGCATCTGTGTAGTTTTTATTTGAAGATATTCTTTTTCCCAATGTAGGCCTCTTAGCGCTTAGCATGTCCAATTGCAGTTTCTACAGAAAGAGTGTTTCAGAACGGCTCAATCAAAAGTATGGTTCAACTCTGTTAGTTGAATGCACAGAACAGAAAGAATTTTCACAGAATGCTACTGTGTAGTTTATATTTGAATATATTCCTTTTTCCACTATTACCCTCTTAGCGCTCCGAATGTCCACTTGCATTTTCTACAGAAAGAGTGTTCAGAACTGCGCAATCAAAAGTATGGTTTAACTCTGTTAGCTTAATGAACATATCAGAAATAAGTTTCACACAATGCTTCTGTGTAGTTTTTATTTGAAGATATTATTTTTCCCAATATAGGCCTCTTAGCGCTCAGAATGTCCAATTGCAGTTTCTACAGAAAGAGTGTTTCAGAAAGGCTCAATCAAAACTAAGGTTCAACTCTTTTAGTTGAACAAACAGAACAGAAAGAAGTTTCACACAATTCTTCTGTGTAGTTTTTATTTGTAGACATTCTTTTTCCCAATATAGGCCTCTTAGCGCTCAGAATGTCCAATTGCAGTTTCTACAGAAAGAGTGTTTCAGAACGGCTCAATCAAAAGTAAGGTTCAACTCTGTTAGTTGAATGCACAGAACAGAAAGAAGTTTCATACAATGTTTCTGTGTAGTTTATATTTGAACATATTCTTTTTTCCACTATTACCCACTTAGCGCTACGAATGTCCAGTTGCATTTTCTACAGACAGAGTGTTTCAAAACTGCTCAATCAAAAGTATGGTTTAACTCTGTTAGCTGAATGCTCAGATCAGAAAGAAGTTTCACAGAATGCTTCTGTGTAGTTTATATTTGAATATATTCCTTTTTCCACTACTACTCTCTTAGCGCTCCAAATGTCCAGTTGCATTTTCTACAGAAAGAGAGTTCAGATCTGCTCAATCAAAAGTATGGTTTAACTCTGTTAGCTGAATGCACAGATCAGAAAGACGTTTCACAGAATGATTCTGTGTAGTTTATATTTGGAGACATTCCTTTTTCCACTATTACCCTCTTAGCGCTCCGAATCTCCACTTGCATTTTCTACAGAAAGTGTGTTTCAGAACGGCTCAATCAAAACTAAGGTTCAACACTTTTAGTTGAACAAACAGAACAGAAAGAAGTTTCACACAATTCTTCTGTGTAGTTTTTATTTGTAGACATTCTTTTTCCGAATATAGGCCTCTTAGCGCTCAGAATGTCCAATTGCAGTTTCTACAGAAAGAGTGTTTCAGAACGGCTCAATCAAAAGTAAGGTTCAACTCTGTTAGTTGAATGCACAGAACAGAAAGAAGTTTCATACAATGCTTCTGTGTAGTTTATATTTGAACATATTCTTTGTTCCACTATTACCCACTTAGCGCTACGAATGTCCAGTTGCATTTTCTACAGACAGAGTATTTCAAAACTGCTCAATCAAAAGTATGGTTTAACTCTGTTAGCTGAATGCTCAGATCAGAAAGAAGTTTCACAGAATGCTTCTGTGTAGTTTATATTTGAATATATTCCTTTTTCCACTACTACGCTCTTAGCGCTCCAAATGTCCAGTTGCATTTTCTACAGAAAGAGAGTTCAGATCTGCTCAATCAAAAGTATGGTTTAACTCTGTTAGCTGAATGCACAGATCAGAAAGAAGTTTCACCGAATGATTCTGTGTAGTTTATATTTGAAGACATTCCTTTTTCCACTATTACCCTCTTAGCGCTCCGAATCTCCACTTGCATTTTCTACAAAAAGAGTGTTTCATAACTGCTCAATCAAAAATATGTTTTATCTCTGTTAACTGAATTTACAGATCAGAAATAAGTTTCACAGAAAGCATCTGTGTAGTTTTTATTTGAAGATATTCTTTTTCCCAATGTAGGCCTCTTAGCGCTTAGCATGTCCAATTGCAGTTTCTACAGAAAGAGTGTTTCAGAACGGCTCAATCAAAAGTAAGGTTCAACTCTGTTAGTTGAATGCACAGAACAGAAAGAATTTTCACAGAATGCTACTGTGTAGTTTATATTTGAATATATTCCTTTTTCCACTATTACCCTCTTAGCGCTCCGAATGTCCACTTGCATTTTCTACAGAAAGAGTGTTCAGAACTGCGCAATCAAAAGTATGGTTTAACTCTGTTAGCTTAATGAACATATCAGAAATAAGTTTCACACAATGCTTCTGTGTAATTTTTATTTGAAGATATTTTTTTTCCCAATATAGGCCTCTTAGCGCTCAGAATGCCCAATTGCAGTTTCTACAGAAAGAGTGTTTCAGAAAGGCTCAATCAAAAGTAAGGTTCAACTCTGTTAGTTGAATGCACAGAACAGAAAGAAGTTTCATACAATGCTTCTGTGTAGTTTATATTTGAACATATTCTTTTTTCCACTATTACCCACTTAGCGCTACGAATGTCCAGTTGCATTTTCTACAGACAGAGTGTTTCAAAACTGCTCAATCAAAAGTATGGTTTAACTCTGTTAGCTGAATGCTCAGATCAGAAAGAAGTTTCACAGAATGCTTCTGTGTAGTTTATATTTGAATATATTCCTTTCTCCACTACTACTCTCTTAGCGCTCCAAATGTCCAGTTGCATTTTCTACAGAAAGAGTGTTCAGATCTGCTCAATCAAAAGTATGGTTTAACTCTGTTAGCTGAATGCACAGATAAGAAAGAAGTTTCACCGAATGATTCTGTGTAGTTTATATTTGAAGACATTCCTTTTTCCACTATTACCCTCTTAGCGCTCCGAATCTCCACTTGCATTTTCTACAAAAAGAGTGTTTCATAACTGCTCAATCAAAAATATGTTTTATCTCTGTTAACTGAATTTACAGATCAGAAATAAGTTTCACAGAATGCATCTGTGTAGTTTTTATTTGAAGATATTCTTTTTCCCAATGTAGGCCTCTTAGCGCTTAGCATGTCCAATTGCAGTTTCTACAGAAAGAGTGTTTCAGAACGGCTCAATCAAAAGTATGGTTCAACTCTGTTAGTTGAATGCACAGAACAGAAAGAATTTTCACAGAATGCTACTGTGTAGTTTATATTTGAATATATTCCTTTTTCCACTATTACCCTCTTAGCGCTCCGAATGTCCACTTGCATTTTCTACAGAAAGAGTGTTCAGAACTGCGCAATCAAAAGTATGGTTTAACTCTGTTAGCTTAATGAACATATCAGAAATAAGTTTCACACAATGCTTCTGTGTAGTTTTTATTTGAAGATATTATTTTTCCCAATATAGGCCTCTTAGCGCTCAGAATGTCCAATTGCAGTTTCTACAGAAAGAGTGTTTCAGAAAGGCTCAATCAAAACTAAGGTTCAACTCTTTTAGTTGAACAAACAGAACAGAAAGAAGTTTCACACAATTCTTCTGTGTAGTTTTTATTTGTAGACATTCTTTTTCCCAATATAGGCCTCTTAGCGCTCAGAATGTCCAATTGCAGTTTCTACAGAAAGAGTGTTTCAGAACGGCTCAATCAAAAGTAAGGTTCAACTCTGTTAGTTGAATGCACAGAACAGAAAGAAGTTTCATACAATGTTTCTGTGTAGTTTATATTTGAACATATTCTTTTTTCCACTATTACCCACTTAGCGCTACGAATGTCCAGTTGCATTTTCTACAGACAGAGTGTTTCAAAACTGCTCAATCAAAAGTATGGTTTAACTCTGTTAGCTGAATGCTCAGATCAGAAAGAAGTTTCACAGAATGCTTCTGTGTAGTTTATATTTGAATATATTCCTTTTTCCACTACTACTCTCTTAGCGCTCCAAATGTCCAGTTGCATTTTCTACAGAAAGAGAGTTCAGATCTGCTCAATCAAAAGTATGGTTTAACTCTGTTAGCTGAATGCACAGATCAGAAAGACGTTTCACAGAATGATTCTGTGTAGTTTATATTTGGAGACATTCCTTTTTCCACTATTACCCTCTTAGCGCTCCGAATCTCCACTTGCATTTTCTACAGAAAGTGTGTTTCAGAACGGCTCAATCAAAACTAAGGTTCAACACTTTTAGTTGAACAAACAGAACAGAAAGAAGTTTCACACAATTCTTCTGTGTAGTTTTTATTTGTAGACATTCTTTTTCCGAATATAGGCCTCTTAGCGCTCAGAATGTCCAATTGCAGTTTCTACAGAAAGAGTGTTTCAGAACGGCTCAATCAAAAGTAAGGTTCAACTCTGTTAGTTGAATGCACAGAACAGAAAGAAGTTTCATACAATGCTTCTGTGTAGTTTATATTTGAACATATTCTTTGTTCCACTATTACCCACTTAGCGCTACGAATGTCCAGTTGCATTTTCTACAGACAGAGTATTTCAAAACTGCTCAATCAAAAGTATGGTTTAACTCTGTTAGCTGAATGCTCAGATCAGAAAGAAGTTTCACAGAATGCTTCTGTGTAGTTTATATTTGAATATATTCCTTTTTCCACTACTACGCTCTTAGCGCTCCAAATGTCCAGTTGCATTTTCTACAGAAAGAGAGTTCAGATCTGCTCAATCAAAAGTATGGTTTAACTCTGTTAGCTGAATGCACAGATCAGAAAGAAGTTTCACCGAATGATTCTGTGTAGTTTATATTTGAAGACATTCCTTTTTCCACTATTACCCTCTTAGCGCTCCGAATCTCCACTTGCATTTTCTACAAAAAGAGTGTTTCATAACTGCTCAATCAAAAATATGTTTTATCTCTGTTAACTGAATTTACAGATCAGAAATAAGTTTCACAGAAAGCATCTGTGTAGTTTTTATTTGAAGATATTCTTTTTCCCAATGTAGGCCTCTTAGCGCTTAGCATGTCCAATTGCAGTTTCTACAGAAAGAGTGTTTCAGAACGGCTCAATCAAAAGTAAGGTTCAACTCTGTTAGTTGAATGCACAGAACAGAAAGAATTTTCACAGAATGCTACTGTGTAGTTTATATTTGAATATATTCCTTTTTCCACTATTACCCTCTTAGCGCTCCGAATGTCCACTTGCATTTTCTACAGAAAGAGTGTTCAGAACTGCGCAATCAAAAGTATGGTTTAACTCTGTTAGCTTAATGAACATATCAGAAATAAGTTTCACACAATGCTTCTGTGTAATTTTTATTTGAAGATATTATTTTTCCCAATATAGGCCTCTTAGCGCTCAGAATGTCCAATTGCAGTTTCTACAGAAAGAGTGTTTCAGAAAGGCTCAATCAAAAGTAAGGTTCAACTCTGTTAGTTGAATGCACAGAACAGAAAGAAGTTTCATACAATGCTTCTGTGTAGTTTATATTTGAACATATTCTTTGTTCCACTATTACCCACTTAGCGCTACGAATGTCCAGTTGCATTTTCTACAGACAGAGTATTTCAAAACTGCTCAATCAAAAGTATGGTTTAACTCTGTTAGCTGAATGCTCAGATCAGAAAGAAGTTTCACAGAATGCTTCTGTGTAGTTTATATTTGAATATATTCCTTTTTCCACTACTACGCTCTTAGCGCTCCAAATGTCCAGTTGCATTTTCTACAGAAAGAGAGTTCAGATCTGCTCAATCAAAAGTATGGTTTAACTCTGTTAGCTGAATGCACAGATCAGAAAGAAGTTTCACCGAATGATTCTGTGTAGTTTATATTTGAAGACATTCTTTTTTCCACTATTACCCTCTTAGCGCTCTGAATCTCCACTTGCATTTTCTACAAAAAGTGTGTTTCATAACTGCTCAATCAAAAATATGTTTTATCTCTGTTAACTGAATTTACAGATCAGAAATAAGTTTCACAGAATGCATCTGTGTAGTTTTTATTTGAAGATATTCTTTTTCCCAATGTAGGCCTCTTAGCGCTTAGCATGTCCAATTGCAGTTTCTACAGAAAGAGTGTTTCAGAACGGCTCAATCAAAAGTATGGTTCAACTCTGTTAGTTGAATGCACAGAACAGAAAGAATTTTCACAGAATGCTACTGTGTAGTTTATATTTGAATATATTCCTTTTTCCACTATTACCCTCTTAGCGCTCCGAATGTCCACTTGCATTTTCTACAGAAAGAGTGTTCAGAACTGCGCAATCAAAAGTATGGTTTAACTCTGTTAGCTTAATGAACATATCAGAAATAAGTTTCACACAATGCTTCTGTGTAGTTTTTATTTGAAGATATTATTTTTCCCAATATAGGCCTCTTAGCGCTCAGAATGTCCAATTGCAGTTTCTACAGAAAGAGTGTTTCAGAAAGGCTCAATCAAAACTAAGGTTCAACTCTTTTAGTTGAACAAACAGAACAGAAAGAAGTTTCACACAATTCTTCTGTGTAGTTTTTATTTGTAGACATTCTTTTTCCCAATATAGGCCTCTTAGCGCTCAGAATGTCCAATTGCAGTTTCTACAGAAAGAGTGTTTCAGAACGGCTCAATCAAAAGTAAGGTTCAACTCTGTTAGTTGAATGCACAGAACAGAAAGAAGTTTCATACAATGTTTCTGTGTAGTTTATATTTGAACATATTCTTTTTTCCACTATTACCCACTTAGCGCTACGAATGTCCAGTTGCATTTTCTACAGACAGAGTGTTTCAAAACTGCTCAATCAAAAGTATGGTTTAACTCTGTTAGCTGAATGCTCAGATCAGAAAGAAGTTTCACAGAATGCTTCTGTGTAGTTTATATTTGAATATATTCCTTTTTCCACTACTACTCTCTTAGCGCTCCAAATGTCCAGTTGCATTTTCTACAGAAAGAGAGTTCAGATCTGCTCAATCAAAAGTATGGTTTAACTCTGTTAGCTGAATGCACAGATCAGAAAGACGTTTCACAGAATGATTCTGTGTAGTTTATATTTGGAGACATTCCTTTTTCCACTATTACCCTCTTAGCGCTCCGAATCTCCACTTGCATTTTCTACAGAAAGTGTGTTTCAGAACGGCTCAATCAAAACTAAGGTTCAACACTTTTAGTTGAACAAACAGAACAGAAAGAAGTTTCACACAATTCTTCTGTGTAGTTTTTATTTGTAGACATTCTTTTTCCGAATATAGGCCTCTTAGCGCTCAGAATGTCCAATTGCAGTTTCTACAGAAAGAGTGTTTCAGAACGGCTCAATCAAAAGTAAGGTTCAACTCTGTTAGTTGAATGCACAGAACAGAAAGAAGTTTCATACAATGCTTCTGTGTAGTTTATATTTGAACATATTCTTTGTTCCACTATTACCCACTTAGCGCTACGAATGTCCAGTTGCATTTTCTACAGACAGAGTATTTCAAAACTGCTCAATCAAAAGTATGGTTTAACTCTGTTAGCTGAATGCTCAGATCAGAAAGAAGTTTCACAGAATGCTTCTGTGTAGTTTATATTTGAATATATTCCTTTTTCCACTACTACGCTCTTAGCGCTCCAAATGTCCAGTTGCATTTTCTACAGAAAGAGAGTTCAGATCTGCTCAATCAAAAGTATGGTTTAACTCTGTTAGCTGAATGCACAGATCAGAAAGAAGTTTCACCGAATGATTCTGTGTAGTTTATATTTGAAGACATTCCTTTTTCCACTATTACCCTCTTAGCGCTCCGAATCTCCACTTGCATTTTCTACAAAAAGAGTGTTTCATAACTGCTCAATCAAAAATATGTTTTATCTCTGTTAACTGAATTTACAGATCAGAAATAAGTTTCACAGAAAGCATCTGTGTAGTTTTTATTTGAAGATATTCTTTTTCCCAATGTAGGCCTCTTAGCGCTTAGCATGTCCAATTGCAGTTTCTACAGAAAGAGTGTTTCAGAACGGCTCAATCAAAAGTAAGGTTCAACTCTGTTAGTTGAATGCACAGAACAGAAAGAATTTTCACAGAATGCTACTGTGTAGTTTATATTTGAATATATTCCTTTTTCCACTATTACCCTCTTAGCGCTCCGAATGTCCACTTGCATTTTCTACAGAAAGAGTGTTCAGAACTGCGCAATCAAAAGTATGGTTTAACTCTGTTAGCTTAATGAACATATCAGAAATAAGTTTCACACAATGCTTCTGTGTAATTTTTATTTGAAGATATTTTTTTTCCCAATATAGGCCTCTTAGCGCTCAGAATGCCCAATTGCAGTTTCTACAGAAAGAGTGTTTCAGAAAGGCTCAATCAAAAGTAAGGTTCAACTCTGTTAGTTGAATGCACAGAACAGAAAGAAGTTTCATACAATGCTTCTGTGTAGTTTATATTTGAACATATTCTTTTTTCCACTATTACCCACTTAGCGCTACGAATGTCCAGTTGCATTTTCTACAGACAGAGTGTTTCAAAACTGCTCAATCAAAAGTATGGTTTAACTCTGTTAGCTGAATGCTCAGATCAGAAAGAAGTTTCACAGAATGCTTCTGTGTAGTTTATATTTGAATATATTCCTTTCTCCACTACTACTCTCTTAGCGCTCCAAATGTCCAGTTGCATTTTCTACAGAAAGAGTGTTCAGATCTGCTCAATCAAAAGTATGGTTTAACTCTGTTAGCTGAATGCACAGATAAGAAAGAAGTTTCACCGAATGATTCTGTGTAGTTTATATTTGAAGACATTCCTTTTTCCACTATTACCCTCTTAGCGCTCCGAATCTCCACTTGCATTTTCTACAAAAAGAGTGTTTCATAACTGCTCAATCAAAAATATGTTTTATCTCTGTTAACTGAATTTACAGATCAGAAATAAGTTTCACAGAATGCATCTGTGTAGTTTTTATTTGAAGATATTCTTTTTCCCAATGTAGGCCTCTTAGCGCTTAGCATGTCCAATTGCAGTTTCTACAGAAAGAGTGTTTCAGAACGGCTCAATCAAAAGTATGGTTCAACTCTGTTAGTTGAATGCACAGAACAGAAAGAATTTTCACAGAATGCTACTGTGTAGTTTATATTTGAATATATTCCTTTTTCCACTATTACCCTCTTAGCGCTCCGAATGTCCACTTGCATTTTCTACAGAAAGAGTGTTCAGAACTGCGCAATCAAAAGTATGGTTTAACTCTGTTAGCTTAATGAACATATCAGAAATAAGTTTCACACAATGCTTCTGTGTAGTTTTTATTTGAAGATATTATTTTTCCCAATATAGGCCTCTTAGCGCTCAGAATGTCCAATTGCAGTTTCTACAGAAAGAGTGTTTCAGAAAGGCTCAATCAAAACTAAGGTTCAACTCTTTTAGTTGAACAAACAGAACAGAAAGAAGTTTCACACAATTCTTCTGTGTAGTTTTTATTTGTAGACATTCTTTTTCCCAATATAGGCCTCTTAGCGCTCAGAATGTCCAATTGCAGTTTCTACAGAAAGAGTGTTTCAGAACGGCTCAATCAAAAGTAAGGTTCAACTCTGTTAGTTGAATGCACAGAACAGAAAGAAGTTTCATACAATGTTTCTGTGTAGTTTATATTTGAACATATTCTTTTTTCCACTATTACCCACTTAGCGCTACGAATGTCCAGTTGCATTTTCTACAGACAGAGTGTTTCAAAACTGCTCAATCAAAAGTATGGTTTAACTCTGTTAGCTGAATGCTCAGATCAGAAAGAAGTTTCACAGAATGCTTCTGTGTAGTTTATATTTGAATATATTCCTTTTTCCACTACTACTCTCTTAGCGCTCCAAATGTCCAGTTGCATTTTCTACAGAAAGAGAGTTCAGATCTGCTCAATCAAAAGTATGGTTTAACTCTGTTAGCTGAATGCACAGATCAGAAAGACGTTTCACAGAATGATTCTGTGTAGTTTATATTTGGAGACATTCCTTTTTCCACTATTACCCTCTTAGCGCTCCGAATCTCCACTTGCATTTTCTACAGAAAGTGTGTTTCAGAACGGCTCAATCAAAACTAAGGTTCAACACTTTTAGTTGAACAAACAGAACAGAAAGAAGTTTCACACAATTCTTCTGTGTAGTTTTTATTTGTAGACATTCTTTTTCCGAATATAGGCCTCTTAGCGCTCAGAATGTCCAATTGCAGTTTCTACAGAAAGAGTGTTTCAGAACGGCTCAATCAAAAGTAAGGTTCAACTCTGTTAGTTGAATGCACAGAACAGAAAGAAGTTTCATACAATGCTTCTGTGTAGTTTATATTTGAACATATTCTTTGTTCCACTATTACCCACTTAGCGCTACGAATGTCCAGTTGCATTTTCTACAGACAGAGTATTTCAAAACTGCTCAATCAAAAGTATGGTTTAACTCTGTTAGCTGAATGCTCAGATCAGAAAGAAGTTTCACAGAATGCTTCTGTGTAGTTTATATTTGAATATATTCCTTTTTCCACTACTACGCTCTTAGCGCTCCAAATGTCCAGTTGCATTTTCTACAGAAAGAGAGTTCAGATCTGCTCAATCAAAAGTATGGTTTAACTCTGTTAGCTGAATGCACAGATCAGAAAGAAGTTTCACCGAATGATTCTGTGTAGTTTATATTTGAAGACATTCCTTTTTCCACTATTACCCTCTTAGCGCTCCGAATCTCCACTTGCATTTTCTACAAAAAGAGTGTTTCATAACTGCTCAATCAAAAATATGTTTTATCTCTGTTAACTGAATTTACAGATCAGAAATAAGTTTCACAGAAAGCATCTGTGTAGTTTTTATTTGAAGATATTCTTTTTCCCAATGTAGGCCTCTTAGCGCTTAGCATGTCCAATTGCAGTTTCTACAGAAAGAGTGTTTCAGAACGGCTCAATCAAAAGTAAGGTTCAACTCTGTTAGTTGAATGCACAGAACAGAAAGAATTTTCACAGAATGCTACTGTGTAGTTTATATTTGAATATATTCCTTTTTCCACTATTACCCTCTTAGCGCTCCGAATGTCCACTTGCATTTTCTACAGAAAGAGTGTTCAGAACTGCGCAATCAAAAGTATGGTTTAACTCTGTTAGCTTAATGAACATATCAGAAATAAGTTTCACACAATGCTTCTGTGTAATTTTTATTTGAAGATATTATTTTTCCCAATATAGGCCTCTTAGCGCTCAGAATGTCCAATTGCAGTTTCTACAGAAAGAGTGTTTCAGAAAGGCTCAATCAAAAGTAAGGTTCAACTCTGTTAGTTGAATGCACAGAACAGAAAGAAGTTTCATACAATGCTTCTGTGTAGTTTATATTTGAACATATTCTTTGTTCCACTATTACCCACTTAGCGCTACGAATGTCCAGTTGCATTTTCTACAGACAGAGTATTTCAAAACTGCTCAATCAAAAGTATGGTTTAACTCTGTTAGCTGAATGCTCAGATCAGAAAGAAGTTTCACAGAATGCTTCTGTGTAGTTTATATTTGAATATATTCCTTTTTCCACTACTACGCTCTTAGCGCTCCAAATGTCCAGTTGCATTTTCTACAGAAAGAGAGTTCAGATCTGCTCAATCAAAAGTATGGTTTAACTCTGTTAGCTGAATGCACAGATCAGAAAGAAGTTTCACCGAATGATTCTGTGTAGTTTATATTTGAAGACATTCCTTTTTCCACTATTACCCTCTTAGCGCTCCGAATCTCCACTTGCATTTTCTACAAAAAGAGTGTTTCATAACTGCTCAATCAAAAATATGTTTTATCTCTGTTAACTGAATTTACAGATCAGAAATAAGTTTCACAGAAAGCATCTGTGTAGTTTTTATTTGAAGATATTCTTTTTCCCAATGTAGGCCTCTTAGCGCTTAGCATGTCCAATTGCAGTTTCTACAGAAAGAGTGTTTCCGAACGGCTCAATCAAAAGTAAGGTTCAACTCTGTTAGTTGAATGCACAGAACAGAAAGAATTTTCACAGAATGCTACTGTGTAGTTTATATTTCAATATATTCCTTTTTCCACTATTACCCTCTTAGCGCTCCGAATGTCCACTTGCATTTTCTACAGAAAGAGTGTTCAGAACTGCGCAATCCAAAGTATGGTTTAACTCTGTTAGCCTAATTAACATATCAGAAATAAGTTTCACACAATGCTTCTGTGTAGTTTTTATTTGAAGATATTATTTTTCCCAATATAGGCCTCTTAGCGCTCAGAATGTCCAATTGCAGTTTCTACAGAAAGAGTGTTTCAGAAAGGCTCAATCAAAAGTAAGGTTCAACTCTGTTAGTTGAATGCACAGAACAGAAAGAAGTTTCATACAATGCTTCTGTGTAGTTTATATTTGAACATATTCTTTTTTCCACTATTACCCACTTAGCGCTACGAATGTCCAGTTGCATTTTCTACAGACAGAGTGTTTCAAAACTGCTCAATCAAAAGTATGGTTTAACTCTGTTAGCTGAATGCTCAGATCAGAAAGAAGTTTCACAGAATGCTTCTGTGTAGTTTATATTTGAAAATATTCCTTTTTCCACTACTACTCTCTTAGCGCTCCAAATGTCCAGTTGCATTTTCTACAGAAAGAGTGTTCAGATCTGCTCAATCAAAAGTAGGGTTTAACTCTGTTAGCTGAATGCACAGATCAGAAAGAAGTTTCACAGAATGATTCTGTGTAGTTTATATTTGGAGGCATTCCTTTTTCCACTATTACCCTCTTAGCGCTCCGAATCTCCACTTGCATTTTCTACAGAAAGTGTGTTTCAGAACGGCTCAATCAAACTAAGGTTCAACTCTTTTAGTTGAACAAACAGAACAGAATCAAGTTTCACACAACTCTTCTGTGTAGTTTTTATTTGTAGACATTCTTTTTCCCAATATAGGCCTCTTAGCGCTCAGAATGTCCAATTGCAGTTTCTACAAAAAGAGTGTTTCAGAACGGCTCAATCAATAGTAAGGTTCAACTCTGTTAGTTGAATGCACAGAACAGAAAGGAGTTTCATACAATGCTTCTGTGTAGCTTATATTTGAACATATTCTTTTTTCCACTATTACCCACTTAGCGCTACGAATGTCCAGTTGCATTTTCTACAGACAGAGTGTTTCAAAACTGCTCAATCAAAAGTATGGTTTAACTCTGTTAGCTGAATGCTCAGATCAGAAAGAAGTTTCACAGAATGCTTCTGTGTAGTTTATATTTGAATATATTACTTTTTCCACTACTACGCTCTTAGCGCTCCAAATGTCCAGTTGCATTTTCTACAGAAAGAGTGTTCAGATCTGCTCAATCAAAAGTATGGTTTAACTCTGTTAGCGGAATGCACAGATCAGAAAGAAGTTTCACCGAATGATTCTGTGTAGTTTATATTTGAAGACATTCTTTTTTCCACTATTACCCTCTTAGCGCTCTGAATCTCCACTTGCATTTTCTACAAAAAGTGTGTTTCATAACTGCTCAATCAAAAATATGTTTTATCTCTGTTAACTGAATTTACAGATCAGAAATAAGTTTCACAGAATGCATCTGTGTAGTTTTTATTTGAAGATATTCTTTTTCCCAATGTAGGCCTCTTAGCGCTTAGCATGTCCAATTGCAGTTTCTACAGAAAGAGTGTTTCAGAACGGCTCAATCAAAAGTATGGTTCAACTCTGTTAGTTGAATGCACAGAACAGAAAGAATTTTCACAGAATGCTACTGTGTAGTTTATATTTGAATATATTCCTTTTTCCACTATTACCCTCTTAGCGCTCCGAATGTCCACTTGCATTTTCTACAGAAAGAGTGTTCAGAACTGCGCAATCAAAAGTATGGTTTAACTCTGTTAGCTTAATGAACATATCAGAAATAAGTTTCACACAATGCTTCTGTGTAGTTTTTATTTGAAGATATTATTTTTCCCAATATAGGCCTCTTAGCGCTCAGAATGTCCAATTGCAGTTTCTACAGAAAGAGTGTTTCAGAAAGGCTCAATCAAAACTAAGGTTCAACTCTTTTAGTTGAACAAACAGAACAGAAAGAAGTTTCACACAATTCTTCTGTGTAGTTTTTATTTGTAGACATTCTTTTTCCCAATATAGGCCTCTTAGCGCTCAGAATGTCCAATTGCAGTTTCTACAGAAAGAGTGTTTCAGAACGGCTCAATCAAAAGTAAGGTTCAACTCTGTTAGTTGAATGCACAGAACAGAAAGAAGTTTCATACAATGTTTCTGTGTAGTTTATATTTGAACATATTCTTTTTTCCACTATTACCCACTTAGCGCTACGAATGTCCAGTTGCATTTTCTACAGACAGAGTGTTTCAAAACTGCTCAATCAAAAGTATGGTTTAACTCTGTTAGCTGAATGCTCAGATCAGAAAGAAGTTTCACAGAATGCTTCTGTGTAGTTTATATTTGAATATATTCCTTTTTCCACTACTACTCTCTTAGCGCTCCAAATGTCCAGTTGCATTTTCTACAGAAAGAGAGTTCAGATCTGCTCAATCAAAAGTATGGTTTAACTCTGTTAGCTGAATGCACAGATCAGAAAGACGTTTCACAGAATGATTCTGTGTAGTTTATATTTGGAGACATTCCTTTTTCCACTATTACCCTCTTAGCGCTCCGAATCTCCACTTGCATTTTCTACAGAAAGTGTGTTTCAGAACGGCTCAATCAAAACTAAGGTTCAACACTTTTAGTTGAACAAACAGAACAGAAAGAAGTTTCACACAATTCTTCTGTGTAGTTTTTATTTGTAGACATTCTTTTTCCGAATATAAGCCTCTTAGCGCTCAGAATGTCCAATTGCAGTTTCTACAGAAAGAGTGTTTCAGAACGGCTCAATCAAAAGTAAGGTTCAACTCTGTTAGTTGAATGCACAGAACAGAAAGAAGTTTCATACAATGCTTCTGTGTAGTTTATATTTGAACATATTCTTTGTTCCACTATTACCCACTTAGCGCTACGAATGTCCAGTTGCATTTTCTACAGACAGAGTATTTCAAAACTGCTCAATCAAAAGTATGGTTTAACTCTGTTAGCTGAATGCTCAGATCAGAAAGAAGTTTCACAGAATGCTTCTGTGTAGTTTATATTTGAATATATTCCTTTTTCCACTACTACGCTCTTAGCGCTCCAAATGTCCAGTTGCATTTTCTACAGAAAGAGAGTTCAGATCTGCTCAATCAAAAGTATGGTTTAACTCTGTTAGCTGAATGCACAGATCAGAAAGAAGTTTCACCGAATGATTCTGTGTAGTTTATATTTGAAGACATTCCTTTTTCCACTATTACCCTCTTAGCGCTCCGAATCTCCACTTGCATTTTCTACAAAAAGAGTGTTTCATAACTGCTCAATCAAAAATATGTTTTATCTCTGTTAACTGAATTTACAGATCAGAAATAAGTTTCACAGAAAGCATCTGTGTAGTTTTTATTTGAAGATATTCTTTTTCCCAATGTAGGCCTCTTAGCGCTTAGCATGTCCAATTGCAGTTTCTACAGAAAGAGTGTTTCAGAACGGCTCAATCAAAAGTAAGGTTCAACTCTGTTAGTTGAATGCACAGAACAGAAAGAATTTTCACAGAATGCTACTGTGTAGTTTATATTTGAATATATTCCTTTTTCCACTATTACCCTCTTAGCGCTCCGAATGTCCACTTGCATTTTCTACAGAAAGAGTGTTCAGAACTGCGCAATCAAAAGTATGGTTTAACTCTGTTAGCTTAATGAACATATCAGAAATAAGTTTCACACAATGCTTCTGTGTAATTTTTATTTGAAGATATTTTTTTTCCCAATATAGGCCTCTTAGCGCTCAGAATGCCCAATTGCAGTTTCTACAGAAAGAGTGTTTCAGAAAGGCTCAATCAAAAGTAAGGTTCAACTCTGTTAGTTGAATGCACAGAACAGAAAGAAGTTTCATACAATGCTTCTGTGTAGTTTATATTTGAACATATTCTTTTTTCCACTATTACCCACTTAGCGCTACGAATGTCCAGTTGCATTTTCTACAGACAGAGTGTTTCAAAACTGCTCAATCAAAAGTATGGTTTAACTCTGTTAGCTGAATGCTCAGATCAGAAAGAAGTTTCACAGAATGCTTCTGTGTAGTTTATATTTGAATATATTCCTTTCTCCACTACTACTCTCTTAGCGCTCCAAATGTCCAGTTGCATTTTCTACAGAAAGAGTGTTCAGATCTGCTCAATCAAAAGTATGGTTTAACTCTGTTAGCTGAATGCACAGATAAGAAAGAAGTTTCACCGAATGATTCTGTGTAGTTTATATTTGAAGACATTCCTTTTTCCACTATTACCCTCTTAGCGCTCCGAATCTCCACTTGCATTTTCTACAAAAAGAGTGTTTCATAACTGCTCAATCAAAAATATGTTTTATCTCTGTTAACTGAATTTACAGATCAGAAATAAGTTTCACAGAATGCATCTGTGTAGTTTTTATTTGAAGATATTCTTTTTCCCAATGTAGGCCTCTTAGCGCTTAGCATGTCCAATTGCAGTTTCTACAGAAAGAGTGTTTCAGAACGGCTCAATCAAAAGTATGGTTCAACTCTGTTAGTTGAATGCACAGAACAGAAAGAATTTTCACAGAATGCTACTGTGTAGTTTATATTTGAATATATTCCTTTTTCCACTATTACCCTCTTAGCGCTCCGAATGTCCACTTGCATTTTCTACAGAAAGAGTGTTCAGAACTGCGCAATCAAAAGTATGGTTTAACTCTGTTAGCTTAATGAACATATCAGAAATAAGTTTCACACAATGCTTCTGTGTAGTTTTTATTTGAAGATATTATTTTTCCCAATATAGGCCTCTTAGCGCTCAGAATGTCCAATTGCAGTTTCTACAGAAAGAGTGTTTCAGAAAGGCTCAATCAAAACTAAGGTTCAACTCTTTTAGTTGAACAAACAGAACAGAAAGAAGTTTCACACAATTCTTCTGTGTAGTTTTTATTTGTAGACATTCTTTTTCCCAATATAGGCCTCTTAGCGCTCAGAATGTCCAATTGCAGTTTCTACAGAAAGAGTGTTTCAGAACGGCTCAATCAAAAGTAAGGTTCAACTCTGTTAGTTGAATGCACAGAACAGAAAGAAGTTTCATACAATGTTTCTGTGTAGTTTATATTTGAACATATTCTTTTTTCCACTATTACCCACTTAGCGCTACGAATGTCCAGTTGCATTTTCTACAGACAGAGTGTTTCAAAACTGCTCAATCAAAAGTATGGTTTAACTCTGTTAGCTGAATGCTCAGATCAGAAAGAAGTTTCACAGAATGCTTCTGTGTAGTTTATATTTGAATATATTCCTTTTTCCACTACTACTCTCTTAGCGCTCCAAATGTCCAGTTGCATTTTCTACAGAAAGAGAGTTCAGATCTGCTCAATCAAAAGTATGGTTTAACTCTGTTAGCTGAATGCACAGATCAGAAAGACGTTTCACAGAATGATTCTGTGTAGTTTATATTTGGAGACATTCCTTTTTCCACTATTACCCTCTTAGCGCTCCGAATCTCCACTTGCATTTTCTACAGAAAGTGTGTTTCAGAACGGCTCAATCAAAACTAAGGTTCAACACTTTTAGTTGAACAAACAGAACAGAAAGAAGTTTCACACAATTCTTCTGTGTAGTTTTTATTTGTAGACATTCTTTTTCCGAATATAGGCCTCTTAGCGCTCAGAATGTCCAATTGCAGTTTCTACAGAAAGAGTGTTTCAGAACGGCTCAATCAAAAGTAAGGTTCAACTCTGTTAGTTGAATGCACAGAACAGAAAGAAGTTTCATACAATGCTTCTGTGTAGTTTATATTTGAACATATTCTTTGTTCCACTATTACCCACTTAGCGCTACGAATGTCCAGTTGCATTTTCTACAGACAGAGTATTTCAAAACTGCTCAATCAAAAGTATGGTTTAACTCTGTTAGCTGAATGCTCAGATCAGAAAGAAGTTTCACAGAATGCTTCTGTGTAGTTTATATTTGAATATATTCCTTTTTCCACTACTACGCTCTTAGCGCTCCAAATGTCCAGTTGCATTTTCTACAGAAAGAGAGTTCAGATCTGCTCAATCAAAAGTATGGTTTAACTCTGTTAGCTGAATGCACAGATCAGAAAGAAGTTTCACCGAATGATTCTGTGTAGTTTATATTTGAAGACATTCTTTTTTCCACTATTACCCTCTTAGCGCTCCGAATCTCCACTTGCATTTTCTACAAAAAGAGTGTTTCATAACTGCTCAATCAAAAATATGTTTTATCTCTGTTAACTGAATTTACAGATCAGAAATAAGTTTCACAGAAAGCATCTGTGTAGTTTTTATTTGAAGATATTCTTTTTCCCAATGTAGGCCTCTTAGCGCTTAGCATGTCCAATTGCAGTTTCTACAGAAAGAGTGTTTCAGAACGGCTCAATCAAAAGTAAGGTTCAACTCTGTTAGTTGAATGCACAGAACAGAAAGAATTTTCACAGAATGCTACTGTGTAGTTTATATTTGAATATATTCCTTTTTCCACTATTACCCTCTTAGCGCTCCGAATGTCCACTTGCATTTTCTACAGAAAGAGTGTTCAGAACTGCGCAATCAAAAGTATGGTTTAACTCTGTTAGCTTAATGAACATATCAGAAATAAGTTTCACACAATGCTTCTGTGTAATTTTTATTTGAAGATATTATTTTTCCCAATATAGGCCTCTTAGCGCTCAGAATGTCCAATTGCAGTTTCTACAGAAAGAGTGTTTCAGAAAGGCTCAATCAAAAGTAAGGTTCAACTCTGTTAGTTGAATGCACAGAACAGAAAGAAGTTTCATACAATGCTTCTGTGTAGTTTATATTTGAACATATTCTTTTTTCCACTATTACCCACTTAGCGCTACGAATGTCCAGTTGCATTTTCTACAGACAGAGTGTTTCAAAACTGCTCAATCAAAAGTATGGTTTAACTCTGTTAGCTGAATGCTCAGATCAGAAAGAAGTTTCACAGAATGCTTCTGTGTAGTTTATATTTGAATATATTCCTTTCTCCACTACTACTCTCTTAGCGCTCCAAATGTCCAGTTGCATTTTCTACAGAAAGAGTGTTCAGATCTGCTCAATCAAAAGTATGGTTTAACTCTGTTAGCTGAATGCACAGATAAGAAAGAAGTTTCACCGAATGATTCTGTGTAGTTTATATTTGAAGACATTCCTTTTTCCACTATTACCCTCTTAGCGCTCCGAATCTCCACTTGCATTTTCTACAAAAAGAGTGTTTCATAACTGCTCAATCAAAAATATGTTTTATCTCTGTTAACTGAATTTACAGATCAGAAATAAGTTTCACAGAATGCATCTGTGTAGTTTTTATTTGAAGATATTCTTTTTCCCAATGTAGGCCTCTTAGCGCTTAGCATGTCCAATTGCAGTTTCTACAGAAAGAGTGTTTCAGAACGGCTCAATCAAAAGTAAGGTTCAACTCTGTTAGTTGAATGCACAGAACAGAAAGTATTTTCACAGAATGCTACTGTGTAGTTTATATTTCAATATATTCCTTTTTCCATTATTACCCTCTTAGCGCTCCGAATGTCCACTTGCATTTTCTACAGAAAGAGTGTTCAGAACTGCGCAATCCAAAGTATGGTTTAACTCTGTTAGCCTAATGAACATATCAGAAATAAGTTTCACACAATGCTTCTGTGTAGTTTTTATTTGAAGATATTATTTTTCCCAATATAGGCCTCTTAGCGCTCAGAATGTCCAATTGCAGTTTCTACAGAAAGAGTGTTTCAGAAAGGCTCAATCAAAAGTAAGGTTCAACTCTGTTAGTTGAATGCACAGAACAGAAAGAAGTTTCATACAATGCTTCTGTGTAGTTTATATTTGAACATATTCTTTTTTCCACTATTACCCACTTAGCGCTACGAATGTCCAGTTGCATTTTCTACAGACAGAGTGTTTCAAAACTGCTCAATCAAAAGTATGGTTTAACTCTGTTAGCTGAATGCTCAGATCAGAAAGAAGTTTCACAGAATGCTTCTGTGTAGTTTATATTTGAAAATATTCCTTTTTCCACTACTACTCTCTTAGCGCTCCAAATGTCCAGTTGCATTTTCTACAGAAAGAGTGTTCAGATCTGCTCAATCAAAAGTAGGGTTTAACTCTGTTAGCTGAATGCACAGATCAGAAACAAGTTTCACAGAATGATTCTGTGTAGTTTATATTTGGAGGCATTCCTTTTTCCACTATTACCCTCTTAGCGCTCCGAATCTCCACTTGCATTTTCTACAGAAAGTGTGTTTCATAACGGCTCAATCAAAACTAAGGTTCAACTCTTTTAGTTGAACAAACAGAACAGAATCAAGTTTCACACAACTCTTCTGTGTAGTTTTTATTTGTAGACATTCTTTTTCCCAATATAGGCCTCTTAGCGCTCAGAATGTCCAATTGCAGTTTCTACAAAAAGAGTGTTTCAGAAGGGCTCAATCAATAGTAAGGTTCAACTCTGTTAGTTGAATGCACAGAACAGAAAGCAGTTTCATACAATGCTTCTGTGTAGCTTATATTTGAACATATTCTTTTTTCCACAATTACCCACTTAGCGCTACGAATGTCCAGTTGCATTTTCTACAGACAGAGTGTTTCAAAACTGCTCAATCAAAAGTATGGTTTAACTCTGTTAGCTGAATGCTCAGATCAGAAAGAAGTTTCACAGAATGCTTCTGTGTAGTTTATATTTGAATATATTACTTTTTCCACTACTACGCTCTTAGCGCTCCAAATGTCCAGTTGCATTTTCTACAGAAAGAGTGTTCAGATCTGCTCAATCAAAAGTATGGTTTAACTCTGTTAGCTGAATGCACAGATCAGAAAGACGTTTCACAGAATGATTCTGTGTAGTTTATATTTGGAGACATTCCTTTTTCCACTATTACCCTCTTAGCGCTCCGAATCTCCACTTGCATTTTCTACAGAAAGTGTGTTTCAGAACGGCTCAATCAAAACTAAGGTTCAACACTTTTAGTTGAACAAACAGAACAGAAAGAAGTTTCACACAATTCTTCTGTGTAGTTTTTATTTGTAGACATTCTTTTTCCGAATATAGGCCTCTTAGCGCTCAGAATGTCCAATTGCAGTTTCTACAGAAAGAGTGTTTCAGAACGGCTCAATCAAAAGTAAGGTTCAACTCTGTTAGTTGAATGCACAGAATAGAAAGAAGTTTCATACAATGCTTCTGTGTAGTTTATATTTGAACATATTCTTTGTTCCACTATTACCCACTTAGCGCTACGAATGTCCAGTTGCATTTTCTACAGACAGAGTATTTCAAAACTGCTCAATCAAAAGTATGGTTTAACTCTGTTAGCTGAATGCTCAGATCAGAAAGAAGTTTCACAGAATGCTTCTGTGTAGTTTATATTTGAATATATTCCTTTTTCCACTACTACGCTCTTAGCGCTCCAAATGTCCAGTTGCATTTTCTACAGAAAGAGTGTTCAGATCTGCTCAATCAAAAGTATGCTTTAACTCTGTTAGCTGAATGCACAGATCAGAAAGAAGTTTCACCGAATGATTCTGTGTAGTTTATATTTGAAGACATTCCTTTTTCCACTATTACCCTCTTAGCGCTCCGAATCTCCACTTGCATTTTCTACAAAAAGAGTGTTTCATAACTGCTCAATCAAAAATATGTTTTATCTCTGTTAACTGAATTTACAGATCAGAAATAAGTTTCACAGAAAGCATCTGTGTAGTTTTTATTTGAAGATATTCTTTTTCCCAATGTAGGCCTCTTAGCGCTTAGCATGTCCAATTGCAGTTTCTACAGAAAGAGTGTTTCAGAACGGCTCAATCAAAAGTAAGGTTCAACTCTGTTAGTTGAATGCACAGAACAGAAAGAATTTTCACAGAATGCTACTGTGTAGTTTATATTTGAATATATTCCTTTTTCCACTATTACCCTCTTAGCTCTCCGAATGTCCACTTGCATTTTCTACAGAAAGAGTGTTCAGAACTGCGCAATCAAAAGTATGGTTTAACTCTGTTAGCTTAATGAACATATCAGAAATAAGTTTCACACAATGCTTCTGTGTAGTTTTTATTTGAAGATATTTTTTTTCCCAGTAGAGGCCTCTTAGCGCTCAGAATGTCCAATTGCAGTTTCTACAGAAAGAGTGTTTCAGAAAGGCTCAACCAAAAGTAAGGTTCAACTCTGTTAGTTGAATGCACAGAACAGAAAGAAGTTTCATACAATGCTTCTGTGTAGTTTATATTTGAACATATTCTTTTTTCCACTATTACCCACTTAGCGCTACGAATGTCCAGTTGCATTTTCTACAGACAGAGTGTTTCAAAACTGCTCAATCAAAAGTATGGTTTAATTCTGTTAGCTGAATGCTCAGATCAGAAAGAAGTTTCACAGAATGCATCTGTGTAGTTTATATTTGAATATATTCCTTTTTCCACTACTACTCTCTTAGCGCTCCAAATGTCCAGTTGCATTTTCTACAGAAAGAGTGTTCAGATCTGCTCAATCAAAAGTATGGTTTAACTCTGTTAGCTGAATGCACAGATCAGAAAGAAGTTTCACAGAATGATTCTGTGTAGTTTATATTTGGAGACATTCCTTTTTCCACTATTACCCTCTTAGCGCTCCGAATCTCCACTTGCATTTTCTACAGAAAGAGTGTTTCAGAACGGCTCAATCAAAACTAAGGTTCAACTCTTTTAGTTGAACAAACAGAACAGAAAGAAGTTTCACACAATTCTTCTGTGTAGTTTTTATTTGTAGACATTCTTTTTCCCAATATAGGCCTCTTAGCGCTCAGAATGTCCAATTGCAGTTTCTACAGAAAGAGTGTTTCAGAACGGCTCAATCAAAAGTAAGGTTCAACTCTGTTAGTTGAATGCATAGAACAGAAAGAAGTTTCATACAATGCTTCTGTGTAGTTTATATTTGAACATATTCTTTTTTCCACTATTACCCACTTAGCGCTACGAATGTCCAGTTGCATTTTCTACAGACAGAGTGTTTCAAAACTGCTCAATCAAAAGTATGGTTTAACTCTGTTAGCTGAATGCTCAGATCAGAAAGAAGTTTCACAGAATGCTTCTGTGTAGTTTATATTTGAATATATTACTTTTTCCACTACTACGCTCTTAGCGCTCCAAATGTCCAGTTGCATTTTCTACAGAAAGAGTGTTCAGATCTGCTCAATCAAAAGTATGGTTTAACTCTGTTAGCTGAATGCACAGATCAGAAAGAAGTTTCACCGAATGATTCTGTGTAGTTTATATTTGAAGACATTCCTTTTTCCACTATTACCCTCTTAGCGCTCCGAATCTCCACTTGCATTTTCTACAAAAAGAGTGTTTCATAACTGCTCATTCAAAAATATGTTTTATCTCTGTTAAGTGAATTTACAGATCAGAAATAAGTTTCACAGAATGCATCTGTCTAGTTTTTATTTGAAGATATTCTTTTTCAAAATGTAGGCCTCTTAGCGCTTAGCATGTCCAATTGCAGTTTCTACAGAAAGAGTGTTTCAGATCGGCTCAATCAAAAGTAAGGTTCAACTCTGTTAGTTGAATGCACAGAACAGAAAGAATTTTCACAGAATGCTACTGTGTATTTTATATTTGAATATATTCCTTTTTCCACTATTAGCCTCTTAGCGCTCCGAATGTCCACTTGCATTTTCTACAGAAAGAGTGTTCAGAACTGCGCAATCAAAAGTATGGTTTAACTCTGTTAGCTTAATGAACATATCAGAAATAAGTTTCACACAATGCTTCTGTGTAGTTTTTATTTGAAGATATTATTTTTCCCAATATAGGCCTCTTAGCGCTCAGAATGTCCAATTGCAGTTTCTACAGAAAGAGTGTTTCAGAAAGGCTCAATCAAAAGTAAGGTTCAACTCTGTTAGTTGAATGCACAGAACAGAAAGAAGTTTCATACAATGCTTCTGTGTAGTTTATATTTGAACATATTCTTTTTTCCACTATTACCCACTTAGCGCTACGAATGTCCAGTTGCATTTTCTACAGACAGAGTGTTTCAAAACTGCTCAATCAAAAGTATGGTTTAACTCTGTTAGCTGAATGCTCAGATCAGAAAGAAGTTTCACAGAATGCTTCTGTGTAGTTTATATTTGAATATATTCCTTTTTCCACTACTACGCTCTTAGCGCTCCAAATGTCCAGTTGCATTTTCTACAGAAAGAGTGTTCAGATCTGCTCAATCAAAAGTATGGTTTAACTCTGTTAGCTGAATGCACAGATCAGAAAGAAGTTTCACCGAATGATTCTGTGTAGTTTATATTTGAAGACATTCCTTTTTCCACTATTACCCTCTTAGCGCTCCGAATCTCCACTTGCATTTTCTACAAAAAGAGTGTTTCATAACTGCTCAATCAAAAATATGTTTTATCTCTGTTAACTGAATTTACAGATCAGAAATAAGTTTCACAGAATGCATCTGTGTAGTTTTTATTTGAAGATATTCTTTTTCCCAATGTAGGCCTCTTAGCGCTTAGCATGTCCAATTGCAGTTTCTACAGAAAGAGTGTTTCAGAACGGCTCAATCAAAAGTAAGGTTCAACTCTGTTAGTTGAATGCACAGAACAGAAAGAATTTTCACAGAATGCTACTGTGTAGTTTATATTTGAATATATTCCTTTTTCCACTCTTACCCTCTTAGCGCTCCGAATGTCCACTTGCATTTTCTACAGAAAGAGTGTTCAGAACTGCGCAATCAAAAGTATGGTTTAACTCTGTTAGCTTAATGAACATATCAGAAATAAGTTTCACACAATGCTTCTGTGTAGTTTTTATTTGAAGATATTTTTTTTCCCAATAGAGGCCTCTTAGCGCTCAGAATGTCCAATTGCAGTTTCTACAGAAAGAGTGTTTCAGAAAGGCTCAATCAAAAGTAAGGTTCAACTCTGTTAGTTGAATGCACAGAACAGAAAGAAGTTTCATACAATGCTTCTGTGTAGTTTATATTTGAACATATTCTTTTTTCCACTATTACCCACTTAGCGCTACGAATGTCCAGTTGCATTTTCTACAGACAGAGTGTTTCAAAACTGCTCAATCAAAAGTATGGTTTAATTCTGTTAGCTGAATGCTCAGATCAGAAAGAAGTTTCACAGAATGCATCTGTGTAGTTTATATTTGAATATATTCCTTTTTCCACTACTACTCTCTTAGCGCTCCAAATGTCCAGTTGCATTTTCTACAGAAAGAGTGTTCAGATCTGCTCAATCAAAAGTATGGTTTAACTCTGTTAGCTGAATGCACAGATCAGAAAGAAGTTTCACAGAATGATTCTGTGTAGTTTATATTTGGAGACATTCCTTTTTCCACTATTACCCTCTTAGCGCTCCGAATCTCCACTTGCATTTTCTACAGAAAGAGTGTTTCAGAACGGCTCAATCAAAACTAAGGTTCAACTCTTTTAGTTGAACAAACAGAACAGAAAGAAGTTTCACACAATTCTTCTGTGTAGTTTTTATTTGTAGACATTCTTTTTCCCAATATAGGCCTCTTAGCGCTCAGAATGTCCAATTGCAGTTTCTACAGAAAGAGTGTTTCAGAACGGCTCAATCAAAAGTAAGGTTCAACTCTGTTAGTTGAATGCACAGAACAGAAAGAAGTTTCATACAATGCTTCTGTGTAGTTTATATTTGAACATATTCTTTTTTCCACTATTACCCACTTAGCGCTACGAATGTCCAGTTGCATTTTCTACAGACAGAGTGTTTCAAAACTGCTCAATCAAAAGTATGGTTTAAATCTGTTAGCTGAATGCTCAGATCAGAAAAAAGTTTCACAGAATGCTTCTGTGTAGTTTATATTTGAATATATTCCTTTTTCCACTACTACGCTCTTAGCGCTCCAAATGTCCAGTTGCATTTTCTACAGAAAGAGTGTTCAGATATGCTCAATGAAAAGTATGGTTTAACTCTGTTAGCTGAATGCACAGATCAGAAAGAAGTTTCACCGAATGATTCTGTGTAGTTTATATTTGAAGACATTCCTTTTTCCACTATTACCCACTTAGCGCTCCGAATCTCCACTTGCATTTTCTACAAAAAGAGTGTTTCATTAATGCTCAATCAAAAATATGTTTTATCTCTGTTAACTGAATTTACAGATCAGAAATAAGTTTCACAGAATGCATCTGTGTAGTTTTTATTTGAAGATATTCTTTTTCCCAATGTAGGCCTCTTAGCGCTTAGCATGTCCAATTGCAGTTTCTACAGAAAGAGTGTTTCAGAACGGCTCAATCAAAAGTAAGGTTCAACTCTGTTAGTTGAATGCACAGAACAGAAAGAATTTTCACAGAATGCTACTGTGTAGTTTATATTTGAATATATTACTTTTTCCACTATTACCCTCTTAGCGCTCCGAATGTCCACTTGCATTTTCTACAGAAAGAGTGTTCAGAACTGCGCAATCAAAAGTATGGTTTAACTCTGTTAGCTTAATGAACATATCAGAAATAAGTTTCACACAATGCTTCTGTGTAGTTTTTATTTGAAGATATTATTTTTCCCAATATAGGCCTCTTAGCGCTCAGAATGTCCAATTGCAGTTTCTACAGAAAGAGTGTTTCAGAAAGGCTCAATCAAAAGTAAGGTTCAACTCTGTTAGTTGAATGCACAGAACAGAAAGAAGTTTCATACAATGCTTCTGTGTAGTTTATATTTGAACATATTCTTTTTTCCACTATTATCCACTTAGCGCTACGAATGTCCAGTTGCATTTTCTACAGACAGAGTGTTTCAAAACTGCTCAATCAAAAGTATGGTTTAACTCTGTTAGCTGAATGCTCAGATCAGAAAGAAGTTTCACAGAATGCTTCTGTGTAGTTTATATATGAATATATTTCTTTTTCCACTACTACTCTCTTAGCGCTCCAAATGTTCAGTTGCATTTTCTACAGAAAGAGTGTTCAGATCTGCTCAATCAAAAGTATGGTTTAACTCTGTTAGCTGAATGCACAGATCAGAAAGAAGTTTCACAGAATGATTCTGTGTAGTTTATATTTGGAGACATTCCTTTTTCCACTATAACCCTCTTAGCGCTCCGGATCTCCACTTGCATTTTCTACAGAAAGAGTGTTTCAGAACGGCTCAATCAAAACTAAGGTTCAACTCTTTTAGTTGAACAAACAGAACAGAAAGAATTTCACACAATTCTTCTGTGTAGTTTTTATTTGTAGACATTCTTTTTCCAAATATAGGCCTCTTAGCGCTGAGAATGTCCAATTGCAGTTTCTACAGAAAGAGTGTTTCAGAACGGCTCAATCAAAAGTAAGGTTCAACTCTGTTAGTTGAATGCACAGAACAGAAAGTAGTTTCATACAATGCTTCTGTGTAGTTTATATTTGAACATATTCTTTTTTCCACTATTACCCACTTAGCGCTACGAATGTCCAGTTGCATTTTCTACAGACAGAGTGTTTCAAAACTGCTCAATCAAAAGTATTGTTTAACTCTGTTAGCTGAATGCTCAGATCAGAAAGTAGTTTCACAGAATGCTTCTGTGTAGTTTATATTTGAATATATTCCTTTTTCCACTACTACGCTCTTAGCGCTCGAAATGTCCAGTTGCATTTTCTACAGAAAGATTGTTCAGATCTGCTCAATCAAAAGTATGGTTTAAATCTGTTAGCTGAATGCACAGATCAGAAAGAAGTTTCACCGAATGATTCTGTGTAGTTTATATTTGAAGACATTCCTTTTTCCACTATTACCCTCTTAGCGCTCCGAATCTCCACTTGCATTTTCTACAAAAAGAGTGTTTCATAACTGCTCAATCAAAAATATGTTTTATCTCTGTTAACTGAATTTACAGATCAGAAATAAGTTTCACAGAATGCATCTTTGTAGTTTTTATTTGAAGATATTCTTTTTCCCAATGTAGGCCTCTTAGCGCTTAGCATGTCCAATTGCAGTTTCTACAGAAATTGTATTTCAGAACGGCTCAATCAAAAGTAAGGTTCAACTCTGTTAGTTGAATGCACAGAACAGAAAGAATTTTCACAGAATGCTACTGTGTAGTTTATATTTGAATATATTCCTTTTTCCACTATTACCCTCTTAGCGCTCCGAATGTCCACTTGCATTTTCTACAGAAAGAGTGTTCAGAACTGCGCAATCAAAAGTATGGTTTAACTCTGTTAGCTTAATGAACATATCAGAAATAAGTTTCACACAATGCTTCTGTGTAGTTTTTATTTGAAGATATTATTTTTCCTAATATAGGCCTCTTAGCGCTCAGAATGTCCAATTGCAGTTTCTACAGAAAGAGTGTTTCAGAAAGGCTCAATCAAAAGTAAGGTTCAACTCTGTTAGTTGAATGCACAGAACAGAAAGAAGTTTCATACAATGCTTCTGTGTAGTTTATATTTGAACATATTCTTTTTTCCACTATTACCCACTTAGCGCTACGAATGTCCAGTTGCATTTTCTACAGACAGAGTGTTTCAAAACTGCTCAATCAAAAGTATGGTTTAATTCTGTTAGCTGAATGCTCAGATCAGAAAGAAGTTTCACAGAATGCTTCTGTGTAGTTTATATTTGAATATATTCCTTTTTCCACTACTACTCTCTTAGCGCTCCAAATGTCCAGTTGCATTTTCTACAGAAAGAGAGTTCAAATCTGCTCAATCAAAAGTATCGTTTAACTCTGTTAGCTGAATGCACAGGTCAGAAAGAAGTTTCACCGAATGATTCTGTGTAGTTTATATTTGGAGACATTCCTTTTTCCACTATAACCCTCTTAGCGCTCCGGATCTCCACTTGCATTTTCTACAGAAAGAGTGTTTCAGAACGGCTCAATCAAAACTAAGGTTCAACTCTTTTAGTTGAACAAACAGAACAGAAAGAATTTCACACAATTCTTCTGTGTAGTTTTTATTTGTAGACATTCTTTTTCCCAATATAGGCCTCTTAGCGCTGAGAATGTCCAATTGCAGTTTCTACAGAAAGAGTGTTTCAGAACGGCTCAATCAAAAGTAAGGTTCAACTCTGTTAGTTGAATGCACAGAACAGAAAGTAGTTTCATACAATGCTTCTGTGTAGTTTATATTTGAACATATTCTTTTTTCCACTATTACCCACTTAGCGCTACGAATGTCCAGTTGCATTTTCTACAGACAGAGTGTTTCAAAACTGCTCAATCAAAAGTATTGTTTAACTCTGTTAGCTGAATGCTCAGATCAGAAAGTAGTTTCACAGAATGCTTCTGTGTAGTTTATATTTGAATATATTCCTTTTTCCACTACTACGCTCTTAGCGCTCGAAATGTCCAGTTGCATTTTCTACAGAAAGATTGTTCAGATCTGCTCAATCAAAAGTATGGTTTAAATCTGTTAGCTGAATGCACAGATCAGAAAGAAGTTTCACCGAATGATTCTGTGTAGTTTATATTTGAAGACATTCCTTTTTCCACTATTACCCTCTTAGCGCTCCGAATCTCCACTTGCATTTTCTACAAAAAGAGTGTTTCATAACTGCTCAATCAAAAATATGTTTTATCTCTGTTAACTGAATTTACAGATCAGAAATAAGTTTCACAGAATGCATCTTTGTAGTTTTTATTTGAAGATATTCTTTTTCCCAATGTAGGCCTCTTAGCGCTTAGCATGTCCAATTGCAGTTTCTACAGAAATTGTATTTCAGAACGGCTCAATCAAAAGTAAGGTTCAACTCTGTTAGTTGAATGCACAGAACAGAAAGAATTTTCACAGAATGCTACTGTGTAGTTTATATTTGAATATATTCCTTTTTCCACTATTACCCTCTTAGCGCTCCGAATGTCCACTTGCATTTTCTACAGAAAGAGTGTTCAGAACTGCGCAATCAAAAGTATGGTTTAACTCTGTTAGCTTAATGAACATATCAGAAATAAGTTTCACACAATGCTTCTGTGTAGTTTTTATTTGAAGATATTATTTTTCCTAATATAGGCCTCTTAGCGCTCAGAATGTCCAATTGCAGTTTCTACAGAAAGAGTGTTTCAGAAAGGCTCAATCAAAAGTAAGGTTCAACTCTGTTAGTTGAATGCACAGAACAGAAAGAAGTTTCATACAATGCTTCTGTGTAGTTTATATTTGAACATATTCTTTTTTCCACTATTACCCACTTAGCGCTACGAATGTCCAGTTGCATTTTCTACAGACAGAGTGTTTCAAAACTGCTCAATCAAAAGTATGGTTTAATTCTGTTAGCTGAATGCTCAGATCAGAAAGAAGTTTCACAGAATGCTTCTGTGTAGTTTATATTTGAATATATTCCTTTTTCGACTACTACTCTCTTAGCGCTCCAAATGTCCAGTTGCATTTTCTACAGAAAGATAGTTCAAATCTGCTCAATCAAAAGTATCGTTTAACTCTGTTAGCTGAATGCACAGGTCAGAAAGAAGTTTCACCGAATGATTCTGTGTAGTTTATATTTGGAGACATTCCTTTTTCCACTATTACCCTCTTAGCGCTCCGAATCTCCACTTGCATTTTCTACAGAAAGAGTGTTTCAGAAAGGCTCAATCAAAACTAAGGTACAACTCTTTTAGTTGAACAAACAGAACAGAAAGAAGTTTCACACAATTCTTCTGTGTAGTTTTTATTTGTAGACATTCTTTTTCCCAATATAGGCCTCTTAGCGCTCAGAATGTCCAATTGCAGTTTCTACAGAAAGAGTGTTTCAGAACGGCTCAATCAAAAGTAAGGTTCAACTCTGTTAGTTGAATGCACAGAACAGAAAGAAGTTTCATACAATGCTTCTGTGTAGTTTATATTTGAACATATTCTTTTTTCCACTATTACCCACTTAGCGCTACGAATGTCCAGTTGCATTTTCTACAGACAGAGTGTTTCAAAAGTGCTCAATCAAAAATATGGTTTAAATCTGTTAGCTGAATGCTCAGATCAGAAAAATTTCACAGAATGCTTCTGTGTAGTTTATATTTGAATATATTCCTTTTTCCACTACTACGCTCTTAGCGCTCCAAATGTCCAGTTGCATTTTCTACAGAAAGAGTGTTCAGATATGCTCAATCAAAAGTATGGTTTAACTCTGTTAGCTGAATGCACAGATCAGAAAGAAGTTTCACCGAATGATTCTGTGTAGTTTATATTTGAAGACATTCCTTTTTCCACTATTACCCTCTTAGCGCTCCGAATCTCCACTTGCATTTTCTACAAAAAGAGTGTTTCATTAATGCTCAATCAAAAATATGTTTTATCTCTGTTAACTGAATTTACAGATCAGAAATAAGTTTCACAGAATGCATCTGTGTAGTTTTTATTTGAAGATATTCTTTTTCCCAATGTAGGCCTCTTAGCGCTTAGCATGTCCAATTGCAGTTTCTACAGAAAGAGTGTTTCAGAACGGCTCAATCAAAAGTAAGGTTCAACTCTGTTAGTTGAATGCACAGAACAGAAAGAATTTTCACAGAATGCTACTGTGTAGTTTATATTTGAATATATTACTTTTTCCACTATTACCCTCTTAGCGCTCCGAATGTACACTTGCATTTTCTACAGAAAGAGTGTTCAGAACTGCGCAATCAAAAGTATGGTTTAACACTGTTAGCTTAATGAACATATCAGAAATAAGTTTCACACAATGCTTCTGTGTAGTTTTTATTTGAAGATATTATTTTTCCCAATATAGGCCTCTTAGCGCTCAGAATGTCCAATTGCAGTTTCTACAGAAAGAGTGTTTCAGAAAGGCTCAATCAAAAGTAAGGTTCAACTCTGTTAGTTGAATGCACAGAACAGAAAGAAGTTTCATACAATGCTTCTGTGTAGTTTATATTTGAACATATTCTTTTTTCCACTATTATCCACTTAGCGCTACGAATGTCCAGTTGCATTTTCTACAGACAGAGTGTTTCAAAACTGCTCAATCAAAAGTATGGTTTAACTCTGTTAGCTGAATGCTCAGATCAGAAAGAAGTTTCACAGAATGCTTCTGTGTAGTTTATATATGAATATATTCCTTTTTCCACTACTACTCTCTTAGCGCTCCAAATGTCCAGTTGCATTTTCTACAGAAAGAGTGTTCAGATCTGCTCAATCAAAAGTATGGTTTAACTCTGTTAGCTGAATGCACAGATCAGAAAGAAGTTTCACAGAATGATTCTGTGTAGTTTATATTTGGAGACATTCCTTTTTCCACTATTACCCTCTTAGCGCTCCGAATCTCCACTTGCATTTTCTACAGAAAGAGTGTTTCAGAACGGCTCAATCAAAACTAAGGTTCAACTCTTTTAGTTGAACAAACAGAACAGAAAGAAGTTTCACACAATTCTTCTGTGTAGTTTTTATTTGTAGACATTCTTTTTCCCAATATAGGCCTCTTAGCGCTCAGAATGTCCAATTGCAGTTTCTACAGAAAGAGTGTTTCAGAACGGCTCAATCAAAAGTAAGGTTCAACTCTGTTAGTTGAATTCACAGAACAGAAAGTAGTTTCATACAATGCTTCTGTGTAGTTTATATTTGAACATATTCTTTTTTCCACTATTACCCACTTAGCGCTACGAATGTCCAGTTGCATTTTCTACAGACAGAGTGTTTCAAAACTGCTCAATCAAAAGTATTGTTTAACTCTGTTAGCTGAATGCTCAGATCAGAAAGTAGTTTCACAGAATGCTTCTGTGTAGTTTATATTTGAATATATTCCTTTTTCCACTACTACGCTCTTAGCGCTCGAAATGTCCAGTTGCATTTTCTACAGAAAGATTGTTCAGATCTGCTCAATCAAAAGTATGGTTTAAATCTGTTAGCTGAATGCACAGATCAGAAAGAAGTTTCACCGAATGATTCTGTGTAGTTTATATTTGAAGACATTCCTTTTTCCACTATTACCCTCTTAGCGCTCCGAATCTCCACTTGCATTTTCTACAAAAAGAGTGTTTCATAACTGCTCAATCAAAAATATGTTTTATCTCTGTTAACTGAATTTACAGATCAGAAATAAGTTTCACAGAATGCATCTGTGTAGTTTTTATTTGAAGATATTCTTTTTCCCAATGTAGGCCTCTTAGCGCTTAGCATGTCCAATTGCAGTTTCTACAGAAATTGTATTTCAGAACGGCTCAATCAAAAGTAAGGTTCAACTCTGTTAGTTGAATGCACAGAACAGAAAGAATTTTCACAGAATGCTACTGTGTAGTTTATATTTGAATATATTCCTTTTTCCACTATTACCCTCTTAGCGCTCCGAATGTCCACTTGCATTTTCTACAGAAAGAGTGTTCAGAACTGCGCAATCAAAAGTATGGTTTAACTCTGTTAGCTTAATGAACGTATCAGAAATAAGTTTCACACAATGCTTCTGTGTAGTTTTTATTTGAAGATATTATTTTTCCCAATACAGGCCTCTTAGCGCTCAGAATGTCCAATTGCAGTTTCTACAGAAAGAGTGTTTCAGAAAGGCTCAATCAAAAGTAAGGTTCAACTCTGTTAGTTGAATGCATAGAACAGAAAGAAGTTTCATACAATGCTTCTGTGTAGTTTATATTTGAACATATTCTTTTTTCCACTCTTACCCACTTAGCGCTACGAATGTCCAGTTGCATTTTCTACAGACAGAGTGTTTCAAAACTGCTCAATCAAATGTATGGTTTAACTCTGTTAGCTGAATTCTCAGATCAGAAAGAAGTTTCACCGAATGCTTCTGTGTAGTTTATATTTGAATATATTCCTTTTTCCACTACTACTCTCTTAGTGCTCCAAAGTTCCAGTTGCATTTTCTACAGAAAGGGAGTTCAGATCTGCTCAATCAAAAGTATGGTTTAACTCTGTTAGCTGAATGCACAGATCAGAAAGAAGTTTCACAGAATGATTCTGTGTAGTTTATATTTTGAGACATTCCTTTTTCCACTATTACCCTCTTAGCGTTCCGAATCTCCACTTGCATTTTCTACAGAAAGAGTGTTTCAGTACGGCTCAATCAAAACTAAGGTTCAACTCTTTTAGTTGAACAAACAGAACAGAAAGAAGTTTCACACAATTCTTCTGTGTAGTTTTTATTTGTAGACATTCTTTTTCCCAATATAGGCCTCTTAGGGCTCAGAATGTCCAATTGCAGTTTCTACAGAAAGAGTGTTTCAGAACGGCTCAATCAAAAGTAAGGTTCAACTCTGTTAGTTGAATGCACAGAACAGAAAGAAGTTTCATACAATGCTTCTGTGTAGTTTATATTTAAACATATTCTTTTTTCCACTATTACCCACTTAGCGCTACGAATGTCCAGTTTCATTTTCTACATACAGAGTGTTTCAAAACTGCTCAATCAAAAGTATGGTTTAACTCTGTTAGCTGAATGCTCAGATCAGAAAGAAGTTTCACAGAATGCTTCTGTGTAGTTTATATTTGAATATATTCCTTTTTCCACTACTACGCTCTTAGCGCTCCAAATGTCCAGTTGCATTTTCTACAGAAAGAGTGTTCAGATCTGCTCAATCAAAAGTATGGTTTAACTCTGTTAGCTGAATGCACAGATCAGAAAGAAATTTCACCGAATGATTCTGTGTAGTTTATATATGAAGACATTCCTTTTTCCACTATTACCCTCTTAGCGCTCCGAATCTCCACTTGCATTTTCTACAAAAAGAGTGTTTCATAACTGCTCAATCAAAAATATGTTTTATCTCTGTTAACTGAATTTACAGATCAGAAATAAGTTTCACAGAATGCATCTGTGTAGTTTTTATTTGAAGATATTCTTTTTCCCAATGTAGGCCTCTTAGCGCTTAGCATGTCCAATTGCAGTTTCTACAGAAAGAGTGTTTCAGAACGGCTCAATCAAAAGTAAGGTTCAACTCTGTTAGTTGAATGCACAGAACAGAAAGAATTTTCACAGAATGCTACTGTGTAGTTTATATTTAAATATATTCCATTTTCCACTATTACCCTCTTAGCGCTCCGAATGTCCACTTGCATTTTCTACAGAAAGAGTGTTCAGAACTGCGCAATCAAAAGTATGGTTTAACTCTGTTAGCTTAATGAACATATCAGAAATAAGTTTCACACAATGCTTCAGTGTAGTTTTTATTTGAAGATATTATTTTTCCCAATATAGGCCTCTTAGCGCTCAGAATGTCCAATTGCAGTTTCTACAGAAAGAGTGTTTCATAAAGGCTCAATCAAAAGTAAGGTTCAACTCTGTTAGTTGAATGCACAGAACAGAAAGAAGTTTCATACAATGCTTCTGTGTAGTTTATATTTGAACATATTCTTTTTTCCACTATTACCCACTTAGCGCTACGAATGTCCAGTTGCATTTTCTACAGACAGAGTGTTTCAAAACTGCTCAATCAAAAGTATGGTTTAACTCTGTTAGCTGAATGCTCAGATCAGAAAGAAGTTTCACAGAATGCTTCTGTGTAGTTTATATATGAATATATTCCTTTTTCCACTACTACTCTCTTAGCGCTCCAAATGTCCAGTTGCATTTTCTACAGAAAGAGTGTTCAGATCTGCTCAATCAAAAGTATGGTTTAACTCTGTTAGCTGAATGCACAGATCAGAAAGAAGTTTCACAGAATGATTCTGTGTATTTTATATTTGGAGACATTACTTTTTCCACTATTACCCTCTTAGCGCTCCGAAACTCCACTTGCATTTTCTACAGAAAGTGTGTTTCAGAACGGCTCAATCAAAACTAAGGTTCAACTCTTTTAGTTGAACAAACAGAACAGAAAGAAGTTTCACACAATTCTTCTGTGTAGTTTTTATTTGTAGACATTCTTTTTCCCAATATAGGCCTCTTAGCGTTCAGAATGTCCAATTGCAGTTTCTACAGAAAGAGTGTTTCAGAACGGCTCAATCAAAAGTAAGGTTCAACTCTGTTAGTTGAATGCACAGAACAGAAAGAAGTTTCATACAATGCTTCTGTGTAGTTTATATTTGAACATATTCTTTTTTCCACTATTACCCACTTAGCGCTACGAATGTCCAGTTGCATTTTCTACAGACAGAGTGTTTCAAAACTGCTCAATCAAAAGTATGGTTTAACTCTGTTAGCTGAATGCTCAAATCAGAAAGAAGTTTCACAGAATGCTTCTGTGTAGTTTATATTTGAATATATTCCTTTTTCCACTACTACGCTCTTAGCGCTCCAAATGTCCAGTTGCATTTTCTACAGAAAGAGTGTTCAGATCTGCTCAATCAAAAGTATGGTTTAACTCTGTTAGCTGAATGCACAGATCAGAAAGAAGTTTCACCGAATGATTCTGTGTAGTTTATATTTGAAGACATTCCTTATTCCACTATTACCCTCTTAGCGCTCCGAATCTCCACTTGCATTTTCTACAAAAAGAGTGTTTCATAACTGCTCAATCAAAAATATGTTTTATCTCTGTTAACTGAATTTACAGATCAGAAATAAGTTTCACAGAATGCATCTGTGTAGTTTTTATTTGAAGATATTCTTTTTCCCAATGTAGGCCTCTTAGCGCTTAGCATGTCCAATTGCAGTTTCTACAGAAAGAGTGTTTCAGAACGGCTCAATCAAAAGTAAGGTTCAACTCTGTTAGTTGAATGCACAGAACAGAAAGATTTTTCACAGAATGCTACTGTGTAGTTTATATTTGAATATATTCCTTTTTCCACTATTACCCTCTTAGCGCTCCGAATGTCCACTTGCATTTTCTACAGAAAGAGTGTTCAGAACTGCGCAATCAAAAGTATGGTTTAACTCTGTTAGCTTAATAAACATATCAGAAATAAGTTTCACACAATGCTTCTGTGTAGTTTTTATTTGAAGATATTATTTTTCCCAATATAGGCCTCTTAGCGCTCAGAATGTCCAATTGCAGTTTCTACAGAAAGAGTGTTTCAGAAAGGCTCAATCAAAAGTAAGGTTCAACTCTGTTAGTTGAATGCACAGAACAGAAAGAAGTTTCATACAATGCTTCTGTGTAGTTTATATTTGAACATATTCTTTTTTCCACTATTACCCACTTAGCGCTACGAATGTCCAGTTGCATTTTCTACAGACAGAGTGTTTCAAAACTGCTCAATCAAAAGTATAGTTTAACTCTGTTAGCTGAATTCTCAGATCAGAAAGAAGTTTCACAGAATGCTTCTGTGTAGTTTATATTTGAATATATTCCTTTTTCCACTACTACTCTCTTAGCGCTCCAAAGTTCCAGTTGCATTTTCTACAGAAAGAGAGTTCAGATCTGCTCAAACAAAAGTATGGTTTAACTCTGTTAGCTGAATGCACAGATCAGAAAGAAGTTTCACAGAATGATTCTGTGTAGTTTATATTTGGAGACATTCCTTTTTCCACTATTACCCTCTTAGCGCTCCGAATCTCCACTTGCATTTTCTACAGAAAGAGTGTTACAGAACGGCTCAATCAAAACTAAGGTTCAACTCTTTTAGTTGAACAAACAGAACAGAAAAGAAATTTCACACAATTCTTCTGTGTTGTTTTTATTTGTAGACATCCTTTTTCCCAATATAGGCCTCTTAGGGCTCAGAATGTCCAATTGCAGTTTCTACAGAAAGAGTGTTACAGAACGGCTCAATCAAAAGTAAAGTTCAACTCTGTTAGTTGAATGCACAGAACACAAAGAAGTTTCATACAATGCTTCTGTGTAGTTTATATTTGAACATATTCTTTTTTCCACTATTACCCACTTAGCGCTACGAATGTCCAGTTGCATTTTCTACAGACAGAGTGTTTCAAAACTGCTCAATCAAAAGTATGGTTTAACTCTGTTAGCTGAATGCTCAGATCAGAAAGAAGTTTCACAGAATGCTTCTGTGTAGTTTATATTTGAATATATTCCTTTTTCCACTACTACGCTCTTAGCGCTCCAAATGTCCAGTTGCATTTTCTACAGAAAGAGTGTTCAGATCTGCTCAATCAAAAGTATGGTTTAACTCTGTTAGCTGAATGCACAGATCAGAAAGAAATTTCACCGAATGATTCTGTGTAGTTTATATTTGAAGACATTCCTTTTTCCACTATTACCCTCTTAGCGCTCCGAATCTCCACTTGCATTTTCTACAAAAAGAGTGTTTCACAACTGCTCAATCAAAAATATGTTTTATCTCTGTTAACTGAATTTACAGATCAGAAATAAGTTTCACAGAATGCATCTGTGTAGTTTTTATTTGAAGATATTCTTTTTCCCAATGTAGGCCTCTTAGCGCTTAGCATGTCCAATTGCAGTTTCTACAGAAAGAGTGTTTCAGAACGGCTCAATCAAAAGTAAGGTTCAACTCTGTTAGTTGAATGCACAGAACAGAAAGAATTTTCACAGAATGCTACTGTGTAGTTTATATTTGAATATATTCCTTTTTCCACTATTACCCTCTTAGCGCTCCGAATGTCCACTTGCATTTTCTACAGAAAGAGTGTTCAGAACTGCGCAATCAAAAGTATGGTCTAACTCTGTTAGCTTAATGAACATATCAGAAATAAGTTTCACAAAATTCTTCTGTGTAGTTTTTATTTGAAGATATTATTTTTCCCAATAGAGGCCTCTTAGCGCTCAGAATGTCCAATTGCAGTTTCTACAGAAAGAGTGTTTCAGAAAGGCTCAATCAAAAGTAAGGTTCAACTCTGTTAGTTGAATGCACAGAACAGAAAGAAGTTTCATACAATGCTTCTGTGTAGTTTATATTTGAACATATTCTTTTTTCCACTATTACCCACTTAGCGCTACGAATGTCCAGTTGCATTTTCTACAGACAGAGTGTTTCAAAACTGCACAATCAAAAGTATGGTTTAACTCTGTTAGCTGAATGCTCAGATCAGAAAGAAGTTTCACAGAATGCTTCTGTGTAGTTTATATTTGAATATATTCCTTTTTCCACTACTATTCTCTTAGCGCTCCAAATGTCCAGTTGCATTTTCTAAAGAAAGTGTGTTCAGATCTGCTCAATCAAAAGAATGGTTTAACTCTGTTAGCTGAATGCACAGATCAGAAAGAAGTTTCACAGAATGATTCTGTGTAGTTTATATTTGGAGACATTCCTTTTTCCACTATTACCCTCTTAGCGCTCCGAATCTCCACTTGCATTTTCTACAGAAAGAGTGTTTCAGAACGGCTCAATCAAAACTAAGGTTCAACTCTTTTAGTTGAACAAACAGAACAGAAAGAAGTTTCACACAATTCTTCTGTGTAGTTTTTATTTGTAGACATTCTTTTTCCCAATATAGGCCTCTTAGCGCTCAGAATGTCCAATTTCAGTTTCTACAGAAAGAGTGTTTCAGAACGGCTCAATCAAAAGTAAGGTTCAACTCTGTTAGTTGAATGCACAGAACAGAAAGAAGTTTCATAAAATGCTTCTGTGTAGTTTATATTTGAACATATTCTTTTTTCCAATATTACCCACTTAGCCCTACGAATGTCCAGTTGCATTTTCTACAGACAGAGTGTTTCAAAACTGCTCAATCAAAAGTATGGTTTAACTCTGTTAGCTGAATGCTCAGATCAGAAAGAAGTTTCACAGAATGCTTCTGTGTAGTTTATATTTGTATATATTCCTTTTTCCGCTACTACTCTCTTAGCGCTCAAAATGTCCAGTTGCATTTTCTACAGAAAGAGAGTTCAGATATGCTCAATCAAAAGTATGGTTTAACCCTGTTAGCTGAATGCACAGATCAGAAAGAAGTTTCACAGAATGATTCTGTGTAGTTTATATTTGGAGAAATTCCTTTTTCCACTATTACCCTCTTAGCGCTCCGAATGTCCACTTGCATTTTCTACAGAAAGAGTGTTCAGAACTGCGCAATCAAAAGTATGGTTTAACTCTGTTAGCTTAATGAACATATCAGAAATAAGTTTCACACAATGCTTCTGTGTAGTTTTTATTTGAAGATATTATTTTTCCCAATATAGGCCTCTTAGCGCTCAGAATGTCCAATTGCAGTTTCTACAGAAAGAGTGTTTCAGAAAGGCTCAATCAAAAGTAAGGTTCAACCCTGTTAGTTGAATGCACAGAACAGAAAGTAGTTTCATACAATGCTTCTGTGTAGTTTATATTTGTACATATTCTTTTTTCCACTATTACCCACTTAGCGCTACGAATGTCCAGTTGCATTTTCTACAGACAGAGTGTTTCAAAACTGCTCAATCAAAAGTATAGTTTAACTCTGTTAGCTGAATTCTCAGATCAGAAAGAAGTTTCACAGAATGCTTCTGTGTAGTTTATATTTGAATATATTCCTTTTTCCACTACTACTCTCTTAGCGCTCCAAAGTTCCAGTTGCATTTTCTACAGAAAGAGAGTTCAGATCTGCTCAAACAAAAGTATGGTTTAACTCTGTTAGCTGAATGCACAGATCAGAAAGAAGTTTCACAGAATGATTCTGTGTAGTTTATATTTGGAGACATTCCTTTTTCCACTATTACCCTCTTAGCGCTCCGAATCTCCACTTGCATTTTCTACAAAAAGAGTGTTTCAGAACGGCTCAATCAAAACTAAGGTTCAACTATTTTAGTTGAACAAACAGAACAGAAAAGAAATTTCACACAATTCTTCTGTGTAGTTTTTATTTGTAGACATCCTTTTTCCCAATATAGGCCTCTTAGGGCTCAGAATGTCCAATTGCAGTTTCTACAGAAAGAGTGTTACAGAACGGCTCAATCAAAAGTAAGGTTCAACTCTGTTAGTTGAATGCACAGAACAGAAAGAAGTTTCATACAATGCTTCTGTGTAGTTTATATTTAAACATATTCTTTTTTCCACTATTACCCACTTAGCGCTACGAATGTCCAGTTTCATTTTCTACATACAGAGTGTTTCAAAACTGCTCAATCAAAAGTATGGTTTAACTCTGTTAGCTGAATGCTCAGATCAGAAAGAAGTTTCACAGAATGCTTCTGTGTAGTTTATATTTGAATATATTCCTTTTTCCACTACTACGCTCTTAGCGCTCCAAATGTCCAGTTGCATTTTCTACAGAAAGAGTGTTCAGATCTGCTCAATCAAAAGTATGGTTTAACTCTGTTAGCTGAATGCACAGATCAGAAAGAAATTTCACCGAATGATTCTGTGTAGTTTATATATGAAGACATTCCTTTTTCCACTATTACCCTCTTAGCGCTCCGAATCTCCACTTGCATTTTCTACAAAAAGAGTGTTTCATAACTGCTCAATCAAAAATATGTTTTATCTCTGTTAACTGAATTTACAGATCAGAAATAAGTTTCACAGAATGCATCTGTGTAGTTTTTATTTGAAGATATTCTTTTTCCCAATGTAGGCCTCTTAGCGCTTAGCATGTCCAATTGCAGTTTCTACAGAAAGAGTGTTTCAGAACGGCTCAATCAAAAGTAAGGTTCAACTCTGTTAGTTGAATGCACAGAACAGAAAGAATTTTCACAGAATGCTACTGTGTAGTTTATATTTAAATATATTCCATTTTCCACTATTACCCTCTTAGCGCTCCGAATGTCCACTTGCATTTTCTACAGAAAGAGTGTTCAGAACTGCGCAATCAAAAGTATGGTTTAACTCTGTTAGCTTAATGAACATATCAGAAATAAGTTTCACACAATGCTTCAGTGTAGTTTTTATTTGAAGATATTATTTTTCCCAATATAGGCCTCTTAGCGCTCAGAATGTCCAATTGCAGTTTCTACAGAAAGAGTGTTTCATAAAGGCTCAATCAAAAGTAAGGTTCAACTCTGTTAGTTGAATGCACAGAACAGAAAGAAGTTTCATACAATGCTTCTGTGTAGTTTATATTTGAACATATTCTTTTTTCCACTATTACCCACTTAGCGCTACGAATGTCCAGTTGCATTTTCTACAGACAGAGTGTTTCAAAACTGCTCAATCAAAAGTATGGTTTAACTCTGTTAGCTGAATGCTCAGATCAGAAAGAAGTTTCACAGAATGCTTCTGTGTAGTTTATATATGAATATATTCCTTTTTCCACTACTACTCTCTTAGCGCTCCAAATGTCCAGTTGCATTTTCTACAGAAAGAGTGTTCAGATCTGCTCAATCAAAAGTATGGTTTAACACTGTTAGCTGAATGCACAGATCAGAAAGAAGTTTCACAGAATGATTCTGTGTATTTTATATTTGGAGACATTACTTTTTCCACTATTACCCTCTTAGCGCTCCGAAACTCCACTTGCATTTTCTACAGAAAGTGTGTTTCAGAACGGCTCAATCAAAACTAAGGTTCAACTCTTTTAGTTGAACAAACAGAACAGAAAAGAAATTTCACACAATTCTTCTGTGTAGTTTTTATTTGTAGACATCCTTTTTCCCAATATAGGCCTCTTAGGGCTCAGAATGTCCAATTGCAGTTTCTACAGAAAGAGTGTTACAGAACGGCTCAATCAAAAGTAAAGTTCAACTCTGTTAGTTGAATGCACAGAACACAAAGAAGTTTCATACAATGCTTCTGTGTAGTTTATATTTGAACATATTCTTTTTTCCACTATTACCCACTTAGCGCTACGAATGTCCAGTTGCATTTTCTACAGACAGAGTGTTTCAAAACTGCTCAATCAAAAGTATGGTTTAACTCTGTTAGCTGAATGCTCAGATCAGAAAGAAGTTTCACAGAATGCTTCTGTGTAGTTTATATTTGAATATATTACTTTTTCCACTACTACGCTCTTAGCGCTCCAAATGTCCAGTTGCATTTTCTACAGAAAGAGTGTTCAGATCTGCTCAATCAAAAGTATGGTTTAACTCTGTTAGCTGAATGCACAGATCAGAAAGAAATTTCACCGAATGATTCTGTGTAGATTATATTTGAAGACATTCCTTTTTCCACTATTACCCTCTTAGCGCTCCGAATCTCCACTTGCATTTTCTACAAAAAGAGTGTTTCACAACTGCTCAATCAAAAATATGTTTTATCTCTGTTAACTGAATTTACAGATCAGAAATAAGTTTCACAGAATGCATCTGTGTAGTTTTTATTTGAAGATATTCTTTTTCCCAATGTAGGCCTCTTAGCGCTTAGCATGTCCAATTGCAGTTTCTACAGAAAGAGTGTTTCAGAACGGCTCAATCAAAAGTAAGGTTCAACTCTGTTAGTTGAATGCACAGAACAGAAAGAATTTTCACAGAATGCTGCTGTGTAGTTTATATTTGAATATATTCCTTTTTCCACTATTACCCTCTTAGCGCTCCGAATGTCCACTTGCATTTTCTACAGAAAGAGTGTTCAGAACTGCGCAATCAAAAGTATGGTCTAACTCTGTTAGCTTAATGAACATATCAGAAATAAGTTTCACAAAATGCTTCTGTGTAGTTTTTATTTGAAGATATTATTTTTCCCAATAGAGGCCTCTTAGCGCTCAGAATGTCCAATTGCAGTTTCTACAGAAAGAGTGTTTCAGAAAGGCTCAATCAAAAGTAAGGTTCAACTCTGTTAGTTGAATGCACAGAACAGAAAGAAGTTTCATACAATGCTTCTGTGTAGTTTATATTTGAACATATTCTTTTTTCCACTATTACCCACTTAGCGCTACGAATGTCCAGTTGCATTTTCTACAGACAGAGTGTTTCAAAACTGCACAATCAAAAGTATGGTTTAACTCTGTTAGCTGAATGCTCAGATCAGAAAGAAGTTTCACAGAATGCTTCTGTGTAGTTTATATTTGAATATATTCCTTTTTCCACTACTATTCTCTTAGCGCTCCAAATGTCCAGTTGCATTTTCTAAAGAAAGTGTGTTCAGATCTGCTCAATCAAAAGAATGGTTTAACTCTGTTAGCTGAATGCACAGATCAGAAAGAAGTTTCACAGAATGATTCTGTGTAGTTTATATTTGGAGACATTCCTTTTTCCACTATTACCCTCTTAGCGCTCCGAATCTCCACTTGCATTTTCTACAGAAAGAGTGTTTCAGAACGGCTCAATCAAAACTAAGGTTCAACTCTTTTAGTTGAACAAACAGAACAGAAAGAAGTTTCACACAATTCTTCTGTGTAGTTTTTATTTGTAGACATTCTTTTTCCCAATATAGGCCTCTTAGCGCTCAGAATGTCCAATTTCAGTTTCTACAGAAAGAGTGTTTCAGAACGGCTCAATCAAAAGTAAGGTTCAACTCTGTTAGTTGAATGCACAGAACAGAAAGAAGTTTCATAAAATGCTTCTGTGTAGTTTATATTTGAACATATTCTTTTTTCCAATATTACCCACTTAGCCCTACGAATGTCCAGTTGCATTTTCTACAGACAGAGTGTTTCAAAACTGCTCAATCAAAAGTATGGTTTAACTCTGTTAGCTGAATGCTCAGATCAGAAAGAAGTTTCACAGAATGCTTCTGTGTAGTTTATATTTGTATATATTCCTTTTTCCGCTACTACTCTCTTAGCGCTCAAAATGTCCAGTTGCATTTTCTACAGAAAGAGAGTTCAGATATGCTCAATCAAAAGTATGGTTTAACCCTGTTAGCTGAATGCACAGATCAGAAAGAAGTTTCACAGAATGATTCTGTGTAGTTTATATTTGGAGAAATTCCTTTTTCCACTATTACCCTCTTAGCGCTCCGAATGTCCACTTGCATTTTCTACAGAAAGAGTGTTCAGAACTGCGCAATCAAAAGTATGGTTTAACTCTGTTAGCTTAATGAACATATCAGAAATAAGTTTCACACAATGCTTCTGTGTAGTTTTTATTTGAAGATATTATTTTTCCCAATATAGGCCTCTTAGCGCTCAGAATGTCCAATTGCAGTTTCTACAGAAAGAGTGTTTCAGAAAGGCTCAATCAAAAGTAAGGTTCAACCCTGTTAGTTGAATGCACAGAACAGAAAGTAGTTTCATACAATGCTTCTGTGTAGTTTATATTTGTACATATTCTTTTTTCCACTATTACCCACTTAGCGCTACGAATGTCCAGTTGCATTTTCTACAGACAGAGTGTTTCAAAACTGCTCAATCAAAAGTATAGTTTAACTCTGTTAGCTGAATTCTCAGATCAGAAAGAAGTTTCACAGAATGCTTCTGTGTAGTTTATATTTGAATATATTCCTTTTTCCACTACTACTCTCTTAGCGCTCCAAAGTTCCAGTTGCATTTTCTACAGAAAGAGAGTTCAGATCTGCTCAAACAAAAGTATGGTTTAACTCTGTTAGCTGAATGCACAGATCAGAAAGAAGTTTCACAGAATGATTCTGTGTAGTTTATATTTGGAGACATTCCTTTTTCCACTATTACCCTCTTAGCGCTCCGAATCTCCACTTGCATTTTCTACAAAAAGAGTGTTTCAGAACGGCTCAATCAAAACTAAGGTTCAACTATTTTAGTTGAACAAACAGAACAGAAAAGAAATTTCACACAATTCTTCTGTGTAGTTTTTATTTGTAGACATCCTTTTTCCCAATATAGGCCTCTTAGGGCTCAGAATGTCCAATTGCAGTTTCTACAGAAAGAGTGTTACAGAACGGCTCAATCAAAAGTAAGGTTCAACTCTGTTAGTTGAATGCACAGAACAGAAAGAAGTTTCATACAATGCTTCTGTGTAGTTTATATTTAAACATATTCTTTTTTCCACTATTACCCACTTAGCGCTACGAATGTCCAGTTTCATTTTCTACATACAGAGTGTTTCAAAACTGCTCAATCAAAAGTATGGTTTAACTCTGTTAGCTGAATGCTCAGATCAGAAAGAAGTTTCACAGAATGCTTCTGTGTAGTTTATATTTGAATATATTCCTTTTTCCACTACTACGCTCTTAGCGCTCCAAATGTCCAGTTGCATTTTCTACAGAAAGAGTGTTCAGATCTGCTCAATCAAAAGTATGGTTTAACTCTGTTAGCTGAATGCACAGATCAGAAAGAAATTTCACCGAATGATTCTGTGTAGTTTATATATGAAGACATTCCTTTTTCCACTATTACCCTCTTAGCGCTCCGAATCTCCACTTGCATTTTCTACAAAAAGAGTGTTTCATAACTGCTCAATCAAAAATATGTTTTATCTCTGTTAACTGAATTTACAGATCAGAAATAAGTTTCACAGAATGCATCTGTGTAGTTTTTATTTGAAGATATTCTTTTTCCCAATGTAGGCCTCTTAGCGCTTAGCATGTCCAATTGCAGTTTCTACAGAAAGAGTGTTTCAGAACGGCTCAATCAAAAGTAAGGTTCAACTCTGTTAGTTGAATGCACAGAACAGAAAGAATTTTCACAGAATGCTACTGTGTAGTTTATATTTAAATATATTCCATTTTCCACTATTACCCTCTTAGCGCTCCGAATGTCCACTTGCATTTTCTACAGAAAGAGTGTTCAGAACTGCGCAATCAAAAGTATGGTTTAACTCTGTTAGCTTAATGAACATATCAGAAATAAGTTTCACACAATGCTTCAGTGTAGTTTTTATTTGAAGATATTATTTTTCCCAATATAGGCCTCTTAGCGCTCAGAATGTCCAATTGCAGTTTCTACAGAAAGAGTGTTTCATAAAGGCTCAATCAAAAGTAAGGTTCAACTCTGTTAGTTGAATGCACAGAACAGAAAGAAGTTTCATACAATGCTTCTGTGTAGTTTATATTTGAACATATTCTTTTTTCCACTATTACCCACTTAGCGCTACGAATGTCCAGTTGCATTTTCTACAGACAGAGTGTTTCAAAACTGCTCAATCAAAAGTATGGTTTAACTCTGTTAGCTGAATGCTCAGATCAGAAAGAAGTTTCACAGAATGCTTCTGTGTAGTTTATATATGAATATATTCCTTTTTCCACTACTACTCTCTTAGCGCTCCAAATGTCCAGTTGCATTTTCTACAGAAAGAGTGTTCAGATCTGCTCAATCAAAAGTATGGTTTAACTCTGTTAGCTGAATGCACAGATCAGAAAGAAGTTTCACAGAATGATTCTGTGTATTTTATATTTGGAGACATTACTTTTTCCACTATTACCCTCTTAGCGCTCCGAAACTCCACTTGCATTTTCTACAGAAAGTGTGTTTCAGAACGGCTCAATCAAAACTAAGGTTCAACTCTTTTAGTTGAACAAACAGAACAGAAAGAAGTTTCACACAATTCTTCTGTGTAGTTTTTATTTGTAGACATTCTTTTTCCCAATATAGGCCTCTTAGCGTTCAGAATGTCCAATTGCAGTTTCTACAGAAAGAGTGTTTCAGAACGGCTCAATCAAAAGTAAGGTTCAACTCTGTTAGTTGAATGCACAGAACAGAAAGAAATTTCATACAATGCTTCTGTGTATTTTATATTTGAACATATTCTTTTTTCCACTATTACCCACTTAGCGCTACGAATGTCCAGTTGCATTTTCTACAGACAGAGTGTTTCAAAACTGCTCAATCAAAAGTATGGTTTAACTCTGTTAGCTGAATGCTCAAATCAGAAAGAAGTTTCACAGAATGCTTCTGTGTAGTTTATATTTGAATATATTCCTTTTTCCACTACTACGCTCTTAGCGCTCCAAATGTCCAGTTGCATTTTCTACAGAAAGAGTGTTCAGATCTGCTCAATCAAAAGTATGGTTTAACTCTGTTAGCTGAATGCACAGATCAGAAAGAAGTTTCACCGAATGATTCTGTGTAGTTTATATTTGAAGACATTCCTTATTCCACTATTACCCTCTTAGCGCTCCGAATCTCCACTTGCATTTTCTACAAAAAGAGTGTTTCATAACTGCTCAATCAAAAATATGTTTTATCTCTGTTAACTGAATTTACAGATCAGAAATAAGTTTCACAGAATGCATCTGTGTAGTTTTTATTTGAAGATATTCTTTTTCCCAATGTAGGCCTCTTAGCGCTTAGCATGTCCAATTGCAGTTTCTACAGAAAGAGTGTTTCAGAACGGCTCAATCAAAAGTAAGGTTCAACTCTGTTAGTTGAATGCACAGAACAGAAAGATTTTTCACAGAATGCTACTGTGTAGTTTATATTTGAATATATTCCTTTTTCCACTATTACCCTCTTAGCGCTCCGAATGTCCACTTGCATTTTCTACAGAAAGAGTGTTCAGAACTGCGCAATCAAAAGTATGGTTTAACTCTGTTAGCTTAATGAACATATCAGAAATAAGTTTCACACAATGCTTCTGTGTAGTTTTTATTTGAAGATATTATTTTTCCCAATATAGGCCTCTTAGCGCTCAGAATGTCCAATTGCAGTTTCTACAGAAAGAGTGTTTCAGAAAGGCTCAATCAAAAGTAAGGTTCAACTCTGTTAGTTGAATGCACAGAACAGAAAGAAGTTTCATACAATGCTTCTGTGTAGTTTATATTTGAACATATTCTTTTTTCCACTATTACCCACTTAGCGCTACGAATGTCCAGTTGCATTTTCTACAGACAGAGTGTTTCAAAACTGCTCAATCAAAAGTATAGTTTAACTCTGTTAGCTGAATTCTCAGATCAGAAAGAAGTTTCACAGAATGCTTCTGTGTAGTTTATATTTGAATATATTCCTTTTTCCACTACTACTCTCTTAGCGCTCCAAAGTTCCAGTTGCATTTTCTACAGAAAGAGAGTTCAGATCTGCTCAAACAAAAGTATGGTTTAACTCTGTTAGCTGAATGCACAGATCAGAAAGAAATTTCACAGAATGATTCTGTGTAGTTTATATTTGGAGACATTCCTTTTTCCACTATTACCCTCTTAGCGCTCCGAATCTCCACTTGCATTTTCTACAGAAAGAGTGTTACAGAACGGCTCAATCAAAACTAAGGTTCAACTCTTTTAGTTGAACAAACAGAACAGAAAAGAAATTTCACACAATTCTTCTGTGTAGTTTTTATTTGTAGACATCCTTTTTCCCAATATAGGCCTCTTAGGGCTCAGAATGTCCAATTGCAGTTTCTACAGAAAGAGTGTTACAGAACGGCTCAATCAAAAGTAAAGTTCAACTCTGTTAGTTGAATGCACAGAACACAAAGAAGTTTCATACAATGCTTCTGTGTAGTTTATATTTGAACATATTCTTTTTTCCACTATTACCCACTTAGCGCTACGAATGTCCAGTTGCATTTTCTACAGACAGAGTGTTTCAAAACTGCTCAATCAAAAGTATGGTTTAACTCTGTTAGCTGAATGCTCAGATCAGAAAGAAGTTTCACAGAATGCTTCTGTGTAGTTTATATTTGAATATATTCCTTTTTCCACTACTACGCTCTTAGCGCTCCAAATGTCCAGTTGCATTTTCTACAGAAAGAGTGTTCAGATCTGCTCAATCAAAAGTATGGTTTAACTCTGTTAGCTGAATGCACAGATCAGAAAGAAATTTCACCGAATGATTCTGTGTAGTTTATATTTGAAGACATTCCTTTTTCCACTATTACCCTCTTAGCGCTCCGAATCTCCACTTGCATTTTCTACAAAAAGAGTGTTTCACAACTGCTCAATCAAAAATATGTTTTATCTCTGTTAACTGAATTTACAGATCAGAAATAAGTTTCACAGAATGCATCTGTGTAGTTTTTATTTGAAGATATTCTTTTTCCCAATGTAGGCCTCTTAGCGCTTAGCATGTCCAATTGCAGTTTCTACAGAAAGAGTGTTTCAGAACGGCTCAATCAAAAGTAAGGTTCAACTCTGTTAGTTGAATGCACAGAACAGAAAGAATTTTCACAGAATGCTACTGTGTAGTTTATATTTGAATATATTCCTTTTTCCACTATTACCCTCTTAGCGCTCCGAATGTCCACTTGCATTTTCTACAGAAAGAGTGTTCAGAACTGCGCAATCAAAAGTATGGTCTAACTCTGTTAGCTTAATGAACATATCAGAAATAAGTTTCACAAAATGCTTCTGTGTAGTTTTTATTTGAAGATATTATTTTTCCCAATAGAGGCCTCTTAGCGCTCAGAATGTCCAATTGCAGTTTCTACAGAAAGAGTGTTTCAGAAAGGCTCAATCAAAAGTAAGGTTCAACTCTGTTAGTTGAATGCACAGAACAGAAAGAAGTTTCATACAATGCTTCTGTGTAGTTTATATTTGAACATATTCTTTTTTCCACTATTACCCACTTAGCGCTACGAATGTCCAGTTGCATTTTCTACAGACAGAGTGTTTCAAAACTGCACAATCAAAAGTATGGTTTAACTCTGTTAGCTGAATGCTCAGATCAGAAAGAAGTTTCACAGAATGCTTCTGTGTAGTTTATATTTGAATATATTCCTTTTTCCACTACTATTCTCTTAGCGCTCCAAATGTCCAGTTGCATTTTCTAAAGAAAGTGTGTTCAGATCTGCTCAATCAAAAGAATGGTTTAACTCTGTTAGCTGAATGCACAGATCAGAAAGAAGTTTCACAGAATGATTCTGTGTAGTTTATATTTGGAGACATTCCTTTTTCCACTATTACCCTCTTAGCGCTCCGAATCTCCACTTGCATTTTCTACAGAAAGAGTGTTTCAGAACGGCTCAATCAAAACTAAGGTTCAACTCTTTTAGTTGAACAAACAGAACAGAAAGAAGTTTCACACAATTCTTCTGTGTAGTTTTTATTTGTAGACATTCTTTTTCCCAATATAGGCCTCTTAGCGCTCAGAATGTCCAATTTCAGTTTCTACAGAAAGAGTGTTTCAGAACGGCTCAATCAAAAGTAAGGTTCAACTCTGTTAGTTGAATGCACAGAACAGAAAGAAGTTTCATAAAATGCTTCTGTGTAGTTTATATTTGAACATATTCTTTTTTCCAATATTACCCACTTAGCCCTACGAATGTCCAGTTGCATTTTCTACAGACAGAGTGTTTCAAAACTGCTCAATCAAAAGTATGGTTTAACTCTGTTAGCTGAATGCTCAGATCAGAAAGAAGTTTCACAGAATGCTTCTGTGTAGTTTATATTTGTATATATTCCTTTTTCCGCTACTACTCTCTTAGCGCTCAAAATGTCCAGTTGCATTTTCTACAGAAAGAGAGTTCAGATATGCTCAATCAAAAGTATGGTTTAACCCTGTTAGCTGAATGCACAGATCAGAAAGAAGTTTCACAGAATGATTCTGTGTAGTTTATATTTGGAGAAATTCCTTTTTCCACTATTACCCTCTTAGCGCTCCGAATGTCCACTTGCATTTTCTACAGAAAGAGTGTTCAGAACTGCGCAATCAAAAGTATGGTTTAACTCTGTTAGCTTAATGAACATATCAGAAATAAGTTTCACACAATGCTTCTGTGTAGTTTTTATTTGAAGATATTATTTTTCCCAATATAGGCCTCTTAGCGCTCAGAATGTCCAATTGCAGTTTCTACAGAAAGAGTGTTTCAGAAAGGCTCAATCAAAAGTAAGGTTCAACCCTGTTAGTTGAATGCACAGAACAGAAAGTAGTTTCATACAATGTTTCTGTGTAGTTTATATTTGAACATATTCTTTTTTCCACTATTACCCACTTAGCGCTACGAATGTCCAGTTGCATTTTCTACAGACAGAGTGTTTCCAAACTGCTCAATCAAAAGTATAGTTTAACTCTGTTAGCTGAATTCTCAGATCAGAAAGAAGTTTCACAGAATGCTTCTGTGTAGTTTATATTTGAATATATTCCTTTTTCCACTACTACTCTCTTAGCGCTCCAAAGTTCCAGTTGCATTTTCTACAGAAAGAGAGTTCAGATCTGCTCAAACAAAAGTATGGTTTAACTCTGTTAGCTGAATGCACAGATCAGAAAGAAGTTTCACAGAATGATTCTGTGTAGTTTATATTTGGAGACATTCCTTTTTCCACTATTACCCTCTTAGCGCTCCGAATCTCCACTTGCATTTTCTACAAAAAGAGTGTTTCAGAACGGCTCAATCAAAACTAAGGTTCAACTATTTTAGTTGAACAAACAGAACAGAAAAGAAATTTCACACAATTCTTCTGTGTAGTTTTTATTTGTAGACATCCTTTTTCCCAATATAGGCCTCTTAGGGCTCAGAATGTCCAATTGCAGTTTCTACAGAAAGAGTGTTACAGAACGGCTGAATCAAAAGTAAGGTTCAACTCTGTTAGTTGAATGCACAGAACAGAAAGAAGTTTCATACAATGCTTCTGTGTAGTTTATATTTGAACATATTCTTTTTTCCACTATTACCCACTTAGCGCTACGAATGTCCAGTTGCATTTTCTACAGACAGAGTGTTTCAAAACTGCTCAATCAAAAGTATGGTTTAACTCTGTTAGCTGAATGCTCAGATCAGAAAGAAGTTTCACAGAATGCTTCTGTGTAGTTTATATTTGAATATATTCCTTTTTCCACTACTACGGTCTTAGCGCTCCAAATGTCCAGTTGCATTTTCTACAGAAAGAGTGTTCAGATCTGCTCAATCAAAAGTATGGTTTAACTCTGTTAGCTGAATGCACAGATCAGAAAGAAATTTCACTGAATGATTCTGTGTAGTTTATATTTGAAGACATTCCTTTTTCCACTATTACCCTCTTAGCGCTCCGAATCTCAACTTGCATTTTCTACAAAAAGAGTGTTTCACAACTGCTCAATCAAAAATATGTTTTATCTCTGTTAACTGAATTTACAGATCCGAAATAAGTTTCACAGAATGCATCTGTGTAGTTTATATTTGAAGATATTCTTTTTCCCAATGTAGGCCTCTTAGCGCTTAGCATGTCCAATTGCAGTTTCTACAGAAAGAGTGTTTCAGAACGGCTCAATCAAAAGTAAGGTTCAACTCTGTTAGTTGAATGCACAGAACAGAAAGAATTTTCACAGAATGCTACTGTGTAGTTTATATTTGAATATATTCCTTTTTCCACTATTACCCTCTTAGCGCTCCGAATGTCCACTTGCATTTTCTACAGAAAGAGTGTTCAGAACTGCGCAATCAAAAGTATGGTCTAACTCTGTTAGCTTAATGAACATATCAGAAATAAGTTTCACAAAATGCTTCTGTGTAGTTTTTATTTGAAGATATTATTTTTCCCAATAGAGGCCTCTTAGCGCTCAGAATGTCCAATTGCAGTTTCTACAGAAAGAGTGTTTCAGAAAGGCTCAATCAAAAGTAAGGTTCAACTCTGTTAGTTGAATGCACAGAACAGAAAGAAGTTTCATACAATGCTTCTGTGTAGTTTATATTTGAACATATTCTTTTTTCCACTATTTCCCACTTAGCGCTCCGAATGTCCAGTTGCATTTTCTACAGACAGAGTGTTTCAAAACTGCTCAATCAAAAGTATGGTTTAACTCTGTTAGCTGAATGCTCAGATCAGAAAGAAGTTTCACAGAATGCTTCTGTGTAGTTTATATTTGAATATATTCCTTTTTCCACTACTATTCTCTTAGCGCTCCAAATGTCCAGTTGCATTTTCTAAAGAAAGAGTGTTCAGATCTGCTCAATCAAAATAATGGTTTAACTCTGTTAGCTGAATGCACAGATCAGAAAGAAGTTTCACAGAATGATTCTGTGTAGTTTATATTTGGAGACATTCCTTTTTCCACTATTACCCTCTTAGCGCTCCGAATCTCCACTTGCATTTTCTACAGAAAGAGTGTTTCAGAACGGCTCAATCAAAACTAAGGTTCAACTCTTTTAGTTGAACAAACAGAACAGAAAGAAGTTTCACACAATTCTTCTGTGTAGTTTTTATTTGTAGACATTCTTTTTCCCAATATAGGCCTCTTAGCGCTCAGAATGTCCAATTGCAGTTTCTACAGAAAGAGTGTTTCAGAACGGCTCAATCAAAAGTAAGGTTCAACTCTGTTAGTTGAATGCACAGAACAGAAAGAAGTTTCATAAAATGCTTCTGTGTAGTTTATATTTGAACATATTCTTTTTTCCAATATTACCCACTTAGCCCTACGAATGTCCAGTTGCATTTTCTACAGACAGAGTGTTTCAAAACTGCTCAATCAAAAGTATGGTTTAACTCTGTTAGCTGAATGCTCAGATCAGAAAGAAGTTTCACAGAATGCTTCTGTGTAGTTTATATTTGTATATATTCCTTTTTCCACTACTACTCTCTTAGCGCTCCAAATGTCCAGTTGCATTTTCTACAGAAAGAGAGTTCAGATCTGCTCAATCAAAAGTAGGGTTTAACACTGTTAGCTGAATGCACAGATCAGAAAGAAGTTTCACAGAATGATTCTGTGTAGTTTATATTTGGAGAAATTCCTTTTTCCACTATTACCCTCTTAGCGCTCCGAATCTCCACTTGCATTTTCTACAGAAAGAGTGTTTCAGAACGGCTCAATCAAAACTAAGGTTCAACTCTTTTAGTTGAACAAACAGAACAGAAAGAAGTTTCACACAATTCTTCTGTGTAGTTTTTATTTGTAGACATGCTTTTTCCCAATATAGGCCTCTTAGCGCTCAGAATGTCCAATTGCAGTTTCTACAGAAAGAGTGTTTCAGAACGGCTCAATCAAAAGTAAGGTTCAACTCTGTTAGTTGAATGCACAGAACAGAAAGAAGTTTCATACAATGCTTCTGTGTAGTTTATATTTGAACATATACTTTTTTCCACTATTACCCACTTAGCGCTACGAATGTCCAGTTGCATTTTCTACAGACAGAGTGTTTAAAAACTGCTGAATCAAAAGTATGGTTTAACTCTGTTAGCTGAATGCTCAGATCAGAAAGAAGTTTCACAGAATGCTTCTGTGTAGTTTATATTTGAATATATTCCTTTTTCCACTACTACGCTCTTAGCGCTCCAAATGTCCAGTTGCATTTTCTACAGAAAGAGTGTTCAGATCTGCTCAATCAAAAGTATGGTTTAACTCTGTTAGCTGAATGCACAGATCAGAAAGAAGTTTCACCGAATGATTCCGTGTAGTTTATATTTGAAGACATTCCTTTTTCCACTATTACCCTCTTAGCGCTCCGAATCTCCACTTGCATTTTCTACAAAAAGAGTGTTTCACAACTGCTCAATCAAAAATATGTTTTATCTCTGTTAACTGAATTTACAGATCAGAAATAAGTTTCACAGAATGCATCTGTGTAGTTTTTATTTGAAGATATTCTTTTTCCCAATGTAGGCCTCTTAGCGCTTAGCATGTCCAATTGCAGTTTCTACAGAAAGAGTGTTTCAGAACGGCTCAATCAAAAGTAAGGTTCAACTCTGTTAGTTGAATGCACAGAACAGAAAGAATTTTCACAGAATGCTACTGTGTAGTTTATATTTGCATATATTCCTTTTTCCACTATTACCCTCTTAGCGCTCCGAATGTCCACTTGCATTTTCTACAGAAAGAGTGTTCAGAACTGCGCAATCAAAAGTATGGTTTAACTCTGTTAGCTTAATGAACATATCAGAAATAAGTTTCACACAATGCTTCTGTGTAGTTTTTATTTGAAGATATTATTTTTCCCAATAGAGGCCTCTTAGCGCTCAGAATGTCCAATTGCAGTTTCTACAGAAAGAGTGTTTCAGAAAGGCTCAATCAAAAGTAAGGTTCAACTCTGTTAGTTGAATGCACAGAACAGAAAGAAGTTTCATACAATGCTTCTGTGTAGTTTATATTTGAACATATTCTTTTTTCCACTATTACCCACTTAGCGCTACGAATGTCCAGTTGCATTTTCTACAGACAGAGTGTTTCAAAACTGCTCAATCAAAAGTATGGTTTAACTCTGTTAGCTGAATGCTCAGATCAGAAAGAAGTTTCACAGAATGCTTCTGTGTAGTTTATATTTGAATATATTCGTTTTTCCACTACTACTCTCTTAGCGCTCCAAATGTCCAGTTGCATTTTCTACAGAAAGAGTGTTCAGATCTGCTCAATCAAAAGTATGGTTTAACTCTGTTAGCTGAATGCACAGATCAGAAAGAAGTTTCACCGAATGATTCTGTGTAGTTTATATTTGAAGACATTCCTTTTTCCACTATTACCCTCTTAGCGCTCCGAATCTCCACTTGCATTTTCTATAAAAAGAGTGTTTCATAACTGCTCAATCAAAAATATGTTTTATCTCTGTTAACTGAATTTACAGATCAGAAATAAGTTTCACAGAATGCATCTGTGTAGTTTTTATTTGAAGATATTCTTTTTCCCAATGTAGGCCTCTTAGCGCTTAGCATGTCCAATTGCAGTTTCTACAGAAAGAGTGTTTCAGAACGGCTCAATCAAAAGTAAGGTTCAACTCTGTTAGTTGAATGCACAGAACAGAGAGAATTTTCACAGAATGCTACTGTGTAGTTTATATTTGAATATATTCCTTTTTCCACTATTACCCTCTTAGCGCTCCGAATGTCCACTTGCATTTTCTACAGAAAGAGTGTTCAGAACTGCGCAATCAAAAGTATGGTTTAACTCTGTTAGCTTAATGAACATATCAGAAATAAGTTTCACACAATGCTTCTGTGTAGTTTTTATTTGAAGATATTATTTTTCCCAATAGAGGCCTCTTAGCGCTCAGAATGTCCAATTGCAGTTACTACAGAAAGATTGTTTCAGAAAGCCTCAATCAAAAGTAAGGTTCAACTCTGTTAGTTGAATGCACAGAACAGAAAAAGTTTCATACAATGCTTCTGTGTTGTTTATATTTGAACATATTCTTTTTTCCACTATTACCCACTTAGCGCTACGAATGTCCAGTTGCATTTTCTACAGACAGAGTGTTTCAAAACTGCTCAATCAAAAGTATGGTTTAACTCTGTTAGCTGAATGCTCAGATCAGAAAGAAGTTTCACAGAATGCTTCTGTGTAGTTTATATTTGAATATATTCCTTTCTCCACTACTACTCTCTTAGCGCTCCAAATGTCCAGTTGCATTTTCTACAGAAAGAGTGTTCAGATCTGCTCAATCAAAAGTATGGTTTAATTCTGTTAGCTGAATGCACGGATCAGAAAGAAGTTTCACAGAATGATTCTGTGTAGTTTATATTTGGAGACATTCCTTTTTCCACTATTACCCTCTTAGCGCTCCGAATCTCCACTTGCATTTTCTACAGAAAGAGTGTTTCAGAACGGCTCAATCAAAACTAAGGTTCAAATCTTTTAGTTGAACAAACAGAACAGAAAGAAGTTTCACACAATTCTTCTGTGTAGTTTTTATTTGTAGACATTCTTTTTCCCAATATAGGCCTCTTAGCGCTCAGAATGTCCAATTGCAGTTCCTACAGAAAGAGTGTTTCAGAACGGCTCAATCAAAAGTAAGGTTCAACTCTGTTAGTTGAATGCACCGAACAGAAAGAAGTTTCATACAATGCTTCTGTGTAGTTTATATTTGAACATATTCTTTTTTCCACTATTACCCACTTAGCGCTACGAATGTCCAGTTGCATTTTCTACAGACAGAGTGTTTCAAAACTGCTCAATCAAAAGTATGGTTTAACTCTGTTAGCTGAATGCTCAGATCAGAAAGAAGTTTCACAGAATGCTTCTGTGTAGTTTATATTTGAATACATTCCTTTTTCCACTACTACGCTCTTAGCGCTCCAAATGTCCAGTTGCATTTTCTACAGAAAGAGTGTTCAGATCTGCTCAATCAAAAGTATGGTTTAACTCTGTTAGCTGAATGCACAGATCAGAAAGAAGTTTCACCGAATGATTCTGTGTAGTTTATATTTGAAGACATTACTTTTTCCACTATTACCCTCTTAGCGCTCCGAATCTCCGCTTGCATTTTCTACAAAAAGAGTGTTTCATAACTGCTCAATCAAAAATATGTTTTATCTCTGTTAACTGAATTTACAGATCAGAAATAAGTTTCACAGAACGCATCTGTGTAGTTTTTATTTGAAGATATTCTTTTTCCCAATGTAGGCCTCTTAGCGCTTAGCATGTCCAATTGCAGTTTCTACAGAAAGAGATTTTCAGAACGGCTCAATCAAAAGTAAGGTTCAACTCTGTTAGTTGAATGCACAGAACAGAAAGAATTTTCACCGAATGCTACTGTGTAGTTTATATTTGAATATATTCATTTTTCCACTATTACCCTCTTAGCGCTCCGAATGTCCACTTGCATTTTCTACAGAAAGAGTGTTCAGAACTGCGCAATCAAAAGTATGGTTTAACTCTGTTAGCTTAATGAACATATCAGAAATAAGTTTCACACAATGCTTCTGTGTAGTTTTTATTTGAAGATATTATTTTTCCCAATAGAGGCCTCTTAGCGCTCAGAATCTCCAATTGCAGTTTATACAGAAAGAGTGTTTCAGAAAGGCTCAATCAAAAGTAAGGTTCAACTCTGTTAGTTGAATGCACAGAACAGAAAGAAGTTTCATACAATGCTTCTGTGTAGTTTATATTTGAACATATTCTTTTTTCCACTATTACCCACTTAGCGCTAAGAATGTCCAGTTGCATTTTCTACAGACAGAGTGTTTCAAAACTGCTCAATCAAAAGTATGGTTTAACTCTGTTAGCTGAATGCTCAGATCAGAAAGAAGTTTCACAGAATGCTTCTGTGTAGTTTATATTTGAATATATTCCTTTCTCCACTACTACTCTCTTAGCGCTCCAAATGTCCAGTTGCATTTTCTACAGAAAGAGTGTTCAGGTCTGCTCAATCAAAATATGGTTTAACTCTGTTAGCTGAATGCACGGATGAGAAAGAAGTTTCTCAGAATGATTCTGTGTAGTTTATATTTGGAGACATTCCTTTTTCCAATATTACCCTCTTAGCGCTCCGAATCTCCACTTGCATTTTCTACAGAAAGAGTGTTTCAGAACGGCTCAATCAAAACTAAGGTTCAACTCTTTTAGTTGAACAAACAGAACAGAAAGAAGTTTCACACAATTCTTCTGTTTAGTTTTTATTTGTAGACATTCTTTTTCCCAATATAGGCCTCTTAGCGCTCAGAATGTCCAATTGCAGTTTCTACAGAAAGAGTGTTTCAGAACGGCTCAATCAAAAGTAAGGTTCAACTCTGTTAGTTGAATGCACAGAACAGAAAGAAGTTTCATACAATGCTTCTGTGTAGTTTATATTTGAACATATTCTTTTTTCCACTATTACCCACTTAGCGCTACGAATGTCCAGTTGCATTTTCTACAGACAGAGTGTTTCAAAACTGCTCAATCAAAAGTATGGTTTAAATCTGTTAGCTGAATGCTCAGATCAGAAAGAAGTTTCACAGAATGCTTCTGTGTAGTTTATATTTGAATATATTCCTTTTTCCACTACTACGCTCTTAGCGCTCCAAATGTCCAGTTGCATTTTCTACAGAAAGAGTGTTCAGATCTGCTCAATCAAAAGTATGGTTTAACTCTGTTAGCTGAATGCACAGATCAGAAAGAAGTTTCACCGAATGATTCTGTGTAGTTTATATTTGAAGACATTCCTTTTTCCACTATTACCCTCTTAGCGCTCCGAATCTCCACTTGCATTTTCTACAAAAAGAGTGTTTCATAACTGCTCAATCAAAAATATGTTTTATCTCTGTTAACTGAATTTACAGATCAGAAATAAGTTTCACAGAATGCATCTGTGTAGTTTTTATTTGAAGATATTCTTTTTCCCAATGTAGGCCTCTTAGCGCTTAGCATGTCCAATTGCAGTTTCTACAGAAAGAGTGTTTCAGAACGGCTCAATCAAAAGTAAGGTTCAACTCTGTTAGTTGAATGCACAGAACAGAAAGAATTTTCACAGAATGCTACTGTGTAGTTTATATTTGAATATATTCCTTTTTCCACTATTACCCTCTTAGCGCTCCGAATGTCCACTTGCATTTTCTACAAAAAGAGTGTTTCATAACTGCTCAATCAAAAATATGTTTTATCTCTGTTAACTGAATTTACAGATCAGAAATAAGTTTCACAGAATGCATCTGTGTAGTTTTTATTTGAAGATATTCTTTTTCCCAATGTAGGCCTCTTAGCGCTTAGCATGTCCAATTGCAGTTTCTACAGAAAGAGTGTTTCAGAAAGGCTCAATCAAAAGTAAGGTTCAAATCTGTTAGTTGAATGCACAGAACAGAAAGAAGTTTCATACAATGCTTCTGTGTAGTTTATATTTGAACATATTCTTTTTTCCACTATTACCCACTTAGCGCTACGAATGTCCAGTTGCATTTTCTACAGACAGAGTGTTTCAAAACTGCTCAATCAAAAGTATGGTTTAACTCTGTTAGCTGAATGCTCAGATCAGAAAGAAGTTTCACAGAATGCTTCTGTGTAGTTTATATTTGAATATATTCGTTTTTCCACTACTACTCTCTTAGCGCTCCAAATGTCCAGTTGCATTTTCTACAGAAAGAGTGTTCAGATCTGCTCAATCAAAAGTATGGTTTAACTCTGTTAGCTGAATGCACAGATCAGAAAGAAGTTTCACAGAATGATTCTGTTTAGTTTATATTTGGAGACATTCCTTTTTCCACTATTACCCTCTTAGCGCTCTGAATCTCCACTTGCATTTTCTACAGAAAGAATGTTTCAGAACGGCTCAATCAAAACTAAGGTTCAACTCTTTTAGTTGAACAAACAGAACAGAAAGAAGTTTCACACAATTCTTCTGTGTAGTTTTTATTTGTAGACATTCTTTTTCCCAATATAGGCCTCTTAGCGCTCAGAATGTCCAATTGCAGTTTCTACAGAGAGAGTGTTTCAGAACGGCTCAATCAAAAGTAAGGTTCAACTCTGTTAGTTGAATGCACAGAACAGAAAGAAGTTTCATACAATGCTTCTGTGTAGTTTATATTTGAACATATTCTTTTTTCCACTATTACCCACTTAGCGCTACGAATGTCCAGTTGCAATTTCTACAGACAGAGTGTTTCAAAACTGCTCTATCAAAAGTATGGTTTAACTCTGTTAGCTGAATGCTCAGATCAGAAAGAAGTTTCACAGAATGCTTCTGTGTAGTTTATATTTGAATATATTCCTTTTTCCACTACTACGCTCTTAGCGCTCCAAATGTCCAGTTGCATTTTCTACAGAAAGAGTGTTCAGATCTGCTCAATCAAAAGTATGGTTTAACTCTGTTAGCTGAATTCACAGATCAGAAAGAAGTTTCACCGAATGAATCTGTGTAGTTTAGATTTGAAGACATTCCTTTTTCCACTATTACCCTCTTAGCGCTCCGAATCTCCACTTGCATTTTCTACAAAAAGAGTGTTTCATAACTGCTCAATCAAAAATATGTTTTATCTCTGTTAACTGAATTTACAGATCAGAAATAAGTTTCACAGAATGCATCTGTGTAGTTTTTATTTGAAGATATTCTTTTTCCCAATGTAGGCCTCTTAGCGCTTAGCATGTCCAATTGCAGTTTCTACAGAAAGAGTGTTTCAGAACGGCTCAATCAAAAGTAAGGTTCAACTCTGTTAGTTGAATGCACAGAACAGAAAGTATTTTCACAGAATGCTACTGTGTAGTTTATATTTGAATATATTCCTTTTTCCACTATTACCCTCTTAGCGCTCCGAATGTCCACTTGCATTTTCTACAGAAAGAGTGTTCAGAACTGCGCAATCAAAAGTATGGTTTAACTCTGTTAGCTTAATGAACATATCAGAAATAAGTTTCACACAATGCTTCTGTGTAGTTTTTATTTGAAGTTATTATTTTTCCCAATAGAGGCCTCTTAGCGCTCAGAATGTCCAATTGCAGTTTCTACAGAAAGAGTGTTTCAGAAAGGCTCAATCAAAAGTAAGGTTCAACTCTGTTAGTTGAATGCACAGAACAGAAAGAAGTTTCATACAATGCTTCTGTGTAGTTTATATTTGAACATATTCTTTTTTCCACTATTACCCACTTAGCGCTACGAATGTCCAGTTGCATTTTCTACAGACAGAGTGTTTCAAAACTGCTCAATCAAAAGTATGGTTTAACTCTGTTAGCTGAATGCTCAGATCAGAAAGAAGTTTCACAGAATGCTTCTGTGTAGTTTATATTTGAATATATTCCTTTCTCCACTACTACTCTCTTAGCGCTCCAAATGTCCAGTTGCATTTTCTACAGAAAGAGTGTTCAGATCTGCTCAATCAAAAGTATGGTTTAACTCTGTTAGCTGAATGCACGTATCAGAAAGAAGTTTCACAGAATGATTCTGTGTAGTTTATATTTGGAGACATTCCTTTTTCCACTATTACCCTCTTAGCACTCCGAATCTCCACTTGCATTTTCTACAGAAAGAGTGTTTCAGAACGGCTCAATCAAAACTAAGGTTCAACTCTTTTAGTTGAACAAACAGAACAGAAAGAAGTTTCACACAATTCTTCTGTGTAGTTTTTATTTGTAGACATTCTTTTTCCCAATATAGGCCTCTTAGCGCTCAGAATGTCCAATTGCAGTTTCTACAGAAAGAGTGTTTCAGAACGGCTCAATCAAAAGTAAGGTTCAACTCTGTTAGTTGAATGCACAGAACAGAAAGAAGTTTCATACAATGCTTCTGTGTAGTTTATATTTGAACATATTCTTTTTTCCACTATTACCCACTTAGCGCTACGAATGTCCAGTTGCATTTTCTACAGACAGAGTGTTTCAAAACTGCTCAATCAAAAGTATGGTTTAACTCTGTTAGCTGAATGCTCAGATCAGAAAGAAGTTTCACAGAATGCTTCTGTGTAGTTTATATTTGAATATATTCCTTTCTCCACTACTACTCTCTTAGCGCTCCAAATGTCCAGTTGCATTTTCTACAGAAAGAGTGTTCAGATCTGCTCAATCAAAAGTATGGTTTAATTCTGTTAGCTGAATGCACGGATCAGAAAGAAGTTTCACAGAATGATTCTGTGTAGTTTATATTTGGAGACATTCCTTTTTCCACTATTACCATCTTAGCGCTCCGAATCTCCACTTGCATTTTCTACAGAAAGTGTGTTTCAGAACGGCTCAATCAAAACTAAGGTTCAACTCTTTTAGTTGAACAAACAGAACAGAAAGAAGTTTCACACAATTCCTCTGTGTAGTTTTCATTTGTAGACATTCTTTTTCCCAATATAGGCCTCTTAGCGCTCAGAATGTCCAATTGCAGTTCCTACAGAAAGAGTGTTTCAGAACGGCTCAATCAAAAGTAAGGTTCAACTCTGTTAGTTGAATGCACAGAACAGAAAGAAGTTTCATACAATGCTTCTGTGTAGTTTATATTTGAACATATTCTTTTTTCCACTATTACCCACTTAGCGCTACGAATGTCCAGTTGCATTTTCTACAGACAGAGTGTTTCAAAACTGCTCAATCAAAAGTATGGTTTAACTCTGTTAGCTGAATGCTCAGATCAGAAAGAAGTTTCACAGAATGCTTCTGTGTAGTTTATATTTGAATATATTCCTTTCTCCACTACTACTCTCTTAGCGCTCCAAATGTCCAGTTGCATTTTCTACCGAAAGAGTGTTCAGATCTGCTCAATCAAAAGTATGGTTTAACTCTGTTAGCTGAATGCACGGATCAGAAAGAAGTTTCACAGAATGATTCTGTGTAGTTTATATTTGGAGACATTCCTTTTTCCACTATTACCCTCTTAGCGCTCCGAATCTCCACTTGCATTTTCTACAGAAAGAGTGTTTCAGAACGGCTCAATCAAAACTAAGGTTCAACTCTTTTAGTTGAAGAAACAGAACAGAAAGAAGTTTCACACAATTCTTCTGTGTAGTTTTTATTTGTAGACATTCTTTTTCCCAATATAGGCCTCTTAGCGCTCAGAATGTCCAATTGCAGTTTCTACAGAAAGAGTGTTTCAGAACGGCTCAATCAAAAGTAAGGTTCAACTCTGTTAGTTGAATGCACAGAACAGAAAGAAGTTTCATACAATGCTTCTGTGTAGTTTATATTTGAACATATTCTTTTTTCCACTATTACCCACTTAGCGCTACGAATGTCCAGTTGCATTTTCTACAGACAGAGTGTTTCAAAACTGCTCAATCAAAAGTATGGTTTAACTCTGTTAGCTGAATGCTCAGATCAGAAAGAAGTTTCACAGAATGCTTCTGTGTAGTTTATATTTGAATATATTCCTTTTTCCACTACTACGCTCTTAGCGCTCCAAATGTCCAGTTGCATTTTCTACAGAAAGAGTGTTCAGATCTGCTCAATCAAAAGTATGGTTTAACTCTGTTAGCTGAATGCACAGATCAGAAAGAAGTTTCACCGAATGATTCTGTGTAGTTTATATTTGAAGACATTCCTATTTCCACTATTACCCTCTTAGCGCTCCGAATCTCCACTTGCATTTTCTACAAAAAGAGTGTTTCATAACTGCTCAATCAAAAATATGTTTTATCTCTGTTAACTGAATTTACAGATCAGAAATAAGTTTCACAGAATGCATCTGTGTAGTTTTTATTTGAAGATATTCTTTTTCCCAATGTAGGCCTCTTAGCGCTTAGCATGTCCAATTGCAGTTTCTACAGAAAGAGTGTTTCAGAACGGCTCAATCAAAAGTAAGGTTCAACTCTGTTAGTTGAATGCACAGAACAGAAAGAATTTTCACAGAATGCTACTGTGTAATTTATATTTGAATATATTCCTTTTTCCACTATTACCCTCTTAGCGCTCTGAATGTCCACTTGCATTTTCTACAGAAAGAGTGTTCAGAACTGCGCAATCAAAAGTATGGTTTAACTCTGTTAGCTTAATGAACATATCAGAAATAAGTTTCACACAATGCTTCTGTGTAGTTTTTATTTGAAGATATTATTTTTCCCAATAGAGGCCTCTTAGCGCTCAGAATGTCCAATTGCAGTTTCTACAGAAAGAGTGTTTCAGAAAGGCTCAATCAAAAGTAAGGTTCAACTCTGTTAGTTGAATGCACAGAACAGAAAGAAGTTTCATACAATGCTTCTGTGTAGTTTATATTTGAACATATTCATTTTTCCACTATTACCCACTTAGCGCTACGAATGTCCAGTTGCATTTTCTACAGACAGAGTGTTTCAAAACTGCTCAATCAAAAGTATGGTTTAACTCTGTTAGCTGAATGCTCAGATCAGAAAGAAGTTTCACAGAATGCTTCTGTGTAGTTTATATTTGAATATATTCCTTTCTCCACTACTACTCTCTTAGCGCTCCAAATGTCCAGTTGCATTTTCTACAGAAAGAGTCTTCAGATCTGCTCAATCAAAAGTATGGTTTAACTCTGTTAGCTGAATGCACGGATCAGAAAGAAGTTTCACAGAATGATTCTGTGTAGTTTATATTTGGAGACATTCCTTTATCCACTATTACCCTCTTAGCGCTCCGAATCTCCACTTGCATTTTCTACAGAAAGAGTGTTTCAGAACGGCTCAATCAAAACTAAGGTTCAACTCTTTTAGTTGAACAAACAGAACAGAAAGAAGTTTCACACAATTCTTCTGTGTAGTTTTTATTTGTAGACATTCTTTTTCCCAATATAGGCCTCTTAGCGCTCAGAATGTCCAATTGCAGTTTCTACAGAAAGAGTGTTTCAGAACGGCTCAATCAAAAGTAAGGTTCAACTCTGTTAGTTGAATGCACAGAACAGAAAGAAGTTTCATACAATGCTTCTGTGTAGTTTATATTTGAACATATTCTTTTTTCCACTATTACCCACTTAGCGCTACGAATGTCCAGTTGCATTTTCTACAGACAGAGTGTTTCAAAACTGCTCAATCAAAAGTATGGTTTAACTCTGTTAGCTGAATGCTCAGATCAGAAAGAAGTTTCACAGAATGCTTCTGTGTAGTTTATATTTGAATATATTCCTTTTTCCACTACTACGCTCTTAGCGCTCCAAATGTCCAGTTGCATTTTCTACAGAAAGAGTGTTCAGATCTGCTCAATCAAAAGTATGGTTTAACTCTGTTAGCTGAATGCACAGATCAGAAAGAAGTTTCACCGAATGAATCTGTGTAGTTTATATTTGAAGACATTCCTTTTTCCACTATTACCCTCTTAGCGCTCCGAATCTCCACTTGCATTTTCTACAAAAAGAGTGTTTCATAACTGCTCAATCAAAAATATGTTTTATCTCTGTTAACTGAATTTACAGATCAGAAATAAGTTTCACAGAATGCATCTGTGTAGTTTTTATTTGAAGATATTCTTTTTCCCAATGTAGGCCTCTTAGCGCTTAGCATGTCCAATTGCAGTTTCTACAGAAAGAGTGTTTCAGAACGGCTCAATCAAAAGTAAGGTTCAACTCTGTTAGTTGAATGCACAGAACAGAAAGAATTTTCACAGAATGCTACTGTGTAGTTTATATTTGAATATATTCCTTTTTCCACTATTACCCTCTTAGCGCTCCGAATGTCCACTTGCATTTTCTACAGAAAGAGTGTTCAGAACTGTGCAATCAAAAGTATGGTTTAACTCTGTTAGCTTAATGAACATATCAGAAATAAGTTTCACACAATGCTTCTGTGTAGTTTTTATTTGAAGTTATTATTTTTCCCAATAGAGGCCTCTTAGCGCTCAGAATGTCCAATTGCAGTTTCTACAGAAAGAGTGTTTCAGAAAGGCTCAATCAAAAGTAAGGTTCAACTCTGTTAGTTGAATGCACAGAACAGAAAGAAGTTTCATACAATGCTTCTGTGTAGTTTATATTTGAACATATTCTTTTTTCCACTATTACCCACTTAGCGCTACGAATGTCCAGTTGCATTTTCTACAGACAGAGTGTTTCAAAACTGCTCAATCAAAAGTATGGTTTAACTCTGTTAGCTGAATGCTCAGATCAGAAAGAAGTTTCACAGAATGCTTCTGTGTAGTTTATATTTGAATATATTCCTTTCTCCACTACTACTCTCTTAGCGCTCCAAATGTCCAGTTGCATTTTCTACAGAAAGAGTGTTCAGATCTGCTCAATCAAAAGTATGGTTTAATTCTGTTAGCTGAATGCACGGATCAGAAAGAAGTTTCACAGAATGATTCTGTGTAGTTTATATTTGGAGACATTCCTTTTTCCACTATTACCATCTTAGCGCTCCGAATCTCCACTTGCATTTTCTACAGAAAGAGTGTTTCAGAACGGCTCAATCAAAACTAAGGTTCAACTCTTTTAGTTGAACAAACAGAACAGAAAGAAGTTTCACACAATTCCTCTGTGTAGTTTTTATTTGTAGACATTCTTTTTCCCAATGTAGGCCTCTTAGCGCTCAGAATGTCCAATTGCAGTTCCTACAGAAAGAGTGTTTCAGAACGGCTCAATCAAAAGTAAGGTTCAACTCTGTTAGTTGAATGCACAGAACAGAAAGAAGTTTCATACAATGCTTCTGTGTAGTTTATATTTGAACATATTCTTTTTTCCACTATTACCCACTTAGCGCTACGAATGTCCAGTTGCATTTTCTACAGACAGAGTGTTTCAAAACTGCTCAATCAAAAGTATGGTTTAACTCTGTTAGCTGAATGCTCAGATCAGAAAGAAGTTTCACAGAATGCTTCTGTGTAGTTTATATTTGAATATATTCCTTTCTCCACTACTACTCTCTTAGCGCTCCAAATGTCCAGTTGCATTTTCTACCGAAAGAGTGTTCAGATCTGCTCAATCAAAAGTATGGTTTAACTCTGTTAGCTGAATGCACGGATCAGAAAGAAGTTTCACAGAATGATTCTGTGTAGTTTATATTTGGAGACATTCCTTTTTCCACTATTACCCTCTTAGCGCTCCGAATCTCCACTTGCATTTTCTACAGAAAGAGTGTTTCAGAACGGCTCAATCAAAACTAAGGTTCAACTCTTTTAGTTGAAGAAACAGAACAGAAAGAAGTTTCACACAATTCTTCTGTGTAGTTTTTATTTGTAGACATTCTTTTTCCCAATATAGGCCTCTTAGCGCTCAGAATGTCCAATTGCAGTTTCTACAGAAAGAGTGTTTCAGAACGGCTCAATCAAAAGTAAGGTTCAACTCTGTTAGTTGAATGCACAGAACAGAAAGAAGTTTCATACAATGCTTCTGTGTAGTTTATATTTGAACATATTCTTTTTTCCACTATTACCCACTTAGCGCTACGAATGTCCAGTTGCTTTTTCTACAGACAGAGTGTTTCAAAACTGCTCAATCAAAAGTATGGTTTAACTCTGTTAGCTGAATGCTCAGATCAGAAAGAAGTTTCACAGAATGCTTCTGTGTAGTTTATATTTGAATATATTCCTTTTTCCACTACTACGCTCTTAGCGCTCCAAATGTCCAGTTGCATTTTCTACAGAAAGAGTGTTCAGATCTGCTCAATCAAAAGTATGGTTTAACTCTGTTAGCTGAATGCACAGATCAGAAAGAAGTTTCACCGAATGATTCTGTGTAGTTTATATTTGAAGACATTCCTATTTCCACTATTACCCTCTTAGCGCTCCGAATCTCCACTTGCATTTTCTACAAAAAGAGTGTTTCATAACTGCTCAATCAAAAATATGTTTTATCTCTGTTAACTGAATTTACAGATCAGAAATAAGTTTCACAGAATGCATCTGTGTAGTTTTTATTTGAAGATATTCTTTTTCCCAATGTAGGCCTCTTAGCGCTTAGCATGTCCAATTGCAGTTTCTACAGAAAGAGTGTTTCAGAACGGCTCAATCAAAAGTAAGGTTCAACTCTGTTAGTTGAATGCACAGAACAGAAAGAATTTTCACAGAATGCTACTGTGTAGTTTATATTTGAATATATTCCTTTTTCCACTATTACCCTCTTAGCGCTCCGAATGTCCACTTGCATTTTCTACAGAAAGAGTGTTCAGAACTGCGCAATCAAAAGTATGGTTTAACTCTGTTAGCTTAATGAACATATCATAAATAAGTTTCACACAATGCTTCTGTGTAGTTGTTATTTAAAGATATTATTTTTCCCAATAGAGGCCTCTTAGCGCTCAGAATGTCCAATTGCAGTTTCTACAGAAAGAGTGTTTCAGAAAGGCTCAATCAAAAGTAAGGTTCAACTCTGTTAGTTGAATGCACAGAACAGAAAGAAGTTTCATACAATGCTTCTGTGTAGTTTATATTTGAACATATTCTTTTTTCCACTATTACCCACTTAGCGCTACGAATGTCCAGTTGCATTTTCTACAGACAGAGTGTTTCAAAACTGCTCAATCAAAAGTATGGTTTAACTCTGTTAGCTGAATGCTCAGATCAGAAAGAAGTTTCACAGAATGCTTCTGTGTAGTTTATATTTGAATATATTCCTTTCTCCACTACTACTCTCTTAGCGCTCCAAATGTCCAGTTGCATTTTCTACAGAAAGAGTGTTCAGATCTGCTCAATCAAAAGTGTGGTTTAACTCTGTTAGCTGAATGCACGGATCAGAAAGAAGTTTCACAGAATGATTCTGTGTAGTTTATATTTGGAGACATTCCTTTTTCCACTATTACCCTCTTAGCGCTCCGAATCTCCACTTGCATTTTCTACAGAAAGAGTGTTTCAGAACGGCTCAATCAAAACTAAGGTTCAACTCTTTTAGTTGAAGAAACAGAACAGAAAGAAGTTTCACACAATTCTTCTGTGTAGTTTTTATTTGTAGACATTCTTTTTCCCAATATAGGCCTCTTAGCGCTCAGAATGTCCAATTGCAGTTTCTACAGAAAGAGTGTTTCAGAACGGCTCAATCAAAAGTAAGGTTCAACTCTGTTAGTTGAATGCACAGAACAGAAAGAAGTTTCATACAATGCTTCTGTGTAGTTTATATTTGAACATATTCTTTTTTCCACTATTACCCACTTAGCGCTACGAATGTCCGGTTGCTTTTTCTACAGACAGTGTGTTTCAAAACTGCTCAATCAAAAGTATGGTTTAACTCTGTTAGCTGAATGCTCAGATCAGAAAGAAGTTTCACAGAATGCTTCTGTGTAGTTTATATTTGAATATATTCCTTTTTCCACTACTACGCTCTTAGCGCTCCAAATGTCCAGTTGCATTTTCTACAGAAAGAGTGTTCAGATCTGCTCAATCAAAAGTATGGTTTAACTCTGTTAGCTGAATGCACAGATCAGAAAGAAGTTTCACCGAATGATTCTGTGTAGTTTATATTTGAAGACATTCCTATTTCCACTATTACCCTCTTAGCGCTCCGAATCTCCACTTGCATTTTCTACAAAAAGAGTGTTTCATAACTGCTCAATCAAAAATATGTTTTATCTCTGTTAACTGAATTTACAGATCAGAAATAAGTTTCACAGAATGCATCTGTGTAGTTTTTATTTGAAGATATTCTTTTTCCCAATGTAGGCCTCTTAGCGCTTAGCATTTCCAATTGCAGTTTCTACAGAAAGAGTGTTTCAGAACGGCTCAATCAAAAGTAAGGTTCAACTCTGTTAGTTGAATGCACAGAACAGAAAGAATTTTCACAGAATGCTACTGTGTAGTTTATATTTGAATATATTCCTTTTTCCACTATTACCCTCTTAGCGCTCCGAATGTCCACTTGCATTTTCTACAGAAAGAGTGTTCAGAACTGCGCAATCAAAAGTATGGTTTAACTCTGTTAGCTTAATGAACATATCAGAAATAAGTTTCACACAATGCTTCTGTGTAGTTGTTATTTAAAGATATTATTTTTCCCAATAGAGGCCTCTTAGCGCTCAGAATGTCCAATTGCAGTTTCTACAGAAAGAGTGTTTCAGAAAGGCTCAATCAAAAGTAAGGTTCAACTCTGTTAGTTGAATGCACAGAACAGAAAGAAGTTTCATACAATGCTTCTGTGTAGTTTATATTTGAACATATTCTTTTTTCCACTTTTACCCACTTAGCGCTACGAATGTCCAGTTGCATTTTCTACAGACAGAGTGTTTCAAAACTGCTCAATCAAAAGTATGGTTTAACTCTGTTAGCTGAATGCTCAGATCAGAAAGAAGTTTCACAGAATGCTTCTGTGTAGTTTATATTTGAATATATTCCTTTCTCCACTACTACTCTCTTAGCGCTCCAAATGTCCAGTTGCATTTTCTACAGAAAGAGTGTTCAGATCTGCTCAATCAAAAGTGTGGTTTAACTCTGTTAGCTGAATGCACGGATCAGAAAGAAGTTTCACAGAATGATTCTGTGTAGTTTATATTTGGAGACATTCCTTTTTCCACTATTACCCTCTTAGCGCTCCGAATCTCCACTTGCATTTTCTACAGAAAGAGTGTTTCAGAACGGCTCAATCAAAACTAAGGTTCAACTCTTTTAGTTGAACAAACAGAACAGAAAGAAGTTTCACACAATTCTTCTGTGTACTTTTTAGTTGTAGACATTCTTTTTTCCCAATATAGGCCTCTTAGCGCTCAGAATGTCCAATTGCAGTTTCTACAGAAAGAGTGTTTCAGAACGGCTCAATCAAAAGTAAGGTTCAACTCTGTTAGTTGAATGCACAGAACAGAAAGAAGTTTCATACAATGCTTCTGTGTAGTTTATATTTGAACATATTCTTTTTTCCACTATTACCCACTTAGCGCTACGAATGTCCAGTTGCATTTTCTACAGACAGAGTGTTTCAAAACTGCTCAATCAAAAGTATGGTTTAACTCTGTTAGCTGAATGCTCAGATCAGAAAGAAGTTTCACAGAATGCTTCTGTGTAGTTTATATTTGAATATATTCCTTTTTCCACTACTACGCTCTTAGCGCTCCAAATGTCCAGTTGCATTTTCTACAGAAAGAGTGTTCAGATCTGCTCAATCAAAAGTATGGTTTAACTCTGTTAGCTGAATGCACAGATCAGAAAGAAGTTTCACCGAATGAATCTGTGTAGTTTATATTTGAAGACATTCCTTTTTCCACTATTACCCTCTTAGCGCTCCGAATCTCCACTTGCATTTTCTACAAAAAGAGTGTTTCATAACTGCTCAATCAAAAATATGTTTTATCTCTGTTAACTGAATTTACAGATCAGAAATAAGTTTCACAGAATGCATCTGTGTAGTTTTTATTTGAAGATATTCTTTTTCCCAATGTAGGCCTCTTAGCGCTTAGCATGTCCAATTGCAGTTTCTACAGAAAGAGTGTTTCAGAACGGCTCAATCAAAAGTAAGGTTCAACTCTGTTAGTTGAATGCACAGAACAGAAAGAATTTTCACAGAATGCTACTGTGTAGTTTATATTTGAATATATTCCTTTTTCCACTATTACCCTCTTAGCGCTCCGAATGTCCACTTGCATTTTCTACAGAAAGAGTGTTCAGAACTGTGCAATCAAAAGTATGGTTTAACTCTGTTAGCTTAATGAACATATCAGAAATAAGTTTCACACAATGCTTCTGTGTAGTTTTTATTTGAAGTTATTATTTTTCCCAATAGAGGCCTCTTAGCGCTCAGAATGTCCAATTGCAGTTTCTACAGAAAGAGTGTTTCAGAAAGGCTCAATCAAAAGTAAGGTTCAACTCTGTTAGTTGAATGCACAGAACAGAAAGAAGTTTCATACAATGCTTCTGTGTAGTTTATATTTGAACATATTCTTTTTTCCACTATTACCCACTTAGCGCTACGAATGTCCAGTTGCATTTTCTACAGACAGAGTGTTTCAAAACTGCTCAATCAAAAGTATGGTTTAACTCTGTTAGCTGAATGCTCAGATCAGAAAGAAGTTTCACAGAATGCTTCTGTGTAGTTTATATTTGAATATATTCCTTTCTCCACTACTACTCTCTTAGCGCTCCAAATGTCCAGTTGCATTTTCTACAGAAAGAGTGTTCAGATCTGCTCAATCAAAAGTATGGTTTAACTCTGTTAGCTGAATGCACGGATCAGAAAGAAGTTTCACAGAATGATTCTGTGTAGTTTATATTTGGAGACATTCCTTTTTCCACTATTACCCTCTTAGCACTCCGAATCTCCACTTGCATTTTCTACAGAAAGAGTGTTTCAGAACGGCTCAATCAAAACTAAGGTTCAACTCTTTTAGTTGAACAAACAGAACAGAAAGAAGTTTCACACAATTCTTCTGTGTAGTTTTTATTTGTAGACATTCTTTTTCCCAATATATGCCTCTTAGCGCTCAGAATGTCCAATTGCAGTTTCTACAGAAAGAGTGTTTCAGAACGGCTCAATCAAAAGTAAGGTTCAACTCTGTTAGTTGAATGCACAGTACAGAAAGAAGTTTCATACAATGCTTCTGTGTAGTTTATATTTGAACATATTCTTTTTTCCACTATTACCCACTTAGCGCTACGAATGTCCAGTTGCATTTTCTACAGACAGAGTGTTTCAAAACTGCTCAATCAAAAGTATGGTTTAACTCTGTTAGCTGAATGCTCAGATCAGAAACAAGTTTCACAGAATGCTTCTGTGTAGTTTATATTTGAATATATTCCTTTCTCCACTACTACTCTCTTAGCGCTCCAAATGTCCAGTTGCATTTTCTACAGAAAGAGTGTTCAGATCTGCTCAATCAAAAGTATGGTTTAACTCTGTTAGCTGAATGCACAGATCAGAAAGAAGTTTCACCGAATGATTCTGTGTAGTTTATATTTGAAGACATTCCTTTTTCCACTATTACCCTCTTAGCGCTCCGAATCTCCACTTGCATTTTCTACAAAAACAGTGTTTCATAACTGCTCAATCAAAAATATGTTTTATCTCTGTTAACTGAATTTACAGATCAGAAATAAGTTTCACAGAATGCATCTGTGTAGTTTTAATTTGAAGATATTCTTTTTCCCAATGTAGGCCTCTTAGCGCTTAGCATGTCCAATTGCAGTTTCTACAGAAAGAGTGTTTCAGAACGGCTCAATCAAAAGTAAGGTTCAACTCTGTTAGTTGAATGCACAGAACAGAAAGAATTTTCACAGAATGCTACTGTGTAGTTTATATTTGAATATATTCCTTTTTCCACTATTACCCTCTTAGCGCTCCGAATGTCCACTTGCATTTTCTACAGAAAGAGTGTTCAGAACTGCGCAATCAAAAGTATGGTTTAACTCTGTTAGCTTAATGAACATATCAGAAATAAGTTTCACACAATGCTTCTGTGTAGTTGTTATTTGAAGATATTATTTTTCCCAATAGAGGCCTCTTAGCGCTCAGAATGTCCAATTGCAGTTTCTACAGAAAGAGTGTTTCAGAAAGGCTCAATCAAAAGTAAGGTTCAACTCTGTTAGTTGAATGCACAGAACAGAAAGAAGTTTCATACAATGCTTCTGTGTAGTTTATATTTGAACATATTCTTTTTTCCACTATTACCCACTTAGCGCTACGAATGTCCAGTTGCATTTTCTACAGACAGAGTGTTTCAAAACTGCTCAATCAAAAGTATGGTTTAACTCTGTTAGCTGAATGCTCAGATCAGAAAGAAGTTTCACAGAATGCTTCTGTGTAGTTTATATTTGAATATATTCCTTTCTCCACTACTACTCTCTTAGCGCTCCAAATGTCCAGTTGCATTTTCTACAGAAAGAGTGTTCAGATCTGCTCAATCAAAAGTGTGGTTTAACTCTGTTAGCTGAATGCACGGATCAGAAAGAAGTTTCACAGAATGATTCTGTGTAGTTTATATTTGGAGACATTCCTTTTTCCACTATTACCCTCTTAGCGCTCCGAATCTCCACTTGCATTTTCTACAGAAAGAGTGTTTCAGAACGGCTCAATCAAAACTAAGGTTCAACTCTTTTAGTTGAACAAACAGAACAGAAAGTAGTTTCACACAATTCTTCTGTGTAGTTTTTATTTGTAGACATTCTTTTTTCCCAATATAGGCCTCTTAGCGCTCAGAATGTCCAATTGCAGTTTCTACAGAAAGAGTGTTTCAGAACGGCTCAATCAAAAGTAAGTTTCAACTCTGTTATTTGAATGCACAGAACAGAAAGAAGTTTCATACAATGCTTCTGTGTAGTTTATATTTGAACATATTCTTTTTTCCACTATTACCCACTTAGCGCTACGAATGTCCAGTTGCATTTTCTACAGACAGAGTGTTTCAAAACTGCTCAATCAAAAGTATGGTTTAACTCTGTTAGCTGAATGCTCAGATCAGAAAGAAGTTTCACAGAATGCTTCTGTGTAGTTTATATTTGAATATATTCCTTTTTCCACTACTACGCTCTTAGCGCTCCAAATGTCCAGTTGCATTTTCTACAGAAAGAGTGTTCAGATCTGCTCAATCAAAAGTATGGTTTAACTCTGTTAGCTGAATGCACAGATCAGAAAGAAGTTTCACCGAATGATTCTGTGTAGTTTATATTTGAAGACATTCCTTTTTCCACTATTACCCTCTTAGCGCTCCGAATCTCCACTTGCATTTTCTACAAAAAGAGTGTTTCATAACTGCTCAATCAAAAATATGTTTTATCTCTGTTAACTGAATTTACAGATCAGAAATAAGTTTCACAGAATGCATCTGTGTAGTTTTTATTTGAAGATATTCTTTTTCCCAATGTAGGCCTCTTAGCGCTTAGCATGTCCAATTGCAGTTTCTACAGAAAGAGTGTTTCAGAACGGCTCAATCAAAAGTAAGGTTCAACTCTGTTAGTTGAATGCACAGAACAGAAAGAATTTTCACAGAATGCTACTGTGTAGTTTATATTTGAATATATTCCTTTTTCCACTATTACCCTCTTAGCGCTCCGAATGTCCACTTGCATTTTCTACAGAAAGAGTGTTCAGAACTGCGCAATCAAAAGTATGGTTTAACTCTGTTAGCTTAATGAACATATCAGAAATAAGTTTCACACAATGCTTCTGTGTAGTTTTTATTTGAAGATATTATTTTTCCCAATAGAGGCCTCTTAGCGCTCAGAATGTCCAATTGCAGTTTCTACAGAAAGAGTGTTTCAGAAAGGCTCAATCAAAAGTAAGGTTCAACTCTGTTAGTTGAATGCACAGAACAGAAAGAAGTTTCATACAATGCTTCTGTGTAGTTTATATTTGAACATATTCTTTTTTACACTATTACCCACTTAGCGCTACGAATGTCCAGTTGCATTTTCTACAGACAGAGTGTTTCAAAACTGCTCAATCAAAAGTATGGTTTAACTCTGTTAGCTGAATGCTCAGATCAGAAAGAAGTTTCACAGAATGCTTCTGTGTAGTTTATATTTGAATATATTCCTTTCTCCACTACTACTCTCTTAGCGCTCCAAATGTCCAGTTGCATTTTCTACAGAAAGAGTGTTCAGATGTGCTCAATCAAAAGTATGGTTTAACTCTGTTAGCTGAATGCACGGATCAGAAAGAAGTTTCACAGAATGATTCTGTGTAGTTTATATTTGGAGACATTCCTTTTTCCACTATTACCCTCTTAGCGCTCCGAATCTCCACTTGCATTTTCTACAGAAAGAGTGTTTCAGAACGGCTCAATCAAAACTAAGGTTCAACTCTTTTAGTTGAACAAACAGAACAGAAAGAAGTTTCACACAATTCTTCTGTGTAGTTTTTATTTGTAGACATTCTTTTTCCCAATATAGGCCTCTTAGCGCTCAGAATGTCCAATTGCAGTTTCTACAGAAAGAGTGTTTCAGATCGGCTCAATCAAAAGTAAGGTTCAACTCTGTTAGTTGAATGCACAGAACAGAAAGAAGTTTCATACAATGCTTCTGTGTAGTTTATATTTGAACATATTCTTTTTTCCACTATTACCCACGTAGCGCTACGAATGTCCAGTTGCATTTTCTACAGACAGAGTGTTTCAAAACTGCTCAATCAAAAGTATGGTTTAACTCTGTTAGCTGAATGCTCAGATCAGAAAGAAGTTTCACAGAATGCTTCTGTGTAGTTTATATTTGAATATATTCCTTTTTCCACTACTACGCTCTTAGCGCTCCAAATGTCCAGTTGAATTTTCTACAGAAAGAGTGTTCAGATCTGCTCAATCAAAAGTATGGTTTAACTCTGTTAGCTGAATGCACAGATCAGAAAGAAGTTTCACCGAATGAATCTGTGTAGTTTATATTTGAAGACATTCCTTTTTCCACTATTACCCTCTTAGCGCTCCGAATCTCCACTTGCATTTTCTACAAAAAGAGTGTTTCATAACTGCTCAATCAAAAATATGTTTTATCTCTGTTAACTGAATTTACAGATCAGAAATAAGTTTCACAGAATGCATCTGTGTAGTTTTTATTTGAAGATATTCTTTTTCCCAATGTAGGCCTCTTAGCGCTTAGCATGTCCAATTGCAGTTTCTACAGAAAGAGTGTTTCAGAACGGCTCAATCAAAAGTAAGGTTCAACTCTGTTAGTTGAATGCACAGAACAGAAAGAATTTTCACAGAATGCTACTGTGTAGTTTATATTTGAATATATTCCTTTTTCCACCATTACCCTCTTAGCGCTCCGAATGTCCACTTGCATTTTCTACAGAAAGAGTGTTCAGAACTGTGCAATCAAAAGTATGGTTTAACTCTGTTAGCTTAATGAACATATCAGAAATAAGTTTCACACAATGCTTCTGTGTAGTTTTTATTTGAAGTTATTATTTTTCCCAATAGAGGCCTCTTAGCGCTCAGAATGTCCAATTGCAGTTTCTACAGAAAGAGTGTTTCAGAAAGGCTCAATCAAAAGTAAGGTTCAACTCTGTTAGTTGAATGCACAGAACAGAAAGAAGTTTCATACAATGCTTCTTTGTAGTTTATATTTGAACATATTCTTTTTTCCACTATTACCCACTTAGCGCTACGAATGTCCTGTTGCATTTTCTACAGACAGAGTGTTTCAAAACTGCTCAATCAAAAGTATGGTTTAACTCTGTTAGCTGAATGCTCAGATCAGAAAGAAGTTTCACAGAATGCTTCTGTGTAGTTTATATTTGAATATATTCCTTTCTCCACTACTACTCTCTTAGCGCTCCAAATGTCCAGTTGCATTTTCTACAGAAAGAGTGTTCAGATCTGCTCAATCAAAAGTATGGTTTAACTCTGTTAGCTGAATGCACGGATCAGAAAGAAGTTTCACAGAATGATTCTGTGTAGTTTATATTTGGAGACATTCCTTTTTCCACTATTACCCTCTTAGCACTCCGAATCTCCACTTGCATTTTCTACAGAAAGAGTGTTTCAGAACGGCTCAATCAAAACTAAGGTTCAACTCTTTTAGTTGAACAAACAGAACAGAAAGAAGTTTCACACAATTCTTCTGTGTAGTTTTTATTTGTAGACATTCTTTTTCCCAATATAGGCCTCTTAGCGCTCAGAATGTCCAACTGCAGTTTCTACAGAAAGAGTGTTTCAGAACGGCTCAATCAAAAGTAAGGTTCAACTCTGTTAGTTGAATGCACAGAACAGAAAGAAGTTTCATACAATGCTTCTGTGTAGTTTATATTTGAACATATTCTTTTTTCCACTATTACCCACTTAGCGCTAGGAATGTCCAGGTGCATTTTCTACAGACAGAGTGTTTCAAAACTGCTCAATCAAAAGTATGGTTTAACTCTGTTAGCTGAATGCTCAGATCAGAAAGAAGTTTCACAGAATGCTTCTGTGTAGTTTATATTTGAATATATTCCTTTCTCCACTACTACTCTCTTAGCGCTCCAAATGTCCAGTTGCATTTTCTACAGAAAGAGTGTTCAGATCTGCTCAATCAAAAGTATGGTTTAATTCTGTTAGCTGAATGCACGGATCAGAAAGAAGTTTCACAGAATGATTCTGTGTAGTTTATATTTGGAGACATTCCTTTTTCCACTATTACCCTCTTAGCGCTCCGAATCTCCACTTGCATTTTCTACAGAAAGAGTGTTTCAGAACGGCTCAATCAAAACTAAGTTTCAACTCTTTTAGTTGAACAAACAGAACAGAAAGAAGTTTCACACAATTCCTCTGTGTAGTTTTTATTTGTAGACATTCTTTTTCCCAATATAGGCCTCTTAGCGCTCAGAATGTCCAATTGCAGTTCCTACAGAAAGAGTGTTTCAGAACGGCTCAATCAAAAGTAAGGTTCAACTCTGTTAGTTGAATGCACAGAACAGAAAGAAGTTTCATACAATGCTTCTGTGTAGTTTATATTTGAACATATCCTTTTTTCCACTATTACCCACTTAGCGCTACGAATGTCCAGTTGCATTTTCTACAGACAGAGTGTTTCAAAACTGCTCAATCAAAAGTATGGTTTAACTCTGTTAGCTGAATGCTCAGATCAGAAAGAAGTTTCACAGAATGCTTCTGTGTAGTTTATATTTGAATATATTCCTTTTTCCACTACTACGCTCTTAGGGCTCCAAATGTCCAGTTGCATTTTCTACAGAAAGAGTGTTCAGATCTGCTCAATCAAAAGTATGGTTTAACTCTGTTAGCTGAATGCACAGATCAGAAAGAAGTTTCACCGAATGATTCTGTGTAGTTTATATTTGAAGACATTCCTTTTTCCACTATTACCCTCTTAGCGCTCCGAATCTCCACTTGCATTTTCTACAAAAAGAGTGTTTCATAACTGCTCAATCAAAAATATGTTTTATCTCTGTTAACTGAATTTACAGATCAGAAATAAGTTTCACAGAATGCATCTGTGTAGTTTTTATTTGAAGATATTCTTTTTCCCAATGTAGGCCTCTTAGCGCTTAGCATGTCCAATTGCAGTTTCTACAGAAAGAGTGTTTCAGAACGGCTCAATCAAAAGTAAGGTTCAACTCTGTTAGTTGAATGCACAGAACAGAAAGAATTTTCACAGAATGCTACTGTGTAGTTTATATTTGAATATATTCCTTTTTCCACTATTACCCTCTTAGCGCTCCGAATGTCCACTTGCATTTTCTACAGAAAGAGTGTTCAGAACTGCGCAATCAAAAGTATGGTTTAACTCTGTTAGCTTAATGAACATATCAGAAATAAGTTTCACACAATGCTTCTGTGTAGTTTTTATTTGAAGATATTATTTTTCCCAATAGAGGCCTCTTAGCGCTCAGAATGTCCAATTGCAGTTTCTACAGAAAGAGTGTTTCAGAAAGGCTCAATCAAAAGTAAGGTTCAACTCTGTTAGTTGAATGCACAGAACAGAAAGAAGTTTCATACAATGCTTCTGTGTAGTTTATATTTGAACATATTCTTTTTTCCACTATTACCCACTTAGCGCTACAACTGTCCAGTTGCATTTTCTACAGACAGAGTGTTTCAAAACTGCTCAATCAAAAGTATGGTTTAACTCTGTTAGCTGAATGCTCAGATCAGAAAGAAGTTTCACAGAATGCTTCTGTGTAGTTTTTATTTGAATATATTCCTTTATCCACTACTACTCTCTTAGCGCTCCAAATGTCCAGTTGCATTTTCTACAGAAAGAGTGTTCAGATCTGCTCAATCAAAAGTATGGTTTAACTCTGTTAGCTGAATGCACGGATCAGAAAGAAGTTTCACAGAATGATTCTGTGTAGTTTATATTTGGAGACATTCCTTTTTCCACTATTACCCTCTTAGCGCTCCGAATCTCCACTTGCATTTTCTACAGAAAGAGTGTTTCAGAACGGCTCAATCAAAACTAAGGTTCAACACTTTTAGTTGAACAAACAGAACAGAAAGAAGTTTCACACAATTCTTCTGTGTAGTTTTTATTTGTAGACATTCTTTTTCCCAATATAGGCCTCTTAGCGCTCAGAATGTCCAATTGCAGTTTCTACAGAAAGAGTGTTTCAGAACGGCTCAATCAAAAGTAAGGTTCAACTCTGTTAGTTGAATGCACAGAACAGAAAGAATTTTCATACAATGCTTCTGTGTAGTTTATATTTGAACATATTCTTTTTTCCACTATTACCCACTTAGCGCTACGAATGTCCAGTTGCATTTTCTACAGACAGAGTGTTTCAAAACTGCTCAATCAAAAGTATGGTTTAACTCTGTTAGCTGAATGCTCAGATCAGAAAGAAGTTTCACAGAATGCTTCTGTGTAGTTTATATTTGAATATATTCCTTTTTCCACTACTACGCTCTTAGCGCTCCAAATGTCCAGTTGCATTTTCTACAGAAAGAGTGTTCACATCTGCTCAATCAAAAGTATGGTTTAACTCTGTTAGCTGAATGCACAGATCAGAAAGAAGTTTCACCGAATGAATCTGTGTAGTTTATATTTGAAGACATTCCTTTTTCCACTATTACCCTCTTAGCGCTCCGAATCTCCACTTGCATTTTCTACAAAAAGAGTGTTTCATAACTGCTCAATCAAAAATATGTTTTATCTCTGTTAACTGAATTTACAGATCAGAAATAAGTTTCACAGAATGCATCTGTGTAGTTTTTATTTGAAGATATTCTTTTTCCCAATGTAGGCCTCTTAGCGCTTAGCATGTCCAAATGCAGTTTCTACAGAAAGAGTGTTTCAGAACGGCTCAATCAAAAGTAAGGTTCTACTCTGTTAGTTGAATGCACAGAACAGAAAGAATTTTCACAGAATGCTACTGTGTAGTTTATATTTGAATATATTCCTTTTTCCACTATTACGCTCTTAGCGCTCCGAATGTCCACTTGCATTTTCTACAGAAAGAGTGTTCAGAACTGTGCAATCAAAAGTATGGTTTAACTCTGTTAGCTTAATGAACATATCAGAAATAAGTTTCACACAATGCTTCTGTGTAGTTTTTATTTGAAGTTATTATTTTTCCCAATAGAGGCCTCTTAGCGCTCAGAATGTCCAATTGCAGTTTCTACAGAAAGAGTGTTTCAGAAAGGCTCAATCAAAAGTAAGGTTCAACTCTGTTAGTTGAATGCACAGAACAGAAAGAAGTTTCATACAATGCTTCTTTGTAGTTTATATTTGAACATATTCTTTTTTCCACTATTACCCACTTAGCGCTACGAATGTCCTGTTGCATTTTCTACAGACAGAGTGTTTCAAAACTGCTCAATCAAAAGTATGGTTTAACTCTGTTAGCTGAATGCTCAGATCAGAAAGAAGTTTCACAGAATGCTTCTGTGTAGTTTATATTTGAATATATTCCTTTCTCCACTACTACTCTCTTAGCGCTCCAAATGTCCAGTTGCATTTTCTACAGAAAGAGTGTTCAGATCTGCTCAATCAAAAGTATGGTTTAACTCTGTTAGCTGAATGCACGGATCAGAAAGAAGTTTCACAGAATGATTCTGTGTAGTTTATATTTGGAGACATTCCTTTTTCCACTATTACCCTCCTAGCACTCCGAATCTCCACTTGCATTTTCTACAGAAAGAGTGTTTCAGAACGGCTCAATCAAAACTAAGGTTCAACTCTTTTAGTTGAACAAACAGAACAGAAAGAAGTTTCACACAATTCTTCTGTGTAGTTTTTATTTGTAGACATTCTTTTTCCCAATATAGGCCTCTTAGCGCTCAGAATGTCCAATTGCAGTTTCTACAGAAAGAGTGTTTCAGAACGGCTCAATCAAAAGTAAGGTTCAACTCTGTTAGTTGAATGCACAGAACAGAAAGGAGTTTCATACAATGCTTCTGTGTAGTTTATATTTGAAGATATTCTTTTTTCCACTATTACCCACTTAGCGCTACGAATGTCCAGTTGCATTTTCTACAGACAGAGTGTTTCAAAACTGCTCAATCAAAAGTATGGTTTAACTCTGTTAGCTGAATGCTCAGATCAGAAAAAAGTTTCACAGAATGCTTCTGTGTAGTTTATATTTGAATATATTCCTTTTTTCCACTACTACGCTCTTAGCGCTCCAAATGTCCAGTTGCATTTTCTACAGAAAGAGTGTTTCATAACTGCTCAATCAAAAATATGTTTTATCTCTGTTAACTGAATTTACAGATCAGAAATAAGTTTCACAGAATGCATCTGTGTAGTTTTTATTTGAAGATATTCTTTTTCCCAATGTAGGCCTCTTAGCGCTTAGCATGTCCAATTGCAGTTTCTACAGAAAGAGTGTTTCAGAACGGCTCAATCAAAAGTAAGGTTCAACTCTGTTAGTTGAATGCACAGAACAGAAAGAATTTTCACAGAATGCTACTGTGTAGTTTATATTTGAATATATTCCTTTTTCCACTATTACCCTCTTAGCGCTCCGAATCTCCATTGCATTTTCTACAGAAAGAGTGTTTCAGAACGGCTCAATCAAAACTAAGGTTCAACTCTTTTAGTTGAACAAACAGAACAGAAAGAAGTTTCACACAATTCTTCAGTGTAGTTTTTATTTGTAGACATTCTTTTTCCCAATATAGGCCTCTTAGCGCTCAGAATGTCCAATTGCAGTTTCTACAGAAAGAGTTTTTCAGAACGGCTCAATCAAAAGTAAGGTTCAACTCTGTTAGTTGAATGCACAGAACAGAAAGAATTTTCACAGAATGCTACTGTGTAGTTTATATTTGAATATATTCCTTTTTCCACTATTACCCTCTTAGCGCTCCGAATGTCCACTTGCATTTTCTACAGAAAGAGTGTTCAGAACTGCGCAATCAATAGTATGGTTTAACTCTGTTAGCTTAATGAACATACCAGAAATAAGTTTCACACAATGCTTCTGTGTAGTTTTTATTTGAAGATATTATTTTTCCCAATATAGGCCTCTTAGCGCTCAGAATGTCCAATTGCAGTTTCTACAGAAAGAGCGTTTCAGAAAGCCTCAATCAAAAGTAAGGTTCAACTCTGTTAGTTGAATGCACAGAACAGAAAGAAGTTTCATACAATGCTTCTGTGTAGTTTATATTTGAACATATTCTTTATCCACTATTACCCACTTAGCGCTACGAATGTCCAGTTGCATTTTCTACAGACAGAGTGTTTCAATACTGCTCAATCAAAAGTATGGTTTAACTCTGTTAGCTGAATGCTCAGATCAGAAAGAAGTTTCACAGAATGCTTCTGTGTAGTTTATATTTGAATATATTCCTTTTTCCACTACTACGCTCTTAGCGCTCCAAATGTGCAGTTGCATTTTCTACAGAAAGTGTGTTCAGATCTGCTCAATCAAAAGTATGGTTTAACTCTCTTAGCTGAATGCACAGATCAGAAAGATGTTTCACCGAATGATTCTGTGTAGTTTATATTTGAAGACATTCCTTTTTCCACTATTACCCTCTTAGCGCTCCGAATCTCCACTTGCATTTTCTACAAAAAGAGTGTTTCATAACTGCTCAATCAAAAATATGTTTTATCTCTGTTAACTGAATTTACAGATCAGAAATAAGTTTCACAGAATGCATCTGTGTAGTTTTTATTTGAAGATATTCTTTTTCCCAATGTAGGCCTCTTAGCGCTTAGCATGTCCAATTGCAGTTTCTACAGAAAGAGTGTTTCAGAACGGCTCAATCAAAACTAAGGTTCAACTCTTTTAGTTGAACAAACAGAACAGAAAGAAGTTTCACACAATTCTTCTGTGTAGTTTTTATTTGTAGACATTCTTTTTCCCAATATAGGCCTCTTAGCGCTCAGAATGTCCAATTGCAGTTTCTACAGAAAGAGTGTTTCAGAACGGCTCAATCAAAAGTAAGGTTCAACTCTGTTAGTTGAATGCACAGAACAGAAAGAAGTTTCATACAATGCTTCTGTGTAGTTTATATATGAAGATATTCTTTTTTCCACTATTACCCACTTAGCGCTACGAATGTCCAGTTGCATTTTCTACAGACAGAGTGTTTCAAAACTGCTCAATCAAAAGTATGGTTTAACTCTGTTAGCTGAATGCTCAGATCAGAAAATAGTTTCACAGAATGCTTCTGTGTAGTTTATATTTGAATATATTCCTTTTTTCCACTACTACGCTCTTAGCGCTCCAAATGTCCAGTTGCATTTTCTACAGAAAGAGTGTTCAGATCTGCTCAATCAAAAGTATGGTTTAATTCTGTTAGCTGAATGCACAGATCAGAAAGAAGTTTCACAGAATGATTCTGTGTAGTTTATATTTGGAGACATTCCTTTTTCCACTATTACCCTCTTAGCGCTCCGAATCTCCACTTGCATTTTCTAAAGAAAGAGTGTTTCAGAACGGCTCAATCAAAACTAAGGTTCAACTCTTTTAGTTGAACAAACAGAACAGAAAGAAGTTTCACAAAATTCTTCTGTGTAGTTTTTATTTGTAGATATTCTTTTTCCCAATATAGGCCTCTTAGCGCTCAGAATGTCCAATTGCAGTTTCTACAGAAAGAGTGTTTCAGAACGGCTCAATCAAAAGTAAGATTCAACTCTGTTAGTTGAATGCACAGAACAGAAAGAAGTTTCATACAATGTTTCTGTGTAGTTTATATTTGAACATATCCTTTTTTCCACTATTACCCACTTAGCGCTACGAATGTCCAGTTGCATTTTCTACAGACAGAGTGTTTCAAAACTGCTCAATCAAAAGTATGGTTTAACTCTGTTAGCTGAAATGCTCAGATCAGAAAGAAGTTTCACAGAATGCTTCTGTGTAGTTTATATTTGAATATATTCCTTTTTCCACTACTACGCTCTTAGCGCTCCTAATGTCCAGTTGCATTTTCTACAGAAAGAGTGTTCAGATCTGCTCAATCAAAAGTATGGTTTAATTCTGTTAGCTGAATGCACAGATCAGAAAGAAGTTTCACAGAATGATTCTGTGTAGTTTATATTTGGAGACATTCCTTTTTCCACTATTACCCTCTTAGCGCTCCGAATCTCCACTTGCATTTTCTAAAGAAAGAGTGTTTCAGAACGGCTCAATCAAAACTAAGGTTCAACTCTTTTAGTTGAACAAACAGAACAGAAAGAAGTTTCACACAATTCTTCTGTGTAGTTTTTATTTGTAGACATTCTTTTTCCCAATATAGGCCTCTTAGCGCTCAGAATGTCCAATTGCAGTTTCTACAGAAAGAGTGTTTCAGAACGGCTCAATCAAATGTAAGGTTCAACTCTGTTAGTTGAATGCACAGAACAGAAAGAAGTTTCATACAATGCCTCTGTGTAGTTTATATTTGGACATATCCTTTTTTCCACTATTACCCACTTAGTGCTACGAATGTCCAGTGGCATTTTCTACAGACAGAGTGTTTCAAAACTGCTCAATCAAAAGTATGGTTTAACTCTGTTAGCTGAATGCTCAGATCAGAAAGAAGTTTCACAGAATGCTTCTGTGTAGTTTATATTTGAATATATTCCTTTTTCCACTACTACTCTCTTAGCGCTCCAATTGTCCAGTTGCATTTTCTACAGAAAGAGTGTTCAGATCTGCTCAATCAAAAGTATGGTTTAACTCTGTTAGCTGAATGCACAGATCAGAAAGAAGTTTCACAGAATTATTCTGTGTAGTTTATATTTGGAGACATTCCTTTTTCCACTATTACCCTCTTAGCGCTCCGAATCTCCACTTGCATTTTCTACAGAAAGAGTGTTCAGATCTGCTCAATCAAAAGTATGGTTTAACTCTGTTAGCTGAATGCACAGTTCAGAAAGAAGTTTCACAGAATGATTCTGTGTAGTTTATATTTGGAGATATTCCTTTTTCCACTATTACCCTCTTAGCGCTCCGAATCTCCACTTGCATTTTCTACAGAAAGAGTGTTTCAGAACGGCTCAATCAAAACTAAGGTTCAACTCTTTTAGTTGAACAAACAGAACAGAAAGAAGTTTCACACAATTCTTCTGTGTAGTTTTTATTTGTAGAAATTCTTTTTCCCAATATATGCCGCTTAGCGCTCAGAATGTCCAATTGCAGTTTCTACAGAAAGAGTGTTTCAGAACGGCTCAATCAAAAGTAAGGTTCAACTCTGTTAGTTGAATGCACAGAACAGAAAGAAGTTTCATACAATGCTTCTGTGTAGTTTATATTTGAACATATCCTTTTTTCCACTATTACCCACTTAGCGCTACGAATGTCCAGTTGCATTTTCTACAGACAGAGTGTTTCAAAACTGCTCAATCAAAAGTATGGTTTAACTCTGTTAGCTGAATGCTCAGATCAGAAAGAAGTTTCACAGAATGCTTCTGTGTAGTTTATATTTGAATATATTCCTTTTTCCACTACTACGCTCTTAGCGCTCCAAATGTCCAGTTGCATTTTCTACAGAAAGAGTGTTCAGATCTGCTCCATCAAAAGTATGGTTTAATTCTGTTAGCTGAATGCTCAGATCAGAAAGATGTTTCACAGAATGATTCTGTGTAATTTATATTTGGAGACATTCCTTTTGCCACTATTACCGTCTTAGCGCTCCGAATCTCCACTTGCATTTTCTACAGAAAGAGTGTTTCAGAACGGCTCAATCAAAACTAAGGTTCAACTCTTTTAGTTGAACAAACAGAACAGAAAGAAGTTTCACACAATTCTTCTGTGTAGTTTTTATTTGTAGACATTCTTTTTCCCAATATTGGCCTCTCAGCGCTCAGAATGTCCAATTGCAGTTTCTACAGAAAGAGTGTTTCAGAACGGCTCAATCAAAAGGAAGGTTCAACTCTGTTAGTTGAATGCACAGAACAGAAAGAAGTTTCATACAGTGCTTCTGTGTAGTTTATATTTGGACATATCCTTTTTTCCACTATTACCCACTTAGTGCTACGAATGTCCAGTTGCATTTTCTACAGACAGAGTGTTTCAAAACTGCTCAATCAAAAGTATGGTTTAACTCTGTTAGCTGAATGCTCAGATCAGAAAGAAGTTTCACAGAATGCTTCTGTGTAGTTTATATTTGAATATATTCCTTTTTCCACTACTACTCTCTTAGCGCTCCAAATGTCCAGTTGCATTTTCTACAGAAAGAGTGTTCAGATCTGCTCAATCAAAAGTATGGTTTAACTCTGTTAGCTGAATGCACAGATCAGAAAGAAGTTTCACAGAATTATTCTGTGTAGTTTATATTTGGAGACATTCCTTTTTCCACTATTACCCTCTTAGCGCTCCGAATCTCCACTTGCATTTTCTACAGAAAGTGTGTTCAGATCTGCTCAATCAAAAGTATGGTTTAACTCTGTTAGCTGAATGCACACTTCAGAAAGAAGTTTCACAGAATGATTCTGTGTAGTTTATATTTGGAGACATTCCTTTTTCCACCTTTACCCTCTTAGCGCTCCGAATCTCCACTTGCATTTTCTACAGAAAGAGTGTTTCAGAACGGCTCAATCAAAACTAAGGTTCAACTCTTTTAGTTGAACAAACAGAACAGAAAGAAGTTTCACACAATTCTTCTGTGTAGTTTTTATTTGTAGACATTCTTTTTCCCAATATAGGCCTCTTAGCGCTCAGAATGTCCAATTGCAGTTTCTACAGAAAGAGTGTTTCAGAACGGCTCAATCAAAAGTAAGGTTCAACTCTTTTAGTTGAATGCACAGAACAGAAAGAAGTTTCATACAATGCTTCTGTGTAGTTTATATTTGAACATATTCTTTTTTCCACTATTACCCACTTAGCGCTACGAATGTCCAGTTGCATTTTCAACAGACAGAGTGTTTCAAAACTGCGAATCAAAAGTATGGTTTAACTCTGTTAGCTGAATGCTCAGATCAGAAAGAAGTTTCACAGAATGCTTCTGTGTAGTTTATATTTGAATATATTCCTTTTTCCACTACTACGCTCTTAGAGCTCCTAATGTCCAGTTGCATTTTCTACAGAAAGAGTGTTCAGATCTGCTCAATCAAAAGTATGGTTTAATTCTGTTAGCTGAATGCACAGATCAGAAAGAAGTTTCACAGAATGATTCTGTGTAGTTTATATTTGGAGACATTCCTTTTTCCACTATTACCCTCTTAGCGCTCCGAATCTCCACTTGCATTTTCTAAAGAAAGAGTGTTTCAGAACGGCTCAATCATAACTAAGGTTCAACTCTTTTAGTTGAACAAACAGAACAGAAAGAAGTTTCACACAATTCTTCTGTGTAGTTTTTATTTGTAGACATTCTTTTTCCCAATATAGGCCTCTTAGCGCTCAGAATGTCCAATTGCAGTTTCTACAGAAAGAGTGTTTCAGAACGGCTCAATCAAAAGTAAGGTTCAACTCTCTTAGTTGAATGCACAGAACAGAAAGAAGTTTCATACAATGCTTCTGTGTAGTTTATATTTGGACATATCCTTTTTTCCACTATTACCCACTTAGTGCTACAAATGTCCAGTTGCATTTTCTACAGACAGAGTGTTTCAAAACTGCTCAATCAAAAGTATAGTTTAACTCTGTTAGCTGAATGCTCAGATCAGAAAGAAGTTTCACAGAATGCTTCTGTGTAGTTTATATTTGAATATATTCCTTTTTCCACTACTACTCTCTTAGCGCTCCAAATGTCCAGTTGCATTTTCTACAGAAAGAGTTTTCAGATCTGCTCAATCAAAAGTATGGTTTAACTCTGTTAGCTGAATGCACAGATCAGAAAGAAGTTTCACAGAATTATTCTGTGTAGTTTATATTTGGAGACATTCCTTTTTCCACTATTACCCTCTTAGCGCTCCGAATCTCCACTTGCATTTTCTACAAAAAGAGTGTTTCATAACTGCTCAATCAAAAATAAGTTTTATCTCTGTTAACTGAATTTACAGATCAGAAATAAGTTTCACAGAATGCATCTGTGTATTTTTTATTTGAAGATATTCTTTTTCCCAATGTAGGCCTCGTAGCTCTTAGCATGTCCAATTGCAGTTTCTACAGAAAGAGTGTTTCAGAACGGCTCAATCAAAAGTAAGGTTCAACTCTCTTAGTTGAATGCACAGAACAGAAAGAATTTTCATACAATGCTTCTGTGTAGTTTATATTTGGACATATCCTTTTTTCCACTATTACCCACTTAGTGCTACAAATGTCCAGTTGCATTTTCTACAGACAGAGTGTTTCAAAACTGCTCAATCAAAAGTATAGTTTAACTCTGTTAGCTGAATGCTCAGATCAGAAAGAAGTTTCACAGAATGCTTCTGTGTAGTTTATATTTGAATATATTCCTTTTTCCACTACTACTCTCTTAGCGCTCCGAATCTCCACTTGCATTTTCTACAGAAAGAGTGTTCAGATCTGCTCAATTAAAAGTATGGTTTAACTCTGTTAGCTGAATGCACAGTTCAGAAAGAAGTTTCACAGAATGATTCTGTGTAGTTTATATTTGGAGACATTACTTTTTCCACTATTACCCTCTTAGCGCTCCGAATCTCCACTTGCATTTTCTACAGAAAGAGTGTTTCAGAACGGCTCAATCAAAACTATGGTTCAACTCTTTTAGTTGAACAAACAGAACAGAAAGAAGTTTCACACAATTCTTCTGTGTAGTTTTTATTTGTAGACATTCTTTTTCCCAATATAGGCCTCTTAGCGCTCAGAATGTCCAATTGCAGTTTCTACAGAAAGAGTGTTTCAGAACGGCTCAATCAAAAGTAAGGTTCAACTCTGTTAGTTGAATGCACAGAACAGAAAGAAGTTTCATACAATGCTTCTGTGTAGTTTATATTTGAACATATCCTTTTTTCCACTATTACCCACTTAGCGCTACGAATGTCCAGTTGCATTTTCTACAGACAGAGTGTTTCAAAACTGCTCAATCAAAAGTATGGTTTAACTCTGTTAGCTGAATGCTCAGATCAGAAAGAAGTTTCACAGAATGCTTCTGTGTAGTTTATATTTGAATATATTCCTTTTTCCACTACTACGCTCTTAGCACTCCTAATGTCCAGTTGCATTTTCTACAGAAAGAGTGTTCAGATCTGCTCAATCAAAAGTATGGTTTAATTCTGTTAGCTGAAAGCACAGATCAGAAAGAAGTTTCACAGAATGATTCTGTGTAGTTTATATTTGGAGACATTCCTTTTTCCACTATTACCCTCTTAGCGCTCCGAATCTCCACTTGCATTTTCTAAAGAAAGAGTGTTTCAGAACGGCTCAATCAAAACTAAGGTTCAACTCTTTTAGTTGAACAAACAGAACAGAAAGAAGTTTCACACAATTCTTCTGTGTAGTTTTTATTTGTAGACATTCTTTTTCCCAATATAGGCCTCTTAGCGCTCAGAATGTCCAATTGCAGTTTCTACAGAAAGAGTGTTTCAGAACGGCTCAATCAAAAGTAAGGTTCAACTCTGTTAGTTGAATGCACAGAACAGAAAGAAGTCTCATACAATGCTTCTGTGTAGTTTATATTTGAACATATCCTTTTTTCCACTATTACCCACTTAGCGCTACGAATGTCCAGTTGCATTTTCTACAGACAGAGTGTTTCAAAACTGCTCAATCAAAATTATGGTTTAACTCTGTTAGCTGAATGCTCAGATCAGAAAGAAGTTTCACAGAATGCTTCTGTGTAGTTTATATTTGAATATATTCCTTTTTCCACTACTACGCTCTTAGCGCTCCTAATGTCCAGTTGCATTTTCTACAGAAAGAGTGTTCAGATCTGCTCAATCAAAAGTATGGTTTAATTCTGTTAGCTGAATGCACAGATCAGAAAGAAGTTTCACAGAATGATTCTGTGTAGTTTATATTTGGAGACATTCCTTTTTCCACTATTACCCTCTTAGCGCTCCGAATCTCCACTTGCATTTTCTAAAGAAAGAGTGTTTCAGAACGGCTCAATCAAAACTAAGGTTCAACTCTTTAAGTTGAACAAACAGAACAGAAAGAAGTTTCACACAATTCTTCTGTGTAGTTTTTATTTGTAGACATTCTTTTTCCCAATATAGGCCTCTTAGCGCTCAGAATGTCCAATTGCAGTTTCTACAGAAAGAGTGTTTCAGAACGGCTCAATCAAAAGTAAGGTTCAACTCTGTTAGTTGAATGCACAGAACAGAAAGAAGTTTCATACAATGCTTCTGTGTAGTTTATATTTGAACATATCCTTTTTTCCACTATTACCCACTTAGCGCTACGAATGTCCAGTTGCATTTTCTACAGACAGAGTGTTTCAAAACTGCTCAATCAAAAGTATGGTTTAACTCTGTTAGCTGAATGCTCAGATCAGGAAGAAGTTTCACAGAATGCTTCTGTGTAGTTTATATTTGAATATATTCCTTTTTCCACTACTACGCTCTTAGCGCTCCTAAAGTCCAGTTGCATTTTCTACAGAAAGAGTGTTCAGATCTGCTCAATCAAAAGTATGTTTTAATTCTGTTAGCTGAATGCACAGATTAGAAAGAAGTTTCACAGAATGATTCTGTGTAGTTTATATTTGGAGACATTCCTTTTTCCACTATTACCCTCTTAGCGCTCCGAATCTCCACTTGCATTTTCTAAAGAAAGAGTGTTTCAGAACGGCTCAATCAAAACTAAGGTTCAACTCTTTTAGTTGAACAAACAGAACAGAAAGAAGTTTCACACAATTCTTCTGTGTAGTTTTTATTTGTAGACATTCTTTTTCCCAATATAGGCCTCTTAGCGCTCAGAATGTCCAATTGCAGTTTCTACAGAAAGAGTGTTTCAGAACGGCTCAATCAAAAGTAAGGTTCAACTCTCTTAGTTGAATGCACAGAACAGAAAGAAGTTTCATACAATGCTTCTGTGTAGTTTATATTTGGACATATCCTTTTTTCCACTATTACCCACTTAGTGCTACAAATGTCCAGTTGCATTTTCTACAGACAGAGTGTTTCAAAACTGCTCAATCAAAAGTATAGTTTAACTCTGTTAGCTGAATGCTCAGATCAGAAAGAAGTTTCACAGAATGCTTCTGTGTAGTTTATATTTGAATATATTCCTTTTTCCACTACTACTCTCTTAGCGCTCCAAATGTCCAGTTGCATTTTCTACAGAAAGAGTTTTCAGATCTGCTCAATCAAAAGTATGGTTTAACTCTGTTAGCTGAATGCACAGATCAGAAAGAAGTTTCACAGAATTATTCTGTGTAGTTTATATTTGGAGACATTCCTTTTTCCACTATTACCCTCTTAGCGCTCCGAATCTCCACTTGCATTTTCTACAAAAAGAGTGTTTCATAACTGCTCAATCAAAAATAAGTTTTATCTCTGTTAACTGAATTTACAGATCAGAAATAAGTTTCACAGAATGCATCTGTGTATTTTTATTTTGAAGATATTCTTTTTCCCAATGTAGGCCTCGTAGCTCTTAGCATGTCCAATTGCAGTTTCTACAGAAAGAGTGTTTCAGAACGGCTCAATCAAAAGTAAGGTTCAACTCTCTTAGTTGAATGCACAGAACAGAAAGAAGTTTCATACAATGCTTCTGTGTAGTTTATATTTGGACATATCCTTTTTTCCACTATTACCCACTTAGTGCTACAAATGTCCAGTTGCATTTTCTACAGACAGAGTGTTTCAAAACTGCTCAATCAAAAGTATAGTTTAACTCTGTTAGCTGAATGCTCAGATCAGAAAGAAGTTTCACAGAATGCTTCTGTGTAGTTTATATTTGAATATATTCCTTTTTCCACTACTACTCTCTTAGCGCTCCGAATCTCCACTTGCATTTTCTACAGAAAGAGTGTTCAGATCTGCTCAATTAAAAGTATGGTTTAACTCTGTTAGCTGAATGCACAGTTCAGAAAGAAGTTTCACAGAATGATTCTGTGTAGTTTATATTTGGAGACATTCCTTTTTCCACTATTACCCTCTTAGCGCTCCGAATCTCCACTTGCATTTTCTACAGAAAGAGTGTTTCAGAACGGCTCAATCAAAACTATGGTTCAACTCTTTTAGTTGAACAAACAGAACAGAAAGAAGTTTCACACAATTCTTCTGTGTAGTTTTTATTTGTAGACATTCTTTTTCCCAATATAGGCCTCTTAGCGCTCAGAATGTCCAATTGCAGTTTCTACAGAAAGAGTGTTTCAGAACGGCTCAATCAAAAGTAAGGTTCAACTCTGTTAGTTGAATGCACAGAACAGAAAGAAGTTTCATACAATGCTTCTGTGTAGTTTATATTTGAACATATCCTTTTTTCCACTATTACCCACTTAGCGCTACGAATGTCCAGTTGCATTTTCTACAGACAGAGTGTTTCAAAACTGCTCAATCAAAAGTATGGTTTAACTCTGTTAGCTGAATGCTCAGATCAGAAAGAAGTTTCACAGAATGCTTCTGTGTAGTTTATATTTGAATATATTCCTTTTTCCACTACTACGCTCTTAGCACTCCTAATGTCCAGTTGCATTTTCTACAGAAAGAGTGTTCAGATCTGCTCAATCAAAAGTATGGTTTAATTCTGTTAGCTGAAAGCACAGATCAGAAAGAAGTTTCACAGAATGATTCTGTGTAGTTTATATTTGGAGACATTCCTTTTTCCACTATTACCCTCTTAGCGCTCCGAATCTCCACTTGCATTTTCTAAAGAAAGAGTGTTTCAGAACGGCTCAATCAAAACTAAGGTTCAACTCTTTTAGTTGAACAAACAGAACAGAAAGAAGTTTCACACAATTCTTCTGTGTAGTTTTTATTTGTAGACATTCTTTTTCCCAATATAGGCCTCTTAGCGCTCAGAATGTCCAATTGCAGTTTCTACAGAAAGAGTGTTTCAGAACGGCTCAATCAAAAGTAAGGTTCAACTCTGTTAGTTGAATGCACAGAACAGAAAGAAGTCTCATACAATGCTTCTGTGTAGTTTATATTTGAACATATCCTTTTTTCCACTATTACCCACTTAGCGCTACGAATGTCCAGTTGCATTTTCTACAGACAGAGTGTTTCAAAACTGCTCAATCAAAATTATGGTTTAACTCTGTTAGCTGAATGCTCAGATCAGAAAGAAGTTTCACAGAATGCTTCTGTGTAGTTTATATTTGAATATATTCCTTTTTCCACTACTACGCTCTTAGCGCTCCTAATGTCCAGTTGCATTTTCTACAGAAAGAGTGTTCAGATCTGCTCAATCAAAAGTATGGTTTAATTCTGTTAGCTGAATGCACAGATCAGAAAGAAGTTTCACAGAATGATTCTGTGTAGTTTATATTTGGAGACATTCCTTTTTCCACTATTACCCTCTTAGCGCTCCGAATCTCCACTTGCATTTTCTAAAGAAAGAGTGTTTCAGAACGGCTCAATCAAAACTAAGGTTCAACTCTTTAAGTTGAACAAACAGAACAGAAAGAAGTTTCACACAATTCTTCTGTGTAGTTTTTATTTGTAGACATTCTTTTTCCCAATATAGGCCTCTTAGCGCTCAGAATGTCCAATTGCAGTTTCTACAGAAAGAGTGTTTCAGAACGGCTCAATCAAAAGTAAGGTTCAACTCTGTTAGTTGAATGCACAGAACAGAAAGAAGTTTCATACAATGTTTCTGTGTAGTTTATATTTGAACATATCCTTTTTTCCACTATTACCCACTTAGCGCTACGAATGTCCAGTTGCATTTTCTACAGACAGAGTGTTTCAAAACTGCTCAATCAAAAGTATGGTTTAACTCTGTTAGCTGAATGCTCAGATCAGGAAGAAGTTTCACAGAATGCTTCTGTGTAGTTTATATTTGAATATATTCCTTTTTCCACTACTACGCTCTTAGCGCTCCTAAAGTCCAGTTGCATTTTCTACAGAAAGAGTGTTCAGATCTGCTCAATCAAAAGTATGTTTTAATTCTGTTAGCTGAATGCACAGATTAGAAAGAAGTTTCACAGAATGATTCTGTGTAGTTTATATTTGGAGACATTCCTTTTTCCACTATTACCCTCTTAGCGCTCCGAATCTCCACTTGCATTTTCTAAAGAAAGAGTGTTTCAGAACGGCTCAATCAAAACTAAGGTTCAACTCTTTTAGTTGAACAAACAGAACAGAAAGAAGTTTCACACAATTCTTCTGTGTAGTTTTTATTTGTAGACATTCTTTTTCCCAATATAGGCCTCTTAGCGCTCAGAATGTCCAATTGCAGTTTCTACAGAAAGAGTGTTTCAGAACGGCTCAATCAAAAGTAAGGTTCAACTCTCTTAGTTGAATGCACAGAACAGAAAGAAGTTTCATACAATGCTTCTGTGTAGTTTATATTTGGACATATCCTTTTTTCCACTATTACCCACTTAGTGCTACAAATGTCCAGTTGCATTTTCTACAGACAGAGTGTTTCAAAACTGCTCAATCAAAAGTATAGTTTAACTCTGTTAGCTGAATGCTCAGATCAGAAAGAAGTTTCACAGAATGCTTCTGTGTAGTTTATATTTGAATATATTCCTTTTTCCACTACTACTCTCTTAGCGCTCCAAATGTCCAGTTGCATTTTCTACAGAAAGAGTTTTCAGATCTGCTCAATCAAAAGTATGGTTTAACTCTGTTAGCTGAATGCACAGATCAGAAAGAAGTTTCACAGAATTATTCTGTGTAGTTTATATTTGGAGACATTCCTTTTTCCACTATTACCCTCTTAGCGCTCCGAATCTCCACTTGCATTTTCTACAAAAAGAGTGTTTCATAACTGCTCAATCAAAAATAAGTTTTATCTCTGTTAACTGAATTTACAGATCAGAAATAAGTTTCACAGAATGCATCTGTGTATTTTTAATTTGAAGATATTCTTTTTCCCAATGTAGGCCTCGTAGCTCTTAGCATGTCCAATTGCAGTTTCTACAGAAAGAGTGTTTCAGAACGGCTCAATCAAAAGTAAGGTTCAACTCTCTTAGTTGAATGCACAGAACAGAAAGAAGTTTCATACAATGCTTCTGTGTAGTTTATATTTGGACATATCCTTTTTTCCACTATTACCCAATTAGTGCTACAAATGTCCAGTTGCATTTTCTACAGACAGAGTGTTTCAAAACTGCTCAATCAAAAGTATAGTTTAACTCTGTTAGCTGAATGCTCAGATCAGAAAGAAGTTTCACAGAATGCTTCTGTGTAGTTTATATTTGAATATATTCCTTTTTCCACTACTACTCTCTTAGCGCTCCGAATCTCCACTTGCATTTTCTACAGAAAGAGTGTTCAGATCTGCTCAATTAAAAGTATGGTTTAACTCTGTTAGCTGAATGCACAGTTCAGAAAGAAGTTTCACAGAATGATTCTGTGTAGTTTATATTTGGAGACATTCCTTTTTCCACTATTACCCTCTTAGCGCTCCGAATCTCCACTTGCATTTTCTACAGAAAGAGTGTTTCAGAACGGCTCAATCAAAACTATGGTTCAACTCTTTTAGTTGAACAAACAGAACAGAAAGAAGTTTCACACAATTCTTCTGTGTAGTTTTTATTTGTAGACATTCTTTTTCCCAATATAGGCCTCTTAGCGCTCAGAATGTACAATTGCAGTTTCTACAGAAAGAGTGTTTCAGAACGGCTCAATCAAAAGTAAGGTTCAACTCTGTTAGTTGAATGCACAGAACAGAAAGAAGTTTCATACAATGCTTCTGTGTAGTTTATATTTGAACATATCCTTTTTTCCACTATTACCCACTTAGCGCTACGAATGTCCAGTTGCATTTTCTACAGACAGAGTGTTTCAAAACTGCTCAATCAAAAGTATGGTTTAACTCTGTTAGCTGAATGCTCAGATCAGAAAGAAGTTTCACAGAATGCTTCTGTGTAGTTTATATTTGAATATAATCCTTTTTCCACTACTACGCTCTTAGCACTCCTAATGTCCAGTTGCATTTTCTACAGAAAGAGTGTTCAGATCTGCTCAATCAAAAGTATGGTTTAATTCTGTTAGCTGAAAGCACAGATCAGAAAGAAGTTTCACAGAATGATTCTGTGTAGTTTATATTTGGAGACATTCCTTTTTCCACTATTACCCTCTTAGCGCTCCGAATCTCCACTTGCATTTTCTAAAGAAAGAGTGTTTCAGAACGGCTCAATCAAAACTAAGGTTCAACTCTTTTAGTTGAACAAACAGAACAGAAAGAAGTTTCACACAATTCTTCTGTGTAGTTTTTATTTGTAGACATTCTTTTTCCCAATATAGGCCTCTTAGCGCTCAGAATGTCCAATTGCAGTTTCTACAGAAAGAGTGTTTCAGAACGGCTCAATCAAAAGTAAGGTTCAACTCTGTTAGTTGAATGCACAGAACAGAAAGAAGTCTCATACAATGCTTCTGTGTAGTTTATATTTGAACATATCCTTTTTTCCACTATTACCCACTTAGCGCTACGAATGTCCAGTTGCATTTTCTACAGACAGAGTGTTTCAAAACTGCTCAATCAAAATTATGGTTTAACTCTGTTAGCTGAATGCTCAGATCAGAAAGAAGTTTCACAGAATGCTTCTGTGTAGTTTATATTTGAATATATTCCTTTTTCCACTACTACGCTCTTAGCGCTCCTAATGTCCAGTTGCATTTTCTACAGAAAGAGTGTTCAGATCTGCTCAATCAAAAGTATGTTTTAATTCTGTTAGCTGAATGCACAGATCAGAAAGAAGTTTCACAGAATGATTCTGTGTAGTTTATATTTGGAGACATTCCTTTTTCCACTATTACCCTCTTAGCGCTCCGATTCTCCACTTGCATTTTCTAAAGAAAGACTGTTTCAGAACGGCTCAATCAAAACTAAGGTTCAACTCTTTTAGTTGAACAAACAGAACAGAAAGAAGTTTCACACAATTCTTCTGTGTAGTTTTTATTTGTAGACATTCTTTTTCCCAATATAGGCCTCTTAGCGCTCAGAATGTCCAATTGCAGTTTCTACAGAAAGATTGTTTCAGAAAGGCTCAATCAAAAGTAGGTTCAACTCTGTTAGTTGAATGCACAGAACAGAAAGAAGTTTCATACAATGCTTCTGTGTAGTTTATATTTGGACATATCCTTTTTTCCACTATAACCCACTTAGTGCTACGAATGTCCAGTTGCATTTTCTACAGACAGAGTGTTTCAAAACTGCTCAATCAAAAGTATGGTTTAACTCTGTTAGCTGAATGCTCAGATCAGAAAGAAGTTTCACAGAATGCTTCTGTGTAGTTTATATTTGAATATATTCCTTTTTCCACTACTACTCTCTTAGCGCTCCAAAAGTCCAGTTGCATTTTCTACAGAAAGGGTGTTCAGATCTGCTTAATCAAAAGTATGGTTTAACTCTGTTAGCTGAATGCACAGATCAGAAAGAAGTTTCACAGAATTATTCTGTGTAGTTTATATTTGGAGACATTCCTTTTTCTACTATTACCCTCTTAGCGCTCCGAATCTCCACTTGCATTTTCCACAGAAAGAGTGTTCAGATCTGCTCAATCAAAAGTATGGTTTAACTCTGTTAGCTGAATGCACAGTTCAGAAAGAAGTTTCACAGAATGATTCTGTGTAGTTTATATTTGGAGACATTCCTTTTTCCACTATTACCCTCTTAGCGCTCCGAATCTCCACTTGCATTTTCTACAGAAAGAGTGTTTCAGAACGGCTCAATCAAAACTAAGGTTCAACTCTTTTAGTTGAACAAACAGAACAGAAAGAAGTTTCACACAATTCTTCTGTGTAGTTTTTATTTGTAGACATTCTTTTTCCCAATATAGGCCTCTTAGCACTCAGAATGTCCAATTGCAGTTTCTACAGAAAGAGTGTTTCAGAACGGCTCAATCAAAAGTAAGGTTCAACTCTGTTAGTTGAATGCACAGAACAGAAAGAAGTTTCATACAATGCTTCTGTGTAGTTTATATTTGAACATATTCTTTTTTCCACTATTACCCACTTAGCGCTACGAATGTCCAGTTGCATTTTCTACAGACAGAGTGTTTCAAAACTGCTCAATCAAAACTATGGTTTAACTCTGTTAGCTGAATGCTCAGATCAGAAAGAAGTTTCACAGAATGCTTCTGTGTAGTTTATATTTGAATATATTCCTTTTTCCACTACTACTCTCTTAGCGCTCCAAATGTCCAGTTGCATTTTCTACAGAAAGAGTGTTCAGATCTGCTCAATAAAAAGTATGGTTTAACTCTGTTAGCTGAATGCACAGATCAGAAAGAAGTTTCACAGAATGATTCTGTGTAGTTTATATTTGGAGACATTCCTTTTTCCACTATTACCCTCTTATCGCTCCGAATCTCCACTTGCATTTTCTACAGAAAGAGTGTTTCAGAACGGCTCAATCAAAACTAAGGTTCAACTCTTTTAGTTGAACAAACAGAACAGAAAGAAGTTTCACACAATTCTTCTGTGTAGTTTTTATTTGTAGACATTCTTTTTCCCAATATAGGCCTCCTAGTGCTCAAAATGTCCAATTGCAGTTGCTACAGAAAGAGTGTTTCAGAACGGCTCAATCAAAAGTAAGGTTCAAATCTGTTAGTTGAATGCACAGAACAGAAAGAAGTTTCATACAATGCTTCTGTGTAGTTTATATTTGAACATATTCTTTTTTCCACTATTACCCACTTAGCGCTACGAATGTCCAGTTGAATTTTCTACAGACAGAGTGTTCAAAACTGCTCAATCAAAAGTATAGTTTAACTCTGTTAGCTGAATGCTCAGATCAGAAAAAAGTTTCACAGAATGCTTCTGTGTAGTTTATATTTGAATATATTCCTTTTTCCACTAGTACTCTCTTAGCGCTCCAAATGTCCAGTTGCATTTTCTACAGAAAGAGTGTTCAGATCTGCTCAATCAAAAGTATGGTTTTACTCTGTTAGCTGAATGCACAGATCAGAAAGAAGTTTCACAGAATGATTCTGTGTAGTTTATATTTGGAGACATTCCTTTTTCCACTATTACCCTCTTAGCGCTCCGAATCTCCACTTGCATTTTCTACAGAAAGAGTGTTTCAGAACGGCTCAATCAAAACCAAGGTTCAACTCTTTTAGTTGAACAAACAGAATAGAACGAAGTTTCACACAATTCTTATGTGTAGTTTTTATTTGTAGACATTCTTTTTCCCAATATAGGCCTCCTAGCGCTCAGAATGTCCAATTGCAGTTTCTACAGAAAGAGTGTTTCAGAACGGCTCAATCAAAAGTAAGGTTCAACTCTGTTAGTTGAATGCACAGAACAGAAAGAAGTTTCATACAATGCTTCTGTGTAGTTTATATTTGAACATATTCTTTTTTCCACTATACCCACTTAGCGCTACGAATGTCCAGTTGCATTTTCTACAGACAGAGTGTTTCAAAACTGCTCAATCAAAAGTATGGATTAACTCTGTTAGCTGAATGCACAGATCAGAAAGAAGTTTCACCGAATGATTCTGTGTAGTTTATATTTGAAGACATTCCTTTTTCCACTATTACCCTCTTAGCGCTCCGAATCTCCACTTGCATTTTCTACAAAAAGAGGGTTTCATAACTGCTCAATCAAAAATATGTTTTATCTCTGTTAACTGAATTTACAGATCAGAAATAAGTTTCACAGAATGCATCTGTGTAGTTTTTATTTGAAGATATTCTTTTTCCCAATGTAGGCCTCTTAGCGCTTAGCATGTCCAATTGCAGTTTCTACAGAAAGAGTGTTTCAGAACGGCTCAATCAAAAGTAAGGTTCAACTCTGTTAGTTGAATGCACAGAACAGAAAGAATTTTCACAGAATGCTACTGTGTAGTTTATATTTGTATATATTCCTTTTTCCACTATTACCCTCTTAGCGCTCCGAATGTCCACTTGCATTTTCTACAGAAAGAGTGTTCAGAACTGTGCAATCAAAAGTATGGTTTAACTCTGTTAGCTTAATGAACATATCAGAAATAAGTTTCACACAATGCTTCTGTGTAGTTTTTATTTGAAGATATTATTTTTCCCAATATAGGCCTCTTAGGGCTCAGAATGTCCAATTGCAGTTTCTACAGAAAGAGTGTTTCAGAAAGGCTCAATCAAAAGTAAGTTCAACTCTGTTAGTTGAATGCACAGAACAGAAAGAAGTTTCATACAATGCTTCTGTGTAGTTTATATTTGAACGTATTCTTTTTTCCACTATTACCCACTTAGCGCTACGAATGTCCAATTGCATTTTCTACAGACAGAGTGTTTCAAAACTGCTCAATCAAAAGTATGGTTTAACTCTGTTAGCTGAATGCTCAGATCAGAAAGAAGTTTCACAGAATGCTTCTGTGTAGTTTATATTTGAATATATTCCTTTTTCCACTACTACTCTCTTAGCGCTCCAAATGTCCAGTTGCATTTTCTACAGAAAGAGTGTTCAGATCTGCTCAATCAAAAGTATGGTTTAACTCTGTTAGCTGAATGCACAGATCAGAAAGAAGTTTCACAGAATAATTCTGTGTAGTTTATATTTGGAGACATTCCTTTTTCCACTATTACCCTCTTAGCGCTCCGAATCTCCACTTGCATTTTCTACAGAAAGAGTGTTTCAGAACGGCTCAATCAAAACTAAGGTTCAACTCTTTTAGTTGAACAAACAGAACAGAAAGAAGTTTCACACAATTCTTCTCTGTAGTTTTTATTTGTAGACATTCATTTTCCCAATATAGGCCTCCTAGCGCTCAGAATGTCCAATTGCAGTTTGTACAGAAAGAGTGTTTCAGAACGGCTCAATCAAAAGTAAGGTTCAACTCTGTTAGTTGAATGCACAGAACAGAAAGAAGTTTATACGATGCTTCTGTGTAGTTTATATTTGAACATATTCTTTTTTCCACTATTACCCACTTAGCGCTACGAATGTCCAGTTGCATTTTCTACAGACAGAGTGTTTCAAAACTGCTCAATCAAAAGTATGGTTTAAATCTGTTAGCTGAATGCTCAGATCAGAAAGAAGTTTCACAGAATGCTTCTGTGTAGTTTATATTTGAATATATTCCTTTTTCCACTACTACTCTCTTAGCGCTCCAAATGTCCAGTTGCATTTTCTACAGAAAGAGTGTTCAGATCTGCTCTATCAAAAGTATGGTTTAACTCTGTTAGCTGAATGCACAGATCAGAAAAAAGTTTCACAGAATGATTCTGTGTAGTTTATATTTGGAGACATTCCTTTTTCCACTATTACCCTCTTAGAGCTCCGAATCTCCACTTGCATTTTCTACAGAAAGAGTTTCTCAGAACGGCTCAATCAAAACTAAGGTTCAACTCTTTTAGTTGAACAAACAGAACAGAAAGAAGTTTCACACAATTCTTCTGTGTAGTTTTTATTTGTAGACATTCTTTTTCCCAATATAGGCCTCTTAGCGCTCAGAATGTCCAATTGCAGTTTCTACAGAAAGAGTGTTTCAGAACGGCTCAATCAAAAGTAAGGTTCAACTCTGTTAGTTGAATGCACAGAACAGAAAGAAGTTTCATACAATGCTTCTGTGTAGTTTATATTTGAACATATTCTTTTTTCCACTATTACCCACTTAGCGCTACGAATGTCCAGTTGCATTTTCTACAGACAGAGTGTTTCAAAACTGCTCAATCAAAACTATGGTTTAACTCTGTTAGCTGAATGCTCAGATCAGAAAGAAGTTTCACAGAATGCTTCTGTGTAGTTTATATTTGAATATATTCCTTTTTCCACTACTACTCTCTTAGCGCTCCAAATGTCCAGTTGCATTTTCTACAGAAAGAGTGTTCAGATCTGCTCAATCAAAAGTATGGTTTTACTCTGTTAGCTGAATGCACAGATCAGAAAGAAGTTTCACAGAATGATTCTGTGTAGTTTATATTTGGAGACATTCCTTTTTCCACTATTACCCTCTTAGCGCTCCGAATCTCCACTTGCATTTTCTACAGAAAGAGTGTTTCAGAACGGCTCAATCAAAACCAAGGTTCAACTCTTTTAGTTGAACAAACAGAACAGAACGAAGTTTCACACAATTCTTCTGTGTAGTTTTTATTTGTAGACATTCTTTTTCCCAATATAGGCCTCCTAGCGCTCAGAATGTCCAATTGCAGTTTCTACAGAAAGAGTGTTTCAGAACGGCTCAATCAAAAGTAAGGTTCAACTCTGTTAGTTGAATGCACAGAACAGAAAGAAGTTTCATACAATGCTTCTGTGTAGTTTATATTTGAACATATTCTTTTTTCCACTATACCCACTTAGCGCTACGAATGTCCAGTTGCATTTTCTACAGACAGAGTGTTTCAAAACTGCTCAATCAAAAGTATGGTTTAACTCTGTTAGCTGAATGCACAGATCAGAATGAAGTTTCACCGAATGATTCTGTGTAATTTATATTTGAAGACATTCCTTTTTCCACTATTACCCTCTTAGCGCTCCGAATCTCCACTTGCATTTTCTACAAAAAGAGGGTTTCATAACTGCTCAATCAAAAATATGTTTTATCTCTGTTAACTGAATTTACAGATCAGAAATAAGTTTCACAGAATGCATCTGTGTAGTTTTTATTTGAAGATATTCTTTTTCCCAATGTAGGCCTCTTAGCGCTTAGCATGTCCAATTGCAGTTTCTACAGAAAGAGAGTTTCAGAACGGCTCAATCAAAAGTAAGGTTCAACTCCGTTAGTTGAATGCACAGAACAGAAAGAATTTTCACAGAATGCTACTGTGTAGTTTATATTTGAATATATTCCTTTTTCCACTATTACCCTCTTAGCGCTCCGAATGTCCACTTGCATTTTCTACAGAAAGAGTGTTCAGAACTGTGCAATCAAAAGTATGGTTTAACTCTGTTAGCTTAATGAACATATCAGAAATAAGTTTCACACAATGCTTCTGTGTAGTTTTTATTTGAAGATATTATTTTTCCCAATATAGGCCTCTTAGCGCTCAGAATGTCCAATTGCAGTTTCTACAGAAAGAGTGTTTCAGAAAGGCTCAATCAAAAGTAAGTTCAACTCTGTTAGTTGAATGCACAGAACAGAAAGAAGTTTCATACAATGCTTCTGTGTAGTTTATATTTGAACGTATTCTTTTTTCCACTATTACCCACTTAGCGCTAAGAATGTCCAATTGCATTTTCTACAGACAGAGTGTTTCAAAACTGCTCAATCAAAAGTATGGTTTAACTCTGTTAGCTGAATGCTCAGATCAGAAAGAAGTTTCACAGAATGCTTCTGTGTAGTTTATATTTGAATATATTCCTTTTTCCACTACTACTCTCTTAGCGCTCCAAATGTCCAGTTGCATTTTCTACAGAAAGAGTGTTCAGATCTGCTCAATCAAAAGTATGGTTTAACTCTGTTAGCTGAATGCACAGATCAGAAAGAAGTTTCACAGAATAATTCTGTGTAGTTTATATTTGGAGACATTCCTTTTTCCACTATTAGCCTCTTAGCGCTCTGAATCTCCACTTGCATTTTCTACAGAAAGAGTGTTTCAGAACGGCTCAATCAAAACTAAGGTTCAACTCTTTTAGTTGAACAAACAGAACAGAAAGAAGTTTCACACAATTCTTCTCTGTAGTTTTTATTTGTAGACATTCTTTTTCCCAATATAGGCCTCCTAGCGCTCAGAGTGTCCAATTGCAGTTTGTACAGAAAGAGTGTTTCAGAACGGCTCAATCAAAAGTAAGGTTCAACTCTGTTAGTTGAATGCACAGAACAGAAAGAAGTTTATACGATGCTTCTGTGTAGTTTATATATGAACATATTCTTTTTTCCACTATTACCCACTTAGCGCTACGAATGTCCAGTTGCATTTTCTACAGACAGAGTGTTTCAAAACTCCTCAATCAAAAGTATGGTTTAAATCTGTTAGCTGAATGCTCAGATCAGAAAGAAGTTTCACAGAATGCTTCTGTGTAGTTTATATTTGAATATATTCCTTTTTCCACTACTACGCTCTTAGCGCTCCAAATGTCCAGTTGCATTTTCTACAGAAAGAGTGTTCAGATCTGCTCAATCAAAAGTATGGTTTAACTCTGTTAGCTGAATGCACAGATCAGAAAGAAGTTTCACCGAATGATTCTGTGTAGTTTATATTTGAAGACATTCCTTTTTCCACTATTACCCACTTAGCGCTCCGAATCTCCACTTGCATTTTCTACAAAAAGAGTGTTTCATAACTGCTCAATCAAAAATATGTTTTATCTCTGTTAACTGAATTTACAGATCAGAAATAAGTTTCACAGAATGCATCTGTGTAGTTTTTATTTGAAGATATTCTTTTTCCCAATGTAGGCCTCTTAGCGCTTAGCATGTCCAATTGCAGTTTCTACAGAAAGTGTGTTTCAGAACGGCTGAATCAAAAGTAAGGTTCAACTCTGTTAGTTGAATGCACAGAACAGAAAGAATTTTCACAGAATGCTACTGTGTAGTTTATATTTGAATATATTCCTTTTTCCACTAATACCCTCTTAGCGCTCCGAATGTCCACTTGCATTTTCTACAAAAAGAGTGTTCAGAACTTCTCAATCAAAAGTATGGTTTAACTCTGTTAGCTGAATGCACAGATCAGAAAGAAGTTTCACAGAATAATTCTGTGTAGTTTATATTTGGAGACATTCCTTTTTCCACTATTACCCTCTTAGCGCTCCGAATCTCCACTTGCATTTTCTACAGAAAGAGTGTTTCAGAACGGCTCAATCAAAACTAAGGTTCAACTCTTTTAGTTGAACAAACAGAACAGAAAGAAGTTTCACACAATTCTTCTCTGTAGTTTTTATTTGTAGACATTCATTTTCCCAATATAGGCTTCCTAGCGCTCAGAATGTCCAATTGCAGTTTGTACAGAAAGACTGTTTCAGAACGGCTCAATCAAAAGTAAGGTTCAACTCTGTTAGTTGAATGCACAGAACAGAAAGAAGTTTATACGATGCTTCTGTGTAGTTTATATTTGAACATATTCTTTTTTCCACTATTACCCACTTAGCGCTACGAATGTCCAGTTGCATTTTCCACAGACAGATTGTTTCAAAACTGCTCAATCAAAAGTATGGTTTAAATCTGTTAGCTGAATGCTCAGATCAGAAAGAAGTTTCACAGAATGCTTCTGTGTAGTTTATATTTGAATATATTCCTTTTTCCACTACTACTCTCTTAGCGCTCCAAATGTCCAGTTGCATTTTCTACAGAAAGAGTGTTCAGATCTGCTCTATCAAAAGTATGGTTTAACTCTGTTAGCTGAATGCACAGATCAGAAAAAAGTTTCACAGAATGATTCTGTGTAGTTTATATTTGGAGACATTCCTTTTTCCACTATTACCCTCTTAGAGCTCCGAATCTCCACTTGCATTTTCTACAGAAAGAGTTTCTCAGAACGGCTCAATCAAAACTAAGGTTCAAATCTTTTAGTTGAACAAACAGAACAGAAAGAAGTTTCACACAATTCTTCTGTGTAGTTTTTATTTGTAGACATTCTTTTTCCCAATATAGGCCTCTTAGCGCTCAGAATGTCCAATTGCAGTTTCTACAGAAAGAGTGTTTCAGAACGGCTCAATCAAAAGTAAGGTTCAACTCTGTTAGTTGAATGCACAGAACAGAAAGAAGTTTCATACAATGCTTATGTGTAGTTTATATTTGAACATATTCTTTTTTCCACTATTACCCACTTAGCGCTACGAATGTCCAGTTGCATTTTCTACAGACAGAGTGTTTCAAAACTGCTCAATCAAAACTATGGTTTAACTCTGTTAGCTGAATGCTCAGATCAGAAAGAAGTTTCACAGAATGCTTCTGTGTAGTTTATATTTGAATATATTCCTTTTTCCACTACTACTCTCTTAGCGCTCCAAATGTCCAGTTGCATTTTCTACAGAAAGAGTGTTCAGATCTGCTCAATCAAAAGTATGGTTTTACTCTGTTAGCTGAATGCACAGATCAGAAAGAAGTTTCACAGAATGATTCTGTGTAGTTTATATTTGGAGACATTCCTTTTTCCACTATTACCCTCTTAGCGCTCCGAATCTCCACTTGCATTTTCTACAGAAAGAGTGTTTCAGAACGGCTCAATCAAAACCAAGGTTCAACTCTTTTAGTTGAACAAACAGAACAGAACGAAGTTTCACACAATTCTTCTGTGTAGTTTTTATTTGTAGACATTCTTTTTCCCAATATAGGCCTCCTAGCGCTCAGAATGTCCAATTGCAGTTTCTACAGAAAGAGTGTTTCAGAACGGCTCAATCAAAAGTAAGGTTCAACTCTGTTAGTTGAATGCACAGAACAGAAAGAAGTTTCATACAATGCTTCTGTGTAGTTTATATTTGAACATATTCTTTTTTCCACTATACCCACTTAGCGCTACGAATGTCCAGTTGCATTTTCTACAGACAGAGTGTTTCAAAACTGCTCAATCAAAAGTATGGTTTAACTCTGTTAGCTGAATGCACAGATCAGAATGAAGTTTCACCGAATGATTCTGTGTAATTTATATTTGAAGACATTCCTTTTTCCACTATTACCCTCTTAGCGCTCCGAATCTCCACTTGCATTTTCTACAAAAAGAGGGTTTCATAACTGCTCAATCAAAAATATGTTTTATCTCTGTTAACTGAATTTACAGATCAGAAATAAGTTTCACAGAATGCATCTGTGTAGTTTTTATTTGAAGATATTCTTTTTCCCAATGTAGGCCTCTTAGCGCTTAGCATGTCCAATTGCAGTTTCTACAGAAAGAGAGTTTCAGAACGGCTCAATCAAAAGTAAGGTTCAACTCTGTTAGTTGAATGCACAGAACAGAAAGAATTTTCACAGAATGCTACTGTGTAGTTTATATTTGAATATATTCCTTTTTCCACTATTACCCTCTTAGCGCTCCGAATGTCCACTTGCATTTTCTACAGAAAGAGTGTTCAGAACTGTGCAATCAAAAGTATGGTTTAACTCTGTTAGCTTAATGAACATATCAGAAATAAGTTTCACACAATGCTTCTGTGTAGGTTTTATTTGAAGATATTATTTTTCCCAATATAGGCCTCTTAGCGCTCAGAATGTCCAATTGCAGTTTCTACAGAAAGAGTGTTTCAGAAAGGCTCAATCAAAAGTAAGTTCAACTCTGTTAGTTGAATGCACAGAACAGAAAGAAGTTTCATACAATGCTTCTGTGTAGTTTATATTTGAACGTATTCTTTTTTCCACTATTACCCACTTAGCGCTAAGAATGTCCAATTGCATTTTCTACAGACAGAGTGTTTCAAAACTGCTCAATCAAAAGTATGGTTTAACTCTGTTAGCTGAATGCTCAGATCAGAAAGAAGTTTCACAGAATGCTTCTGTGTAGTTTATATTTGAATATATTCCTTTTTCCACTACTACTCTCTTAGCGCTCCAAATGTCCAGTTGCATTTTCTACAGAAAGAGTGTTCAGATCTGCTCAATCAAAAGTATGGTTTAACTCTGTTAGCTGAATGCACAGATCAGAAAGAAGTTTCACAGAATAATTCTGTGTAGTTTATATTTGGAGACATTCCTTTTTCCACTATTAGCCTCTTAGCGCTCTGAATCTCCACTTGCATTTTCTACAGAAAGAGTGTTTCAGAACGGCTCAATCAAAACTAAGGTTCAACTCTTTTAGTTGAACAAACAGAACAGAAAGAAGTTTCACACAATTCTTCTCTGTAGTTTTTATTTGTAGACATTCTTTTTCCCAATATAGGCCTCCTAGCGCTCAGAGTGTCCAATTGCAGTTTGTACAGAAAGAGTGTTTCAGAACGGCTCAATCAAAAGTAAGGTTCAACTCTGTTAGTTGAATGCACAGAACAGAAAGAAGTTTATACGATGCTTCTGTGTAGTTTATATATGAACATATTCTTTTTTCCACTATTACCCACTTAGCGCTACGAATGTCCAGTTGCATTTTCTACAGACAGAGTGTTTCAAAACTCCTCAATCAAAAGTATGGTTTAAATCTGTTAGCTGAATGCTCAGATCAGAAAGAAGTTTCACAGAATGCTTCTGTGTAGTTTATATTTGAATATATTCCTTTTTCCACTACTACGCTCTTAGCGCTCCAAATGTCCAGTTGCATTTTCTACAGAAAGAGTGTTCAGATCTGCTCAATCAAAAGTATGGTTTAACTCTGTTAGCTGAATGCACAGATCAGAAAGAAGTTTCACCGAATGATTCTGTGTAGTTTATATTTGAAGACATTCCTTTTTCCACTATTACCCTCTTAGCGCTCCGAATCTCCACTTGCATTTTCTACAAAAAGAGTGTTTCATAACTGCTCAATCAAAAATATGTTTTATCTCTGTTAACTGAATTTACAGATCAGAAATAAGTTTCACAGAATGCATCTGTGTAGTTTTTATTTGAAGATATTCTTTTTCCCAATGTAGGCCTCTTAGCGCTTAGCATGTCCAATTGCAGTTTCTACAGAAAGTGTGTTTCAGAACGGCTGAATCAAAAGTAAGGTTCAACTCTGTTAGTTGAATGCACAGAACAGAAAGAATTTTCACAGAATGCTACTGTGTAGTTTATATTTGAATATATTCCTTTTTCCACTAATACCCTCTTAGCGCTCCGAATGTCCACTTGCATTTTCTACAAAAAGAGTGTTCAGAACTTCTCAATCAAAAGTATGGTTTAACTCTGTTAGCTGAATGCACAGATCACAAAGAAGTTTCACAGAATGATTCTGTGTAGTTTATATTTGGAGACATTCCTTTTTCCACTATTACCCTCTTAGCGCACCGAATCTCCACTTGCATTTTCTACAGAAAGAGTTTCTCAGAACGGCTCAATCAAAACTAAGGTTCAACTCTTTTAGTTGAACAAACAGAACAGAAAGAAGTTTCACACAATCCTTCTCTGTAGTTTTTATTTGTAGACATTCTTTTTCCCAATATAGGCCTCCTAGTGCTCAGAATGTCCAATTGCAGTTTCCACAGAAAGAGTGTTTCAGAACGGCTCAATCAAAAGTAAGGTTCAACTTTGTTAGTTGAATGCACAGAACAGAAAGAAGTTTCATACAATGCTTCTGTGTAGTTTATATTTGAACATATTCTTTTTTCCACTATTACCCACTTAGCGCTACGAATGTCCAGTTGCATTTTCTACAGAGAGTGTGTTTCAAAACTGCTCAATCAAAAGTATGGTTTAACTCTGTTAGCTGAATGCTCAGATCAGAAAGAAGTTTCACAGAATGCTTCAGTGTAGTTTATATTTGAATATATTCCTTTTTCCACTACTACGCTCTTAGCGCTCCAAATGTCCAGTTGCATTTTCTACAGAAAGAGTGTTCAGATCTGCTCAATCAAAAGTATGGTTTAACTCTGTTAGCTGAATGCACAGATCAGAAAGAAGTTTCACCGAATGATTCTGTGTAGTTTATATTTGAAGACATTCCTTTTTCCACTATTACCCTCTTAGCGCTCCGAATCTCCACTTGCATTTTCTACAAAAAGAGTGTTTCATAACTGCTCAATCAAAAATATGTTTTATCTCTGTTAACTGAATTTACAGATCAGAAATAAGTTTCACAGAATGCATCTGTGTAGTTTTTATTTGAAGATATTCTTTTTCCCAATGTAGGCCTCTTAGCGCTTAGCATGTCAAATTGCAGTTTCTACAGAAAGAGTGTTTCAGAACGGCTGAATCAAAAGTAAGGTTCAACTCTGTTAGTTCAATGCACAGAACAGAAAGAATTTTCACAGAATGCTACTGTGTAGTTTATATTTGAATATATTCCTTTTTCCACTATTACCCTCTTTGCGCTCCGAATGTCCACTTGCATTTTCTACAGAAAGTGTGTTCAGAACTGCGCAATCAAAAGTATGGTTTAACTCTGTTAGCTTAATGAACATATCAGAAATAAGTTTCACAAAATGCTTCTGTGTAGTTTTTATTTGAAGATATTATTTTTCCCAATATAGGCCTCTGAGCGCTCAGAATGTCCAATTGCAGTTTCTACAGAAAGAGTGTTTCAGAAAGGATCAATCAAAAGTAAGGTTCAACTCTGTTAGTTGAATGCACAGAACAGAAAGAAGTTTCATACAATGCTTCTGTGTAGTTTATATTTGAACATATTCTTTTTTCCACTATTACCCACTTAGCGCTACGAATGTCCAGTTGCATTTTCTACAGACAGAGTGTTTCAAATCTGCTCAATCAAAAGTATGGTTTAAATCTGTTAGCTGAATGCTCAGATCAGAAAGAAGTTTCACAGAATGCTTCTGTGTAGTTTATATTTGAATATATTCCTTTTTCCACTACTACGCTCTTAGCGCTCCAAATGTCCAGTTGCATTTTCTACAGAAAGAGTGTTCAGATCTGCTCAATCAAAAGTATGGTTTAACTCTGTTAGCTGAATGCACAGATCAGAAAGAAGTTTCACCGAATGTTTCTGTGTAGTTTATATTTGAAGACATTCCTTTTTCCACTATTACCCTCTTAGCGCTCCGAATCTCCACTTGCATTTTCTACAAAAAGAGGGTTTCATAACTGCTCAATCAAAAATATGTTTTATCTCTGTTAACTGAATTTACAGATCAGAAATAAGTTTCACAGAATGCATCTGTGTAGTTTTTATTTGAAGATATTCTTTTTCCCAATGTAGGCCTCTTAGCTCTTAGCATGTCCAATTGCAGTTTCTACAGAAAGAGTGTTTCAGAACGGCTCAATCAAAAGTAAGGTTCAACTCTGTTAGTTGAATGCACAGAACAGAAAGAATTTTCACAGAATGCTACTGTGTAGTTTATATTTGAATATATTCCTTTTTCCACTATTACCCTCTTAGCGCTCCGAATGTCCACTTGCATTTTCTACAGAAAGAGTGTTCAGAACTGTGCAATCAAAAGTATGGTTTAACTCTGTTAGCTTAATGAACATATCAGAAATAAGTTTCACACAATGCTTCTGTGTAGTTTTTATTTGAAGATATTATTTTTCCCAATATAGGCCTCTTAGCGCTCAGAATGTCCAATTGCAGTTTCTACAGAAAGAGTGTTTCAGAAAGGCTCAATCAAAAGTAAGTTCAACTCTGTTAGTTGAATGCACAGAACAGAAAGAAGTTTCATACAATGCTTCTGTGTAGTTTATATTTGAACGTATTCTTTTTTCCACTATTACCCACTTAGCGCTAAGAATGTCCAGTTGCATTTTCTACAGACAGAGTGTTTCAAAACTGCTCAATCAAAAGTATGGTTTAACTCTGTTAGCTGAATGCTCAGATCAGAAAGAAGTTACACAGAATGCTTCTGTGTAGTTTATATTTGAATATATTCCTTTTTCCACTACTACTCTCTTAGCGCTCCAAATGTCCAGTTGCATTTTCTACAGAAAGAGTGTTCAGATCTGCTCAATCAAAAGTATGGTTTAACTCTGTTAGCTGAATGCACAGATCAGAAAGAAGTTTCACAGAATAATTCTGTGTAGTTTATATTTGGAGACATTCCTTTTTCCACTATTACCCTCTTAGTGCTCCGAATCTCCACTTGCATTTTCTACAGAAAGAGTGTTTCAGAACGGCTCAATCAAAACTAAGGTTCAACTCTTTTAGTTGAACAAACAGAACAGAAAGAAATTTCACACAATTCTTCTCTGTAGTTTTTATTTGTAGACATTCTTTTTCCCAATATAGGCCTCCTAGCGCTCAGAATGTCCAATTGCAGTTTGTACAGAAAGAGTGTTTCAGAACGGCTCAATCAAAAGTAAGGTTCAACTCTGTTAGTTGAATGCACAGAACAGAATGAAGTTTATACGATGCTTCTGTGTAGTTTATATTTGAACATATTCTTTTTTCCACTATTACCCACTTAGCGCTACGAATGTCCAGTTGCATTTTCTACAGACAGAGTGTTTCAAAACTGCTCAATCAAAAGTATGGTTTAAATCTGTTAGCTGAATGCTCAGATCAGAAAGAAGTTTCACAGAATGCTTCTGTGTAGTTTATATTTGAATATATTCCTTTTTCCACTACTACGCTCTTAGCGCTCCAAATGTCCAGTTGCATTTTCTACAGAAAGAGTGTTCAGATCTGCTCAATCAAAAGTATGGTTTAACTCTGTTAGCTGAATGCACAGATCAGAAAGAAGTTTCACCGAATGATTCTGTGTAGTTTATATTTGAAGACATTCCTTTTTCCACTATTACCCTCTTAGCGCTCCGAATCTCCACTTGCATTTTCTACAAAAAGAGTGTTTCATAACTGCTCAATCAAAAATATGTTTTATCTCTGTTAACTGAATTTACAGATCAGAAATAAGTTTCACAGAATGCATCTGTGTAGTTTTTATTTGAAGATATTCTTTTTCCCAATGTAGGCCTCTTAGCGCTTAGCATGTCCAATTGCAGTTTCTACAGAAAGTGTGTTTCAGAACGGCTGAATCAAAAGTAAGGTTCAACTCTGTTAGTTGAATGCACAGAACAGAAAGAATTTTCACAGAATGCTACTGTGTAGTTTATATTTGAATATATTCCTTTTTCCACTAATACCCTCTTAGCGCTCCGAATGTCCACTTGCATTTTCTACAAAAAGAGTGTTCAGAACTTCTCAATCAAAAGTATGGTTTAACTCTGTTAGCTGAATGCACAGATCACAAAGAAGTTTCACAGAATGATTCTGTGTAGTTTATATTTGGAGACATTCCTTTTTCCACTATTACCCTCTTAGCGCACCGAATCTCCACTTGCATTTTCTACAGAAAGAGTTTCTCAGAACGGCTCAATCAAAACTAAGGTTCAACTCTTTTAGTTGAACAAACAGAACAGAAAGAAGTTTCACACAATCCTTCTCTGTAGTTTTTATTTGTAGACATTCTTTTTCCCAATATAGGCCTCCTAGCGCTCAGAATGTCCAATTGCAGTTTCCACAGAAAGAGTGTTTCAGAACGGCTCAATCAAAAGTAAGGTTCAACTTTGTTAGTTGAATGCACAGAACAGAAAGAAGTTTCATACAATGCTTCTGTGTAGTTTATATTTGAACATATTCTTTTTTCCACTATTACCCACTTAGCGCTACGAATGTCCAGTTGCATTTTCTACAGAGAGTGTGTTTCAAAACTGCTCAATCAAAAGTATGGTTTAACTCTGTTAGCTGAATGCTCAGATCAGAAAGAAGTTTCACAGAATGCTTCTGTGTAGTTTATATTTGAATATATTCCTTTTTCCACTACTACGCTCTTAGCGCTCCAAATGTCCAGTTGCATTTTCTACAGAAAGAGTGTTCAGATCTGCTCAATCAAAAGTATGGTTTAACTCTGTTAGCTGAATGCACAGATCAGAAAGAAGTTTCACCGAATGATTCTGTGTAGTTTATATTTGAAGACATTCCTTTTTCCACTATTACCCTCTTAGCGCTCCGAATCTCCACTTGAATTTTCTACAAAAAGAGTGTTTCATAACTGCTCAATCAAAAATATGTTTTATCTCTGTTAACTGAATTTACAGATCAGAAATAAGTTTCACAGAATGCATCTGTGTAGTTTTTATTTGAAGATATTCTTTTTCCCAATGTAGGCCTCTTAGCGCTTAGCATGTCAAATTGCAGTTTCTACAGAAAGAGTGTTTCAGAACGGCTGAATCAAAAGTAAGGTTCAACTCTGTTAGTTCAATGCACAGAACAGAAAGAATTTTCACAGAATGCTACTGTGTAGTTTATATTTGAATATATTCCTTTTTCCACTATTACCCTCTTTGCGCTCCGAATGTCCACTTGCATTTTCTACAGAAAGAGTGTTCAGAACTGCGCAATCAAAAGTATGGTTTAACTCTGTTAGCTTAATGAACATATCAGAAATAAGTTTCACAAAATGCTTCTGTGTAGTTTTTATTTGAAGATATTATTTTTCCCAATATAGGCCTCTTAGCGCTCAGAATGTAAAATTGCAGTTTCTACAGAAAGAGTGTTTCAGAAAGGATCAATCAAAAGTAAGGTTCAACTCTGTTAGTTGAATGCACAGAACAGAAAGAAGTTTCATACAATGCTTCTGTGTAGTTTATATTTGAACATATTCTTTTTTCCACTATTACCCACTTAGCGCTACGAATGTCCAGTTGCATTTTCTACAGACAGAGTGTTTCAAAACTGCTCAATCAAAAGTATGGTTTAACTCTGTTAGCTGAATGCTCAGATCAGAATGAAGTTTCACAGAATGCTTCTGTGTAGTTTATATTTAAATATATTCCTTTTTCCACTACTACTCTCTTAGCGCTCCAAATGTCCAGTTGCATTTTCTACAGAAAGAGTGTTCAGATCTCCTCAATCAAAAGTATGGTTTAACTCTGTTAGCTGAATGCACAGATCAGAAAGAAGTTTCACAGAATGATTCTGTGTAGTTTATATTTGGAGACATTCCTTTTTCCACTATTACCCTCTTAGCGCTCCGAATCTCCAATTGCATTTTCTACAGAAAGAGTGTTTCAGAACGGCTCTATCAAAACTAAGGTTCAACTCTTTTAGTTGAACAAACAGAACAGAAAGAAGTTTCACACAATTCTGCTGTGTAGTTTTTATTTGTAGACATTCTTTTTCCCAATATAGGCCTCCTAGCGCTCAAAATGTCCAATTGCAGTTTCTACAGAAAGAGTGTTTCAGAACGGGTCAATCAAAAGTAAGGTTCAACTCTGTTAGTTGAATGCACAGAACAGAAAGAAGTTTCATACAATGCTTCTGTGTAGTTTATATTTGAACATATTCTTTTTTCCACTATTACCCACTTAGCGCTACGAATGTCCAGTTGCATTTTCTACAGACAGAGTGTTTCAAAACTGCTCAATCAAAAGTATGGTTTAAATCTGTTAGCTGAATGCTCAGATCAGAAAGAAGTTTCACAGAATGCTTCTGTGTAGTTTATATTTGAATATATTCCTTTTTCCACTACTACGCTCTTAGCGCTCCAAATGTCCAGTTGCATTTTCTACAGAAAGAGTGTTCAGATCTGCTCAATCAAAAGTATGGTTTAACTCTGTTAGCTGAATGCACAGATCAGAAAGAAGTTTCACCGAATGATTCTGTGTAGTTTATATTTGAAGACATTCCTTTTTCCACTATTACCCTCTTAGCGCTCCGAATCTCCACTTGCATTTTCTACAAAAAGAGTGTTTCATAACTGCTCAATCAAAAATATGTTTTATCTCTGTTAACTGAATTTACAGATCAGAAATAAGTTTCACAGAATGCATCTGTGTAGTTTTTATTTGAAGATATTCTTTTTCCCAATGTAGGCCTCTTAGCGCTTAGCATGTCCAATTGCAGTTTCTACAGAAAGTGTGTTTCAGAACGGCTGAATCAAAAGTAAGGTTCAACTCTGTTAGTTGAATGCACAGAACAGAAAGAATTTTCACAGAATGCTACTGTGTAGTTTATATTTGAATATATTCCTTTTTCCACTAATACCCTCTTAGCGCTCCGAATGTCCACTTGCATTTTCTACAAAAAGAGTGTTCAGAACTTCTCAATCAAAAGTATGGTTTAACTCTGTTAGCTGAATGCACAGATCACAAAGAAGTTTCACAGAATGATTCTGTGTAGTTTATATTTGGAGACATTCCTTTTTCCACTATTACCCTCTTAGCGCACCGAATCTCCACTTGCATTTTCTACAGAAAGAGTTTCTCAGAACGGCTCAATCAAAACTAAGGTTCAACTCTTTTAGTTGAACAAACAGAACAGAAAGAAGTTTCACACAATCCTTCTCTGTAGTTTTTATTTGTAGACATTCTTTTTCGCAATATAGGCCTCCTAGCGCTCAGAATGTCCAATTGCATTTTCCACAGAAAGAGTGTTTCAGAACGGCTCAATCAAAAGTAAGGTTCAACTTTGTTAGTTGAATGCACAGAACAGAAAGAAGTTTCATACAATGCTTCTGTGTAGTTTATATTTGAACATATTCTTTTTTCCACTATTACCCACTTAGCGCTACGAATGTCCAGTTGCATTTTCTACAGAGAGTGTGTTTCAAAACTGCTCAATCAAAAGTATGGTTTAACTCTGTTAGCTGAATGCTCAGATCAGAAAGAAGTTTCACAGAATGCTTCTGTGTAGTTTATATTTGAATATATTCCTTTTTCCACTACTACGCTCTTAGCGCTCCAAATGTCCAGTTGCATTTTCTACAGAAAGAGTGTTCAGATCTGCTCAATCAAAAGTATGGTTTAACTCTGTTAGCTGAATGCACAGATCAGAAAGAAGTTTCACCGAATGATTCTGTGTAGTTTATATTTGAAGACATTCCTTTTTCCACTATTACCCTCTTAGCGCTCCGAATCTCCACTTGCATTTTCTACAAAAAGAGTGTTTCATAACTGCTCAATCAAAAATATGTTTTATCTCTGTTAACTGAATTTACAGATCAGAAATAAGTTTCACAGAATGCATCTGTGTAGTTTTTATTTGAAGATATTCTTTTTCCCAATGTAGGCCTCTTAGCGCTTAGCATGTCAAATTGCAGTTTCTACAGAAAGAGTGTTTCAGAACGGCTGAATCAAAAGTAAGGTTCAACTCTGTTAGTTCAATGCACAGAACAGAAAGAATTTTCACAGAATGCTACTGTGTAGTTTATATTTGAATATATTCCTTTTTCCACTATTACCCTCTTTGCGCTCTGAATGTCCACTTGCATTTTCTACAGAAAGAGTGTTCAGAACTGCGCAATCAAAAGTATGGTTTAACTCTGTTAGCTTAATGAACATATCAGAAATAAGTTTCACACAATGCTTCTGTGTAGTTTTTATTTGAAGATATTATTTTTCCCAATATAGGCCTCTTAGCGCTCAGAATGTCCAATTGCAGTTTCTACAGAAAGAGTGTTTCAGAAAGGATCAATCAAAAGTAAGGTTCAACTCTGTTAGTTGAATGCACAGAACAGAAAGAAGTTTCATACAATGCTTCTGTGTAGTTTATATTTGAACATATTCTTTTTTCCACTATTACCCACTTAGCGCTACGAATGTCCAGTTGCATTTTCTACAGACAGAGTGTTTCAAATCTGCTCAATCAAAAGTATGGTTTAAATCTGTTAGCTGAATGCTCAGATCAGAATGAAGTTTCACAGAATGCTTCTGTGTAGTTTATATTTGAATATATTCCTTTTTCCACTACTACGCTCTTAGCGCTCCAAATGTCCAGTTGCATTTTCTACAGAAAGAGTGTTCAGATCTGCTCAATCAAAAGTATGGTTTAACTCTGTTAGCTGAATGCACAGATCAGAAAGAAGTTTCACCGAATGTTTCTGTGTAGTTTATATTTGAAGACATTACTTTTTCCACTATTACCCTCTTAGCGCTCCGAATCTCCACTTGCATTTTCTACAAAAAGAGGGTTTCATAACTGCTCAATCAAAAATATGTTTTATCTCTGTTAACTGAATTTACAGATCAGAAATAAGTTTCACAGAATGCATCTGTGTAGTTTTTATTTGAAGATATTCTTTTTCCCAATGTAGGCCTCTTAGCTCTTAGCATGTCCAATTGCAGTTTCTACAGAAAGAGTGTTTCAGAACGGCTCAATCAAAAGTAAGGTTCAACTCTGTTAGTTGAATGCACAGAACAGAAAGAATTTTCACAGAATGCTACTGTGTAGTTTATATTTGAATATATTCCTTTTTCCACTATTACCCTCTTAGCGCTCCGAATGTCCACTTGCATTTTCTACAGAAAGAGTGTTCAGAACTGTGCAATCAAAAGTATGGTTTAACTCTGTTAGCTTAATGAACATATCAGAAATAAGTTTCACACAATGCTTCTGTGTAGTTTTTATTTGAAGATATTATTTTTCCCAATATAGGCCTCTTAGCGCTCAGAATGTCCAATTGCAGTTTCTACAGAAAGAGTGTTTCAGAAAGGCTCAATCAAAAGTAAGTTCAACTCTGTTAGTTGAATGCACAGAACAGAAAGAAGTTTCATACAATGCTTCTGTGTAGTTTATATTTGAACGTATTCTTTTTTCCACTATTACCCACTTAGCGCTAAGAATGTCCAATTGCATTTTCTACAGACAGAGTGTTTCAAAACTGCTCAATCAAAAGTATGGTTTAACTCTGTTAGCTGAATGCTCAGATCAGAAAGAAGTTTCACAGAATGCTTCTGTGTAGTTTATATTTGAATATATTCCTTTTTCCACTACTACTCTCTTAGCGCTCCAAATGTCCAGTTGCATTTTCTACAGAAAGAGTGTTCAGATCTGCTCAATCAAAAGTATGGTTTAACTCTGTTAGCTGAATGCACAGATCAGAAAGAAGTTTCACAGAATAATTCTGTGTAGTTTATATTTGGAGACATTCCTTTTTCCACTATTACCCTCTTAGCGCTCCGAATCTCCACTTGCATTTTCTACAGAAAGAGTGTTTCAGAACGGCTCAATCAAAACTAAGGTTCAACTCTTTTAGTTGAACAAACAGAACAGAAAGAAATTTCACACAATTCTTCTCTGTAGTTTTTATTTGTAGACATTCTTTTTCCCAATATAGGCCTCCTAGCGCTCAGAATGTCCAATTGCAGTTTGTACAGAAAGAGTGTTTCAGAACGGCTCAATCAAAAGTAAGGTTCAACTCTGTTAGTTGAATGCACAGAACAGAAAGAAGTTTATACGATGCTTCTGTGTAGTTTATATTTGAACATATTCTTTTTTCCACTATTACCCACTTAGCGCTACGAATGTCCAGTTGCATTTTCTACAGACAGAGTGTTTCAAAACTGCTCAATCAAAAGTATGGTTTAAATCTGTTAGCTGAATGCTCAGATCAGAAAGAAGTTTCACAGAATGCTTCTGTGTAGTTTATATTTGAATATATTCCTTTTTCCACTACTACGCTCTTAGCGCTCCAAATGTCCAGTTGCATTTTCTACAGAAAGAGTGTTCAGATCTGCTCAATCAACAGTATGGTTTAACTCTGTTAGCTGAATGCACAGATCAGAAAGAAGTTTCACCGAATGATTCTGTGTAGTTTATATTTGAAGACATTCCTTTTTCCACTATTACCCTCTTAGCGCTCAGAATCTCCACTTGCATTTTCTACAAAAAGAGTGTTTCATAACTGCTCAATCAAAAATATGTTTTATCTCTGTTAACTGAATTTACAGATCAGAAATAAGTTTCACAGAATGCATCTGTGTAGTTTTTATTGAAGATATTCTTTTTCCCAATGTAGGCCTCTTAGCGCTTAGCATGTCCAATTGCAGTTTCTACAGAAAGTGTGTTTCAGAACGGCTGAATCAAAAGTAAGGTTCAACTCTGTTAGTTGAATGCACAGAACAGAAAGAATTTTCACAGAATGCTACTGTGTAGTTTATATTTGAATATATTCCTTTTTCCACTAATACCCTCTTAGCGCTCCGAATGTCCACTTGCATTTTCTACAAAAAGAGTGTTCAGAACTTCTCAATCAAAAGTATGGTTTAACTCTGTTAGCTGAATGCACAGATCAGAAAGAAGTTTCACAGAATGATTCTGTGTAGTTTATATTTGTAGACATTCCTTTTTCCACTATTACCCTCTTAGCGCTCCGAATCTCCACTTGCATTTTCTACAGAAAGAGTTTCTCAGAACGGCTCAATCAAAACTAAGGTTCAACTCTTTTAGTTGAACAAACAGAACAGAAAGAAGTTTCACACAATCCTTCTCTGTAGTTTTTATTTGTAGACATTCTTTTTCCCAATATAGGCCTCCTAGCGCTCAGAATGTCCAATTGCAGTTTCCACAGAAAGAGTGTTTCAGAACGGCTCAATCAAAAGTAAGGTTCAACTCTGTTAGTTGAATGCACAGAACAGAAAGAAGTTTCATACAATGCTTCTGTGTAGTTTATATTTGAACATATTCTTTTTTCCACTATTACCCACTTTGCGCTACGAATGTCCAGTTGCATTTTCTACAGAGAGTGTGTTTCAAAACTGCTCAATCAAAAGTATGGTTTAACTCTGTTAGCTGAATGCTCAGATCAGAAAGAAGTTTCACAGAATGCTTCTGTGTAGTTTATATTTGAATATATTCCTTTTTCCACTACTACGCTCTTAGCGCTCCAAATGTCCAGTTGCATTTTCTACAGAAAGAGTGTTCAGATCTGCTCAATCAAAAGTATGGTTTAAATCTGTTAGCTGAATGCAAAGATCAGAAAGAAGTTTCACCGAATGATTCTGTGTAGTTTATATTTGAAGACATTCCTTTTTCCACTATTACCCTCTTAGCGCTCCGAATCTCCACTTGCATTTTCTACAAAAAGAGTGTTTCATAACTGCTCAATCAAAAATATGTTTTATCTCTGTTAACTGAATTTACAGATCAGAAATAAGTTTCACAGAATGCATCTGTGTAGTTTTTATTTGAAGATATTCTTTTTCCCAATGTAGGCCTCTTAGCGCTTAGCATGTCAAATTGCAGTTTCTACAGAAAGAGTGTTTCAGAACGGCTGAATCAAAAGTAAGGTTCAACTCTGTTAGTTCAATGCACAGAACAGAAAGAATTTTCACAGAATGCTACTGTGTAGTTTATATTTGAATATATTCCTTTTTCCACTATTACCCTCTTTGCGCTCCGAATGTCCACTTGCATTTTCTACAGAAAGAGTGTTCAGAACTGCGCAATCAAAAGTATGGTTTAACTCTGTTAGCTTAATGAACATATCAGAAATAAGTTTCACAAAATGCTTCTGTGTAGTTTTTATTTGAAGATATTATTTTTCCCAATATAGGCCTCTTAGCGCTCAGAATGTCCAATTGCAGTTTCTACAGAAAGAGTGTTTCAGAAAGGATCAATCAAAAGTAAGGTTCAACTCTGTTAGTTGAATGCACAGAACAGAAAGAAGTTTCATACAATGCTTCTGTGTAGTTTATATTTGAACATATTCTTTTTTCCACTATTACCCACTTAGCGCTACGAATGTCCAGTTGCATTTTCTACAGACAGAGTGTTTCAAAACTGCTCAATCAAAAGTATGGTTTAACTCTGTTAGCTGAATGCTCAGATCAGAATGAAGTTTCACAGAATGCTTCTGTGTAGTTTATATTTATATATATTCCTTTTTCCACTACTACTCTCTTAGCGCTCCAAATGTCCAGTTGCATTTTCTACAGAAAGAGTGTTCAGATCTCCTCAATCAAAAGTATGGTTTAACTCTGTTAGCTGAATGCACAGATCAGAAAGAAGTTTCACAGAATGATTCTGTGTAGTTTATATTTGGAGACATTCCTTTTTCCACTATTACCCTCTTAGCGCTCCGAATCTCCAATTGCATTTTCTACAGAAAGAGTGTTTCAGAACGGCTCAATCAAAACTAAGGTTCAACTCTTTTAGTTGAACAAACAGAACAGAAAGAAGTTTCACACAATTCTGCTGTGTAGTTTTTATTTGTAGACATTCTTTTTCCCAATATAGGCCTCCTAGCGCTCAAAATGTCCAATTGCAGTTTCTACAGAAAGAGTGTTTCAGAACGGGTCAATCAAAAGTAAGGTTCAACTCTGTTAGTTGAATGCACAGAACAGAAAGAAGTTTCATACAATGCTTCTGTGTAGTTTATATTTGAACATATTCTTTTTTCCACTATTACCCACTTAGCGCTACGAATGTCCAGTTGCATTTTCTACAGACAGAGTGTTTCAAAACTGCTCAATCAAAAGTATGGTTTAAATCTGTTAGCTGAATGCTCAGATCAGAAAGAAGTTTCACAGAATGCTTCTGTGTAGTTTATATTTGAATATATTCCTTTTTCCACTACTACGCTCTTAGCGCTCCAAATGTCCAGTTGCATTTTCTACAGAAAGAGTGTTCAGATCTGCTCAATCAAAAGTATGGTTTAACTCTGTTAGCTGAATGCACAGATCAGAAAGAAGTTTCACCGAATGATTCTGTGTAGTTTATATTTGAAGACATTCCTTTTTCCACTATTACCCTCTTAGCGCTCCGAATCTCCACTTGCATTTTCTACAAAAAGAGTGTTTCATAACTGCTCAATCAAAAATATGTTTTATCTCTGTTAACTGAATTTACAGATCAGAAATAAGTTTCACAGAATGCATCTGTGTAGTTTTTATTGAAGATATTCTTTTTCCCAATGTAGGCCTCTTAGCGCTTAGCATGTCCAATTGCAGTTTCTACAGAAAGTGTGTTTCAGAACGGCTGAATCAAAAGTAAGGTTCAACTCTGTTAGTTGAATGCACAGAACAGAAAGAATTTTCACAGAATGCTACTGTGTAGTTTATATTTGAATATATTCCTTTTTCCACTAATACCCTCTTAGCGCTCCGAATGTCCACTTGCATTTTCTACAAAAAGAGTGTTCAGAACTTCTCAATCAAAAGTATGGTTTAACTCTGTTAGCTGAATGCACAGATCAGAAAGAAGTTTCACAGAATGATTCTGTGTAGTTTATATTTGGAGACATTCCTTTTTCCACTATTACCCTCTTAGCGCTCCGAATCTCCACTTGCATTTTCTACAGAAAGAGTTTCTCAGAACGGCACAATCAAAACTAAGGTTCAACTCTTTTAGTTGAACAAACAGAACAGAAAGAAGTTTCACACAATCCTTCTCTGTAGTTTTTATTTGTAGACATTCTTTTTCCCAATATAGGCCTCCTAGCGCTCAGAATGTCCAATTGCAGTTTCCACAGAAAGAGTGTTTCAGAACGGCTCAATCAAAAGTAAGGTTCAACTCTGTTAGTTGAATGCACAGAACAGAAAGAAGTTTCATACAATGCTTCTGTGTAGTTTATATTTGAACATATTCTTTTTTCCACTATTACCCACTTTGCGCTACGAATGTCCAGTTGCATTTTCTACAGAGAGTGTGTTTCAAAACTGCTCAATCAAAAGTATGGTTTAACTCTGTTAGCTGAATGCTCAGATCAGAAAGAAGTTTCACAGAATGCTTCTGTGTAGTTTATATTTGAATATATTCCTTTTTCCACTACTACGCTCTTAGCGCTCCAAATGTCCAGTTGCATTTTCTACAGAAAGAGTGTTCAGATCTGCTCAATCAAAAGTATGGTTTAAATCTGTTAGCTGAATGCACAGATCAGAAAGAAGTTTCACCGAATGATTCTGTGTAGTTTATATTTGAAGACATTCCGTTTTCCACTATTACCCTCTTAGCGCTCCGAATCTCCACTTGCATTTTCTACAAAAAGAGTGTTTCATAACTGCTCAATCAAAAATATGTTTTATCTCTGTTAACTGAATTTACAGATCAGAAATAAGTTTCACAGAATGCATCTGTGTAGTTTTTATTTGAAGATATTCTTTTTCCCAATGTAGGCCTCTTAGCGCTTAGCATGTCAAATTGCAGTTTCTACAGAAAGAGTGTTTCAGAACGGCTGAATCAAAAGTAAGGTTCAACTCTGTTAGTTCAATGCACAGAACAGAAAGAATTTTCACAGAATGCTACTGTGTAGTATATATTTGAATATATTCCTTTTTCCACTATTACCCTCTTTGCGCTCCGAATGTCCACTTGCATTTTCTACAGAAAGAGTGTTCAGAACTGCGCAATCAAAAGTATGGTTTAACTCTGTTAGCTTAATGAACATATCAGAAATAAGTTTCACAAAATGCTTCTGTGTAGTTTTTATTTGAAGATATTATTTTTCCCAATATAGGCCTCTTAGCGCTCAGAATGTCCAATTGCAGTTTCTACAGAAAGAGTGTTTCAGAAAGGATCAATCAAAAGTAAGGTTCAACTCTGTTAGTTGAATGCACAGAACAGAAAGAAGTTTCATACAATGCTTCTGTGTAGTTTATATTTGAACATATTCTTTTTTCCACTATTACCCACTTAGCGCTACGAATGTCCAGTTTCATTTTCTACAGACAGAGTGTTTCAAAACTGCTCAATCAAAAGTATGGTTTAACTCTGTTAGCTGAATGCTCAGATCAGAATGAAGTTTCACAGAATGCTTCTGTGTAGTTTATATTTAAATATATTCCTTTTTCCACTACTACTCTCTTAGCGCTCCAAATGTCCAGTTGCATTTTCTAAAGAAAGAGTGTTCAGATCTGCTCAATCAAAAGTATGGTTTAAGTCTGTTAGCTGAACGCACAGATCAGAAAGAAGTTTCACAGAATGATTCTGTGTAGTTTATATTTGGAGACATTCCTTTTTCCACTATTACCCTCTTAGCGCTCCGAATCTCCACTTGCATTTTCTACAGAAAGAGTGTTTCAGAACGGCTCAATCAAAACTAAGGTTCAACTCTTTAGTTGAACAAACAGAACAGAAAGAAGTTTCACACAATTCTTCTGTGTAGTTTTTATTTGTAGACATTCTTTTTCCCAATATAGGCCTCTTAGCGCTCAGAATGTCCAATTGCAGTTTCTACAGAAAGAGTGTTTCAGAACGGCTCAATCAAAAGTAAGGTTCAACTCTGTTAGTTGAATGCACAGAACAGAAAGTAGTTTCATACAATGCTTCTGTGTAGTTTATATTTGAACATATTCTTTTTTCCACTATTACCCACTTAGCGCTACGAATGTCCAGTTGCATTTTCTACGGACAGAGTGTTTCAAAACTGCTCGATCAAAAGTATGGTTTAAATCTGTTAGCTGAATGCTCAGATCAGAAAGAAGTTTCACAGAATGCTTCTGTGTAGTTTATATTTGAATATATTCCTTTTTCCACTACTACGCTCTTAGCGCTCCAAATGTCCAGTTGCATTTTCTACAGAAAGAGTGTTCAGATCTGCTCAATCAAAAGTATGGTTTAACTCTGTTAGCTGAATGCACAGATCAGAAAGAAGTTTCACCGAATGATTCTGTGTAGTTTATATTTGAAGACATTCCTTTTTCCACTATTACCCTCTTAGCGCTCCGAATCTCCACTTGCATTTTCTACAAAAAGAGTGTTTCATAACTGCTCAATCAAAAATATGTTTTATCTCTGTGAACTGAATTTACAGATCAGAAATAAGTTTCACAGAATGCATCTGTGTAGTTTTTATTGAAGATATTCTTTTTCCCAATGTAGGCCTCTTAGCGCTTAGCATGTCCAATTGCAGTTTCTACAGAAAGTGTGTTTCAGAACGGCTGAATCAAAAGTAAGGTTCAACTCTGTTAGTTGAATGCACAGAACAGAAAGAATTTTCACAGAATGCTACTGTGTAGTTTATATTTGAATATATTCCTTTTTCCACTAATACCCTCTTAGCGCTCCGAATGTCCACTTGCATTTTCTACAAAAAGAGTGTTCAGAACTTCTCAATCAAAAGTATGGTTTAACTCTGTTAGCTGAATGCACAGATCAGAAAGAAGTTTCACAGAATGATTTTGTGTAGTTTATATTTGTAGACATTCCTTTTTCCACTATTACCCTCTTAGCGCTCCGAATCTCCACTTGCATTTTCTACAGAAAGAGTTTCTCAGAACGGCTCAATCAAAACTAAGGTTCAACTCTTTTAGTTGAACAAACAGAACAGAAAGAAGTTTCACACAATCCTTCTCTGTAGTTTTTATTTGTAGACATTCTTTTTCCCAATATAGGCCTCCTAGCGCTCAGAATGTCCAATTGCAGTTTCCACAGAAAGAGTGTTTCAGAACGGCTCAATCAAAAGTAAGGTTCAACTCTGTTAGTTGAATGCACAGAACAGAAAGAAGTTTCATACAATGCTTCTGTGTAGTTTATATTTGAACATATTCTTTTTTCCACTATTACCCACTTTGCGCTACGAATGTCCAGTTGCATTTTCTACAGAGAGTGTGTTTCAAAACTGCTCAATCAAAAGTATGGTTTAACTCTGTTAGCTGAATGCTCAGATCAGAAAGAAGTTTCACAGAATGCTTCTGTGTAGTTTATATTTGAATATATTCCTTTTTCCACTACTACGCTCTTAGCGCTCCAAATGTCCAGTTGCATTTTCTACAGAAAGAGTGTTCAGATCTGCTCAATCAAAAGTATGGTTTAAATCTGTTAGCTGAATGCAAAGATCAGAAAGAAGTTTCACCGAATGATTCTGTGTAGTTTATATTTGAAGACATTCCTTTTTCCACTATTACCCTCTTAGCGCTCCGAATCTCCACTTGCATTTTCTACAAAAAGAGTGTTTCATAACTGCTCAATCAAAAATATGTTTTATCTCTGTTAACTGAATTTACAGATCAGAAATAAGTTTCACAGAATGCATCTGTGTAGTTTTTATTTGAAGATATTCTTTTTCCCAATGTAGGCCTCTTAGCGCTTAGCATGTCAAATTGCAGTTTCTACAGAAAGAGTGTTTCAGAACGGCTGAATCAAAAGTAAGGTTCAACTCTGTTAGTTCAATGCACAGAACAGAAAGAATTTTCACAGAATGCTACTGTGTAGTTTATATTTGAATATATTCCTTTTTCCACTATTACCCTCTTTGCGCTCCGAATGTCCACTTGCATTTTCTACAGAAAGAGTGTTCAGAACTGCGCAATCAAAAGTATGGTTTAACTCTGTTAGCTTAATGAACATATCAGAAATAAGTTTCACAAAATGCTTCTGTGTAGTTTTTATTTGAAGATATTATTTTTCCCAATATAGGCCTCTTAGCGCTCAGAATGTCCAATTGCAGTTTCTACAGAAAGAGTGTTTCAGAAAGGATCAATCAAAAGTAAGGTTCAACTCTGTTAGTTGAATGCACAGAACAGAAAGAAGTTTCATACAATGCTTCTGTGTAGTTTATATTTGAACATATTCTTTTTTCCACTATTACCCACTTAGCGCTACGAATGTCCAGTTGCATTTTCTACAGACAGAGTGTTTCAAAACTGCTCAATCAAAAGTATGGTTTAACTCTGTTAGCTGAATGCTCAGATCAGAATGAAGTTTCACAGAATGCTTCTGTGTAGTTTATATTTATATATATTCCTTTTTCCACTACTACTCTCTTAGCGCTCCAAATGTCCAGTTGCATTTTCTACAGAAAGAGTGTTCAGATCTCCTCAATCAAAAGTATGGTTTAACTCTGTTAGCTGAATGCACAGATCAGAAAGAAGTTTCACAGAATGATTCTGTGTAGTTTATATTTGGAGACATTCCTTTTTCCACTATTACCCTCTTAGCGCTCCGAATCTCCAATTGCATTTTCTACAGAAAGAGTGTTTCAGAACGGCTCAATCAAAACTAAGGTTCAACTCTTTTAGTTGAACAAACAGAACAGAAAGAAGTTTCACACAATTCTGCTGTGTAGTTTTTATTTGTAGACATTCTTTTTCCCAATATAGGCCTCCTAGCGCTCAAAATGTCCAATTGCAGTTTCTACAGAAAGAGTGTTTCAGAACGGGTCAATCAAAAGTAAGGTTCAACTCTGTTAGTTGAATGCACAGAACAGAAAGAAGTTTCATACAATGCTTCTGTGTAGTTTATATTTGAACATATTCTTTTTTCCACTATTACCCACTTAGCGCTACGAATGTCCAGTTGCATTTTCTACAGACAGAGTGTTTCAAAACTGCTCAATCAAAAGTATGGTTTAAATCTGTTAGCTGAATGCTCAGATCAGAAAGAAGTTTCACAGAATGCTTCTGTGTAGTTTATATTTGAATATATTCCTTTTTCCACTACTACGCTCTTAGCGCTCCAAATGTCCAGTTGCATTTTCTACAGAAAGAGTGTTCAGATCTGCTCAATCAAAAGTATGGTTTAACTCTGTTAGCTGAATGCACAGATCAGAAAGAAGTTTCACCGAATGATTCTGTGTAGTTTATATTTGAAGACATTCCTTTTTCCACTATTACCCTGTTAGCGCTCCGAATCTCCACTTGCATTTTCTACAAAAAGAGTGTTTCATAACTGCTCAATCAAAAATATGTTTTATCTCTGTTAACTGAATTTACAGATCAGAAATAAGTTTCACAGAATGCATCTGTGTAGTTTTTATTGAAGATATTCTTTTTCCCAATGTAGGCCTCTTAGCGCTTAGCATGTCCAATTGCAGTTTCTACAGAAAGTGTGTTTAAGAACGGCTGAATCAAAAGTAAGGTTCAACTCTGTTAGTTGAATGCACAGAACAGAAAGAATTTTCACAGAATGCTACTGTGTAGTTTATATTTGAATATATTCCTTTTTCCACTAATACCCTCTTAGCGCTCCGAATGTCCACTTGCATTTTCTACAAAAAGAGTGTTCAGAACTTCTCAATCAAAAGTATGGTTTAACTCTGTTAGCTGAATGCACAGATCAGAAAGAAGTTTCACAGAATGATTCTGTGTAGTTTATATTTGGAGACATTCCTTTTTCCACTATTACCCTCTTAGCGCTCCGAATCTCCACTTGCATTTTCTACAGAAAGAGTTTCTCAGAACGGCTCAATCAAAACTAAGGTTCAACTCTTTTAGTTGAACAAACAGAACAGAAAGAAGTTTCACACAATCCTTCTCTGTAGTTTTTATTTGTAGACATTCTTTTTCCCAATATAGGCCTCCTAGCGCTCAGAATGTCCAATTGCAGTTTCCACAGAAAGAGTGTTTCAGAACGGCTCAATCAAAAGTAAGGTTCAACTCTGTTAGTTGAATGCACAGAACAGAAAGAAGTTTCATACAATGCTTCTGTGTAGTTTATATTTGAACATATTCTTTTTTCCACTATTACCCACTTTGCGCTACGAATGTCCAGTTGCATTTTCCACAGAGAGTGTGTTTCAAAACTGCTCAATCAAAAGTATGGTTTAACTCTGTTAGCTGAATGCTCAGATCAGAAAGAAGTTTCACAGAATGCTTCTGTGTAGTTTATATTTGAATATATTCCTTTTTCCACTACTACGCTCTTAGCGCTCCAAATGTCCAGTTGCATTTTCTACAGAAAGAGTGTTCAGATCTGCTCAATCAAAAGTATGGTTTAAATCTGTTAGCTGAATGCACAGATCAGAAAGAAGTTTCACCGAATGATTCTGTGTAGTTTATATTTGAAGACATTCCGTTTTCCACTATTACCCTCTTAGCGCTCCGAATCTCCACTTGCATTTTCTACAAAAAGAGTGTTTCATAACTGCTCAATCAAAAATATGTTTTATCTCTGTTAACTGAATTTACAGATCAGAAATAAGTTTCACAGAATGCATCTGTGTAGTTTTTATTTGAAGATATTCTTTTTCCCAATGTAGGCCTCTTAGCGCTTAGCATGTCAAATTGCAGTTTCTACAGAAAGAGAGTTTCAGAACGGCTGAATCAAAAGTAAGGTTCAACTCTGTTAGTTCAATGCACAGAACAGAAGGAATTTTCACAGAATGCTACTGTGTAGTATATATTTGAATATATTCCTTTTTCCACTATTACCCTCTTTGCGCTCCGAATGTCCACTTGCATTTTCTACAGAAAGAGTGTTCAGAACTGCGCAATCAAAAGTATGGTTTAACTCTGTTAGCTTAATGAACATATCAGAAATAAGTTTCACAAAATGCTTCTGTGTAGTTTTTATTTGAAGATATTATTTTTCCCAATATAGGCCTCTTAGCGCTCAGAATGTCCAATTGCAGTTTCTACAGAAAGAGTGTTTCAGAAAGGATCAATCAAAAGTAAGGTTCAACTCTGTTAGTTGAATGCACAGAACAGAAAGAAGTTTCATACAATGCTTCTGTGTAGTTTATATTTGAACATATTCTTTTTTCCACTATTACCCACTTAGCGCTACGAATGTCCAGTTTCATTTTCTACAGACAGAGTGTTTCAAAACTGCTCAATCAAAAGTATGGTTTAACTCTGTTAGCTGAATGCTCAGATCAGAATGAAGTTTCACAGAATGCTTCTGTGTAGTTTATATTTAAATATATTCCTTTTTCCACTACTACTCTCTTAGCGCTCCAAATGTCCAGTTGCATTTTCTACAGAAAGAGTGTTCAGATCTCCTCAATCAAAAGTATGGTTTAACTCTGTTAGCTGAATGCACAGATCAGAAAGAAGTTTCACAGAATGATTCTGTGTAGTTTATATTTGGAGACATTCCTTTTTCCACTATTACCCTCTTAGCGCTCCGAATCTCCAATTGCATTTTCTACAGAAAGAGTGTTTCAGAACGGCTCAATCAAAACTAAGGTTCAACTCTTTTAGTTGAACAAACAGAACAGAAAGAAGTTTCACACAATTCTGCTGTGTAGTTTTTATTTGTAGACATTCTTTTTCCCAATATAGGCCTCCTAGCGCTCAAAATGTCCAATTGCAGTTTCTACAGAAAGAGTGTTTCAGAACGGGTCAATCAAAAGTAAGGTTCAACTCTGTTAGTTGAATGCACAGAACAGAAAGAAGTTTCATACAATGCTTCTGTGTAGTTTATATTTGAACATATTCTTTTTTCCACTATTACCCACTTAGCGCTACGAATGTCCAGTTGCATTTTCTACAGACAGAGTGTTTCAAAACTGCTCAATCAAAAGTATGGTTTAAATCTGTTAGCTGAATGCTCAGATCAGAAAGAAGTTTCACAGAATGCTTCTGTGTAGTTTATATTTGAATATATTCCTTTTTCCACTACTACGCTCTTAGCGCTCCAAATGTCCAGTTGCATTTTCTACAGAAAGAGTGTTCAGATCTGCTCAATCAAAAGTATGGTTTAACTCTGTTAGCTGAATGCACAGATCAGAAAGAAGTTTCACCGAATGATTCTGTGTAGTTTATATTTGAAGACATTCCTTTTTCCACTATTACCCTCTTAGCGCTCCGAATCTCCACTTGCATTTTCTACAAAAAGAGTGTTTCATAACTGCTCAATCAAAAATATGTTTTATCTCTGTTAACTGAATTTACAGATCAGAAATAAGTTTCACAGAATGCATCTGTGTAGTTTTTATTGAAGATATTCTTTTTCCCAATGTAGGCCTCTTAGCGCTTAGCATGTCCAATTGCAGTTTCTACAGAAAGTGTGTTTCAGAACGGCTGAATCAAAAGTAAGGTTCAACTCTGTTAGTTGAATGCACAGAACAGAAAGAATTTTCACAGAATGCTACTGTGTAGTTTATATTTGAATATATTCCTTTTTCCACTAATACCCTCTTAGCGCTCCGAATGTCCACTTGCATTTTCTACAAAAAGAGTGTTCAGAACTTCTCAATCAAAAGTATGGTTTAACTCTGTTAGCTGAATGCACAGATCAGAAAGAAGTTTCACAGAATGATTCTGTGTAGTTTATATTTGGAGACATTCCTTTTTCCACTATTACCCTCTTAGCGCTCCGAATCTCCACTTGCATTTTCTACAGAAAGAGTTTCTCAGAACGGCTCAATCAAAACTAAGGTTCAACTCTTTTAGTTGAACAAACAGAACAGAAAGAAGTTTCACACAATCCTTCTCTGTAGTTTTTATTTGTAGACATTCTTTTTCCCAATATAGGCCTCCTAGCGCTCAGAATGTCCAATTGCAGTTTCCACAGAAAGAGTGTTTCAGAACGGCTCAATCAAAAGTAAGGTTCAACTCTGTTAGTTGAATGCACAGAACAGAAAGAAGTTTCATACAATGCTTCTGTGTAGTTTATATTTGAACATATTCTTTTTTCCACTATTACCCACTTTGCGCTACGAATGTCCAGTTGCATTTTCCACAGAGAGTGTGTTTCAAAACTGCTCAATCAAAAGTATGGTTTAACTCTGTTAGCTGAATGCTCAGATCAGAAAGAAGTTTCACAGAATGCTTCTGTGTAGTTTATATTTGAATATATTCCTTTTTCCACTACTACGCTCTTAGCGCTCCAAATGTCCAGTTGCATTTTCTACAGAAAGAGTGTTCAGATCTGCTCAATCAAAAGTATGGTTTAAATCTGTTAGCTGAATGCACAGATCAGAAAGAAGTTTCACCGAATGATTCTGTGTAGTTTATATTTGAAGACATTCCGTTTTCCACTATTACCCTCTTAGCGCTCCGAATCTCCACTTGCATTTTCTACAAAAAGAGTGTTTCATAACTGCTCAATCAAAAATATGTTTTATCTCTGTTAACTGAATTTACAGATCAGAAATAAGTTTCACAGAATGCATCTGTGTAGTTTTTATTTGAAGATATTCTTTTTCCCAATGTAGGCCTCTTAGCGCTTAGCATGTCAAATTGCAGTTTCTACAGAAAGAGAGTTTCAGAACGGCTGAATCAAAAGTAAGGTTCAACTCTGTTAGTTCAATGCACAGAACAGAAGGAATTTTCACAGAATGCTACTGTGTAGTATATATTTGAATATATTCCTTTTTCCACTATTACCCTCTTTGCGCTCCGAATGTCCACTTGCATTTTCTACAGAAAGAGTGTTCAGAACTGCGCAATCAAAAGTATGGTTTAACTCTGTTAGCTTAATGAACATATCAGAAATAAGTTTCACAAAATGCTTCTGTGTAGTTTTTATTTGAAGATATTATTTTTCCCAATATAGGCCTCTTAGCGCTCAGAATGTCCAATTGCAGTTTCTACAGAAAGAGTGTTTCAGAAAGGATCAATCAAAAGTAAGGTTCAACTCTGTTAGTTGAATGCACAGAACAGAAAGAAGTTTCATACAATGCTTCTGTGTAGTTTATATTTGAACATATTCTTTTTTCCACTATTACCCACTTAGCGCTACGAATGTCCAGTTTCATTTTCTACAGACAGAGTGTTTCAAAACTGCTCAATCAAAAGTATGGTTTAACTCTGTTAGCTGAATGCTCAGATCAGAATGAAGTTTCACAGAATGCTTCTGTGTAGTTTATATTTAAATATATTCCTTTTTCCACTACTACTCTCTTAGCGCTCCAAATGTCCAGTTGCATTTTCTACAGAAAGAGTGTTCAGATCTCCTCAATCAAAAGTATGGTTTAACTCTGTTAGCTGAATGCACAGATCAGAAAGAAGTTTCACAGAATGATTCTGTGTAGTTTATATTTGGAGACATTCCTTTTTCCACTATTACCCTCTTAGCGCTCCGAATCTCCAATTGCATTTTCTACAGAAAGAGTGTTTCAGAACGGCTCAATCAAAACTAAGGTTCAACTCTTTTAGTTGAACAAACAGAACAGAAAGAAGTTTCACACAATTCTGCTGTGTAGTTTTTATTTGTAGACATTCTTTTTCCCAATATAGGCCTCCTAGCGCTCAAAATGTCCAATTGCAGTTTCTACAGAAAGAGTGTTTCAGAACGGGTCAATCAAAAGTAAGGTTCAACTCTGTTAGTTGAATGCACAGAACAGAAAGAAGTTTCATACAATGCTTCTGTGTAGTTTATATTTGAACATATTCTTTTTTCCACTATTACCCACTTAGCGCTACGAATGTCCAGTTGCATTTTCTACAGACAGAGTGTTTCAAAACTGCTCAATCAAAAGTATGGTTTAAATCTGTTAGCTGAATGCTCAGATCAGAAAGAAGTTTCACAGAATGCTTCTGTGTAGTTTATATTTGAATATATTCCTTTTTCCACTACTACGCTCTTAGCGCTCCAAATGTCCAGTTGCATTTTCTACAGAAAGAGTGTTCAGATCTGCTCAATCAAAAGTATGGTTTAACTCTGTTAGCTGAATGCACAGATCAGAAAGAAGTTTCACCGAATGATTCTGTGTAGTTTATATTTGAAGACATTCCTTTTTCCACTATTACCCTCTTAGCGCTCCGAATCTCCACTTGCATTTTCTACAAAAAGAGTGTTTCATAACTGCTCAATCAAAAATATGTTTTATCTCTGTTAACTGAATTTACAGATCAGAAATAAGTTTCACAGAATGCATCTGTGTAGTTTTTATTGAAGATATTCTTTTTCCCAATGTAGGCCTCTTAGCGCTTAGCATGTCCAATTGCAGTTTCTACAGAAAGTGTGTTTCAGAACGGCTGAATCAAAAGTAAGGTTCAACTCTGTTAGTTGAATGCACAGAACAGAAAGAATTTTCACAGAATGCTACTGTGTAGTTTATATTTGAATATATTCCTTTTTCCACTAATACCCTCTTAGCGCTCCGAATGTCCACTTGCATTTTCTACAAAAAGAGTGTTCAGAACTTCTCAATCAAAAGTATGGTTTAACTCTGTTAGCTGAATGCACAGATCAGAAAGAAGTTTCACAGAATGATTCTGTGTAGTTTATATTTGGAGACATTCCTTTTTCCACTATTACCCTCTTAGCGCTCCGAATCTCCACTTGCATTTTCTACAGAAAGAGTTTCTCAGAACGGCTCAATCAAAACTAAGGTTCAACTCTTTTAGTTGAACAAACAGAACAGAAAGAAGTTTCACACAATCCTTCTCTGTAGTTTTTATTTGTAGACATTCTTTTTCCCAATATAGGCCTCCTAGCGCTCAGAATGTCCAATTGCAGTTTCCACAGAAAGAGTGTTTCAGAACGGCTCAATCAAAAGTAAGGTTCAACTCTGTTAGTTGAATGCACAGAACAGAAAGAAGTTTCATACAATGCTTCTGTGTAGTTTATATTTGAACATATTCTTTTTTCCACTATTACCCACTTTGCGCTACGAATGTCCACTTGCATTTTCTACAGAGAGTGTGTTTCAAAACTGCTCAATCAAAAGTATGGTTTAACTCTGTTAGCTGAATGCTCAGATCAGAAAGAAGTTTCACAGAATGCTTCTGTGTAGTTTATATTTGAATATATTCCTTTTTCCACTACTACGCTCTTAGCGCTCCAAATGTCCAGTTGCATTTTCTACAGAAAGAGTGTTCAGATCTGCTCAATCAAAAGTATGGTTTAAATCTGTTAGCTGAATGCACAGATCAGAAAGAAGTTTCACCGAATGATTCTGTGTAGTTTATATTTGAAGACATTCCGTTTTCCACTATTACCCTCTTAGCGCTCCGAATCTCCACTTGCATTTTCTACAAAAAGAGTGTTTCATAACTGCTCAATCAAAAATATGTTTTATCTCTGTTAACTGAATTTACAGATCAGAAATAAGTTTCACAGAATGCATCTGTGTAGTTTTTATTTGAAGATATTCTTTTTCCCAATGTAGGCCTCTTAGCGCTTAGCATGTCAAATTGCAGTTTCTACAGAAAGAGTGTTTCAGAACGGCTGAATCAAAAGTAAGGTTCAACTCTGTTAGTTCAATGCACAGAACAGAAAGAATTTTCACAGAATGCTACTGTGTAGTATATATTTGAATATATTCCTTTTTCCACTATTACCCTCTTTGCGCTCCGAATGTCCACTTGCATTTTCTACAGAAAGAGTGTTCAGAACTGCGCAATCAAAAGTATGGTTTAACTCTGTTAGCTTAATGAACATATCAGAAATAAGTTTCACAAAATGCTTCTGTGTAGTTTTTATTTGAAGATATTATTTTTCCCAATATAGGCCTCTTAGCGCTCAGAATGTCCAATTGCAGTTTCTACAGAAAGAGTGTTTCAGAAAGGATCAATCAAAAGTAAGGTTCAACTCTGTTAGTTGAATGCACAGAACAGAAAGAAGTTTCATACAATGCTTCTGTGTAGTTTATATTTGAACATATTCTTTTTTCCACTATTACCCACTTAGCGCTACGAATGTCCAGTTGCATTTTCTACAGACAGAGTGTTTCAAAACTGCTCAATCAAAAGTATGGTTTAACTCTGTTAGCTGAATGCTCAGATCAGAATGAAGTTTCACAGAATGCTTCTGTGTAGTTTATATTTAAATATATTCCTTTTTCCACTACTACTCTCTTAGCGCTCCAAATGTCCAGTTGCATTTTCTACAGAAAGAGTGTTCAGATCTCCTCAATCAAAAGTATGGTTTAACTCTGTTAGCTGAATGCACAGATCAGAAAGAAGTTTCACAGAATGATTCTGTGTAGTTTATATTTGGAGACATTCCTTTTTCCACTATTACCCTCTTAGCGCTCCGAATCTCCAATTGCATTTTCTACAGAAAGAGTGTTTCAGAACGGCTCAATCAAAACTAAGGTTCAACTCTTTTAGTTGAACAAACAGAACAGAAAGAAGTTTCACACAATTCTGCTGTGTAGTTTTTATTTGTAGACATTCATTTTCCCAATATAGGCCTCCTAGCGCTCAAAATGTCCAATTGCAGTTTCTACAGAAAGAGTGTTTCAGAACGGGTCAATCAAAAGTAAGGTTCAACTCTGTTAGTTGAATGCACAGAACAGAAAGAAGTTTCATACAATGCTTCTGTGTAGTTTATATTTGAACATATTCTTTTTTCCACTATTACCCACTTAGCGCTACGAATGTCCAGTTGCATTTTCTACAGACAGAGTGTTTCAAAACTGCTCAATCAAAAGTATGGTTTAACTCTGTTAGCTGAATGCTCAGATCAGAAAGAAGTTTCACAGAATGCTTCTGTGTAGTTTATATTTGAATATATTCCTTTTTCCACTACTACTCTCTTAGCGCTCCAAATGTCCAGTTGCATTTTCTACAGAAAGAGTGTTCAGATCTGCTCAATCAAAAGTATGGTTTAACTCTGTTAGCTGAATGCACAGATCAGAAAGAAGTTTCACAGAATGATTCTGTGTAGTTTATATTTGGAGACATTCCTTTTTCCACTATTACCCTCTTAGCGCTCCGAATCTCCACTTGCATTTTCTACAGAAAGAGTGTTTCAGAACGGCTCAATCAAAACTAAGGTTCAACTCTTTTAGTTGAACAAACAGAACAGAAAGTAGTTTCACAAAATTCTTCTGTGTAGTTTTTATTTGTAGACATTCTTTTTCCCAATATAGGCCTCCTAGCGCTCAAAATGTCCAATTGCAGTTTCTACAGAAAGAGTGTTTCAGAACGGCTCAATCAAAAGTAAGGTTCAACTCTGTTAGTTGAATGCACAGAACAGAAAGAAGTTTCATACAATGCTTCTGTGTAGTTTATATTTGAACATATTCTTTTTTCCACTATTACCCACTTAGCGCTACGAATGTCCAGTTGAATTTTCTACTGACACAGTGTTTCAAAACTGCTCAATCAAAAGTATAGTTTAACTCTCTTCGCTGAATGCTCAGATCAGAAAGAAGTTTCACAGAATGCTTTTGTGTAGTTTATATTTGAATATATTCCTTTTTCCACTAGTACTCTCGTAGCGCACCAAATGTCCAGTTGCATTTTCTACAGAAAGAGTGTTCAGATCTGCTGAATCAAAAGTATGGTTTAACTCTGTTACCTGAATGCACAGATCAGAAAGAAGTTTCACAGAATGATTCTGTGTAGTTTATATTTGGAGACATTCTTTTTACCACTATTACCCTCTTAGCGCTCCGAATCTCCACTTGCATTTTCTACAGAAAGAGTGTTTCAGAACGGCTCAATCAAAACTAAGGTTCAACTCTTTTAGTTGAACAAACAGAACAGAACGAAGTTTCACAAAATTCTTCTGTGTAGTTTTTATTTGTAGACATTCTTTTTCCCAATATAGGCCTCCTAGCGCTCAGAATGTCCAATTGCAGTTTCTACAGAAAGAGTGTTTCAGAACGGCTCAATCAAAAGTAAGGTTCAACTCTGTTAGTTGAATGCACAGAACAGAAAGAAGTTTCATACAATCCTTCTGTGTAGTTTATATTTGAACATATTCTTTTTTCCACTATACCCACTTAGCGCTACGAATGTCCAGTTGCATTTCCTACAGACAGAGTGTTTCAAAACTGCTCAATCAAAAGTATGGTTTAGCTCTGTTAGCTGAATGCTCAGATCAGAAAGAAGTTTCACAGAATGCTTCTGTGTTGTTTATATTTGAATATATTCCTTTTTCCACTACTACGCTCTTAGCGCTCCAAATGTCCAGTTGCATTTTCTACAGAAAGAGTGTTCAGATCTGCTCAATCAAAAGTATGGTTTAACTCTGTTAGCTGAATGCACAGATCAGAAAGAAGTTTCACCGAATGTTTCTGTGTAGTTTATATTTGAAGACATTCCTTTTTCCACTATTACCCTCTTAGCGCTCCGAATCTCCACTTTCATTTTCTACAAAAAGAGGGTTTCATAACTGCTCAATCAAAAATATGTTTTATCTCTGTTAACTGAATTTACAGATCAGAAATAAGTTTCACAGAATGCATCTGTGTAGTTTTTATTTGAAGATATTCTTTTTCCCAATATAGGCCTCTTAGCGCTTAGCATGTCCAATTGCAGTTTCTACAGAAAGAGTGTTTCAGAACGGCTCAATCAATAGTAAGGTTCAACTCTGTTAGTTGAATGCACAGAACAGAAAGAATTTTCACAGAATGCTACTGTGTAGTTTATATTTGAATATATTCCTTTTTCCACTATTAACCTCTTAGCGCTCCGAATATCCACTTGCATTTTCTACAGAAAGAGTGTTCAGAACTGTGCAATCAAAAGTATGGTTTAACTCTGTTAGCTTAATGAACATATCAGAAATAAGTTTCACACAATGCTTCTGTGTAGTTTTTATTTGAAGATATTATTTTTCCCAATATAGGCCTCTTAGCGCTCAGAATGTCCAATTGCAGTTTCTACAGAAAGAGTGTTTCAGAAAGGCTCAATCAAAAGTAAGTTCAACTCTGTTAGTTGAATGCACAGAACAGAAAGAAGTTTCATACAATGCTTCTGTGTAGTTTATATTTGAACGTATTCTTTTTTCCACTATTACCCACTTAGCGCTACGAATGTCCAGTTGCATTTTCTACAGACAGAGTGTTTCAAAACTGCTCAATCAAAAGTATGGTTTAACTCTGTTAGCTGAATGCTCAGATCAGAAAGAAGTTTCACAGAATGCTTCTGTGTAGTTTATATTTGAATATATTCCTTTTTCCACTACTACGCTCTTAGCGCTCCAAATGTCCAGTTGCATTTTCTACAGAAAGAGTGTTCAGATCTGCTCAATCAAAAGTATGGTTTAAATCTGTTAGCTGAATGCACAGATCAGAAAGAAGTTTCACAGAATAATTCTGTGTAGTTTATATTTGGAGACATTCCTTTTTCCACTATTACCCTCTTAGCGCTCCGAATCTCCACTTGCATTTTCTACAGAAAGAGTGTTTCAGAACGGCTCAATCAAAACTAAGGTTCAACTCTTTTAGTTGAACAAACAGAACAGAAAGAAGTTTCACACAATTCTTCTCTGTAGTTTTTATTTGTAGACATTCTTTTTCCCAATATAGGCCTCCTAGCGCTCAGAATGTCCAATTGCAGTTTCTACAGAAAGAGTGTTTCAGAACGGCTGAATCAAAAGTAAGGTTCAACTCTGTTAGTTGAATGCACAGAACAGAAAGAAGTTTCATACAATGCTTCTGTGTAGTTTATATTTGAATATATTCTTTTTTCCACTATTACCCACTTAGCGCTACGAATATCCAGTTGCATTTTCTACAGACAGAGTGTTTCAAAACTGCTCAATCAAAAGTATGGTTTAACTCTGTTAGCTGAATGCTCAGATCAGAAAGAAGTTTCACAGAATGCTTCTGTGTAGTTTATATTTGAATATATTACTTTTTCCACTACTACGCTCTTAGCGCTCCAAATGTCCAGTTGCATTTTCTACAGAAAGAGTGTTCAGATCTGCTCAATCAAAAGTATGGTTTAACTCTGTTAGCTGAATGCACAGATCAGAAAGAAGTTTCACCGAATGATTCTGTGTAGTTTATATTTGAAGACATTCCTTTTTCCACTATTACCCTCTTAGCGCTCCGAATCTCCACTTGCATTTTCTACAAAAAGTGTGTTTCATAACTGCTCAATCAAAAATATGTTTTATCTCTGTTAACTGAATTTACAGATCAGAAATAAGTTTCACAGAATGCATCTGTGTAGTTTTTATTTGAAGATATTCTTTTTCCCAATGTAGGCCTCTTAGCGCTTAGCATGTCCAATTGCAGTTTCTACAGAAAGAGTGTTTCAGAACGGCTCAATCAAAAGTAAGGTTCAACTCTGTTAGTTGAATGCACAGAACAGAAAGAATTTTCACAGAATGCTACTGTGTAGTTTATATTTGAATATATTCCTTTTTCCACTATTACACTCTTAGCGCTCCGAATGTCCACTTGCATTTTCTACAGAAAGAGTGTTCAGAACTGTGCAATCAAAAGTATGGTTTAACTCTGTTAGCTTAATGAACATATCAGAAATAAGTTTCACACAATGCTTCTGTGTAGTTTTTATTTGAAGATATTATTTTTCCCAGTGTAGGCCTCTTAGCGCTCAGAATATCCAATTGCATTTTCTACAGAAAGAGTGTTTCAGAACGGCTCAATCAAATGTAAGGTTCAACTCTCTTAGTTGAATGCACAGAACAGAAAGAAGTTTCACAGAATGCTTCTGTGTAGTTTTTATATGTAGATATTCTTTTTCCCAATATAGGCCTCTTAGTGCTCAGAATGTCCAATTGCAGTTTCTACAGAAAGAGTGTTTCAGAAAGGCTCAATCAAAAGTAAGGTTCAACTCTTGTAGTTGAATGCACAGAACAGAAAGAAGTTTCATACAATGCTTCTGTGTAGTTTATATTTGAACATATTCTTTTTTCCACTATTACCCACTTAGCGCTACGAATGTCCAGTTGCATTTTCTACAGACAGAGTGTTTCAAAACTGCTCAATCAAAAGTATGGTTTAACTCTGTTAGCTGAATGCTCAGATCAGAAAGAAGTTTCACAGAATGCTTCTGTGTAGTTTTTATTTGAATATATTCCTTTTTCCACTACTACTCTCTTAGCGCTCCAAATGTCCAGTTGCATTTTCTACAGAAAGAGTGTTCAGATCTGCTCTATCAAAAGTATGGTTTAACTCTGTTAGCTGAATGCACAGATCAGAAAAAAGTTTCACCGAATGATTCTGTGTAGTTTATATTTTTAGACATTCCTTTTTCCACTATTACCCTCTTAGCGCTCCGAATCTCCACTTGCATTTTCTACAGAAAGAGTTTCTCAGAACGGCTCAATCAAAACTAAGGTTCAACACTTTTAGTTGAACAAACAGAACAGAAAGAAGTTTCACACAATTCTTCTGTGTAGTTTTTATTTGTAGACATTCTTTTTCCCAATATAGGCCTCCTAGCGCTCAGAATGTCCAATTGCAGTTTCTACAGAAAGAGTGTTTCAGAACGGCTCAATCAAAAGTAAGGTTCAACTCTGTTAGTTGAATGCACAGAACAGAAAGAAGTTTCATACAATGCTTCTGTGTAGTTTATATTTGAACATATTCTTTTTCCCACTATTACCCACTTAGTGCTACGAATGTCCAGTTGCATTTTCTACAGACAGAGTGTTTCAAAACTGCTCAATCAAAGTATGGTTTAACTCTGTTAGCTGAATGCTCAGATCAGAAAGAAGTTTCACAGAATGCTTCTGTGTAGTTTATATTTGAATATATTCCTTTTTCCACTACTACGCTCTTAGCGCTCCAAATGTCCAGTTGCATTTTCTACAGAAAGAGTGTTCAGATCTGCTCAATCAAAAGTATGGTTTAACTCTGTTAGCTGAATGCACAGATCTGAAAGAAGTTTCACCGAATGATTCTGTGTAGTTTATATTTGAAGACATTCCTTTTTCCACTATTACCCTCTTAGCGCTCCGAATCTCCACTTGCATTTTCTACAAAAAGAGTGTTTCATAACTGCTCAATCAAAAATATGTTTTATCCCTGTTAACTGAATTTACAGATCAGAAATAAGTTTCACAGAATGCATCTGTGTAGTTTTTATTTGAAGATATACTTTTTCCCAATGTAGGCCTCTTAGCGCTTAGCATGTCCAATTGCAGTTTCTACAGAAAGAGTGTTTCAGAACGGCTGAATCAAAAGTAAGGTTCAACTCTGTTAGTTGAATGCACAGAACAGAAAGAATTTTCACAGATTGCTACTGTTTAGTTTATATTTGAATATATTCCTTTTTCCACTATTACCCTCTTAGCGCTCCGAATGTCCACTTGAATTTTCTACAGAAAGAGTGTTCAGAACTGCGCAATCAAAAGTATGGTTTAACTCTGTTAGCTTAATGAACATATCAGAAATAAGTTTCACAAAATGCTTCTGTGTAGTTTTTATTTGAAGATATTATTTTTCCCAATATAGGCCTCTTAGCGCTCAGAATGTCCAATTGCAGTTTCTACAGAAAGAGTGTTTCAGAAAGGCTCAATCAAAAGTAAGGTTCAACTCTGTTAGTTGAATGCACAGAACAGAAAGAAGTTTCATACAATGCTTCTGTGTAGTTTATATTTGAACATATTCTTTTTTCCACTATTACCCACTTAGCGCTACGAATGTCCAGTTGCATTTTCTACAGACAGAGTGTTTCAAAACTGCTCAATCAAAAGTATGGTTTAACTCTGTTAGCTGAATGCTCATATCAGAATGAAGTTTCACAGAATGCTTCTGTGTAGTTTATATTTGAATATATTCCTTTTTCCACTACTACTCTCTTAGTGCTCCAAATGTCCAGTTGCATTTTCTACAGAAAGAGTGTTCAGATCTGCTCAATCAAAAGTATGGTTTAACTCTGTTAGCTGAATGCACAGATCAGAAAGAAGTTTCACAGAATGATTCTGTGTAGTTTATATTTGGAGACATTCCTTTTTCCACTATTACCCTCTTAGCGCTCCGAATCTCCACTTGCATTTTCTACAGAAAGAGTGTTTCAGAACGGATCAATCAAAACTAAGGTTCAACTCTTTTAGTTGAACAAACAGAACAGAAAGAAGTTTCACACAATTCTCCTGTGTAGTTTTTATTTGTAGACATTCTTTTTCCCAATATAGGCCTCCTAGCGCTCAAAATGTCCAATTTCAGTGTCTACAGAAAGAGTGTTTCAGAACGGCTCAATCTAAAGTAAGGTTCAACTCTGTTAGTTGAATGCACAGAACAGAAAGAAGTTTCATACAATGCTTTTGTGTAGTTTATATTTGAACATATTCTTTTTTCCACTATTACCCACTTAGCGCTAAGAATGTCCAGTTGCATTTTCTACAGACAGAGTGTTTCAAAACTGCTCAATCAAAAGTATGGTTTAACTCTGTTAGCTGAATGCTCAGATCAGAAAGAAGTTTCACAGAATGCTTCTGTGTAGTTTATATTTGAATATATTCCTTTTTCCACTACTACTCTCTTAGCACTCCAAATGTCCAGTTGCATTTTCTACAGAAAGAGTGTTCAGATCTGCTCAATCAAAAGTATGGTTTAACTCTGTTAGCTGAATGCACAGATCAGAAAGAAGTTTCACAGAATGATTCTGTGTAGTTTATATTTGGAGACATTCCTTTTTCCACTATTACCATCTTAGCGCTCCGAATCTCCACTTGCATTTTCTACAGAAAGAGTGTTTCAGAACGGCTCAATCAAAACTAAGGTTCAACTCTTTTAGTTGAACAAACAGAACAGAAAGAAGTTTCACACAATTCTTCTGTGTAGTTTTTATTTGTAGACATTCTTTTTCCCAATATAGGCCACCTAGCGCTCAAAATGTCCAATTGCAGTTTCTACAGAAAGAGTGTTTCAGAACGGCTCAATCAAAAGTAAGGTTCAACTCTGTTAGTTGAATGCACAGAACAGAAAGAAGTTTCATACAATGCTTCTGTGTAGTTTATATTTGAACATATTCTTTTTTCCACTATTACCCACTTAGCGCTACGAATGTCCAGTTGAATTTTCCACAGACAGAGTGTTTCAAAACTGCTCAATCAAAAGTATAGTTTAACTCTGTTAGCTGAATGCTCAGATCAGAAAGAAATTTCACAGAATGCTTCTGTGTAGTTTATATTTGAATATATTCCTTTTTCCACTAGTACTCTCTTAGCGCTCCAAATGTCCAGTTGCATTTTCTACAGAAAGAGTGTTCAGATCTGCTCAATCAAAAGTATGGTTTAACTCTGTTAGCTGAATGCACAGATCAGAAAGAAGTTTCACAGAATGATTCTGTGTAGTTTATATTTGGAGACATTCCTTTTTCCACTATTACCCTCTTAGCGCTCCGAATCTCCACTTGCATTTTCTACAGAAAGAGTGTTTCAGAACGGCTCAATCAAAACTAAGGTTCAACTCTTTTAGTTGAACAAACAGAACAGAACGAAGTTTCACACAATTCTTCTGTGTAGTTTTTATTTGTAGACATTCTTTTTCCCAATATAGGCCTCCTAGCGCTCAGAATGTCCAATTGCAGTTTCTACAGAAAGAGTGTTTCAGAACGGCTCAATCAAAAGTAAGGTTCAACTCTGTTAGTTGAATGCACAGAACAGAAAGAAGTTTCATACAATGCTTCTGTGTAGTTTATATTTGAACATATTATTTTTTCCACTATACCCACTTAGCGCTACGAATGTCCAGTTGCATTTTCTACAGACAGAGTGTTTCAAAACTGCTCAATCAAAAGTATGGTTTAACTCTGTTAGCTGAATGCTCAGATCAGAAAGAAGTTTCACAAAATGCTTCTGTGTTGTTTATATTTGAATATATTCCTTTTTCCACTACTATGCTCTTAGCGCTCCAAATGTCCAGTTGCATTTTCTACAGAAAGAGTGTTCTGATCTGCTCAATCAAAAGTATGGTTTAACTCTGTTAGCTGAATGCACAGATCAGAAAGAAGTTTCACCGAATGATTCTGTGTAGTTTATATTTGAAGACATTCCTTTTTCCACTATTACCCTCTTAGCGCTCCGAATCTCCACTTGCATTTTCTACAAAAGAGGGTTTCATAACTGCTCAATCAAAAATATGTTTTATCTCTGTTAACTGAATTTACAGATCAGAAATTTGTTTCACAGAATGCATCTGTGTAGTTTTTATTTGAAGATATTCTTTTTCCCAATGTAGGCCTCTTAGCGCTTAGCATGTCCAATTGCAGTTTCTACAGAAAGAGTGTTTCAGAACGGCTCAATCAAAAGTAAGGTTCAACTCTGTTAGTTGAATGCACAGAACAGAAGGAATTTTCACAGAATGCTACTGTGTAGTTTATATTTGAATATATTCCTTTTTCCACTATTACCCTCTTAGCGCTCCGAATGTCCACTTGCATTTTCTACAGAAAGAGTGTTCAGAACTGTGCAATCAAAAGCATGGTTTAACTCTGTTAGCTTAATGAACATATCAGAAATAAGTTTCACACAATGCTTCTGTGTAGTTTTTATTTGAAGATATTATTTTTCCCAATATAGGCCTCTTAGCGCTCAGAATGTCCAATTGCAGTTTCTACAGAAAGAGTGTTTCAGAAAGGCTCAATCAAAAGTAAGTTCAACTCTGTTAGTTGAATGCACAGAACAGAAAGAAGTTTCATACAATGCTTCTGTGTAGTTTATATTTGAACGTATTCTTTTTTCCACTATTACCCACTTAGCGCTACGAATGTCCAGTTGCATTTTCTACAGACAGAGTGTTTCAAAACTGCTCAATCAAAAGTATGGTTTAACTCTGTTAGCTGAATGCACAGATCAGAATGAAGTTTCACAGAATGCTTCTGTGTAGTTTATATTTGAATATATTCCTTTTTCCACTACTACTCTCTTAGCACTCCAAATGTCCAGTTGCATTTTCTACAGAAAGAGTGTTCAGATCTGCTCAATCAAAAGTATGGTTTAACTCTGTTAGCTGAATGCACAGATCAGAAAGAAGTTTCACAGAATGATTCTGTGTATTTTATATTTGGAGACATTCCTTTTCCACTATTACCCTCTTAGCGCTCCGAAACTCCACTTGCATTTTCTACAGAAAGAGTGTTTCAGAACGGCTCAATCAAAACTAAGGTTCAACTCTTTTAGTTGAACAAACAGAACAGAAAGAAGTTTCACACAATTCTTCGGTGTAGTTTTTATTTGCAGACATTCTTTTTCCCAATATAGGCCTCTTAGCGCTCAGAATGTCCAATTGCAGTTTCTACAGATAGAGTGTTTCAGAACGGCTCAATCAAAAGTAAGGTTCAACTCCGTTAGTTGAATGCACAGAACAGAAAGTAGTTTCATGCAATGCTTCTGTGTAGTTTATATTTGAACATATTCTTTTTTCCACTATTACCCACTTAGCGCTACGAATGTCCAGTTGCATTTTCTACAGACAGAGTGTTTCAAAACTGCTCAATCAAAAGTATGGTTTAACTCTGTTAGCTGAATGCTCAGATCAGAAAAAAGTTTCACAGAATGCTTCTGTGTAGTTTATATTTGAATATATTCCTTTTTCCACTACTACGCTCTTAGCGCTCCAAATGTCCAGTTGCATTTTCTACAGAAAGAGTGTTCAGATCTGCTCAATCAAAAGTATGGTTTAACTCTGTTAGCTGAATGCACAGATCAGAAAGAAGTTTCACCGAATGATTCTGTGTAGTTTATATTTGAAGACATTCCTTTTTCCACTATTACCCTCTTAGCGCTCCGAATCTCCACTTGCATTTTCTACAAAAAGAGTGTTTCATAACTGCTCAATCAAAAATATGTTTTATCTCTGTTAACTGAATTTACAGATCAGAAATAAGTTTCACAGAATGCATCTGTGTAGTTTTTATTTGAAGATATTCTTTTTCCCAATGTAGGCCTCTTAGCGCTTAGCATGTCCAATTGCAGTTTCTACAGAAAGAGTGTTTCAGAACGGCTCAATCAAAAGTAAGGTTCAACTCTGTTAGTTGAATGCACAGAACAGAAAGAATTTTCACAGAATGCTACTGTGTAGTTTATATTTGAATATATTCCTTTTTCCACTATTACACTCTTAGCTCTCGGAATGTCCACTAGCATTTTCTACAGAAAGAGTGTTCAGAACTGTGCAATCAAAAGTATGGTTTAACTCTGTTAGCTTAATGAATATATCAGAAATAAGTTTCACACAATGCTTCTGTGTAGTTTTTATTTGAAGATATTATATTTCCCAATAGAGGCCTCTTAGCGCTCAGAATGTCCAATTGCAGTTTCTACAGAAAGAGTGTTTCAGAAAGGCTCAATCAAAAGTAAGGTTCAACTCTGTTAGTTGAATGCACAGAACAGAAAGAAGTTTCATACAATGCTTCTGTGTAGTTTATATTTGAACATATTCTTTTTTCCACTATTACCCACTTAGCGCTACGAATGTCCGGTTGCATTTTCTACAGACAGAGTGTTTCAAAACTGCTCAATCAAAAGTATGGTTTAACTCTGTTAGCTGAATGCTCAGATCAGAAAGAAGTTTCACAGAATGCTTCTGTGTAATTTATATTTGAATATATTCCTTTTTCCACTACTACGCTCTAAGCGCTCCAAATGTCCAGTTGCATTTTCTACAGAAAGAGTGTTCAGATCTGCTCAATCAAAAGTATGGTTTAACCCTGTTAGCTGAATGCACAGATCAGAAAGAAGTTTCACAGTATGATTCTGTGTAGTTTATATTTGAAGACATTCCTTTTTCCACTATTACCCTCTTAGCGCTCCGAATCTCCTCTTTCATTTTCTACAAAAAGAGTGTTTCATAACTGCTCAATCAAAAATATGTTTTATCTCTGTTAACTGAATTTACAGATCAGAAATAAGTTACACAGAATGCATCTGTGTAGTTTTTATTTGAAGATATTCTTTTTCCCAATATAGGCCTCTTAGCGCTTAGCCTGTCCAATTGCAGTTTCTACAGAAAGAGTGTTTCAGAACGGCTCAATCAAAAGTAAGGATCAAGTCTGTTAGTTGAATGCACAGAACAGAAAGAATTTTCACAGAATGCTACTGTGTAGTTTATATTTGAATATATTCCTTTTTCCACTATTACCCTCTTAGCGCTCAGAATGTCCATTTGCATTTTCTACAGAAAGAGTGTTCAGAACTGCGCAATCAAAAGTATGGTTAAACTCTGTTAGCTTAATGAACATATCAGTAATAAGTTTCACACAATGCTTCTGTGTAGTTTTTATTTGAAGATATTATTTTTACCAATAGAGACCTCTTAGCGCTCAGAATGTCCAATTGCAGTTTCTACAGAAAGAGTGTTTCAGAAAGGCTCAATCAAAAGTAAGGTTCAACTCTGTTAGTTGAATGCACAGAACAGAAAGAATTTTCATACAATGCTTCTGTGTAGTTTATATTTGAACATATTCTTTTTTCCACTATTACCCACTTAGCGCTACGAATGTCCAGTTGCATTTTCTACAGACAGAGTGTTTCAAAACTGCTCAATCAAAAGTATGGTTTAACTCTGTTAGCTGAATGCTCAGATCCGAAAGAAGTTTCACAGAATGCTTCTGTGTAGTTTATATTTGAATATATTCCTTTTTCCACTACTACTCTCTTAGCACTCCAAATGTCCAGTTGCATTTTCTACAGAAAGAGTGTTCAGATCTGCTCAATCAAAAGTATGGTTTAACTCTGTTAGCTGAATGCACAGATCAGAAAGAAGTTTCACAGAATGATTCTGTGTAGTTTATATTTGGAGACATTCCTTTTCCACTATTACCCTCTTAGCGCTCCGAATCTCCACTTGCATTTTCTACAGAAAGAGTGTTTCAGAACGGCTCAATCAAAACTAAGGTTCAACTCTTTTAGTTGAACAAACAGAACAGAAAGAAGTTTCACACAATTCTTCTGTGTAGTTTTTATTTGCAGACATTCTTTTTCCCAATATAGGCCTCTTAGCGCTCAGAATGTCCAATTGCAGTTTCTACAGATAGAGTGTTTCAGAACGGCTCAATCAAAAGTAAGGTTCAACTATGTTAGTTGAATGCACAGAACAGAAAGTAGTTTCATACAATGCTTCTGTGTAGTTTATATTTGAACATATTCTTTTTTCCACTATTACCCACTTAGCGCTACGAATGTCCAGTTGCATTTTCTACAGACAGAGTGTTTCAAAACTGCTCAATCAAAAGTATGGTTTAACTCTGTTAGCTGAATGCTCAGATCAGAAAGAAGTTTCACAGAATGCTTCTGGGTAGTTTATATTTGAATATATTCCTTTTTCCACTACTACGCTCTTAGCGCTCCAAATGTCCAGTTGCATTTTCTACAGAAAGAGTGTTCAGATCTGCTCAATCAAAAGTATGGTTTAACTCTGTTAGCTGAATGCACAGATCAGAAAGAAGTTTCACCGAATGATTCTGTGTAGTTTATATTTGAAGACATTCCTTTTTCCACTATTACCCTCTTAGCGCTCCGAATCTCCACTTGCATTTTCTACAAAAAGAGTGTTTCATAACTGCTCAATCAAAAATAGGTTTTATCTCTGTTAACTGAATTTACAGATCAGAAATAAGTTTCACAGAATGCATCTGTGTAGTTTTTATTTGAAGATATTCGTTTTCCCAATGTAGGCCTCTTAGCGCTTAGCATGTCCAATTGCAGTTTCTACAGAAAGAGTGTTTCAGAACGGCTCAATCAAAAGTAAGGTTCAACTCTGTTAGTTGAATGCACAGAACAGAAAGTATTTTCACAGAATGCTACTGTGTAGTTTATATTTGAATATATTCCTTATTCCACTATTACCCTCTTAGCGCTCCGAATGTCCACTTGCATTTTCTACAGAAAGAGTGTTCAGAACTGCGCAATCAAAAGTATGGTTTAACTCTGTTAGCTTAATGAACATATCAGAAATAAGTTTCACACAATGCTTCTGTGTAGTTTTTATTTGAAGATATTATTTTTCCCAATAGAGGCCTCTTAGCGCTCAGAATGTCCAATTGCAGTTTCTACAGAAAGAGTGTTTCAGAAAGGCTCAATCAAAAGTAAGGTTCAACTCTGTTAGTTGAATGCACAGAACAGAAAGAAGTTTCATACAATGCTTCTGTGTAGTTTATATTTGAACATATTCTTTTTTCCACTATTACCCACTTAGCGCTACGAATGTCCAGTTGCATTTTCTACAGACAGAGTGTTTCAAAACTGCTCAATCAAAAGTATGGTTTAACTCTGTTAGCTGAATGCTCAGATCAGAAAGAAGTTTCACAGAATGCTTCTGTGTAGTTTACATTTGAATATATTCCTTTTTCCACTACTACTCTCTTAGCGCTCCAAATATCCAGTTGCATTTTCTACAGAAAGAGTGTTCAGATCTGCTCAATCAAAAGTATGGTTTAACTCTGTTAGCTGAATGCACAGATCAGAAATAAGTTTCACAGAATGATTCTGTGTAGTTTATATTTGGAGACATTCCTTTTTCCACTCTTACCCTCTTAGCGCTCCGAATCTCCACTTGCATTTTCTACAGAAAGAGTGTTTCAGAACGGCTCAATCAAAACTAAGGTTCAACTCTTTAGTTGAACAAACAGAACAGAAAGAAGTTTCACACAATTCTTCTGTGTAGTTTTTATTTGTAGACATTCTTTTTCCCAATATAGGCCTCTTAGCGCTCAGAATGTTCAATTGCAGTTTCTACAGAAAGAGTGTTTCAGAACGGCTCAATCAAAAGTAAGGTTCAACTCTGTTAGTTGAATGCACAGAACAGAAAGAAGTTTCATACAATGCTTCTGTGTAGTTTATATTTGAACATATTCTTTTTTCCACTATTACCCACTTAGCGCTACGAATGTCCAGTTGCATTTTCTACAGACAGAGTGTTTCAAAACTGCTCAATCAAAAGTATGGTTTAACTCTGTTAGCTGAATGCTCAGATCAGAAAGAAGTTTCACAGAATGCTTCTGTGTAGTTTATATTTGAATATATTCCTTTTTCCACTACTACGCTCTTAGCGCTCCAAATGTCCAGTTGCATTTTCTACAGAAAGAGTGTTCAGATCTGCTCAATCAAAAGTATGGTTTAACTCTGTTAGCTGAATGCACAGATCAGAAAGAAGTTTCACCGAATGATTCTGTGTAGTTTATATTTGAAGACATTCCTTTTTCCACTATTACCCTCTTAGCGCTCCGAATCTCCACTTGCATTTTCTACAAAAAGAGTGTTTCATAACTGCTCAATCAAAAATATGTTTTATCTCTGTTAACTGAATTTACAGATGAGAAATAAGTTTCACAGAATGCATCTGTGTAGTTTTTATTTGAAGATATTCTTTTTCCCAATGTAGGCCTCTTAGCGCTTAGCATGTCCAATTGCAGTTTCTACAGAAAGAGTGTTTCAGAACGGCTCAATCAAAAGTAAGGTTCAACTCTGTTAGTTGAATGCACAGAACAGAAAGAATTTTCACAGAATGCTACTGAGTAGTTTATATTTGAATATATTCCTTATTCCACTATTACCCTCTTAGCGCTCCGAATGTCCACTTGCATTTTCTACAGAAAGAGTGTTCAGAACTGCGCAATCAAAAGTATGGTTTAACTCTGTTAGCTTAATGAACATATCAGAAATAAGTTTCACACAATGCTTCTGTGTAGTTTTTATTTGAAGATATTATTTTTCCCAATAGAGGCCTCTTAGCGCTCAGAATGTCCAATTGCAGTTTCTACAGAAAGAGTGTTTCAGAAAGGCTCAATCAAAAGTAAGGTTCAACTCTGTTAGTTGAATGCACAGAACAGAAAGAAGTTTCATACAATGCTTCTGTGTAGTTTATATTTGAACATATTCTTTTTTCCACTATTACCCACATAGCGCTACGAATGTCCAGTTGCATTTTCTACAGACAGAGTGTTTCAAAACTGCTCAATCAAAAGTATGGTTTAACTCTGTTAGCTGAATGCTCAGATCAGAAAGAAGTTTCACAGAATGCTTCTGTGTAGTTTATATTTGAATATATTCCTTTTTCCACTACTACTCTCTTAGCGCTCCAAATGTCCAGTTGCATTTTCTACAGAAAGAGTGTTCAGATCTGCTCAATCAAAAGTATGGTTTAACTCTGTTAGCTGAATGCACAGATCAGAAAGAAGTTTCACAGAATGATTCTGTGTAGTTTATATTTGGAGACATTCCTTTTTCCACTCTTACCCTCTTAGTGCTCCGAATCTCCACTTGCATTTTCTACAAAAAGAGTGTTTCATAACTGCTCAATCAAAAATATGTTTTATCTCTGTTAACTTAATTTACAGATCAGAAATACGTTTCACAGAATGCATCTGTGTAGTTTTTATTTGAAGATATTCTTTTTCCCTATGTAGGCCTCTTAGCGCTTAGCATGTCCAAATGCAGTTTCTACAGAAAGAGTGTTTCAGAACGGCTCAATCAAAAGTAAGGTTCAACTCTGTTAGTTGAATGCACAGAACAGAAAGAATTTTCACAGAATGCTACTGTGTAGTTTATATTTGAATATATTCCTTTTTCCACTATTACCCTCTTAGCGCTCCGAATGTCCACTTGCATTTTCTACAGAATGAGTGTTCAGAACTGCGCAATCAAAAGTATGGTTTAACTCTGTTAGCTTAATGAACATATCAGAAATAAGTTTCACACAATGCTTCTGTGTAGTTTTTATTTGAAGATATTATTTTTCCCAATAGAGGCCTCTTAGAGCTCAGAATGTCCAATTGCAGTTTCTACAGAAAGAGTGTTTCAGAAAGGCTCAATCAAAAGTAAGGTTCAACTCTGTTAGTTGAATGCACAGAACAGAAAGTAATTTCATACAATGCTTCTGTGTAGTTTATATTTGAACATATTCTTTTTTCCACTATTACCCACTTAGCGCTACGAATGTCCAGTTGCATTATCTACAGACAGAGTGTTTCAAAACTGCTCAATCAAAAGTATGGTTTAACTCTGTTAGCTGAATGCTCAGATCAGAAAGAAGTTTCACAGAATGCTTCTGTGTAGTTTATATTTGAATATATTCCTTTTTCCACTAATACTCTCTTAGCGCTCCAAATGTCCAGTTGCATTTTCTACAGAAAGAGTGTTCAGATCTGCTCAATCAAAAGTATGGTTTAACTCTGTTAGCTGAATGCACAGATCACAAAGAAGTTTCACAGAATGATTCTGTGTAGTTTATATTTGGAGACATTCCTTTTTCCACTATTACCCTCTTAGCGCTCCGAATCTCCACTTGCATTTTCTACAGAAACAGTGTTTCAGAACGGCTCAATCAAAACTAAGGTTCAACTCTTTTAGTTGAACAAACAGAACAGAAAGAATTTTCACACAATTCTTCTGTGTAGATTTTATTTGTAGACATTCTTTTTCCCAAAATAGGCCTCTTAGCGCTCAGAATGTCCAATTGCAGTTTCTACAGAAAGAGTGTTTCAGAACGGCTCAATCAAAAGTAAGGTTCAACTCTGTTAGTTGAATGCACAGAACAGAAAGAAGTTTCATACAATGCTTCTGTGTAGTTTATATTTGAACATATTCTTTTTTCCACTATTACCCACTTAGTGCTACGAATGTCCAGTTGCATTTTCTACAGACAGAGTGTTTCAAAACTGCTCAATCAAAAGTATGGTTTAACTCTGTTAGCTGAATGCTCAGATCAGAAAGAAGTTTCACAGAATGCTTCTGTGTAGTTTATATTTGAATATATTCCTTTTTCCACTACTACGCTCTTAGCGCTCCAAATGTCCAGTTGCATTTTCTACAGAAAGAGAGTTCAGATCTGCTCAATCAAAAGTATGGTTTAACTCCGTTAGCTGCATGCACAGATCAGAAAGAAGTTTCACCGAATGATTCTGTGTAGTTTATATTTGAAGACATTCCTTTTTCCACTATTACCCTCTTAGCGCTCCGAATCTCCACTTGCATTTTCTACAAAAAGAGTGTTTCATAACTGCTCAATCAAAAATATGTTTTATCTCTGTTAACTGAATTTACAGATCAGAAATAAGTTTCACAGAATGCATCTGTGTAGTTTTTATTTGAAGATATTCTTTTTCCCAATGGAGGCCTCTTAGCGCGTAGCCTGTCCAATTGCACTCTCTACAGAAAGAGTGTTTCAGAACGGCTCAATCAAAAGTAAGGTTCACCTCTGTTAGTTGAATGCACAGAACAGAAAGAATTTTCACAGAATGCTACTGTGTAGTTTATATTTGAATATATTCCTTTTTCCACTATTACCCTCTTAGCGCTCCGAATGTATACTTGCATTTTCTACAGAAAGAGTGTTCAGAACTGCGCAATCAAAAGTATGGTTTAACTCTGTTAGCTTAATGAACATATCAGAAATAAGTTTCACACAATGCTTCTGTGTAGTTTTTATTTGAAGATATTATATTTCCCAATATAGGCCTCTTAGCGCTCAGAATGTCCAATTGCAGTTTCTACAGAAAGAGTGTTTCAGAACGGCTCAATCAAAAGTAAGGTTCAACTCTGTTAGTTGAATGCACAGAACAGAAAGAAGTTTCATACAATGCTTCTGTGTAGTTTATATTTGAACATATTCTTTTTTCCACTATTACCCACTTAGCGCTACGAATGTCCAGTTGCATTTTCTACAGACAGAGTGTTTCAAAACTGCTCAATCAAAAGAATGGTTTAACTCTGTTAGCTGAATGCTCAGATCAGAAAGAAGTTTCACAGAATGCTTCTGTGTAGTTTATATTTGAATATATTCCTTTTTCCACTACTACTCTCTTAGCGCTCCAAATGTCCAGTTGCATTTTCTACAGAAAGAGTGTTCAGATCTGCTCAATCAAAAGTATGGTTTAACTCTGTTAGCTGAATGCACAGATCAGAAAGAAGTTTCACAGAATGATTCTGTGTAGTTTATATTTGGAGACATTCCTTTTTCCACTATTACCCTCTTAGCGCTCCGAATCTCCACTTGCATTTTCTACAGAAAGAGTGTTTCAGAACGGCTCAATCAAAACTAAGGTTCAAATCTTTTAGTTGAACAAACAGAACAGAAAGTAGTTTCACACAATTCTTCTGTGTAGTTTTTATTTGTAGACATTCTTTTTCCCAATAGAGGCCTCTTAGCGCTCAGAATGTCCAATTGCAGTTTCTACAGAAAAAGTGTTTCAGAACATCTCAATCAAAAGTAAGGTTCAACTCTGTTAGTTGAATGCACAGAACAGAAAGAAGTTTCATACAATGCTTCTGTGTAGTTTATATTTGAACATGTTCTTTTTTCCACTATTACCCACTTAGCGCTACGAATGTCCAGTTGCATTTTCTACAGACAGAGTGTTTCAAAACTGCTCAATCAAAAGTATGGTTTAACTCTGTTAGCTGAATGCTCAGATCAGAAAGAAGTTTCACAGAATGCTTCTGTGTAGTTTATATTTGAATATATTCCTTTTTCCACTACTACTCTCTTAGCGCTCCAAATGTCCAGTTGCATTTTCTACAGAAAGAGTGTTCAGATCTGCTCAATCAAAAGTATGGTTTAACCCTGTTAGCTGAATGCACAGATCACAAAGAAGTTTCACAGAATGATTCTGTGTAGTTTATATTTGAAGACATTCCTTTTTCCACTATTACCCTCTTAGCGCTCCAAATCTCCACTTGCATTTTCTACAGAAAGAGTGTTTCAGAACGGCTCAATCAAAACTAAGGTTCAACTCTTTTAGTTGAACAAACAGAACAGAAAGAAGTTTCACACAATTCTTCTGTGTACTTTTTATTTGAAGATATTATTTTTCCCAATAGAGGCCTCTTAGCGCTCAGAATGTCCAATTGCAGTTTCTACAGAAAGAGTGTTTCAGAAAGGCTCAATCAAAAGTAAGGTTCAACTCTGTTAGTTGAATGCACAGAACAGAAAGAAGTTTCATACAATGCTTCTGTGTAGTTTATATTTGAACATATTCTTTTTTCCACTATTACCCACTTAGCGCTACGAATGTCCAGTTGCATTTTCTACAGACAGAGTGTTTCAAAACTGCTCAATCAAAAGTATGGTTTAACTCTGTTAGCTGAATGCTCAGATCAGAAAGAAGTTTCACAGAATGCTTCTGTGTAGTTTATATTTGAATATATTCCTTTTTCCACTACTACTCTCTTAGCGCTCCAAATGTCCAGTTGCATTTTCTACAGAAAGAGTGTTCAGATCTGCTCAATCAAAAGTATGGTTTAACTCTGTTAGCTGAATGCACAGATCAGAAAGAAGTTTCACAGAATGATTCTGTGTAGTTTATATTTGGAGACATTCCTTTTTCCACTATTACCCTCTTAGCGCTCCGAATCTCCACTTGCATTTTCTACAGAAAGAGTGTTTCAGAACGGCTCAATCAAAACTAAGGTTCAACTCTTTTAGTTGAACAAACAGAACAGAAAGAAGTTTCACACAATTCTTCTGTGTAGTTTTTATTTGAAGATATTATTTTTCCCAATAGAGGCCTCTTAGCGCTCAGAATGTCCAATTGCAGTTTCTACAGAAAGAGTGTTTCAGAAAGGCTCAATCAAAAGTAAGGTTCAACTCTGTTAGTTGAATGCACAGAACAGAAAGAAGTTTCATACAATGCTTCTGTGTATTTTATATTTGAACATATTCTTTTTTCCACTATTACCCACTTAGCGCTACGAATGTCCAGTTGCATTTTCTACAGACAGAGTGTTTCAAAACTGCTCAATCAAAAGTATGGTTTAATTCTGTTAGCTGAATGCTCAGATCAGAAAGAAGTTTCACAGAATGCTTCTGTGTAGTTTATATTTGAATATATTCCTTTTTCCACTACTACTCTCTTAGCGCTCCAAATGTCCAGTTGCATTTTCTACAGAAAGAGTGTTCAGATCTGCTCAATCAAAAGTATGGTTTAACACTGTTAGCTGAATGCACAAATCAGAAAGAAGTTTCACAGAATGATTCTGTGTAGTTTATATTTGGAGACATTCCTTTTTCCACTATTACCCTCTTAGCGCTCCGAATCTCCACTTGCATTTTCTACAAAAAGAGTGTTTCATAACTGCTCAATCAAAAATATGTTTTATCTCTGTTAACTGAATTTACAGATCAGAAATAAGTTTCACAGAATGCATCTGTGTAGCTTTTATTTGAAGATATTCTTTTTCCCAATGTAGTCCCCTTAGCGCTTAGCATGTCCAATTGCAGTTTCTACAGAAAGAGTGTTTCAGAACGGCTCAATCAAAAGTAAGGTTCAACTCTGTTAGTTGAATGCACAGAACAGAAAGAATTTTCACAGAATGCTACTGTGTAGTTTATATTTGAATATATTCCTTTTTCCACTATTACCCTCTTAGCGCTCCGAATGTCCACTTGCATTTTCTACAGAAAGAGTGTTCAGAACTGCGCAATCAAAAGTATGGTTTAACTCTGTTAGCTTAATGAACATATCAGAAATAAGTTTCACACAATGCTTCTGTGTAGTTTTTATTTGAAGATATTATATTTCCCAATATAGGCCTCTTAGCGCTCAGAATGTCCAATTGCAGTTTCTACAGAAAGAGTGTTTCAGAACGGCTCAATCAAAAGTAAGGTTCAACTCTGTTAGTTGAATGCACAGAACAGAAAGAAGTTTCATACAATGCTTCTGTGTAGTTTATATTTGAACATATTCTTTTTTCCACTATTACCCACTTAGCGCTACGAATGTCCAGTTGCATTTTCCACAGACAGAGTGTTTCAAAACTGCTCAATCAAAAGTATGGTTTAACTCTGTTAGCTGAAATCTCAGATCTGAAAGAAGTTTCACAGAATGCTTCTGTGTAGTTTATATTTGAATATATTCCTTTTTCCACTACTACTCTCTTAGCGCTCCAAATGTCCAGTTGCATTTTCTACAGAAAGAGTGTTCAGATCTGCTCAATCAAAAGTATGGTTTAACTCTGTTAGCTGAATGCACAGATCAGAAAGAAGTTTCACAGAATGATTCTGTGTAGTTTATATTTGGAGACATTCCTTTTTCCACTATTACCCTCTTAGCGCTCCGAATCTCCACTTCCATTTTCTACAGAAAGAGTGTTTCAGAACGGCTCAATCAAAACTAAGGTTCAACTCTTTTAGTTGAACAAACAGAACAGAAAGAAGTTTCACACAATTCTTCTGTGTAGTTTTTATTTGTAGACATTCTTTTTCCCAATATAGGCCTCTTAGCTCTCAGAATGTCCAATTGCAGTTTCTACAGAAAGAGTGTTTCAGAAAGGCTCAATCAAAAGTAAGGTTCAACTCTGTTAGTTGAATGCACAGAACAGAAAGAAGTTTCATACAATGCTTCTGTGTAGTTTATATTTGAACATATTCTTTTTTCCACTATTACCCACTTAGCGCTACGAATGTCCAGTTGCATTTTCTACAGACAGAGTGTTTCAAAACTGCTCAATCAAAAGTATGTTTTAACTCTGTTAGCTGAATGCTCAGATCAGAAAGAAGTTTCACAGAATGCTTCTGTGTAGTTTATATTTGAATATATTCCTTTTTCCACTACTACTCTCTTAGCGCTCCAAATGCCCAGTTGCATTTTCTACAGAAAGAGTGTTCAGATCTGCTCAATCAAAAGTATGGTTTAACTCTGTTAGATGAATGCACAGATCAGAAAGAAGTTTCACAGAATGATTCTGTGTAGTTTATATTTGGAGACATTCCTTTTTCCACTATTACCCTCTTAGCGCTCCGAATCTCCACTTGCATTTTCTACAGAAAGAGTGTTTCAGAACGGCTCAATCAAAACTAAGGTTCAACTCTTTTAGTTGAACAAACAGAACAGAAAGAAGTTTCCACAATTCTTCTGTGTACTTTTTATTTGAAGATATTATTTTTCCCAATAGAGGCCTCTTAGCGCTCAGAATGTCCAATTGCAGTTTCTACAGAAAGAGTGTTTCAGAAAGGCTCAATCAAAAGTAAGGTTCAACTCTGTTAGTTGAATGCACAGAACAGAAAGTAGTTTCATACAATGCTTCTGTGTGTTTTATATTTGAACATATTCTTTTTTCCACTATTACCCACTTAGCGCTATGAATGTCCAGTTGCATTTTCTACAGACAGAGTGTTTCAAAACTGCTCAATCAAAAGTATGGTTTAACTCTGTTAGCTGAATTCTCAGATCAGAAAGAAGTTTCACAGAATGATTCTGTGTAGTTTATATTTGGAGACATTCCTTTTTCCACTATTACCCTCTTAGCGCTCCGAATCTCCACTTGCATTTTCTACAGAAAGAGTGTTTCAGAACGGCTCAATCAAAACTAAGGTTCAAATCTTTTAGTTGAACAAACAGAACAGAAAGAAGTTTCACACAATTCTTCTGTGTAGTTTTTATTTGTAGACATTCTTTTTCCCAAAATAGGCCTCTTAGCGCTCAGAATGTCCAATTGCAGTTTCTACAGAAAGAGTGTTTCAGAACGGCTCAATCAAAAGTAAGGTTCAACTCTGTTAGTTGAATGCACAGAACAGAAAGAAGTTTCATACAATGCTTCTGTGTAGTTTATATTTGAACATATTCTTTTTTCCACTATTACCCACTTAGTGCTACGAATGTCCAGTTGCATTTTCTACAGACAGAGTGTTTCAAAACTGCTCAATCAAAAGTATGGTTTAACTCTGTTAGCTGAATGCTCAGATCAGAAAGAAGTTTCACAGAATGCTTCTGTGTAGTTTATATTTGAATATATTCCTTTTTCCACTACTACGCTCTTAGCGCTCCAAATGTCCAGTTGCATTTTCTACAGAAAGAGTGTTCAGATCTGCTCAATCAAATTATGGTTTAACTCCGTTAGCTGCATGCACAGATCAGAAAGAAGTTTCACCGAATGATTCTGTGTAGTTTATATTTGAAGACATTCCTTTTTCCACTATTACCCTCTTAGCGCTCCGAATCTCCACTTGCATTTTCTACAAAAAGAGTGTTTCATAACTGCTCAATCAAAAATATGTTTTATCTCTGTTAACTGAATTTACAGATCAGAAATAAGTTTCACAGAATGCATCTGTGTAGTTTTTATTTGAAGATATTCTTTTTCCCAATGGAGGCCTCTTAGCGCGTAGCCTGTCCAATTGCACTTTCTACAGAAAGAGTGTTTCAGAACGGCTCAATCAAAAGTAAGGTTCACCACTGTTGGTTGAATGCACAGAACAGAAAGAATTTTCACAGAATGCTACTGTGTAGTTTATATTTGAATATATTCCTTTTTCCACTATTACCCTCTTAGCGCTCCGAATGTATACTTGCATTTTCTACAGAAAGAGTGTTCAGAACTGCGCAATCAAAAGTATGGTTTAACTCTGTTAGCTTAATCAACATATCAGAAATAAGTTTCACACAATGCTTCTGTGTAGTTTTTATTTGAAGATATTATATTTCCCAATATAGGCCTCTTAGCGCTCAGAATGTCCAATTGCAGTTTCTACAGAAAGAGTGTTTCAGAACGGCTCAATCAAAAGTAAGGTTCAACTCTGTTAGTTGAATGCACAGAACAGAAAGAAGTTTCATACAATGCTTCTGTGTAGTTTATATTTGAACATATTCTTTTTTCCACTATTACCCACTTAGCGCTACGAATGTCCAGTTGCATTTTCTACAGACAGAGTGTTTCAAAACTGCTCAATCAAAAGTATGGTTTAACTCTGTTAGCTGAATGCTCAGATCAGAAAGAAGTTTCACAGAATGCTTCTGTGTAGTTTATATTTGAATATATTCCTTTTTCCACTACTACTCTCTTAGCGCTCCAAATGTCCAGTTGCATTTTCTACAGAAAGAGTGTTCAGATCTGCTCAATCAAAAGTATGGTTTAACTCTGTTAGCTGAATGCACAGATCAGAAAGAAGTTTCACAGAATGATTCTGTGTAGTTTATATTTGGAGACATTCCTTTTTCCACTATTACCCTCTTAGCGCTCCGAATCTCCACTTGCATTTTCTACAGAAAGAGTGTTTCATAACTGCTCAATCAAAAATATGTTTTATCTCTGTTAACTGAATTTACAGATCAGAAATAAGTTTCACAGAATTCATCTGTGTAGCTTTTATTTGAAGATATTCTTTTTCCCAATGTAGTCCTCTTAGCGCTTAGCATGTCCAATTGCAGATTCTACAGAAAGAGTGTTTCAGAACGGCTCAATCAAAAGTAAGGTTCAACTCTGTTAGTTGAATGCACAGAACAGAAAGAAGTTTCATACAATGCTTCTGTGTAGTTTATATTTGAACATATTCTTTTTTCCACTATTACCCACTTAGCGCTACGAATGTCCAGTTGCATTTTCTACAGACAGAGTGTTTCAAAACTGCTCAATCAAAAGTATGGTTTAACTCTGTTAGCTGAATGCTCAGATCAGAAAGAAGTTTCACAGAATGCTTCTGTGTAGTTTATATTTGAATATATTCCTTTTTCCACTACTACGCTCTTAGCGATCCAAATGTCCAGTTGCATTTTCTACAGAAAGAGTGTTCAGATCTGCTCAATGAAAAGTATGGTTTAATTCTGTTAGCTGAATGCACAGATCAGAAAGAAGTTTCACCGAATGATACTGTGTAGTTTATATTTGAAGACATTCCTTTTTCCACTATTACCCTCTTAGCGCTCCGAATCTCCACTTGCATTTTCTACAAAAAGAGTGTTTCATAACTGCTCAATCAAAAATATGTTTTATCTCTGTTAACTGAATTTACAGATCAGAAATAAGTTTCACAGAATGCATCTGTGTAGTTTTTATTTGAAGATATTCTTTTTCCCAATGTAGGCCTCTTAGCGCTTAGCATGTCCAATTGCAGTTTCTACAGAAAGAGTGTTTCAGAACGGCTCAATCAAAAGTAAGGTTCAAATCTGTTAGTTGAATGCACAGAACAGAAAGAATTTTCACAGAATGCTACTGTGTAGTTTATATTTGTATATATTCCTTTTTCCACTATTACCCTCTTAGCGCTCGGAATGTCCACTAGCATTTTCTACAGAAAGAGTGTTCAGAACTACGCAATCAAAAGTATGGTTTAACTCTGTTAGCTTAATGAATATATCAGAAATAAGTTTCACACAATGCTTCTGTGTAGTTTTTATTTGAAGATATTATTTTTCCCAATAGAGGCCTCTTAGCGCTCAGAATGTCCAATTGCAGTTTCTACAGAAAGAGTGTTTCAGAAAGGCTCAATCAAAAGTAAGGTTCAACTCTGTTAGTTGAATGCACAGAACAGAATGAAGTTTCATACAATGCTTCTGTGTAGTTTATATTTGAACATATTCTTTTTTCCACTATTACCCACTTAGCGCTACGAATGTCCAGTTGCATTTTCTACAGACAGAGTGTTTCAAAACTGCTCAATCAAAAGTACGGTTTAACTCTGTTAGCTGAATGCTCAGATCAGAAAGAAGTTTCACAGAATGCTTCTGTGTAATTTATATTTGAATATATTCCTTTTTCCACTACTACTCTCTTAGCGCTCCAAATGTCCAGTTGCATTTTCTACAGAAAGAGTGTTCAGATCTGCTCAATCAAAAGTATGGTTTAACCCTGTTAGCTGAATGCACAGATCAGAAAGAAGATTCACAGAATGATTCTGTGTAGTTTATATTTGAAGACATTCCTTTTTCCACTATTACCCTCTTAGCGCTCCGAATCTCCTCTTGCATTTTCTACAAAAAGAGTGTTTCATAACTGCTCAATCAAAAATATGTTTTATCTCTGTTAACTGAATTTACAGATCAGAAATAAGTTACACAGAATGCATCTGTGTAGTTTTTATTTGAAGATATTCTTTTTCCCAATAAAGGCCTCTTAGCGCTTAGCCTGTCCAATTGCAGTTTCTACAGAAAGAGTGTTTCAGAACGGCTCAATCAAAAGTAAGGATCAAGTCTGTTAGTTGAATGCACAGAACAGAAAGAATTTTCACAGAATGCTACTGTGTAGTTTATATTTGAATATATTCCTTTTTCCACTATTACCCTCTTAGCGCTCAGAATGTCCATTTGCATTTTCTACAGAAAGAGTGTTCAGAACTGCGCAATCAAAAGTATGGTTAAACTCTGTTAGCTTAATGAACATATCAGTAATAAGTTTCACACAATGCTTCTGTGTAGTTTTTATTTGAAGATATTATTTTTACCAATAGAGACCTCTTAGCGCTCAGAATGTCCAATTGCAGTTTCTACAGAAAGAGTGTTTCAGAAAGGCTCAATCAAAAGTAAGGTTCAACTCTGTTAGTTGAATGCACAGAACAGAAAGAATTTTCATACAATGCTTCTGTGTAGTTTATATTTGAACATATTCTTTTTTCCACTATTACCCACTTAGCGCTACGAATGTCCAGTTGCATTTTCTACAGACAGAGTGTTTCAAAACTGCTCAATCAAAAGTATGGTTTAACTCTGTTAGCTGAATGCTCAGATCAGAAAGAAGTTTCACAGAATGCTTCTGTGTAGTTTATATTTGAATATATTCCTTTTTCCACTACTACTCTCTTAGCACTCCAAATGTCCAGTTGCATTTTCTACAGAAAGAGTGTTCAGATCTGCTCAATCAAAAGTATGGTTTAACTCTGTTAGCTGAATGCACAGATCAGAAAGAAGTTTCACAGAATGATTCTGTGTATTTTATATTTGGAGACATTCCTTTTCCACTATTACCCTCTTAGCGCTCAGAAACTCCACTTGCATTTTCTACAGAAAGAGTGTTTCAGAACGGCTCAATCAAAACTAAGGTTCAAATCTTTTAGTTGAACAAACAGAACAGAAAGAAGTTTCACACAATTCTTCTGTGTAGTTTTTATTTGCAGACATTCTTTTTCCCAATATAGGCCTCTTAGCGCTCAGAATGTCCAATTGCAGTTTCTACAGATAGAGTGTTTCAGAACGGCTCAATCAAAAGTAAGGTTCAACTCCGTTAGTTGAATGCACAGAACAGAAAGTAGTTTCATACAATGCTTCTGTGTAGTTTATATTTGAACATATTCTTTTTTCCACTATTACCCACTTAGCGCTACGAATGTCCAGTTGCATTTTCTACAGACAGAGTGTTTCAAAACTGCTCAATCAAAAGTATTGTTTAACTCTGTTAGCTGAATGCTCAGATCAGAAAGAAGTTTCACAGAATGCTTCTGTGTAGTTTATATTTGAATATATTCCTTTTTCCACTACTACGCTCTTAGCGCTCCAAATGTCCAGTTGCATTTTCTACAGAAAGAGTGTTCAGATCTGCTCAATCAAAAGTATGGTTTAACTCTGTTAGCTGAATGCACAGATCAGAAAGAAGTTTCACCGAATGATTCTGTGTAGTTTATATTTGAAGACATTCCTTTTTCCACTATTACCCTCTTAGCGCTCCGAATCTCCACTTGCATTTTCTACAAAAAGAGTGTTTCATAACTGCTCAATCAAAAATATGTTTTATCTCTGTTAACTGAATTTACAGATCAGAAATAAGTTTCACAGAATGCATCTGTGTAGTTTTAATTTGAAGATATTCTTTTTCCCAATGTAGGCCTCTTAGCGCTTAGCATGTCCAATTGCAGTTTCTACAGAAAGAGTGTTTCAGAACGGCTCAATCAAAAGTAAGGTTCAACTCTGTTAGTTGAATGCACAGAACAGAAAGAATTTTCACAGAATGCTACTGTGTAGTTTATATTTGAATATATTCCTTTTTCCACTATTACACTCTTAGCGCTCGGAATGTCCACTAGCATTTTCTACAGAAAGAGTGTTCAGAACTGCGCAATCAAAGTATGGTTTTACTCTGTTAGCTTAATGAATATATCAGAAATAAGTTTCACACAATGCTTCTGTGTAGTTTTTATTTGAAGATATTATATTTCCCAATAGAGGCCTCTTAGCGCTCAGAATGTCCAATTGCAGTTTCTACAGAAAGAGTGTTTCAGAAAGGCTCAATCAAAAGTAAGGTTCAACTCTGTTAGTTGAATGCACAGAACAGAAAGAAGTTTCATACAATGCTTCTGTGTAGTTTATATTTGAACATATTCTTTTTTCCACTATTACCCACTTAGCGCTACGAATGTCCGGTTGCATTTTCTACAGACAGAGTGTTTCAAAACTGCTCAATCAAAAGTATGGTTTAACTCTGTTAGCTGAATGCTCAGATCAGAAAGAAGTTTCACAGAATGCTTCTGTGTCATTTATATTTGAATATATTCCTTTTTCCACTACTACGCTCTTCGCGCTCCAAATGTCCAGTTGCATTTTCTACAGAAAGAGTGTTCAGATCTGCTCAATCAAAAGTATGGTTTAACCCTGTTAGCTGAATGCACAGATCAGAAAGAAGTTTCACAGAATGATTCTGTGTAGTTTATATTTGAAGACATTCCTTTTTCCACTATTACCCTCTTAGCGCTCCGAATCTCCTCTTGCATTTTCTACAAAAAGAGTGTTTCATAACTGCTCAATCAAAAATATGTTTTATCTCTGTTAACTGAATTTACAGATCAGAAATAAGTTACACAGAATGCATCTGTGTAGTTTTTATTTGAAGATATTCCTTTTCCCAATATAGGCCTCTTAGCGCTTAGCCTGTCCAATTGCAGTTTCTACAGAAAGAGTGTTTCAGAACGGCTGAATCAAAAGTAAGGATCAAGTCTGTTAGTTGAATGCACAGAACAGAAAGAATTTTCACAGAATGCTACTGTGTAGTTTATATTTGAATATATTCCTTTTTCCACTATTACCCTCTTAGCGCTCAGAATGTCCATTTGCATTTTCTACAGAAAGAGTGTTCAGAACTGCGCAATCAAAAGTATGGTTAAACTCTGTTAGCTTAATGAACATATCAGTAATAAGTTTCACACAATGCTTCTGTGTAGTTTTTATTTGAAGATATTATTTTTACCAATAGAGACCTCTTAGCGCTCAGAATGTCCAATTGCAGTTTCTACAGAAAGAGTGTTTCAGAAAGGCTCAATCAAAAGTAAGGTTCAACTCTGTTAGTTGAATGCACAGAACAGAAAGAATTTTCATACAATGCTTCTGTGTAGTTTATATTTGAACATATTCTTTTTTCCACTATTACCCACTTAGCGCTACGAATGTCCAGTTGCATTTTCTAGAGACAGAGTGTTTCAAAACTGCTCAATCAAAAGTATGGTTTAACTCTGTTAGCTGAATGCTCAGATCCGAAAGAAGTTTCACAGAATGCTTCTGTGTAGTTTATATTTGAATATATTCCTTTTTCCACTACTACTCTCTTAGCACTCCAAATGTCCAGTTGCATTTTCTACAGAAAGAGTGTTCAGATCTGCTCAATCAAAAGTATGGTTTAACTCTGTTAGCTGAATGCACAGATCAGAAAGAAGTTTCACAGAATGATTCTGTGTAGTTTATATTTGGAGACATTCCTTTTCCACTATTACCCTCTTAGCGCTCCGAATCTCCACTTGCATTTTCTACAGAAAGAGTGTTTCAGAACGGCTCAATCAAAACTAAGGTTCAACTCTTTTAGTTGAACAAACAGAACAGAAAGAAGTTTCACACAATTCTTCTGTGTAGTTTTTATTTGCAGACATTCTTTTTCCCAATATAGGCCTCTTAGCGCTCAGAATGTCCAATTGCAGTTTCTACAGATAGAGTGTTTCAGAACGGCTCAATCAAAAGTAAGGTTCAACTCTGTTAGTTGAATGCACAGAACAGAAAGTAGTTTCATACAATGCTTCTGTGTAGTTTATATTTGAACATATTCTTTTGTCCACTATTACCCACTTAGCGCTACGAATGTCCAGTTGCATTTTCTACAGACAGAGTGTTTCAAAACTGCTCAATCAAAAGTATGGTTTAACTCTGTTAGCTGAATGCTCAGATCAGAAAGAAGTTTCACAGAATGCTTCTGGGTAGTTTATATTTGAATATATTCCTTTTTCCACTACTACGCTCTTAGCGATCCAAATGTCCAGTTGCATTTTCTACAGAAAGAGTGTTCAGATCTGCTCAATCAAAAGTATGGTTTAACACTGTTAGCTGAATGCACAGATCAGAAAGAAGTTTCACCGAATGATTCTGTGTAGTTTATATTTGAAGACATTCCTTTTTCCATTATTACCCGCTTAGCGCTCCGAATCTCCACTTGCATTTTCTACAAAAAGAGTGTTTCATAACTGCTCAATCAAAAATATGTTTTATCTCTGTTAACTGAATTCACAGATCAGAAATAAGTTTCACAGAATGCATCTGTGTAGTTTTTATTTGAAGATATTCTTTTTCCCAATGTAGGCCTCTTAGCGCTTAGCATGTCCAATTGCAGTTTCTACAGAAAGAGTGTTTCAGAACGGCTCAATCAAAAGTAAGGATCAAGTCTGTTAGTTGAATGCACAGAACAGAAAGAATTTTCACAGAATGCTACTGTGTAGTTTATATTTGAATATATTCCTTTTTCCACTATTACCCTCTTAGCGCTCAGAATGTCCATTTGCATTTGCTACAGAAAGAGTGTTCAGAACTGCGCAATCAAAAGTATGGTTTAACTCTGTTAGCTTAATGAACATATCAGTAATAAGTTTCACACAATGCTTCTGTGTAGTTTTTATTTGAAGATATTATTTTTCCCAATAGAGACCTCTTAGCGCTCAGAATGTCCAATTGCAGTTTCTACAGAAAGAGTGTTTCATAAAGGCTCAATCAAAAGTAAGGTTCAACTCTGTTAGTTGAATGCACAGAACAGAAAGAATTTTCATACAATGCTTCTGTGTAGTTTATATTTGAACATATTCTTTTTTCCACTATTACCCACTTAGCGCTACGAATGTCCGGTTGCATTTTCTACAGACAGAGTGTTTCAAAACTGCTCAATCAAAAGTATGGTTTAACTCTGTTAGCTGAATGCTCAGATCAGAAAGAAGTTTCACAGAATGCTTCTGTGTAGTTTATATTTGAATATATTCCTTTTTCCACTACTACTCTCTTAGCACTCCAAATGTCCAGTTGCATTTTCTACAGAAAGAGTGTTCAGATCTGCTCAATCAAAAGTATGGTTTAACTCTGTTAGCTGAATGCACAGATCAGAAAGAAGTTTCACAGAATGATTCTGTGTAGTTTATATTTGGAGACATTCCTTTTCCACTATTACCCTCTTAGCGCTCCGAATCTCCACTTGCATTTTCTACAGAAAGAGTGTTTCAGAACGGCTCAATCAAAACTAAGGTTCAACTCTTTTAGTTGAACAAACAGAACAGAAAGAAGTTTCACACAATTCTTCTGTGTAGTTTTTATTTGCAGACATTCTTTTTCCCAATATAGGCCTCTTAGCGCTCAGAATGTCCAATTGCAGTTTCTACAGATAGAGTGTTTCAGAACGGCTCAATCAAAAGTAAGGTTCAACTCTGTTAGCTGAATGCACAGAACAGAAAGTAGTTTCATACAATGCTTCTGTGTAGTTTATATTTGAACATATTCTTTTTTCCACTATTACCCACTTAGCGCTACGAATGTCCAGTTGCATTTTCTACAGACAGAGTGTTTCAAAACTGCTCAATCAAAAGTATGGTTTAACTCTGTTAGCTGAATGCTCAGATCAGAAAGAAGTTTCACAGAATGCTTCTGGGTAGTTTATATTTGAATATATTCCTTTTTCCACTACTACGCTCTTAGCGCTCCAAATGTCCAGTTGCATTTTCTACAGAAAGAGTGTTCAGATCTGCTCAATCAAAAGTATGGTTTAACTCTGTTAGCTGAATGCACAGATCAGAAAGAAGTTTCACCGAATGATTCTGTGTAGTTTATATTTGAAGACATTCCTTTTTCCACTATTACCCTCTTAGCGCTCCGAATCTCCACTTGCATTTTCTACACAAAGAGTGTTTCATAACTGCTCAATCAAAAATATGTTTTATCTCTGTTAACTGAATTTACAGATCAGAAATAAGTTTCACAGAATGCATCTGTGTAGTTTTTATTTGAAGATATTCTTTTTCCCAATGTAGGCCTCTTAGCGCTTAGCATGTCCAATTGCAGTTTCTACAGAAAGAGTGTTTCAGAACGGCTCAATCAAAAGTAAGGTTCAACTCTGTTAGTTGAATGCACAGAACAGAAAGAATTTTCACAGAATGCTACTGTGTAGTTTATATTTGAATATATTCCTTTTTCCACTATTACCCTCTTAGCGCTCGGAATGTCCACTAGCATTTTCTACAGAAAGAGTGTTCAGAACTGCGCAATCAAAAGTATGGTTTAACTCTGTTAGCTTAATGAATATATCAGAAATAAGTTTCACACAATGCTTCTGTGTAGTTTTTATTTGAAGATATTATATTTCCCAATAGAGGCCTCTTAGCGCTCAGAATGTCCAATTGCAGTTTCTACAGAAAGAGTGTTTCAGAAAGGCTCAATCAAAAGTAAGGTTCAACTCTGTTAGTTGAATGCACAGAACAGAAAGAAGTTTCATACAATGCTTCTGTGTAGTTTATATTTGAACATATTCTTTTTTCCACTATTACCCACTTAGCGCTACGAATGTCCGGTTGCATTTTCTACAGACAGAGTGTTTCAAAACTGCTCAATCAAAAGTATGGTTTAACTCTGTTAGCTGAATGCTCAGATCAGAAAGAAGTTTCACAGAATGCTTCTGTGTAATTTATATTTGAATATATTCCTTTTTCCACTACTACTCTCTTAGCGCTCCAAATGTCCAGTTGCATTTTCTACAGAAAGAGTGTTCAGATCTGCTCAATCAAAAGTATGGTTTAACCCTGTTAGCTGAATGCACAGATCAGAAAGAAGTTTCACAGAATGATTCTGTGTAGTTTATATTTGAAGACATTCCTTTTTCCACTATTACCCTCTTAGCGCTCCGAATCTCCTCTTGCATTTTCTACAAAAAGAGTGTTTCATAACTGCTCAATCAAAAATATGTTTTATCTCTGTTAACTGAATTTACAGATCAGAAATAAGTTACACAGAATGCATCTGTGTAGTTTTTATTTGAAGATATTCTTTTTCCCAATATAGGCCTCTTAGCGCTTAGCCTGTCCAATTGAAGTTTCTACAGAAAGAGTGTTTCAGAACGGCTCAATCAAAAGTAAGGATCAAGTCTGTTAGTTGAATGCACAGAACAGAAAGAATTTTCACAGAATGCTACTGTGTAGTTTATATTTGAATATATTCCTTTTTCCACTATTACCCTCTTAGCGCTCAGAATGTCCATTTGCATTTTCTACAGAAAGAGTGTTCAGAACTGCGCAATCAAAAGTATGGTTTAACTCTGTTAGCTTAATGAACATATCAGTAATAAGTTTCACACAATGCTTCTGTGTAGTTTTTATTTGAAGATATTATTTTTCCCAATAGAGACCTCTTAGCGCTCAGAATGTCCAATTGCAGTTTCTACAGAAAGAGTGTTTCAGAAAGGCTCAATCAAAAGTAAGGTTCAACTCTGTTAGTTGAATGCACAGAACAGAAAGAATTTTCATACAATGCTTCTGTGTAGTTTATATTTGAACATATTCTTTTTTCCACTATTACCCACTTAGCGCTACGAATGTCCAGTTGCATTTTCTACAGACAGAGTGTTTCAAAACTGCTCAATCAAAAGTATGGTTTAACTCTGTTAGCTGAATGCTCAGATCAGAAAGAAGTTTCACAGAATGCTTCTGTGTAGTTTATATTTGAATATATTCCTTTTTCCACTACTACTCTCTTAGCACTCCAAATGTCCAGTTGCATTTTCTACAGAAAGAGTGTTCAGATCTGCTCAATCAAAAGTATGGTTTAACTCTGTTAGCTGAATGCACAGATCAGAAAGAAGTTTCACAGAATGATTCTGTGTAGTTTATATTTGGAGACATTCCTTTTCCACTATTACCCTCTTAGCGCTCCGTATCTCCACTTGCATTTTCTACAGAAAGAGTGTTTCAGAACGGCTCAATCAAAACTAAGGTTCAAATCTTTTAGTTGAACAAACAGAACAGAAAGAAGTTTCACACAATTCTTCTGTGTAGTTTTTATTTGTAGACATTCTTTTTCCCAATATAGGCCTCTTAGCACTCAGAATGTCCAATTGCAGTTTCTACAGAAAGAGTGTTTCAGAATGGCTCAATCAAAAGTAAGGTTCAACTCTGTTAGTTGAATGCACAGAACAGAAAGAAGTTTCATACAATGCTTCTGTGTAGTTTATATTTGAACATATTCTTTTTTCCACTATTACCCACTTAGCGCTACGAATATCCAGTTGCATTTTCTACAGACGGAGGGTTTCAAAACTGCTCAATCAAAAGTATGGTTTAACTCTGTTAGCTGTATGCTCAGATCAGAAAGAAGTTTCACAGAATGCTTCTGTGTAGTTTATATTTGAATATATTACTTTTTCCACTACTACGCTATTAGCGCTCCAAATGTCCAGTTGCATTTTCAACAGAAAGAGTGTTCAGATCTGCTCAATCAAAAGTATGGTTTAACTCTGTTAGCTGAATGCACAGATCAGAAAGAAGTTTCACCGAATGATTCTGTGTAGTTTATGTTTGAAGACATTCCTTTTTCCACTATTACCCTCTTAGCGCTCCGAATCTCCACTTGCATTTTCTTCAAAAAGAATGTTTCATAACTGCTCAATCAAAAATATGTTTTATCTCTGTTAACTGAATTTACAGATCAGAAATAAGTTTCACAGAATGCATCTGTGTAGTTTTTCTTTGAAGATATTATTTTTCCCAATGTAGGCCTCTTAGCGCTTAGCATGTCCAATTGCAGTTTCTACAGAAAGAGTGTTTCAGAACGGCTCAATCAAAAGTAAGGTTCACCTCTGTTAGTTGAATGCACAGAACAGAAAGAATTTTCACAGAATGCTACTGTGTAGTTTATATTTGAATATATTCCTTTTTCCACTATTACCCTCTTAGCGCTCCGAATGTCCACTTGCATTTTCTACGGAAAGAGTGTTCAGAACTGCTCAATCAAAAGTATGGTTTAACTCTGTTAGCTTAATGAACATATCAGAAATAAGTTTCACACAATGCTTCTGTGTAGTTTTTATTTGAAGATATTATTTTTCCCAATAGAGGCCTCTTAGCGCTCAGAATGTCCAATTGCAGTTTCTACAGAAAGAGTGTTTCAGAAAGGCTCAATCAAAGTAAGGTTCAACTCTGTTAGTTGAATGCACAGAACAGAAAGAAGTTTCATACAATGCTTCTGTGTAGTTTATATTTGAACATATGCTTTTTTCCACTATTACCCACTTAGCGCTACGAATGTCCAGTTGCATTTTCTACAGACAGAGTGTTTCAAAACTGCTCAATCAAAAGTATGGTTTAACTCTGTTAGCTGAATGCTCAGATCAGAAAGAAGTTTCACAGAATGCTTCTGTGTAGTTTATATTTGAATATATTCCTTTTTCCACTATTACGCTCTTAGCGCTCCAAATGTCCAGTGGCATTTTCTACAGAAAGAGTGTTCAGATCTGCTCAATCAAAAATATGGTTTAACTCTGTTAGCTGAATGCACAGATCAGAAAGAAGTTTCACCGAATGATTCTGTGTAGTTTATATTTGAAGACATTCCTTTTTCCACTATTCCCCTCTTAGCGCTCCGAATCTCCACTTGCATTTTCTACAAAAAGAGTGTTTCATAACTGCTCAATCAAAAATATGTTTTATCTCTGTTAACTTAATTTACAGATCAGAAATATGTTTCACAGAATGCATCTGTGTAGTTTTTATTTGAAGATATTCTTTTTCCCAATGTAGGCCTCTTAGCGCTTAGCATGTCCAATTGCAGTTTCTACAGAAAGAGTGTTTCAGAACGGCTCAATAAACAGTAAGGTTCAACTCTGTTAGTTGAATGCACATAACAGAAAGTATTTTCACAGAATGCTACTGTGTAGTTAATATTTGAATATATTCCTTTTTCCACTATTACCCTCTTAGCGCTCCGAATGTCCACTTGCATTTTCTACAGAAAGAGTGTTCAGAACTGCGCAATCAAAAGTATGGTTTAACTCTGTTAGCTTAATGAACATATCAGAAATAAGTTTCACACAATGCTTCTGTGTAGTTTTTATTTGCAGACATTCTTTTTCCCAATATAGGCCTCTTAGCGCTCAGAATGTCCAATTGCAGTTTCTACAGATAGAGTGTTTCAGAACGGCTCAATCAAAAGTAAGGTTCAACTCTGTTAGCTGAATGCACAGAACAGAAAGTAGTTTCATACAATGCTTCTGTGTAGTTTATATTTGAACATATTCTTTTTTCCACTATTACCCACTTAGCGCTACGAATGTCCAGTTGCATTTTCTACAGACAGAGTGTTTCAAAACTGCTCAATCAAAAGTATGGTTTAACTCTGTTAGCTGAATGCTCAGATCAGAAAGAAGTTTCACAGAATGCTTCTGGGTAGTTTATATTTGAATATATTCCTTTTTCCACTACTACGCTCTTAGCGCTCCAAATGTCCAGTTGCATTTTCTACAGAAAGAGTGTTCAGATCTGCTCAATCAAAAGTATGGTTTAACTCTGTTAGCTGAATGCACAGATCAGAAAGAAGTTTCACCGAATGATTCTGTGTAGTTTATATTTGAAGACATTCCTTTTTCCACTATTACCCTCTTAGCGCTCCGAATCTCCACTTGCATTTTCTACACAAAGAGTGTTTCATAACTGCTCAATCAAAAATATGTTTTATCTCTGTTAACTGAATTTACAGATCAGAAATAAGTTTCACAGAATGCATCTGTGTAGTTTTTATTTGAAGATATTCTTTTTCCCAATGTAGGCCTCTTAGCGCTTAGCATGTCCAATTGCAGTTTCTACAGAAAGAGTGTTTCAGAACGGCTCAATCAAAAGTAAGGTTCAACTCTGTTAGTTGAATGCACAGAACAGAAAGAATTTTCACAGAATGCTACTGTGTAGTTTATATTTGAATATATTCCTTTTTCCACTATTACCCTCTTAGCGCTCCGAATGTCCACTAGCATTTTCTACAGAAAGGGTGTTCAGAACTGCGCAATCAAAAGTATGGTTTAACTCTGTTAGCTTAATGAATATATCAGAAATAAGTTTCACACAATGCTTCTGTGTAGTTTTTATTTGAAGATATTATATTTCCCAATAGAGGCCTCTTAGCGCTCAGAATGTCCAATTGCAGTTTCTACAGAAAGAGTGTTTCAGAAAGGCTCAATCAAAAGTAAGGTTCAACTCTGTTAGTTGAATGCACAGAACAGAAAGAAGTTTCATACAATGCTTCTGTGTAGTTTATATTTGAACATATTCTTTTTTCCACTATTACCCACTTAGCGCTACGAATGTCCGGTTGCATTTTCTACAGACAGAGTGTTTCAAAACTGCTCAATCAAAAGTATGGTTTAACTCTGTTAGCTGAATGCTCAGATCAGAAAGAAGTTTCACAGAATGCTTCTGTGTAATTTATATTTGAATATATTCCTTTTTCCACTACTACTCTCTTAGCGCTCCAAATGTCCAGTTGCATTTTCTACAGAAAGAGTGTTCAGATCTGCTCAATCAAAAGTATGGTTTAACCCTGTTAGCTGAATGCACAGATCAGAAAGAAGTTTCACAGAATGATTCTGTGTAGTTTATATTTGAAGACATTCCTTTTTCCACTATTACCCTCTTAGCGCTCCGAATCTCCTCTTGCATTTTCTACAAAAAGAGTGTTTCATAACTGCTCAATCAAAAATATGTTTTATCTCTGTTAACTGAATTTACAGATCAGAAATAAGTTACACAGAATGCATCTGTGTAGTTTTTATTTGAAGATATTCTTTTTCCCAATATAGGCCTCTTAGCGCTTAGCCTGTCCAATTGCAGTTTCTACAGAAAGAGTGTTTCAGAACGGCTCAATCAAAAGTAAGGATCAAGTCTGTTAGTTGAATGCACAGAACAGAAAGAATTTTCACAGAATGCTACTGTGTAGTTTATATTTGAATATATTCCTTTTTCCACTATTACCCTCTTAGCGCTCAGAATGTCCATTTGCATTTTCTACAGAAAGAGTGTTCAGAACTGCGCAATCAAAAGTATGGTTTAACTCTGTTAGCTTAATGAACATATCAGTAATAAGTTTCACACAATGCTTCTGTGTAGTTTTTATTTGAAGATATTATTTTTCCCAATAGAGACCTCTTAGCGCTCAGAATGTCCAATTGCAGTTTCTACAGAAAGAGTGTTTCAGAAAGGCTCAATCAAAAGTAAGGTTCAACTCTGTTAGTTGAATGCACAGAACAGAAAGAATTTTCATACAATGCTTCTGTGTAGTTTATATTTGAACATATTCTTTTTTCCACTATTACCCACTTAGCGCTACGAATGTCCAGTTGCATTTTCTACAGACAGAGTGTTTCAAAACTGCTCAATCAAAAGTATGGTTTAACTCTGTTAGCTGAATGCTCAGATCAGAAAGAAGTTTCACAGAATGCTTCTGTGTAGTTTATATTTGAATATATTCCTTTTTCCACTACTACTCTCTTAGCACTCCAAATGTCCAGTTGCATTTTCTACAGAAAGAGTGTTCAGATCTGCTCAATCAAAAGTATGGTTTAACTCTGTTAGCTGAATGCACAGATCAGAAAGAAGTTTCACAGAATGATTCTGTGTAGTTTATATTTGGAGACATTCCTTTTCCACTATTACCCTCTTAGCGCTCCGTATCTCCACTTGCATTTTCTACAGAAAGAGTGTTTCAGAACGGCTCAATCAAAACTAAGGTTCAAATCTTTTAGTTGAACAAACAGAACAGAAAGAAGTTTCACACAATTCTTCTGTGTAGTTTTTATTTGTAGACATTCTTTTTCCCAATATAGGCCTCTTAGCACTCAGAATGTCCAATTGCAGTTTCTACAGAAAGAGTGTTTCAGAATGGCTCAATCAAAAGTAAGGTTCAACTCTGTTAGTTGAATGCACAGAACAGAAAGAAGTTTCATACAATGCTTCTGTGTAGTTTATATTTGAACATATTCTTTTTTCCACTATTACCCACTTAGCGCTACGAATATCCAGTTGCATTTTCTACAGACGGAGGGTTTCAAAACTGCTCAATCAAAAGTATGGTTTAACTCTGTTAGCTGTATGCTCAGATCAGAAAGAAGTTTCACAGAATGCTTCTGTGTAGTTTATATTTGTATATATTACTTTTTCCACTACTACGCTATTAGCGCTCCAAATGTCCAGTTGCATTTTCAACAGAAAGAGTGTTCAGATCTGCTCAATCAAAAGTATGGTTTAACTCTGTTAGCTGAATGCACAGATCAGAAAGAAGTTTCACCGAATGATTCTGTGTAGTTTATGTTTGAAGACATTCCTTTTTCCACTATTACCCTCTTAGCGCTCCGAATCTCCACTTGCATTTTCTTCAAAAAGAATGTTTCATAACTGCTCAATCAAAAATATGTTTTATCTCTGTTAACTGAATTTACAGATCAGAAATAAGTTTCACAGAATGCATCTGTGTAGTTTTTATTTGAAGATATTATTTTTCCCAATGTAGGCCTCTTAGCGCTTAGCATGTCCAATTGCAGTTTCTACAGAAAGAGTGTTTCAGAACGGCTCAATCAAAAGTAAGGTTCACCTCTGTTAGTTGAATGCACAGAACAGAAAGAATTTTCACAGAATGCTACTGTGTAGTTTATATTTGAATATATTCCTTTTTCCACTATTACCCTCTTAGCGCTCCGAATGTCCACTTGCATTTTCTACGGAAAGAGTGTTCAGAACTGCTCAATCAAAAATATGGTTTAACTCTGTTAGCTTAATGAACATATCAGAAATAAGTTTCACACAATGCTTCTGTGTAGTTTTTATTTGAAGATATTATTTTTCCCAATAGAGGCCTCTTAGCGCTCAGAATGTCCAATTGCAGTTTCTACAGAAAGAGTGTTTCAGAAAGGCTCAATCAAAGTAAGGTTCAACTCTGTTAGTTGAATGCACAGAACAGAAAGAAGTTTCATACAATGCTTCTGTGTAGTTTATATTTGAACATATTCTTTTTTCCACTATTACCCACTTAGCGCTACGAATGTCCAGTTGCATTTTCTACAGACAGAGTGTTTCAAAACTGCTCAATCAAAAGTATGGTTTAACTCTGTTAGCTGAATGCTCAGATCAGAAAGAAGTTTCACAGAATGCTTCTGTGTAGTTTATATTTGAATATATTCCTTTTTCCACTACTACGCTCTTAGCGCTCCAAATGTCCAGTGGCATTTTCTACAGAAAGAGTGTTCAGATCTGCTCAATCAAAAATATGGTTTAACTCTGTTAGCTGAATGCACAGATCAGAAAGAAGTTTCACCGAATGATTCTGTGTAGTTTATATTTGAAGACATTCCTTTTTCCACTATTCCCCTCTTAGCGCTCCGAATCTCCACTTGCATTTTCTACAAAAAGAGTGTTTCATAACTGCTCAATCAAAAATATGTTTTATCTCTGTTAACTTAATTTACAGATCAGAAATATGTTTCACAGAATGCATCTGTGTAGTTTTTATTTGAAGATATTCTTTTTCCCAATGTAGGCCTCTTAGCGCTTAGCATGTCCAATTGCAGTTTCTACAGAAAGAGTGTTTCAGAACGGCTCAATAAACAGTAAGGTTCAACTCTGTTAGTTGAATGCACAGAACAGAAAGTATTTTCACAGAATGCTACTGTGTAGTTAATATTTGAATATATTCCTTTTTCCACTATTACCCTCTTAGCGCTCCGAATGTCCACTTGCATTTTCTACAGAAAGAGTGTTCAGAACTGCGCAATCAAAAGTATGGTTTAACTCTGTTAGCTTAATGAACATATCAGAAATAAGTTTCACACAATGCTTCTGTGTAGTTTTTATTTGAAGATATAATTTTTCCCAATAGAGACCTCTTAGCGCTCAGAATGTCCAATTGCAGTTTCTACAGAAAGAGTGTTTCAGAAAGGCTCAATCAAAAGTCAGGTTCAACTCTGTTAGTTGAATGCACAGAACAGAAAGAAGTTTCATACAATGCTTCTGTGTAGTTTATATTTGAACATATTCTTTTTTCCACTATTACCCACTTAGCGCTACGAATGTCCAGTTGCATTTTCTACAGACAGAGTGTTTCAAAACTGCTCAATCAAAAGTATGGTTTAACTCTGTTAGCTGAATGCTCAGATCAGAAAGAAGTTTCACAGAATGCTTCTGTGTAGTTTATATTTGAATATATTCCTTTTTCCACTACTACTCTCTTAGCGCTCCAAATGTCCAGTTGCATTTTCTACAGAAAGAGTGTTCAGATCTGCTCAATCAAAAGTATGGTTTAACTCTGTTAGCTGAATGCACAGATCAGAAAGAAGTTTCACAGAATGATTCTGTGTAGTTTATATTTGGAGACATTCCTTTTTCCACTATTACCCTCTTAGCGCTCCGAATCTCCACTTGCATTTTCTACAGAATGAGTGTTTCAGAACGGCTCAATCAAAATTAATTTTCAACTCTTTTAGTTGAACAAACAGAACAGAAAGAAGTTTCACACAATTCTTCTGTGTAGTTTTTATTTGTAGACATTCTTTTTCCCAATATAGGCCTCTTAGCGCTCAGAATGTCCAATTGCAGTTTCTACAGAAAGAGTGTTTCAGAACGGCTCAATCAAAAGTAAGGTTCAACTCTGTTAGTTGAATGCACAGAACAGAAAGAAGTTTCATACAATGCTTCTGTGTAGTTTATAATTGAACATATTCTTTTTTCCACTATTACCCACTTAGCGCTACGAATGTCCAGTTGCATTTTCTACAGACAGAGTGTTTCAAAACTGCTCAATCAAAAGTATGGTTTAACTCTGTTAGCTGAATGCTCAGATCAGAAAGAAGTTTCACAGAATGCTTCTGTGTAGTTTATATTTGAATATATTCCTTTTTCCACTACTACGCTCTTAGCGCTCCAAATGTCCAGTTGCATTTTCTACAGAAAGAGTGTTCAGATCTGCTCAATCAAAAGTATGGTTTAACTCTGTTAGCTGAATGCACAGATCAGAAAGAAGTTTCACCGAATGATTCTGTGTAGTTTATATTTGAAGACATTCCTTTTTCCACTATTACCCTCTTAGCGCTCCGAATCTCCACTTGCATTTTCTACAAAAAGAGTGTTTCATAACTGCTCAATCAAAAATATGTTTTATCTCTGTTAACTGAATTTACAGATCAGAAATAAGTTTCACAGAATGCATCTGTGTAGTTTTTATTTGAAGATATTCTTTTTCCCAATATAGGCCTCTTAGCGCTTAGCATGTCCAATTGCAGTTTCTACAGAAAGAGTGTTTCAGAACGGCTCAATCAAAAGTAAGGTTCAACTCTGTTAGTTGAATGCACAGAACAGAAAGAATTTTCACAGAATGCTACTGTGTAGTTTATATTTGAATATATTCCTTTTTCCACTATTACCCTGTTAGCGCTCCGAATGTCCACTTGCATTTTCTACAGAAAGAGTGTTCAGAACTGCGCCATCAAAAGTATGGTTTAACTCTGTTAGCTTAATGAACATATCAGTAATAAGTTTCACACAATGCTTCTGTGTAGTTTTTATTTGAAGATATTATTTTTCCCAATAGAGACCTCTTAGCGCTCAGAATGTCCAATTGCAGTTTCTACAGAAAGAGTGTTTCAGAAAGGCTCAATCAAAAGTAAGGTTCAACTCTGTTAGTTGAATGCACAGAACAGAAAGAATTTTCATACAATGCTTCTGTGTAGTTTATATTTGAACATATTCTTTTTTCCACTATTACCCACTTAGCGCTACGAATGTCCAGTTGCATTTTCTACAGACAGAGTGTTTCAAAACTGCTCAATCAAAAGTATGGTTTAACTCTGTTAGCTGAATGCTCAGATCAGAAAGAAGTTTCACAGAATGCTTCTGTGTAGTTTATATTTGAATATATTCCTTTTTCCACTACTACTCTCTTAGCACTCCAAATGTCCAGTTGCATTTTCTACAGAAAGAGTGTTCAGATCTGCTCAATCAAAAGTATGGTTTAACTCTGTTATCTGAATGCACAGATCAGAAAGAAGTTTCACAGAATGATTCTGTGTAGTTTATATTTGGAGACATTCCTTTTCCACTATTACCCTCTTAGCGCTCCGTATCTCCACTTGCATTTTCTACAGAAAGAGTGTTTCAGAACGGCTCAATCAAAACTAAGGTTCAAATCTTTTAGTTGAACAAACAGAACAGAAAGAAGTTTCACACAATTCTTCTGTGTAGTTTTTATTTGTAGACATTCTTTTTCCCAATATAGGCCTCTTAGCACTCAGAATGTCCAATTGCAGTTTCTACAGAAAGAGTGTTTCAGAATGGCTCAATCAAAAGTAAGGTTCAACTCTGTTAGTTGAATGCACAGAACAGAAAGAAGTTTCATACAATGCTTCTGTGTAGTTTATATTTGAACATATTCTTTTTTCCACTATTACCCACTTAGCGCTACGAATATCCAGTTGCATTTTCTACAGACGGAGGGTTTCAAAACTGCTCAATCAAAAGTATGGTTTAACTCTGTTAGCTGTATGCTCAGATCAGAAAGAAGTTTCACAGAATGCTTCTGTGTAGTTTATATTTGAATATATTACTTTTTCCACTACTACGCTATTAGCGCTCCAAATGTCCAGTTGCATTTTCAACAGAAAGAGTGTTCAGATCTGCTCAATCAAAAGTATGGTTTAACTCTGTTAGCTGAATGCACAGATCAGAAAGAAGTTTCACCGAATGATTCTGTGTAGTTTATATTTGAATATATTCCTTTTTCCACTATTACCCTGTTAGCGCTCCGAATGTCCACTTGCATTTTCTACAGAAAGAGTGTTCAGAACTGCGCCATCAAAAGTATGGTTTAACTCTGTTAGCTTAATGAACATATCAGTAATAAGTTTCACACAATGCTTCTGTGTAGTTTTTATTTGAAGATATTATTTTTCCCAATAGAGACCTCTTAGCGCTCAGAATGTCCAATTGCAGTTTCTACAGAAAGAGTGTTTCAGAAAGGCTCAATCAAAAGTAAGGTTCAACTCTGTTAGTTGAATGCACAGAACAGAAAGAATTTTCATACAATGCTTCTGTGTAGTTTATATTTGAACATATTCTTTTTTCCACTATTACCCACTTAGCGCTACGAATGTCCAGTTGCATTTTCTACAGACAGAGTGTTTCAAAACTGCTCAATCAAAAGTATGGTTTAACTCTGTTAGCTGAATGCTCAGATCAGAAAGAAGTTTCACAGAATGCTTCTGTGTAGTTTATATTTGAATATATTCCTTTTTCCACTACTACTCTCTTAGCACTCCAAATGTCCAGTTGCATTTTCTACAGAAAGAGTGTTCAGATCTGCTCAATCAAAAGTATGGTTTAACTCTGTTAGCTGAATGCACAGATCAGAAAGAAGTTTCACAGAATGATTCTGTGTAGTTTATATTTGGAGACATTCCTTTTCCACTATTACCCTCTTAGCGCTCCGTATCTCCACTTGCATTTTCTACAGAAAGAGTGTTTCAGAACGGCTCAATCAAAACTAAGGTTCAAATCTTTTAGTTGAACAAACAGAACAGAAAGAAGTTTCACACAATTCTTCTGTGTAGTTTTTATTTGTAGACATTCTTTTTCCCAATATAGGCCTCTTAGCACTCAGAATGTCCAATTGCAGTTTCTACAGAAAGAGTGTTTCAGAATGGCTCAATCAAAAGTAAGGTTCAACTCTGTTAGTTGAATGCACAGAACAGAAAGAAGTTTCATACAATGCTTCTGTGTAGTTTATATTTGAACATATTCTTTTTTCCACTATTACCCACTTAGCGCTACGAATATCCAGTTGCATTTTCTACAGACGGAGGGTTTCAAAACTGCTCAATCAAAAGTATGGTTTAACTCTGTTAGCTGTATGCTCAGATCAGAAAGAAGTTTCACAGAATGCTTCTGTGTAGTTTATATTTGAATATATTACTTTTTCCACTACTACGCTATTAGCGCTCCAAATGTCCAGTTGCATTTTCAACAGAAAGAGTGTTCAGATCTGCTCAATCAAAATATGGTTTAACTCTGTTAGCTGAATGCACAGATCAGAAAGAAGTTTCACCGAATGATTCTGTGTAGTTTATGTTTGAAGACATTCCTTTTTCCACTATTACCCTCTTAGCGCTCCGAATCTCCACTTGCATTTTCTTCAAAAAGGATGTTTCATAACTGCTCAATCAAAAATATGTTTTATCTCTGTTAACTGAATTTACAGATCAGAAATAAGTTTCACAGAATGCATCTGTGTAGTTTTTATTTGAAGATATTATTTTTCCCAATGTAGGCCTCTTAGCGCTTAGCATGTCCAATTGCAGTTTCTACAGAAAGAGTGTTTCAGAACGGCTCAATCAAAAGTAAGGTTCACCTCTGTTAGTTGAATGCACAGAACAGAAAGAATTTTCACAGAATGCTACTGTGTAGTTTATATTTGAATATATTCCTTTTTCCACTATTACCCTCTTAGCGCTCCGAATGTCCACTTGCATTTTCTACGGAAAGAGTGTTCAGAACTGCTCAATCAAAAGTATGGTTTAACTCTGTTAGCTTAATGAACATATCAGAAATAAGTTTCACACAATGCTTCTGTGTAGTTTTTATTTGAAGATATTATTTTTCCCAATAGAGGCCTCTTAGCGCTCAGAATGTCCAATTGCAGTTTCTACAGAAAGAGTGTTTCAGAAAGGCTCAATCAAAGTAAGGTTCAACTCTGTTAGTTGAATGCACAGAACAGAAAGAAGTTTCATACAATGCTTCTGTGTAGTTTATATTTGAACATATTCTTTTTTCCACTATTACCCACTTAGCGCTACGAATGTCCAGTTGCATTTTCTACAGACAGAGTGTTTCAAAACTGCTCAATCAAAAGTATGGTTTAACTCTGTTAGCTGAATGCTCAGATCAGAAAGAAGTTTCACAGAATGCTTCTGTGTAGTTTATATTTGAATATATTCCTTTTTCCACTACTACGCTCTTAGCGCTCCAAATGTCCAGTGGCATTTTCTACAGAAAGAGTGTTCAGATCTGCTCAATCAAAAATATGGTTTAACTCTGTTAGCTGAATGCACAGATCAGAAAGAAGTTTCACCGAATGATTCTGTGTAGTTTATATTTGAAGACATTCCTTTTTCCACTATTACCCTCTTAGCGCTCCGAATCTCCACTTGCATTTTCTACAAAAAGAGTCTTTCATAACTGCTCAATCAAAAATATGTTTTATCTCTGTTAACTTAATTTACAGATCAGAAATATGTTTCACAGAATGCATCTGTGTAGTTTTTATTTGAAGATATTCTTTTTCCCAATGTAGGCATCTTAGCGATTAGCATGTCCAATTGCAGTTTCTACAGAAAGAGTGTTTCAGAACGGCTCAATAAACAGTAAGGTTCAACTCTGTTAGTTGAATGCACAGAACAGAAAGAATTTTCACAGAATGCTACTGTGTAGTTAATATTTGAATATATTCCTTTTTCCACTATTACCCTCTTAGCGCTCCGAATGTCCACTTGCATTTTCTACAGAAAGAGTGTTCAGAACTGCGCAATCAAAAGTATGGTTTAACTCTGTTAGCTTAATGAACATATCAGAAATAAGTTTCACACAATGCTTCTGTGTAGTTTTTATTTGAAGATATAATTTTTCCCAATAGAGACCTCTTAGCGCTCAGAATGTCCAATTGCAGTTTCTACAGAAAGAGTGTTTCAGAAAGGCTCAATCAAAAGTCAGGTTCAACTCTGTTAGTTGAATGCACAGAACAGAAAGAAGTTTCATACAATGCTTCTGTGTAGTTTATATTTGAACATATTCTTTTTTCCACTATTACCCACTTAGCGCTACGAATGTCCAGTTGCATTTTCTACAGACAGAGTGTTTCAAAACTGCTCAATCAAAAGTATGGTTTAACTCTGTTAGCTGAATGCTCAGATCAGAAAGAAGTTTCACAGAATGCTTCTGTGTAGTTTATATTTGAATATATTCCTTTTTCCACTACTACTCTCTTAGCGCTCCAAATGTCCAGTTGCATTTTCTACAGAAAGAGTGTTCAGATCTGCTCAATCAAAAGTATGGTTTAACTCTGTTAGCTGAATGCACAGATCAGAAAGAAGTTTCACAGAATGATTCTGTGTAGTTTATATTTGGAGACATTCCTTTTTCCACTATTACCCTCTTAGCGCTCCGAATCTCCACTTGCATTTTCTACAGAATGAGTGTTTCAGAACGGCTCAATCAAAATTAATTTTCAACTCTTTTAGTTGAACAAACAGAACAGAAAGAAGTTTCACACAATTCTTCTGTGTAGTTTTTATTTGTAGACATTCTTTTTCCCAATATAGGCCTCTTAGCGCTCAGAATGTCCAATTGCAGTTTCTACAGAAAGAGTGTTTCAGAACGGCTCAATCAAAAGTAAGGTTCAACTCTGTTAGTTGAATGCACAGAACAGAAAGAAGTTTCATACAATGCTTCTGTGTAGTTTATAATTGAACATATTCTTTTTTCCACTATTACCCACTTAGCGCTACGAATGTCCAGTTGCATTTTCTACAGACAGAGTGTTTCAAAACTGCTCAATCAAAAGTATGGTTTAACTCTGTTAGCTGAATGCTCAGATCAGAAAGAAGTTTCACAGAATGCTTCTGTGTAGTTTATATTTGAATATATTCCTTTTTCCACTACTACGCTCTTAGCGCTCCAAATGTCCAGTTGCATTTTCTACAGAAAGAGTGTTCAGATCTGCTCAATCAAAAGTATGGTTTAACTCTGTTAGCTGAATGCACAGATCAGAAAGAAGTTTCACCGAATGATTCTGTGTAGTTTATATTTGAAGACATTCCTTTTTCCACTATTACCCTCTTAGCGCTCCGAATCTCCACTTGCATTTTCTACAAAAAGAGTGTTTCATAACTGCTCAATCAAAAATATGTTTTATCTCTGTTAACTGAATTTACAGATCAGAAATAAGTTTCACAGAATGCATCTGTGTAGTTTTTATTTGAAGATATTCTTTTTCCCAATATAGGCCTCTTAGCGCTTAGCATGTCCAATTGCAGTTTCTACAGAAAGAGTGTTTCAGAACGGCTCAATCAAAAGTAAGGTTCAACTCTGTTAGTTGAATGCACAGAACAGAAAGAATTTTCACAGAATGCTACTGTGTAGTTTATATTTGAATATATTCCTTTTTCCACTATTACCCTGTTAGCGCTCCGAATGTCCACTTGCATTTTCTACAGAAAGAGTGTTCAGAACTGCGCCATCAAAAGTATGGTTTAACTCTGTTAGCTTAATGAACATATCAGAAATAAGTTTCACACAATGCTTCTGTGTAGTTTTTATTTGAAGATATTAATTTTTCAATAGAGGCCTCTTAGCGCTCAGAATATCCAATTGCAGTTTCTACAGAAAGAGTGTTTCAGAAAGGCTCAATCAAAAGTAAGGTTCAACTCTGTTAGTTGAATGCACAGAACAGAAAGAAGTTTCATACAATGCTTCTGTGTAGTTTATATTTGAACATATTCTTTTTTCCACTATTACCCACTTAGCGCTACGAATGTCCAGTTGCATTTTCTACAGACAGAGTGTTTCAAAACTGCTCAATCAAAAGTATGGTTTAACTCTGTTAGCTGAATGTTCAGATCAGAAAGAAGTTTCACAGAATGCTTCTGTCTAGTTTATATTTGAATATATTCCTTTTTCCACTACTACTCTCTTAGCGCTCCAAATGTCCAGTTGCATTTTCTACAGAAAGAGTGTTCAGATCTGCTCAATCAAAAGTATGGTTTAACTCTGTTAGCTGAATGCACAGATCAGAAAGAAGTTTCACAGAATGATTCTGTGTAGTTTATATTTGGAGACATTCCTTTTTCCACTATTACCCTCTTAGCGCTCCGAATCTCCACTTGCATTTTCTACAGAAAGAGTGTTTCAGAACGGCTCAATCAAAACTAATGTTCAACCCTTTTAGTTGAACAAACAGAACAGAAAGATGTTTCACACAATTCTTCTGTGTAGTTTTTATTTGCAGACATTCTTTTTCCCAATATAGGCCTCTTAGCGCTCAGAATGTCCAATTGCAGTTTCTACAGAAAGAGTGTTTCAGAACGGCTCAATCAAAAGTAAGGTTCAACTCTGTTAGTTGAATGCACAGAACAGAAAGAAGTTTCATACAATGCTTCTGTGTAGTTTATATTTGAACATATTCTTTTGTCCACTATTACCCACTTAGCGCTACGAATGTCCAGTTGCATTTTCTACAGACAGAGTGTTTCAAAACTGCTCAATCAAAAGTATGGTTTAACTCTGTTAGCTGAATGCTCAGATCAGAAAGAAGTTTCACAGAATGCTTCTGTGTAGTTTATATTTGAATATATTCCTTTTTCCACTACTACGCTCTTAGCGCTCCAAATGTCCAGTTGCATTTTCTACAGAAAGAGTGTTCAGATCTGCTCAATCAAAAGTATGGTTTAACTCTGTTATCTGAATGCACAGATCAGAAAGAAGTTTCACCGAATGATTCTGTGTAGTTTATATTTGAAGACATTCCTTTTTCCACTATTACCCTCTTAGCGCTCCGAATCTCCACTTGCATTTTCTACAAAAAGAGTGTTTCATAACTGCTCAATCAAAAATATGTTTTATCTCTGTTAACTGAATTTACAGATCAGAAATAAGTTTCACAGAATGCATCTGTGTAGTTTTTATTTGAAGATATTCTTTTTCCCAATATAGGCCTCTTAGCGCTTAGCATGTCCAATTGCAGTTTCTACAGAAAGAGTGTTTCAGAACGGCTCAATCAAAAGTAAGGTTCAACTCTGTTAGTTGAATGCACAGAACAGAAAGAATTTTCACAGAATGCTACTGTGTAGTTTATATTTGAATATATTCCTTTTTCCACTATTACCCTCTTAGCGCTCCGAATGTCCACTTGCATTTTCTACAGAAAGAGTGTTCAGAACTGTGCAATCAAAAGTATGGTTTAAATCTGTTAGCTTAATGAACATATCAGAAATAAGTTTCACACAATGCTTCTGTGTAGTTTTTATTTGAAGACATTATTTTTCCCAATAGAGGCCTCTTAGCGCTCAGAATGTCCAATTGCAGTTTCTACAGACAGAGAGTTTCAGAAAGGCTCAATCAAAAGTAAGGTTCAACTCTGTTAGTTGAATGCACAGAACAGAAAGAAGTTTCATACAATGCTTCTGTGTAGTTTATATTTGAACATATTCTTTCTTCCACTATTACCCACTTAGCGCTACGAATGTCCAGTTGCATTTTCTACAGACAGAGAGTTTCAAAACTGCTCAATCAAAAGTATGGTTTAACTCTGTTAGCTGAATGCTCAGATCAGAAAGAAGTTTCACAGAATGCTTCTGTGTAGTTTATATTTGAATATATTCCTTTTTCCACTACTACTCTCTTAGCGCTCCAAATGTCCAGTTGCATTTTCTACAGAAAGAGTGTTCAGATCTGCTCAATCAAAAGTATGGTTTAACTCTGTTAGCTGAATGCACAGATCAGAAAGAAGTTTCACAGAATGATTCTGTGTAGTTTATATTTGGAGACATTCCTTTTTCCACTATTACCCTCTTAGCGCTCCGAATCTCCACTTGCATTTTCTACAGAAAGAGTGTTTCAGAACGGCTCAATCAAAACTAATGTTCAACCCTTTTAGTTGAACAAACAGAACAGAAAGATGTTTCACACAATTCTTCTGTGTAGTTTTTATTTGCAGACATTCTTTTTCCCAATATAGGCCTCTTAGCGCTCAGAATGTCCAATTGCAGTTTCTACAGAAAGAGTGTTTCAGAACGGCTCAATCAAAAGTAAGGTTCAACTCTGTTAGTTGAATGCACAGAACAGAAAGAAGTTTCATACAATGCTTCTGTGTAGTTTATATTTGAACATATTCTTTTGTCCACTATTACCCACTTAGCGCTACGAATGTCCAGTTGCATTTTCTACAGACAGAGTGTTTCAAAACTGCTCAATCAAAAGTATGGTTTAACTCTGTTAGCTGAATGCTCAGATCAGAAAGAAGTTTCACAGAATGCTTCTGTGTAGTTTATATTTGAATATATTCCTTTTTCCACTACTACGCTCTTAGCGCTCCAAATGTCCAGTTGCATTTTCTACAGAAAGAGTGTTCAGATCTGCTCAATCAAAAGTATGGTTTAACTCTGTTATCTGAATGCACAGATCAGAAAGAAGTTTCACCGAATGATTCTGTGTAGTTTATATTTGAAGACATTCCTTGTTCCACTATTACCCTCTTAGCGCTCGGAATCTCCACTTGCATTTTCTACAAAAAGAGTGTTTCATAACTGCTCAATCAAAAATATGTTTTATCTCTGTTAACTGAATTTACAGATCAGAAATAAGTTTCACAGAATGCATCTGTGTAGTTTTTATTTGAAGATATTCTTTTTCCCAATATAGGCCTCTTAGCGCTTAGCATGTCCAATTGCAGTTTCTACAGAAAGAGTGTTTCAGAACGGCTCAATCAAAAGTAAGGTTCAACTCTGTTAGTTGAATGCACAGAACAGAAAGAATTTTCACAGAATGCTACTGTGTAGTTTATATTTGAATATATTCCTTTTTCCACTATTACCCTCTTAGCGCTCCGAATGTCCACTTGCATTTTCTACAGAAAGAGTGTTCAGAACTGTGCAATCAAAAGTATGGTTTAAATCTGTTAGCTTAATGAACATATCAGAAATAAGTTTCACACAATGCTTCTGTGTAGTTTTTATTTGAAGACATTATTTTTCCCAATAGAGGCCTCTTAGCGCTCAGAATGTCCAATTGCAGTTTCTACAGACAGAGAGTTTCAGAAAGGCTCAATCAAAAGTAAGGTTCAACTCTGTTAGTTGAATGCACAGAACAGAAAGAAGTTTCATACAATGCTTCTGTGTAGTTTATATTTGAACATATTCTTTCTTCCACTATTACCCACTTAGCGCTACGAATGTCCAGTTGCATTTTCTACAGACAGAGAGTTTCAAAACTGCTCAATCAAAAGTATGGTTTAACTCTGTTAGCTGAATGCTCAGATCAGAAAGAAGTTTCACAGAATGCTTCTGTGTAGTTTATATTTGAATATATTCCTTTTTCCACTACTACTCTCTTAGCGCTCCAAATGTCCAGTTGCATTTTCTACAGAAAGAGTGTTCAGATCTGCTCAATCAAAAGTATGGTTTAACTCTGTTAGCTGAATGCACAGATCAGAAAGAAGTTTCACAGAATGATTCTGTGTAGTTTATATTTGGAGACATTCCTTTTTCCACTATTACCCTCTTAGCGCTCCGAATCTCCACTTGCATTTTCTACAGAAAGAGTGTTTCAGAACGGCTCAATCAAAACTAATGTTCAACCCTTTTAGTTGAACAAACAGAACAGAAAGATGTTTCACACAATTCTTCTGTGTAGTTTTTATTTGCAGACATTCTTTTTCCCAATATAGGCCTCTTAGCGCTCAGAATGTCCAATTGCAGTTTCTACAGAAAGAGTGTTTCAGAACGGCTCAATCAAAAGTAAGGTTCAACTCTGTTAGTTGAATGCACAGAACAGAAAGAAGTTTCATACAATGCTTCTGTGTAGTTTATATTTGAACATATTCTTTTGTCCACTATTACCCACTTAGCGCTACGAATGTCCAGTTGCATTTTCTACAGACAGAGTGTTTCAAAACTGCTCAATCAAAAGTATGGTTTAACTCTGTTAGCTGAATGCTCAGATCAGAAATAAGTTTCACAGAATGCTTCTGTGTAGTTTATATTTGAATATATTCCTTTTTCCACTACTACGCTCTTAGCGCTCCAAATGTCCAGTTGCATTTTCTACAGAAAGAGTGTTCAGATCTGCTCAATCAAAAGTATGGTTTAACTCTGTTATCTGAATGCACAGATCAGAAAGAAGTTTCACCGAATGATTCTGTGTAGTTTATATTTGAAGACATTCCTTTTTCCACTATTACCCTCTTAGCGCTCCGAATCTCCACTTGCATTTTCTACAAAAAGAGTGTTTCATAACTGCTCAATCAAAAATATGTTTTATCTCTGTTAACTGAATTTACAGATCAGAAATAAGTTTCACAGAATGCATCTGTGTAGTTTTTATTTGAAGATATTCTTTTTCCCAATATAGGCCTCTTAGCGCTTAGCATGTCCAATTGCAGTTTCTACAGAAAGAGTGTTTCAGAACGGCTCAATCAAAAGTAAGGTTCAACTCTGTTAGTTGAATGCACAGAACAGAAAGAATTTTCACAGAATGCTACTGTGTAGTTTATATTTGAATATATTCCTTTTTCCACTATTACCCTCTTAGCGCTCCGAATGTCCACTTGCATTTTCTACAGAAAGAGTGTTCAGAACTGTGCAATCAAAAGTATGGTTTAAATCTGTTAGCTTAATGAACATATCAGATATAAGTTTCACACAATGCTTCTGTGTAGTTTTTATTTGAAGATATTATTTTTCCCAATAGAGGCCTCTTAGCGCTCAGAATGTCCAATTGCAGTTTCTACAGAAAGAGTGTTTCAGAAAGGCTCAATCAAAAGTAAGGTTCAACTCTGTTAGTTGAATGCACAGAACAGAAAGAAGTTTCATACAATGCTTCTGTGTAGTTTATATTTGAACATATTCTTTTTTCCACTATTACCCACTTAGTGCTACGAATGTCCAGTTGCATTTTCTACAGACAGAGTGTTTCAAAACTGCTCAATCAAAAGTATGGTTTAACTCTGATAGCTGAATGCTCAGATCAGAAAAAAGTTTCACAGAATGCTTCTGTGTAGTTTATATTTGAATATATTACTTTTTCCACTACTACTCTCTTAGCGCTCCAAATGTCCAGTTCCATTTTCTACAGAAAGAGTGTTCAGATCTGCTCAATCAAAAGTATGGTTTAACCCTGTTAGCTGAATGCACAGATCAGAAAGAAGTTTCACAGAATGATTCTGTGTGGTTTATATTTGGAGACATTCCTTTTTCCACTATTACCCTCTTAGCGCTCCGAATCTCCACTTGCATTTTCTACAGAAAGAGTGTTTCAGAACGGCTCAATCAAAACTAAGGTTCAACTCTTTTAGTTGAACAAACAGAACAGAAAGAAGTTTCACACAATTCTTCTGTGTAGTTTTTATTTGTAGACATTCTTTTTCCCAATATAGGCCTCTTAGCGCTCAGAATGTCCAATTGCAGTTTCTACAGAAAGAGTGTTTCAGAACGGCTCAATCAAAGGTAAGGTTCAACCCTGTTAGTTGAATGCACAGAACAGAAAGAAGTTTCATACAATGCTTCTGTGTAGTTTATATTTGAAAATATTCTTTTTTCCACTATTACCCACTTAGCGCTAGGAATGTCCAGTTGCATTTTCTACAGTCAGAGGGTTTCAAAACTGCTCAATCAAAAGTATGGTTTAACTCTGTTAGCTGAATGCTCAGATCAGAAAGAAGTTTCACAGAATGCTTCTGTGTAGTTTATATTTGAATATATTCCTTTTTCCACTACTACGCTCTTAGCGCTCCAAATGTCCAGTTGCATTTTCTACAGAAAGAGTGTTCAGATCTGCTCAATCAAAAGTATGTTTTAACTCTGTTAGCTGAATGCACAGATCAGAAAGAAGTTTCACCGAATGATTCTGTGTAGTTTATATTTGAAGACATTCCTTTATCCACTATTACCCTCTTAGCGCTCCGAATCTCCACTTGCGTTTTCTACAAAAAGAGTGTTTCATAACTGCTCAATCAAAAATATGTTTTATCTCTGTTAACTGAATTTACAGATCAGAAATAAGTTTCACAGAATGCATCTGTGTAGTTTTTATTTGAAGATATTCTTTTTCCCAATGTAGGCCTCTTAGCGCTTAGCATGTCCAATTGCAGTTTCTACAGAAAGAGTGTTTCAGAACGGCTCAATCAAAAGTAAGGTTCAACTCTGTTAGTTGAATGCACAGAACAGAAAGAATTTTCACAGAATGCTACTGTGTAGTTTATATTTGAATATATTCCTTTTTCCACTATTACCCTCTTAGCGCTCCGAATGTCCACTTGCATTTTCTATAGAAAGAGTGTTCAGAACTGCGCAATCAAAAGTATGGTTTAACACTGTTAGCTTAATGAACATATCAGAAATAAGTTTCACACAATGCTTCTGTGTAGTTTTTATTTGAAGATATTATTTTTCCCAATAGAGGCCTCTTAGCGCTCAGAATGTCCAATTGCAGTTTCTACAGAAAGAGTGTTTCAGAAAGGCTCAATCAAAAGTAAGGTTCAACTCTGTTAGTTGAATGCACAGAACAGAAAGAAGTTTCATACAATGCTTCTGTGTAGTTTATATTTGAACATATTCTTTTTTCCACTATTACCCACTTAGCGCTACCAATGTCCAGTTGCATTTTCTACAGACAGAGTGTTTCAAAACTGCTCAATCAAAAGTATGGTTTAACTCTGTTAGCTGAATGCTCAGATCAGAAAGAAGTTTCACAGAATGCTTCTGTGTAGTTTATATTTGAATATATTCCTTTTTCCACTACTACTCTCTTAGCGCTCCAAATGTCCAGTTGCATTTTCTACAGAAAGAGTGTTCAGATCTGCTCAATCAAAAGTATGGTTTAACTCTGTTAGCTGAATGCACAGATCAGAAAGAAGTTTCACAGAATGATTCTGTGTAGTTTATATTTGGAGACATTCCTTTTTCCACTATTACCCTCTTAGCGCTCAGAATCTCCACTTGCATTTTCTACAGAAAGAGTGTTTCAGAACGGCTCAATCAAAACTAAGGTTCAACTCTTTTAGTTGAACAAACAGAACAGAAAGAAGTTTCACACAATTCTTCTCTGTAGTTTTTATTTGTAGACATTCTTTTTCCCAATATAGGCCTCTTAGCGCTCAGAATGTCCAATTGCAGTTTCTACAGAAAGAGTGTTTCAGAACGGCTCAATCAAAAGTAAGGTTCAACTCTGTTAGTTGAATGCACAGAACAGAAAGAAGTTTCATACAATGCTTCTGTGTAGTTTATATTTGAACATATTCTTTTGTCCACTATTACCCACTTAGCGCTACGAATGTCCAGTTGCATATTCTACAGACAGAGTGTTTCAAAACTGCTCAAACAAAAGTATGGTTTAACTCTGTTAGCTGAATGCTCAGATCAGAAAGAAGTTTCCCAGAATGCTTCTGTGTAGTTTATATTTGAATATATTCCTTTTTCCACTACTACTCTCTTAGCGCTCCAAATGTCCAGTTGCATTTTCTACAGAAAGAGTGTTCAGATCTGCTCAATCAAAAGTATGGTTTAACACTGTTAGCTGAATGCACAGATCAGAAAGAAGTTTCACAGAATGATTCTGTGTAGTTTATATTTGGAGACATTCCTTTTTCCACTATTACCCTCTTAGCGCTCCGAATCTCCACTTGCATTTTCTACAGAAAGAGTGTTTCAGAACGGCTCAATCAAAACTAAGGTTCAACTCTTTTAGTTGAACAAACAGAACAGAAAGAAGTTTCACACAATTCTTCTGTGTAGTTTTTATTTGTAGACATTCTTTTTCCCAATATAGGCCTCTTAGCGCTCAGAATGTCCAATTGCAGTTTCTACAGAAAGAGTGTTTCAGAACGGCTCAATCAAAAGTAAGGTTCAACTCTGTTAGTTGAATGCACAGAACAGAAAGAAGTTTCATACAATGCTTCTGTGTAGTTTATATTTGAACATATTCTTTTGTCCACTATTACCCACTTAGCGCTACGAATGTCCAGTTGCATTTTCTACAGACAGAGTGTTTCAAAACTGCTCAATCAAAACTATGGTTTAACTCTGTTAGCTGAATGCTCAGATCAGAAAGAAGTTTCACAGAATGCTTCTGTGTAGTTTATATTTGAATATATTCCTTTTTCCACTACTACGCTCTTAGCGCTCCAAATGTCCAGTTGCATTTTCTACAGAAAGAGTGTTCAGATCTGCTCAATCAAAAGTATGGTTTAACTCTGTTAGCTGAATGCACAGATCAGAAAGAAGTTTCACCGAATGATTCTGTGTAGTTTATATTTGAAGACATTCCTTTTTCCACTATTACCCTCTTAGCGCTACGAATCTCCACTTGCATTTTCTACAAAAAGAGTGTTTCATAACTGCTCAATCAAAAATATGTTTTATCTCTGTTAACTGAATTTACAGATCAGAAATAAGTTTCACAGAATGCATCTGTGTAGTTTTTATTTGAAGATATTCTTTTTCCCAATGTAGGCCTCTTAGCGCTTAGCATGTCCAATTGTAGTTTCTACAGAAAGAGTGTTTCAGAACGGCTCAATCAAAAGTAAGGTTCAACTCTGTTAGTTGAATGCACAGAACAGAAAGAATTTTCACAGAATGCTACTGTGTAGTTTATATTTGAATATATTCCTTTTTCCACTATTACCCTCTTAGCGCTCCGAATGTCCACTTGCATTTTCTACAGAAAGAGTGTTCAGAACTCCGCAATCAAAAGTATGGTTTAACTCTGTTAGCTTAATGAACATATCAGAAATAAGTTTCACACAATGCTTCTGTGTAGTTTTTATTTGAAGATATTATTTTTCCCAATAGAGGCCTCTTAGCGCTCAGAATGTCCAATTGCAGTTTCTACAGAAAGAGTGTTTCAGAAAGGCTCAATCAAAAGTAAGGTTCAACTCTGTTAGTTGAATGCACAGAACAGAAAGAAGTTTCATACAATGCTTCTGTGTAGTTTATATTTGAACATATTCTTTTTTCCACTATTACCCACTTAGCGCTACGAATGTCCAGTTGCATTTTCTACAGACAGAGTGTTTCAAAACTGCTCAATCAAAAGTATGGTTTAACTCTGTTAGCTGAATGCTCAGATCAGAAAGAAGTTTCACAGAATGGTTCTGTGTAGTTTATATTTGAATATATTCCTTTTTCCACTACTACGCTCTTAGCGCTCCAAATGTCCAGTTGCATTTTCTACAGAAAGAGTGTTCAGATCTGCTCAATCAAAATTATGGTTTAACTCTGTTAGCTGAATGCACAGATCAGAAAGAAGTTTCACCCAATGATTCTGTGTAGTTTATATTTGAAGACATTCCTTTTTCCACTATTACCCTCTTAGCGCTACGAATCTCCACTTGCATTTTCTACAAAAAGAGTGTTTCATAACTGCTCAATCAAAAATATTTTTATCTCTGTTAACTGAATTTACAGATCAGAAATAAGTTTCACAGAATGCATCTGTGTAGTTTTTATTTGAAGATATTCTTTTTCCCAATGTAGGCCTCTTAGCGCTTAGCATGTCCAATTGCAGTTTCTACAGAAAGAGTGTTTCAGAACGGCTCAATCAAAAGTAAGGTTCAACTCTGTTAGTTGAATACACAGAACAGAAAGAATTTTCACAGAATGCTACTGTGTAGTTTATATTTGAATATATTCCTTTTTCCACTATTACCCTCTTAGCGCTACGAATGTCCACTTGCATTTTCTACAGAAAGAGTGTTCAGAACTGCGCAATCAAAAGTATGGTTTAACTCTGTTAGCTTAATGAACATATCAGAAATAAGTTTCACACAATGCTTCTGTGTAGTTTTTATTTGAAGATATTATTTTTCCCAATAGAGGCCTCTTAGCGCTCAGAATGTCCAATTGCAGTTTCTACAGAAAGAGTGTTTCAGAAAGGCTTAATCAAAAGTAAGGTTCAACTCTGTTAGTTGAATGCACAGAACAGGAAGAAGTTTCATACAATGCTTCTGTGTAGTTTACATTTGAACATATTCTTTTTTCCACTATTACCCACTTAGCGCTACGAATGTCCAGTTGCATTTTCTACAGACAGAGTGTTTCAAAACTGCTCAATCAAAAGTATGGTTTAACTCTGTTAGCTGAATGCTCAGATCAGAAAGAAGTTTCACAGAATGCTTCTGTGTAGTTTATATTTGAATATATTCCTTTTTCCACTACTACGCTCTTCGCGCTCCAAATGTCCAGTTGCATTTTCTACAGAAAGAGTGTTCAGATCTGCTCAATAAAAAGTATGGTTTAACTCTGTTAGCTGAATGCACAGATCAGAAAGAAGTTTCACCGAATGATTCTGTGTAGTTTATATTTGAAGACATTACTTTTTCCACTATTACCCTTTTAGTGCTCCGAATCTCCACTTGCGTTTTCTACAAAAAGAGTGTTTCATAACTGCTCAATCAAAAATATGTTTTATCTCTGTTAACTGAATTTACAGATCAGAAATAAGTTTCACAGAATGCATCTGTGTAGTTTTTATTTGAAGATATTCTTTTTCCCAATGTAGGCCTCTTAGCGCTTAGCATGTCCAATTGCAGTTTCTACAGAAAGAGTGTTTCAGAACGGCTCAATCAAAAGTAAGGTTCAACTCTGTTAGTTGAATGCACAGAACAGAAAGAATTTTCACAGAATGCTACTGTGTAGTTTATATTTGAATATATTCCTTTTTCCACTATTACCCTCTTAGCGCTCCAAATGTCCACTTGCATTTTCTACAGAAAGAGTGTTCAGAACTGCGCAATCAAAAGTATGGTTTAACTCTGTTAGCTTAATGAACATATCAGAAATAAGTTTCACACAATGCTTCTGTGTAGTTTTTATTTGAAGATATTATTTTTCCCAATATAGGCCTCTTAGCGCTCAGAATGTCCAATTGCAGTTTCTACAGAAAGAGTGTTTCAGAAAGGCTCAATCAAAAGTAAGGTTCAACTCTGTTAGTTGAATGCACAGAACAGAAAGAAGTTTCATACAATGCTTCTGTGTAGTTTATATTTGAACATATTCTTTTTTCCACTATTACCCACTTAGCGCTACGAATGTCCAGTTGCATTTTCTACAGACAGAGTGTTTCAAAACTGCTCAATCAAAAGTATGGTTTAACTCTGTTAGCTGAATGCTCAGATCAGAAAGAAGTTTCACAGAATGCTTCTGTGTAGTTTATATTTGAATATATTCCTTTTTCCACTACTACTCTCTTAGCGCTCCAAATGTCCAGTTGCATTTTCTACAGAAAGAGTGTTCAGATCTGCTCAATCAAAAGTATGGTTTAACTCTGTTAGCTGAATGCACAGATCAGAAAGAAGTTTCACAGAATGATTCTGTGTAGTTTATATTTGGAGACATTCCTTTTTCCACTATTACCCTCTTAGCGCTCCGAATCTCCACTTGCATTTTCTACAGAAAGAGTGTGTCAGAACGGCTCAGTCAAAACTAAGGTTCAACTCTTTTAGTTGAACAAACAGAACAGAAAGAAGTTTCACACAATTCTTCTCTGTAGTTTTTATTTGTAGACATTCTTTTTCCCAATATAGGCCTCTTAGCGCTCAGAATGTCCAATTGCAGTTTCTACAGAAAGAGTGTTTCAGAACGGCTCAATCAAAAGTAAGGTTCAACTCTGTTAGTTGAATGCACAGAACAGAAAGAAGTTTCATACAATGCTTCTGTGTAGTTTATATTTGAACATATTCTTTTGTCCACTATTACCCACTTAGCGCTACGAATGTCCAGTTGCATTTTCTACAGACAGAGTGTTTCAAAACTGCTCAATCAAAAGTATGGTTTAAATCTGTTAGCTGAATGCTCAGATCAGAAAGAAGTTTCACAGAATGCTTCTGTGTAGTTTATATTTGAATATATTCCTTTTTCCACTACTACGCTCTTAGCGCTCCAAATGTCCAGTTGCATTTTCTACAGAAAGAGTGTTCAGATCTGCTCAATCAAAAGTATGGTTTAACTCTGTTAGCTGAATGCACAGATCAGAAAGAAGTTTCACCGAATGATTCTGTGTAGTTTATATTTGAAGAGATTCCTTTTTTCACTATTACCCTCTTAGCGCTCCGAATCTCCACTTGCATTTTCTACAAAAAGAGTGTTTCATAACTGCTCAATCAAAAATATGTTTTATCTCTGTTAACTGAATTTACAGATCATAAATAAGTTTCACAGAATGCATCTGTGTAGTTTTTATTTGAAGATATTCTTTTTCCCAATGTAGGCCTCTTAGCGCTTAGCATGTCCAATTGCAGTTTCTACAGAAAGAGTGTTTCAGAACGGCTCAATCAAAAGTAAGGTTCAACTCTGTTAGTTGAATGCACAGAACAGAAAGAATTTTCACAGAATGCTACTGTGTAGTTTATATTTGAATATATTCCTTTTTCCACTATTACCCTCTTAGCGCTCCGAATTTCCACTTGCATTTTCTACAGAAAGAGTGTTCAGAACTGCGCAATCAAAAGTATGGTTTAACTCTGTTAGCTTAATGAACATATCAGAAATAAGTTTCACACAATGCTTCTGTGTAGTTTTTATTTGAAGATATTATTTTTCCCAATAGAGGCCTCTTAGCGCTCAGAATGTCCAATTGCAGTTTCTACAGAAAGAGTGTTTCAGAAAGGCTTAATCAAAAGTAAGGTTCAACTCTGTTAGTTGAATGCACAGAACAGGAAGAAGTTTCATACAATGCTTCTGTGTAGTTTACATTTGAACATATTCTTTTTTCCACTATTACCCACTTAGCGCTACGAATGTCCAGTTGCATTTTCTACAGACAGAGTGTTTCAAAACTGCTCAATCAAAAGTATGGTTTAACTCTGTTAGCTGAATGCTCAGATCAGAAAGAAGTTTCACAGAATGCTTCTGTGTAGTTTATATTTGAATATATTCCTTTTTCCACTACTACGCTCTTCGCGCTCCAAATGTCCAGTTGCATTTTCTACAGAAAGAGTGTTCAGATCTGCTCAATAAAAAGTATGGTTTAACTCTGTTAGCTGAATGCACAGATCAGAAAGAAGTTTCACCGAATGATTCTGTGTAGTTTATATTTGAAGACATTACTTTTTCCACTATTACCCTTTTAGCGCTCCGAATCTCCACTTGCGTTTTCTACAAAAAGAGTGTTTCATAACTGCTCAATCAAAAATATGTTTTATCTCTGTTAACTGAATTTACAGATCAGAAATAAGTTTCACAGAATGCATCTGTGTAGTTTTTATTTGAAGATATTCTTTTTCCCAATGTAGGCCTCTTAGCGCTTAGCATGTCCAATTGCAGTTTCTACAGAAAGAGTGTTTCAGAACGGCTCAATCAAAAGTAAGGTTCAACTCTGTTAGTTGAATGCACAGAACAGAAAGAATTTTCACAGAATGCTACTGTGTAGTTTATATTTGAATATATTCCTTTTTCCACTATTACCCTCTTAGCGCTCCAAATGTCCACTTGCATTTTCTACAGAAAGAGTGTTCAGAACTGCGCAATCAAAAGTATGGTTTAACTCTGTTAGCTTAATGAACATATCAGAAATAAGTTTCACACAATGCTTCTGTGTAGTTTTTATTTGAAGATATTATTTTTCCCAATATAGGCCTCTTAGCGCTCAGAATGTCCAATTGCAGTTTCTACAGAAAGAGTGTTTCAGAAAGGCTCAATCAAAAGTAAGGTTCAACTCTGTTAGTTGAATGCACAGAACAGAAAGAAGTTTCATACAATGCTTCTGTGTAGTTTATATTTGAACATATTCTTTTTTCCACTATTACCCACTTAGCGCTACGAATGTCCAGTTGCATTTTCTACAGACAGAGTGTTTCAAAACTGCTCAATCAAAAGTATGGTTTAACTCTGTTAGCTGAATGCTCAGATCAGAAAGAAGTTTCACAGAATGCTTCTGTGTAGTTTATATTTGAATATATTCCTTTTTCCACTACTACTCTCTTAGCGCTCCAAATGTCCAGTTGCATTTTCTACAGAAAGAGTGTTCAGATCTGCTCAATCAAAAGTATGGTTTAACTCTGTTAGCTGAATGCACAGATCAGAAAGAAGTTTCACAGAATGATTCTGTGTAGTTTATATTTGGAGACATTCCTTTTTCCACTATTACCCTCTTAGCGCTCCGAATCTCCACTTGCATTTTCTACAGAAAGAGTGTGTCAGAACGGCTCAGTCAAAACTAAGGTTCAACTCTTTTAGTTGAACAAACAGAACAGAAAGAAGTTTCACACAATTCTTCTCTGTAGTTTTTATTTGTAGACATTCTTTTTCCCAATATAGGCCTCTTAGCGCTCAGAATGTCCAATTGCAGTTTCTACAGAAAGAGTGTTTCAGAACGGCTCAATCAAAAGTAAGGTTCAACTCTGTTAGTTGAATGCACAGAACAGAAAGAAGTTTCATACAATGCTTCTGTGTAGTTTATATTTGAACATATTCTTTTGTCCACTATTACCCACTTAGCGCTACGAATGTCCAGTTGCATTTTCTACAGACAGAGTGTTTCAAAACTGCTCAATCAAAAGTATGGTTTAAATCTGTTAGCTGAATGCTCAGATCAGAAAGAAGTTTCACAGAATGCTTCTGTGTAGTTTATATTTGAATATATTCCTTTTTCCACTACTACGCTCTTAGCGCTCCAAATGTCCAGTTGCATTTTCTACAGAAAGAGTGTTCAGATCTGCTCAATCAAAAGTATGGTTTAACTCTGTTAGCTGAATGCACAGATCAGAAAGAAGTTTCACCGAATGATTCTGTGTAGTTTATATTTGAAGAGATTCCTTTTTTCACTATTACCCTCTTAGCGCTCCGAATCTCCACTTGCATTTTCTACAAAAAGAGTGTTTCATAACTGCTCAATCAAAAATATGTTTTATCTCTGTTAACTGAATTTACAGATCATAAATAAGTTTCACAGAATGCATCTGTGTAGTTTTTATTTGAAGATATTCTTTTTCCCAATGTAGGCCTCTTAGCGCTTAGCATGTCCAATTGCAGTTTCTACAGAAAGAGTGTTTCAGAACGGCTCAATCAAAAGTAAGGTTCAACTCTGTTAGTTGAATGCACAGAACAGAAAGAATTTTCACAGAATGCTACTGTGTAGTTTATATTTGAATATATTCCTTTTTCCACTATTACCCTCTTAGCGCTCCGAATTTCCACTTGCATTTTCTACAGAAAGAGTGTTCAGAACTGCGCAATCAAAAGTATGGTTTAACTCTGTTAGCTTAATGAACATATCAGAAATAAGTTTCACACAATGCTTCTGTGTAGTTTTTATTTGAAGATATTATTTTTCCCAATAGAGGCCTCTTAGCGCTCAGAATGTCCAATTGCAGTTTCTACAGAAAGAGTGTTTCAGAAAGGCTCAATCAAAAGTAAGGTTCAACTCTGTTAGTTGAATGCACAGAACAGAAAGAAGTTTCATACAATGCTTCTGTGTAGTTTATATTTGAACATATTCTTTTTTCCACTATTACCCACTTAGCGCTACGAATGTCCAGTTGCATTTTCTACAGACAGAGTGTTTCAAAACAGCTCAATCAAAAGTATGGTTTAACTCTGTTAGCTGAATGCTCAGATCAGAAAGAAGTTTCACAGAATGCTTCTGTGTAGTTTATATTTGAATATATTCCTTTTTCCACTACTACGCTCTTAGCGCTCCAAATGTCCAGTTGCATTTTCTACAGAAAGAGTGTTCAGATCTGCTCAATCAAAAGTATGGTTTAACTCTGTTAGCTGAATGCACAGATCAGAAAGAAGTTTCACCGAATGATTCTGTGTAGTTTATATTTGAAGACATTCCTTTTTCCACTATTACCCTCTTAGCGCTACGAATCTCCACTTGCATTTTCTACAAAAAGAGTGTTTCATAACTGCTCAATCAAAAATATTTTTATCTCTGTTAACTGAATTTACAGATCAGAAATAAGTTTCACAGAATGCATCTGTGTAGTTTTTATTTGAAGATATTCTTTTTCCCAATGTAGGCCTCTTAGCGCTTAGCATGTCCAATTGCAGTTTCTACAGAAAGAGTGTTTCAGAACGGCTCAATCAAAAGTAAGGTTCAACTCTGTTAGTTGAATGCACAGAACAGAAAGAATTTTCACAGAATGCTACTGTGTAGTTTATATTTGAATATATTAATTTTTCCACTATTACCCTCTTAGCGCTCCGAATGTCCACGTGCATTTTCTACAGAAAGAGTGTTCAGAACTGCGCAATCAAAAGTATGGTTTAACTCTGTTAGCTTAATGAACATATCAGAAATAAGTTTCACACAATGCTTCTGTGTAGTTTTTTTTTGAAGATATTATTTTTCCCAATAGAGGCCTCTTAGCGCTCAGAATGTCCAATTGCAGTTTCTACAGAAAGAGTGTTTCAGAAAGGCTCAATCAAAAGTAAGGTTCAACTCTGTTAGTTGAATGCACAGAACAGAAAGAAGTTTCATACAATGCTTCTGTGTAGTTTATATTTGAACATATTCTTTTTTCCACTATTACCCACTTAGCGCTACTAATGTCCAGTTGCATTTTCTACAGACAGAGTGTTTCAAAACTGCTCAATCAAAAGTATGGTTTAACTCTGTTAGCTGAATGCTCAGATCAGAAAGAAGTTTCACAGAATGCTTCTGTGTAGTTTATATTTGAATATATTCCTTTTTCCACTACTACTCTCTTAGCGCTCCAAATGTCCAGTTGCATTTTCTACAGAAAGAGTGTTCAGATCTGCTCAATCAAAAGTATGGTTTAACTCTGTTAGCTGAATGCTCAGATCAGAAAGAAGTTTCCCAGAATGCTTCTGTGTAGTTTATATTTGAATATATTCCTTTTTCCACTACTACTCTCTTAGCGCTCCAAATGTCCAGTTGCATTTTCTACAGAAAGAGTGTTCAGATCTGCTCAATCAAAAGTATGGTTTAACACTGTTAGCTGAATGCACAGATCAGAAAGAAGTTTCACAGAATGATTCTGTGTAGTTTATATTTGGAGACATTCCTTTTTCCACTATTACCCTCTTAGCGCTCCGAATCTCCACTTGCATTTTCTACAGAAAGAGTGTTTCAGAACGGCTCAATCAAAACTAAGGTTCAACTCTTTTAGTTGAACAAACAGAACAGAAAGAAGTTTCACACAATTCTTCTGTGTAGTTTTTATTTGTAGACATTCTTTTTCCCAATATAGGCCTCTTAGCGCTCAGAATGTCCAATTGCAGTTTCTACAGAAAGAGTGTTTCAGAACGGCTCAATCAAAAGTAAGGTTCAACTCTGTTAGTTGAATGCACAGAACAGAAAGAAGTTTCATACAATGCTTCTGTGTAGTTTATATTTGAACATATTCTTTTGTCCACTATTACCCACTTAGCGCTACGAATGTCCAGTTGCATTTTCTACAGACAGAGTGTTTCAAAACTGCTCAATCAAAACTATGGTTTAACTCTGTTAGCTGAATGCTCAGATCAGAAAGAAGTTTCACAGAATGCTTCTGTGTAGTTTATATTTGAATATATTCCTTTTTCCACTACTACGCTCTTAGCGCTCCAAATGTCCAGTTGCATTTTCTACAGAAAGAGTGTTCAGATCTGCTCAATCAAAAGTATGGTTTAACTCTGTTAGCTGAATGCACAGATCAGAAAGAAGTTTCACCGAATGATTCTGTGTAGTTTATATTTGAAGACATTCCTTTTTCCACTATTACCCTCTTAGCGCTACGAATCTCCACTTGCATTTTCTACAAAAAGAGTGTTTCATAACTGCTCAATCAAAAATATGTTTTATCTCTGTTAACTGAATTTACAGATCAGAAATAAGTTTCACAGAATGCATCTGTGTAGTTTTTATTTGAAGATATTCTTTTTCCCAATGTAGGCCTCTTAGCGCTTAGCATGTCCAATTGTAGTTTCTACAGAAAGAGTGTTTCAGAACGGCTCAATCAAAAGTAAGGTTCAACTCTGTTAGTTGAATGCACAGAACAGAAAGAATTTTCACAGAATGCTACTGTGTAGTTTATATTTGAATATATTCCTTTTTCCACTATTACCCTCTTAGCGCTCCGAATGTCCACTTGCATTTTCTACAGAAAGAGTGTTCAGAACTCCGCAATCAAAAGTATGGTTTAACTCTGTTAGCTTAATGAACATATCAGAAATAAGTTTCACACAATGCTTCTGTGTAGTTTTTATTTGAAGATATTATTTTTCCCAATAGAGGCCTCTTAGCGCTCAGAATGTCCAATTGCAGTTTCTACAGAAAGAGTGTTTCAGAAAGGCTCAATCAAAAGTAAGGTTCAACTCTGTTAGTTGAATGCACAGAACAGAAAGAAGTTTCATACAATGCTTCTGTGTAGTTTATATTTGAACATATTCTTTTTTCCACTATTACCCACTTAGCGCTACGAATGTCCAGTTGCATTTTCTACAGACAGAGTGTTTCAAAACTGCTCAATCAAAAGTATGGTTTAACTCTGTTAGCTGAATGCTCAGATCAGAAAGAAGTTTCACAGAATGGTTCTGTGTAGTTTATATTTGAATATATTCCTTTTTCCACTACTACGCTCTTAGCGCTCCAAATGTCCAGTTGCATTTTCTACAGAAAGAGTGTTCAGATCTGCTCAATCAAAATTATGGTTTAACTCTGTTAGCTGAATGCACAGATCAGAAAGAAGTTTCACCCAATGATTCTGTGTAGTTTATATTTGAAGACATTCCTTTTTCCACTATTACCCTCTTAGCGCTACGAATCTCCACTTGCATTTTCTACAAAAAGAGTGTTTCATAACTGCTCAATCAAAAATATTTTTATCTCTGTTAACTGAATTTACAGATCAGAAATAAGTTTCACAGAATGCATCTGTGTAGTTTTTATTTGAAGATATTCTTTTTCCCAATGTAGGCCTCTTAGCGCTTAGCATGTCCAATTGCAGTTTCTACAGAAAGAGTGTTTCAGAACGGCTCAATCAAAAGTAAGGTTCAACTCTGTTAGTTGAATACACAGAACAGAAAGAATTTTCACAGAATGCTACTGTGTAGTTTATATTTGAATATATTCCTTTTTCCACTATTACCCTCTTAGCGCTACGAATGTCCACTTGCATTTTCTACAGAAAGAGTGTTCAGAACTGCGCAATCAAAAGTATGGTTTAACTCTGTTAGCTTAATGAACATATCAGAAATAAGTTTCACACAATGCTTCTGTGTAGTTTTTATTTGAAGATATTATTTTTCCCAATAGAGGCCTCTTAGCGCTCAGAATGTCCAATTGCAGTTTCTACAGAAAGAGTGTTTCAGAAAGGCTTAATCAAAAGTAAGGTTCAACTCTGTTAGTTGAATGCACAGAACAGGAAGAAGTTTCATACAATGCTTCTGTGTAGTTTACATTTGAACATATTCTTTTTTCCACTATTACCCACTTAGCGCTACGAATGTCCAGTTGCATTTTCTACAGACAGAGTGTTTCAAAACTGCTCAATCAAAAGTATGGTTTAACTCTGTTAGCTGAATGCTCAGATCAGAAAGAAGTTTCACAGAATGCTTCTGTGTAGTTTATATTTGAATATATTCCTTTTTCCACTACTACGCTCTTCGCGCTCCAAATGTCCAGTTGCATTTTCTACAGAAAGAGTGTTCAGATCTGCTCAATAAAAAGTATGGTTTAACTCTGTTAGCTGAATGCACAGATCAGAAAGAAGTTTCACCGAATGATTCTGTGTAGTTTATATTTGAAGACATTACTTTTTCCACTATTACCCTTTTAGCGCTCCGAATCTCCACTTGCGTTTTCTACAAAAAGAGTGTTTCATAACTGCTCAATCAAAAATATGTTTTATCTCTGTTAACTGAATTTACAGATCAGAAATAAGTTTCACAGAATGCATCTGTGTAGTTTTTATTTGAAGATATTCTTTTTCCCAATGTAGGCCTCTTAGCGCTTAGCATGTCCAATTGCAGTTTCTACAGAAAGAGTGTTTCAGAACGGCTCAATCAAAAGTAAGGTTCAACTCTGTTAGTTGAATGCACAGAACAGAAAGAATTTTCACAGAATGCTACTGTGTAGTTTATATTTGAATATATTCCTTTTTCCACTATTACCCTCTTAGCGCTCCAAATGTCCACTTGCATTTTCTACAGAAAGAGTGTTCAGAACTGCGCAATCAAAAGTATGGTTTAACTCTGTTAGCTTAATGAACATATCAGAAATAAGTTTCACACAATGCTTCTGTGTAGTTTTTATTTGAAGATATTATTTTTCCCAATAGAGGCCTCTTAGCGCTCAGAATGTCCAATTGCAGTTTCTACAGAAAGAGTGTTTCAGAAAGGCTCAATCAAAAGTAAGGTTCAACTCTGTTAGTTGAATGCACAGAACAGAAAGAAGTTTCATACAATGCTTCTGTGTAGTTTATATTTCAACATATTCTTTTTTCCACTATTACCCACTTAGCGCTACGAATGTCCAGTTGCATTTTCTACAGACAGAGTGTTTCAAAACTGCTCAATCAAAAGTATGGTTTAACTCTGTTAGCTGAATGCTCAGATCAGAAAGAAGTTTCACAGAATGCTTCTGTGTAGTTTATATTTGAATATATTCCTTTTTCCACTACTACTCTCTTAGCGCTCCAAATGTCCAGTTGCATTTTCTACAGAAAGAGTGTTCAGATCTGCTCAATCAAAAGTATGGTTTAACTCTGTTAGCTGAATGCACAGATCAGAAAGAAGTTTCACAGAATGATTCTGTGTAGTTTATATTTGGAGACATTCCTTTTTCCACTATTACCCTCTTAGCGCTCCGAATCTCCACTTGCATTTTCTACAGAAAGAGTGTGTCAGAACGGCTCAGTCAAAACTAAGGTTCAACTCTTTTAGTTGAACAAACAGAACAGAAAGAAGTTTCACACAATTCTTCTCTGTAGTTTTTATTTGTAGACATTCTTTTTCCCAATATAGGCCTCTTAGCGCTCAGAATGTCCAATTGCAGTTTCTACAGAAAGAGTGTTTCAGAACGGCTCAATCAAAAGTAAGGTTCAACTCTGTTAGTTGAATGCACAGAACAGAAAGAAGTTTCATACAATGCTTCTGTGTAGTTTATATTTGAACATATTCTTTTGTCCACTATTACCCACTTAGCGCTACGAATGTCCAGTTGCATTTTCTACAGACAGAGTGTTTCAAAACTGCTCAATCAAAAGTATGGTTTAAATCTGTTAGCTGAATGCTCAGATCAGAAAGAAGTTTCACAGAATGCTTCTGTGTAGTTTATATTTGAATATATTCCTTTTTCCACTACTACGCTCTTAGCGCTCCAAATGTCCAGTTGCATTTTCTACAGAAAGAGTGTTCAGATCTGCTCAATCAAAAGTATGGTTTAACTCTGTTAGCTGAATGCACAGATCAGAAAGAAGTTTCACCGAATGATTCTGTGTAGTTTATATTTGAAGAGATTCCTTTTTCCACTATTACCCTCTTAGCGCTCCGAATCTCCACTTGCATTTTCTACAAAAAGAGTGTTTCATAACTGCTCAATCAAAAATATGTTTTATCTCTGTTAACTGAATTTACAGATCATAAATAAGTTTCACAGAATGCATCTGTGTAGTTTTTATTTGAAGATATTCTTTTTCCCAATGTAGGCCTCTTAGCGCTTAGCATGTCCAATTGCAGTTTCTACAGAAAGAGTGTTTCAGAACGGCTCAATCAAAAGTAAGGTTCAACTCTGTTAGTTGAATGCACAGAACAGAAAGAATTTTCACAGAATGCTACTGTGTAGTTTATATTTGAATATATTCCTTTTTCCACTATTACCCTCTTAGCGCTCCGAATTTCCACTTGCATTTTCTACAGAAAGAGTGTTCAGAACTGCGCAATCAAAAGTATGGTTTAACTCTGTTAGCTTAATGAACATATCAGAAATAAGTTTCACACAATGCTTCTGTGTAGTTTTTATTTGAAGATATTATTTTTCCCAATAGAGGCCTCTTAGCGCTCAGAATGTCCAATTGCAGTTTCTACAGAAAGAGTGTTTCAGAAAGGCTCAATCAAAAGTAAGGTTCAACTCTGTTAGTTGAATGCACAGAACAGAAAGAAGTTTCATACAATGCTTCTGTGTAGTTTATATTTGAACATATTCTTTTTTCCACTATTACCCACTTAGCGCTACGAATGTCCAGTTGCATTTTCTACAGACAGAGTGTTTCAAAACAGCTCAATCAAAAGTATGGTTTAACTCTGTTAGCTGAATGCTCAGATCAGAAAGAAGTTTCACAGAATGCTTCTGTGTAGTTTATATTTGAATATATTCCTTTTTCCACTACTACGCTCTTAGCGCTCCAAATGTCCAGTTGCATTTTCTACAGAAAGAGTGTTCAGATCTGCTCAATCAAAAGTATGGTTTAACTCTGTTAGCTGAATGCACAGATCAGAAAGAAGTTTCACCGAATGATTCTGTGTAGTTTATATTTGAAGACATTCCTTTTTCCACTATTACCCTCTTAGCGCTACGAATCTCCACTTGCATTTTCTACAAAAAGAGTGTTTCATAACTGCTCAATCAAAAATATTTTTATCTCTGTTAACTGAATTTACAGATCAGAAATAAGTTTCACAGAATGCATCTGTGTAGTTTTTATTTGAAGATATTCTTTTTCCCAATGTAGGCCTCTTAGCGCTTAGCATGTCCAATTGCAGTTTCTACAGAAAGAGTGTTTCAGAACGGCTCAATCAAAAGTAAGGTTCAACTCTGTTAGTTGAATGCACAGAACAGAAAGAATTTTCACAGAATGCTACTGTGTAGTTTATATTTGAATATATTAATTTTTCCACTATTACCCTCTTAGCGCTCCGAATGTCCACGTGCATTTTCTACAGAAAGAGTGTTCAGAACTGCGCAATCAAAAGTATGGTTTAACTCTGTTAGCTTAATGAACATATCAGAAATAAGTTTCACACAATGCTTCTGTGTAGTTTTTTTTTGAAGATATTATTTTTCCCAATAGAGGCCTCTTAGCGCTCAGAATGTCCAATTGCAGTTTCTACAGAAAGAGTGTTTCAGAAAGGCTCAATCAAAAGTAAGGTTCAACTCTGTTAGTTGAATGCACAGAACAGAAAGAAGTTTCATACAATGCTTCTGTGTAGTTTATATTTGAACATATTCTTTTTTCCACTATTACCCACTTAGCGCTACTAATGTCCAGTTGCATTTTCTACAGACAGAGTGTTTCAAAACTGCTCAATCAAAAGTATGGTTTAACTCTGTTAGCTGAATGCTCAGATCAGAAAGAAGTTTCACAGAATGCTTCTGTGTAGTTTATATTTGAATATATTCCTTTTTCCACTACTACTCTCTTAGCGCTCCAAATGTCCAGTTGCATTTTCTACAGAAAGAGTGTTCAGATCTGCTCAATCAAAAGTATGGTTTAACTCTGTTAGCTGAATGCACAGATCAGAAAGAAGTTTCACAGAATGATTCTGTGTAGTTTATATTTGGAGACATTCCTTTTTCCACTATTACCCTCTTAGCGCTCCGAATCTCCACTTGCATTTTCTACAGAAAGAGTGTTTCAGAACGGCTCAATTAAAACTAAGGTTCAACTCTTTTAGTTGAACAAACAGAACAGAAAGAAGTTTCACACAATTCTTCTGTGTAGTTTTTATTTGTAGACATTCTTTTTCCCAATATAGGCCTGTTAGCGCTCAGATTGTCCAATTGCAGTTTCTACAGAAAGAGTGTTTCAGAACGGCTCAATCAAAAGTAAGGTTCAACTCTGTTAGTTGAATGCACAGAACAGAAAGTAGTTTCATACAGTGCTTCTGTGTAGTTTATATTTGAACATATTCTTTTGTCCACTATTACCCTCTTAGCGCTACGAATGTCCAGTTGCATTTTCTACAGACAGAGTGTTTCAAAACTGCTCAATCAAAAGTATGGTTTAAGTCTGTTAGCTGAATGCTCAGATCAGAAAGAAGTTTCACAGAATGCTTCTGTGTAGTTTATATTTGAATATATTACTTTTTCCACTACTACGCTCTTAGCGCTCCAAATGTCCAGTTGCATTTTCTACAGAAGGAGTGTTCAGATCTGCTCAATCAAAATTATGGTTTAACTCTGTTAGCTGAATGCACAGATCAGAAAGGAGTTTCACCGAATGATTCTGTGTAGTTTATATTTGAAGACATTCCGTTTTCCACTATTACCCTCTTAGCGCTACGAATCTCCACTTGCATTTTCTACAAAAAGAGTGTTTCATAACTGCTCAATCAAAAATATGTTTTATCTCTGTTAACTGAATTTACAGATCAGAAATAAGTTTCACAGAATGCATCTGTGTAGTTTTTATTTGAAGATATTCTTTTTCCCAATGTAGGCCTCTTAGCGCTTAGCATGTCCAATTGCAGTTTCTACAGAAAGAGTGTTTCAGAAAGGCTCAATCAAAAGTAAGGTTCAACTCTGTTAGTTGAATGCACAGAACAGAAAGAATTTTCACAGAATGCTACTGTGTAGTTTATATTTGAATATATTCCTTTTTCCACTATTACCCTCTTAGCGCTCCGAATGTCCACTTGCATTTTCTACAGAAAGAGTGTTCAGAACTGCGCAATCAAAAGTATGGTTTAACTCTGTTAGCTTAATGAACATATCAGAAATAAGTTTCACACAATGCTTCTGTGTAGTTTTTATTTGAAGATATTATTTTTCCCAATCGAGGCCTCTTAGCGCTCAGAATGTCCAATTGCAGTTTCTACAGAAAGAGTGTTTCAGAAAGGCTCAATCAAAAGTAAGGTTCAACTCTGTTAGTTGAATGCACAGAACAGAAAGAAGTTTCATACAATGCTTCTGTGTAGTTTATATTTGAACATATTCTTTTTTCCACTATTACCCACTTAGCGCTACGAATGTCCAGTTGCATTTTCTACAGACAGAGTGTTTCAAAACTGCTCAATCAAAAGTATGGTTTAACTCTGTTAGCTGAATGCTCAGATCAGAAAGAAGTTTCACAGAATGCTTCTGTGTAGTTTATATTTGAATATATACCTTTTTCCACTACTACGCTCTTAGCGCTCCAAATGTCCAGTTGCATTTTCTACAGAAAGAGTGTTCAGATCTGTTCAATCAAAAGTATGGTTTAACTCTGTTAGCTGAATGCACAGATCAGAAAGAAGTTTCACCGAATGATTCTGTGTAGTTTATATTTGAAGACATTCCTTTTTCCACTATTACCCTCTTAGCGCTCAGAATCTCCACTTGCATTTTCTACAAAAAGAGTGTTTCATAACTGCTCAATCAAAAATATGTTTTATCTCTGTTAACTGAATTTACAAATCAGAAATAAGTTTCACAGAATGCATCTGTGTAGTTTTTATTTGAAGATATTCTTTTTCCCAATGTAGGCCTCTTAGCGCTTAGCATGTCCAATTGCAGTTTCTACAGAAAGAGTGTTTCAGAACGGCTCAATCAAAAGTAAGGTTCAACTCTGTTAGTTGAATGCACAGAACAGAAAGAATTTTCACAGAATGCTACTGTGTAGTTTATATTTGAATATATTCCTTTTTCCACTATTACCCTCTTAGCGCTCCGAATGTCCACTTGCATTTTCTACAGAAAGAGTGTTCAGAACTGCGCAATCAAAAGTATGGTTTAACTCTGTTAGCTTAATGAACATATCAGTAATAAGTTTCACACAATGCTTCTGTGTAATTTTTATTTGAAGATATTATTTTTCCCAATAGAGGCCTCTTAGCGCTCAGAATGTCCAATTGCAGTTTCTACAGAAAGAGTGTTTCAGAAAAGCTCAATCAAAAGTAAGGTTCAACTCTGTTAGTTGAATGCACAGAACAGAAAGAAGTTTCATACAATGCTTCTGTGTAGTTTATATTTGAACATATTCTATTTTCCACTATTACCCACTTAGCGCTACGAATGTCCAGTTGCATTTTCTACAGAGAGAGTGTTTCAAAACTGCTCAATCAAAAGTATGGTTTAACTCTGTTAGTTGAATGCTCAGATCAGAAAGAAGTTTCACAGAATGCTTCTGTGTAGTTTATATGTGAATATATTCCTTTTTCCACTACTACTCTCATAGCGCTCCAAATGTCCAGTTGCATTTTCTACAGAAAGAGTGTTCAGATGTGCTCAATCAAAAGTATGGTTTAACACTGTTAGCTGAATGCACAGATCAGAAAGAAGTTTCACAGAATGATTCTGTGTAGTTTATATTTGGAGACATTCCTTTTTCCACTATTACCCTCTTAGCGCTCCGAATCTCCACTTGCATTTTCTACAGAAAGAGTGTTTCAGAACGGCTCAATCAAAACTAAGGTTCAACTCTGTTAGTTGAACAAACAGAACAGAAAGAAGTTTCACACAATTCTTCTGTGTATTTTTTATTTGTAGACATTCTTTTTCCCAATATAGGCCTCTTAGCGCTCAGAATGTCCAATTGCAGTTTCTACAGAAAGAGTGTTTCAGAACGGCTCAATCAAAAGTAAGGTTCAACTCTGTTAGTTGAATGCACAGAACAGAAAGAAGTTTCATACAATGCTTCTGTGTAGTTTATGTTTGAACATATTCTTTTGTCCACTATTACCCACTTAGCACTACGAATGTCCAGTTGCATTTTCTACAGACAGAGTGTTTCAAACCTGCTCAAACAAAAGTATGGTTTAACTCTGTTAGCTGAATGCTCAGATCAGAAAGAAGTTTCACAGAATGCTTCTGTGTAGTTTATATTTGAATATATTCCTTTTTCCACTACTACGCTATTAGCGCTCCAAATGTCCAGTTGCATTTTCTACAGAAAGAGTGTTCAGATCTGCTCAATCAAAAGTATGGTTTAACTCTGTTAGCTGAATGCACAGATCCGAAAGAAGTTTCACCGAATGATTCTGTGTAGTTTATATTTGAAGACATTCCTTTTTCCACTATTACCCTCTTAGCGCTACGAATCTCCACTTGCATTTTCTACTAAAAGAGTGTTTCATAACTGCTCAATCAAAAATATGTTTTATCTCTGTTAACTGAATTTACAGATCAGAAATAAGTTTCACAGAATGCATCTGTGTAGTTTTTATTTGAAGATATTCTTTTTCTCAATGTAGGCCTCTTAGCGCTTAGCATGTCCAATTGCAGTTTCTACAGAAAGAGTGTTTCAGAACGGCTCAATCAAAAGTAAGGTTCAACTCTGTTAGTTGAATGCACAGAACAGAAAGAATTTTCACAGAATGCTACTGTGTAGTTTATATTTGAATATATTCCTTTTTCCACTATTACCCTCTTAGCGCTACGAATGTCCACTTGCATTTTCTACAGAAAGAGTGTTCAGAACTGCGCAATCAAAAGTATGGTTTAACTCTGTTAGCTTAATGAACATATCAGAAATAAGTTTCACACAATGCTTCTGTGTAGTTTTTATTTGAAGATATTATTTTTCCCAATAGAGGCCTCTTAGCGCTCAGAATGTCCAATTGCAGTTTCTACAGAAAGAGTGTTTCAGAAAGGCTCAATCAAAAGTAAGGTTCAACTCTGTTAGTTGAATGCACAGAACAGAAAGAAGTTTCATACAATGCTTCTGTGTAGTTTATATTTGAACATATTCTTTTTTCCACTATTACCCACTTAGCGCTACTAATGTCCAGTTGCATTTTCTACAGACAGAGTGTTTCAAAACTGCTCAATCAAAAGTATGGTTTAACTCTGTTAGCTGAATGCTCAGATCAGAAAGAAGTTTCACAGAATGCTTCTGTGTAGTTTATATTTGAATATATTCCTTTTTCCACTACTACTCTCTTAGCGCTCCAAATGTCCAGTTGCATTTTCTACAGAAAGAGTGTTCAGATCTGCTCAATCAAAAGTATGGTTTAACTCTGTTAGCTGAATGCACAGATCAGAAAGAAGTTTCACAGAATGATTCTGTGTAGTTTATATTTGGAGACATTCCTTTTTCCACTATTACCCTCTTAGCGCTCCGAATCTCCACTTGCATTTTCTACAGAAAGAGTGTTTCAGAACGGCTCAATTAAAACTAAGGTTCAACTCTTTTAGTTGAACAAACAGAACAGAAAGAAGTTTCACACAATTCTTCTGTGTAGTTTTTATTTGTAGACATTCTTTTTCCCAATATAGGCCTGTTAGCGCTCAGATTGTCCAATTGCAGTTTCTACAGAAAGAGTGTTTCAGAACGGCTCAATCAAAAGTAAGGTTCAACTCTGTTAGTTGAATGCACAGAACAGAAAGTAGTTTCATACAGTGCTTCTGTGTAGTTTATATTTGAACATATTCTTTTGTCCACTATTACCCTCTTAGCGCTACGAATGTCCAGTTGCATTTTCTACAGACAGAGTGTTTCAAAACTGCTCAATCAAAAGTATGGTTTAAGTCTGTTAGCTGAATGCTCAGATCAGAAAGAAGTTTCACAGAATGCTTCTGTGTAGTTTATATTTGAATATATTACTTTTTCCACTACTACGCTCTTAGCGCTCCAAATGTCCAGTTGCATTTTCTACAGAAGGAGTGTTCAGATCTGCTCAATCAAAATTATGGTTTAACTCTGTTAGCTGAATGCACAGATCAGAAAGGAGTTTCACCGAATGATTCTGTGTAGTTTATATTTGAAGACATTCCGTTTTCCACTATTACCCTCTTAGCGCTACGAATCTCCACTTGCATTTTCTACAAAAAGAGTGTTTCATAACTGCTCAATCAAAAATATGTTTTATCTCTGTTAACTGAATTTACAGATCAGAAATAAGTTTCACAGAATGCATCTGTGTAGTTTTTATTTGAAGATATTCTTTTTCCCAATGTAGGCCTCTTAGCGCTTAGCATGTCCAATTGCAGTTTCTACAGAAAGAGTGTTTCAGAAAGGCTCAATCAAAAGTAAGGTTCAACTCTGTTAGTTGAATGCACAGAACAGAAAGAATTTTCACAGAATGCTACTGTGTAGTTTATATTTGAATATATTCCTTTTTCCACTATTACCCTCTTAGCGCTCCGAATGTCCACTTGCATTTTCTACAGAAAGAGTGTTCAGAACTGCGCAATCAAAAGTATGGTTTAACTCTGTTAGCTTAATGAACATATCAGAAATAAGTTTCACACAATGCTTCTGTGTAGTTTTTATTTGAAGATATTATTTTTCCCAATCGAGGCCTCTTAGCGCTCAGAATGTCCAATTGCAGTTTCTACAGAAAGAGTGTTTCAGAAAGGCTCAATCAAAAGTAAGGTTCAACTCTGTTAGTTGAATGCACAGAACAGAAAGAAGTTTCATACAATGCTTCTGTGTAGTTTATATTTGAACATATTCTTTTTTCCACTATTACCCACTTAGCGCTACGAATGTCCAGTTGCATTTTCTACAGACAGAGTGTTTCAAAACTGCTCAATCAAAAGTATGGTTTAACTCTGTTAGCTGAATGCTCAGATCAGAAAGAAGTTTCACAGAATGCTTCTGTGTAGTTTATATTTGAATATATACCTTTTTCCACTACTACGCTCTTAGCGCTCCAAATGTCCAGTTGCATTTTCTACAGAAAGAGTGTTCAGATCTGTTCAATCAAAAGTATGGTTTAACTCTGTTAGCTGAATGCACAGATCAGAAAGAAGTTTCACCGAATGATTCTGTGTAGTTTATATTTGAAGACATTCCTTTTTCCACTATTACCCTCTTAGCGCTCAGAATCTCCACTTGCATTTTCTACAAAAAGAGTGTTTCATAACTGCTCAATCAAAAATATGTTTTATCTCTGTTAACTGAATTTACAAATCAGAAATAAGTTTCACAGAATGCATCTGTGTAGTTTTTATTTGAAGATATTCTTTTTCCCAATGTAGGCCTCTTAGCGCTTAGCATGTCCAATTGCAGTTTCTACAGAAAGAGTGTTTCAGAACGGCTCAATCAAAAGTAAGGTTCAACTCTGTTAGTTGAATGCACAGAACAGAAAGAATTTTCACAGAATGCTACTGTGTAGTTTATATTTGAATATATTCCTTTTTCCACTATTACCCTCTTAGCGCTCCGAATGTCCACTTGCATTTTCTACAGAAAGAGTGTTCAGAACTGCGCAATCAAAAGTATGGTTTAACTCTGTTAGCTTAATGAACATATCAGTAATAAGTTTCACACAATGCTTCTGTGTAATTTTTATTTGAAGATATTATTTTTCCCAATAGAGGCCTCTTAGCGCTCAGAATGTCCAATTGCAGTTTCTACAGAAAGAGTGTTTCAGAAAAGCTCAATCAAAAGTAAGGTTCAACTCTGTTAGTTGAATGCACAGAACAGAAAGAAGTTTCATACAATGCTTCTGTGTAGTTTATATTTGAACATATTCTATTTTCCACTATTACCCACTTAGCGCTACGAATGTCCAGTTGCATTTTCTACAGAGAGAGTGTTTCAAAACTGCTCAATCAAAAGTATGGTTTAACTCTGTTAGTTGAATGCTCAGATCAGAAAGAAGTTTCACAGAATGCTTCTGTGTAGTTTATATGTGAATATATTCCTTTTTCCACTACTACTCTCATAGCGCTCCAAATGTCCAGTTGCATTTTCTACAGAAAGAGTGTTCAGATGTGCTCAATCAAAAGTATGGTTTAACACTGTTAGCTGAATGCACAGATCAGAAAGAAGTTTCACAGAATGATTCTGTGTAGTTTATATTTGGAGACATTCCTTTTTCCACTATTACCCTCTTAGCGCTCCGAATCTCCACTTGCATTTTCTACAGAAAGAGTGTTTCAGAACGGCTCAATCAAAACTAAGGTTCAACTCTGTTAGTTGAACAAACAGAACAGAAAGAAGTTTCACACAATTCTTCTGTGTATTTTTTATTTGTAGACATTCTTTTTCCCAATATAGGCCTCTTAGCGCTCAGAATGTCCAATTGCAGTTTCTACAGAAAGAGTGTTTCAGAACGGCTCAATCAAAAGTAAGGTTCAACTCTGTTAGTTGAATGCACAGAACAGAAAGAAGTTTCATACAATGCTTCTGTGTAGTTTATGTTTGAACATATTCTTTTGTCCACTATTACCCACTTAGCACTACGAATGTCCAGTTGCATTTTCTACAGACAGAGTGTTTCAAACCTGCTCAAACAAAAGTATGGTTTAACTCTGTTAGCTGAATGCTCAGATCAGAAAGAAGTTTCACAGAATGCTTCTGTGTAGTTTATATTTGAATATATTCCTTTTTCCACTACTACGCTATTAGCGCTCCAAATGTCCAGTTGCATTTTCTACAGAAAGAGTGTTCAGATCTGCTCAATCAAAAGTATGGTTTAACTCTGTTAGCTGAATGCACAGATCCGAAAGAAGTTTCACCGAATGATTCTGTGTAGTTTATATTTGAAGACATTCCTTTTTCCACTATTACCCTCTTAGCGCTACGAATCTCCACTTGCATTTTCTACTAAAAGAGTGTTTCATAACTGCTCAATCAAAAATATGTTTTATCTCTGTTAACTGAATTTACAGATCAGAAATAAGTTTCACAGAATGCATCTGTGTAGTTTTTATTTGAAGATATTCTTTTTCTCAATGTAGGCCTCTTAGCGCTTAGCATGTCCAATTGCAGTTTCTACAGAAAGAGTGTTTCAGAACGGCTCAATCAAAAGTAAGGTTCAACTCTGTTAGTTGAATGCACAGAACAGAAAGAATTTTCACAGAATGCTACTGTGTAGTTTATATTTGAATATATTCCTTTTTCCACTATTACCCTCTTAGCGCTACGAATGTCCACTTGCATTTTCTACAGAAAGAGTGTTCAGAACTGCGCAATCAAAAGTATGGTTTAACTCTGTTAGCTTAATGAACATATCAGAAATAAGTTTCACACAATGCTTCTGTGTAGTTTTTATTTGAAGATATTATTTTTCCCAATAGAGGCCTCTTAGCGCTCAGAATGTCCAATTGCAGTTTCTACAGAAAGAGTGTTTCAGAAAGGCTCAATCAAAAGTAAGGTTCAACTCTGTTAGTTGAATGCACAGAACAGAAAGAAGTTTCATACAATGCTTCTGTGTAGTTTATATTTGAACATATTCTTTTTTCCACTATTACCCACTTAGCGCTACGAATGTCCAGTTGCATTTTCTACAGACAGAGTGTTTCAAAACTGCTCAATCAAAAGTATGGTTTAACTCTGTTAGCTGAATGCTCAGATCAGAAAGAAGTTTCACAGAATGCTTCTGTGTAGTTTATATTTGAATATATTCCTTTTTCCACTACTACGCTCTTAGCGCTCCAAATGTCCAGTTGCATTTTCTACAGAAAGAGTGTTCAGATCTGCTCAATCAAAAGTATGGTTTAACTCTGTTAGCTGAATGCACAGATCAGAAAGAAGTTTCACCGAATGATTCTGTGTAGTTTATATTTGAAGACATTCCTTTTTCCACTATTACCCTCTTAGCGCTCCGAATCTCCACTTGCGTTTTCTACAAAAAGAGTGTTTCATAACTGCTCAATCAAAAATATGTTTTATCTCTGTTAACTGAATTTACAGATCAGAAATAAGTTTCACAGAATGCATCTGTGTAGTTTTTATTTGAAGATATTCTTTTTCCCAATGTAGGCCTCTTAGCGCTTAGCATGTCCAATTGCAGTTTCTACAGAAAGAGTGTTTCAGAACGGCTCAATCAAAAGTAAGGTTCAACTCTGTTAGTTGAATGCACAGAACAGAAAGAATTTTCACAGAATGCTACTGTGTAGTTTATATTTGAATATATTCCTTTTTCCACTATTACCCTCTTAGCGCTCCGAGTGTCCACTTGCATTTTCTACAGAAAGAGTGTTCAGAACTGCGCAATCAAAAGTATGGTTTAACTCTGTTAGCTTAATGAACATATCAGAAATAAGTTTCACACAATGCTTCTGTGTAGTTTTTATTTGAAGATATTATTTTTCCCAATAGAGGCCTCTTAGCGCTCAGAATGTCCAATTGCAGTTTCTACAGAAAGAGTGTTTCAGAAAGGCTCAATCAAAAGTAAGGTTCAACCCTGTTAGTTGAATGCAGAGAACAGAAAGAAGTTTCATACAATGCTTCTGTGTAGTTTATATTTGAACATATTCTTTTTTCCACTATTACCCACTTAGCGCTACGAATGTCCAGTTGCATTTTCTACAGACAGAGTGTTTCAAAACTGCTCAATCAAATGTATGGTTTAACTCTGTTAGCTGAATGCTCAGATCAGAAAGAAGTTTCACAGAATGCTTCTGTGTAGTTTATATTTGAATATATTCCTTTTTCCACTACTACTCTCTTAGCGCTCGAAATGTCCAGTTGCATTTTCTACAGAAAGAGTGTTCAGATCTGCTCAATCAAAAGTATGGTTTAACTCTGTTAGCTGAATGCACAGACCAGAAAGAAGTTTCACAGAATGATTCTGTGTAGTTTATATTTGGAGACATTCCTTTTTCCACTATTACCCTCTTAGCTCTCCGAATCTCCACTTGAATTTTCTACAGAAAGAGTGATTCAGAACGGCTCAATCAAAACTAAGGTTCAACTCTTTTAGTTGAACAAACAGAACAGAAAGATGTTTCACACAATTCTTCTGTGTAGTTTTTATTTGTAGACATTCTTTTTCCCAATATAGGCCTCTTAGCGCTCAGAATGTCCAATTGCAGTTTCTACAGAAAGAGTGTTTCAGAAAGGCTCAATCAAAAGTAAGGTTCAAGTCTGTTAGTTGAATGCAAATAACAGAAAGAAGTTTCATACAATGCTTCTGTGTAGTTTATATTTGAACATATTCTTTTTTCCACTATTACCCACTTAGCGCTACGAATGTCCAGTTGCATTTCCTACAGACAGAGTGTTTCAAAACTGCTCAATCAAAAGTATGGTTTAACTCTGTTAGCTGAATGCTCAGATCAGAAAGAAGTTTCACAGAATGCTTCTGTGTAGTTTATATTTGAATATATTCCTTTTTCCACTACTACGCTCTTAGCGCTCCAAATGTCCAGTTGCATTTTCTACAGAAAGAGTGTTCAGATCTGCTCAATCAAAAGTATGGTTTAACTCTGTTAGCTGAATGCACAGATCAGAAAGAAGTTTCACCGAATGATTCTGTGTAGTTTATATTTGAAGACATTCCTTTTTCCACTATTACCCACTTAGCGCTCCAAATCTCCTCTTGCATTTTCTACAAAAAGAGTGTTTCATAACTGCTCAATCAAAAATATGTTTAATCTCTGTTAACTGAATTTACAGATCAGAAATAAGTTTCACAGAATGCATCTGTGTAGTTTTTATTTGAAGATATTCTTTTTCCCAATGTAGGCCTCTTGGCGCTTAGCATGTCCAATTGCAGTTTCTACAGAAAGAGTTTTTCAGAACGGCTCAATCAAAAGTAAGGTTCAACTCTGTTAGTTGAATGCACAGAACAGAAAGAATTTTCACAGAATGCTACTGTGTAGTTTATATTTGAATATATTCCTTTTTCCACTATTACCCTCTTAGCGCTCCGAATGTCCGCTTGCATTTTCTACAGAAAGAGTGTTCAGAACTGCGCAATCAAAAGTATGGTTTAACTCTGTTAGCTTAATGAACATATCAGAAATAAGTTTCACACAATGCTTCTGTGTAGTTTTTATTTGAAGATATTATTTTTCCCAATAGAGGCCTCTTAGCGCTCAGAATGTCCAATTGCAGTTTCTACAGAAAGAGTGTTTCAGAAAGGCTCAATCAAAAGTAAGGTTCAACTCTGTTAGTTGAATGCACAGAACAGAAAGAAGTTTCATACAATGCTTCTGTGCAGTTTATATTTGAACATATTCTTTTTTCCACTATTACCCACTTAGCGCTACGAATGTCCAGTTGCATTTTCTACAGACAGAGTGTTTCAAAACTGCTCAATCAAAAGTATGGTTTAACTCTGTTAGCTGAATGCTCAGATCAGAAAGAAGTTTCACAGAATGCTTCTGTGTAGTTTATATTTGAATATATTCCTTTTTCCACTACTACTCTCTTAGCGCTCCAAATGTCCAGTTGCATTTTCTACAGAAAGAGTGTTCAGATCTGCTCAATCAAAAGTATGGTTTAACTCTGTTAGCTGAATGCACAGATCAGAAAGAAGTTTCACAGAATGATTCCGTGTAGTTTATATTTGGAGACATTCCTTTTTCCACTATTATCCTCTTAGCGCTCCGAATCTCCACTTGCATTTTCTACAGAAAGAGTGTTTCAGAACGGCTCAATCAAAACTAAGGTTCAACTCTTTTAGTTGAACAAACAGAACAGAAAGTTGTTTCACACAATTCTTCTGTGTTGTTTTTATTTGTAGACATTCTTTTTCCCAATATAGGCCTCTTAGCGCTCAGAATGTCCAATTGCAGTTTCTACAGAAAGAGTGTTTCACAACGGCTCAATCAAAAGTAAGGTTCAACTCTGTTAGTTGAATGCACAGAACAGAAAGAAGTTTCATACAATGCTTCTGTGTAGTTTATATTTGAACATATTCTTTTTTCCACTATTACCCACTTAGCGCTACGAATGTCCAGTTGCATTTTCTACAGACAGAGTGTTTCAAAACTGCTCAATCAAAAGTATGGTTTAACTCTGTTAGCTGAATGCTCAGATCAGAAAGAAGTTTCACAGAATGCTTCTGTGTAGTTTATATTTGAATATATTCCTTTTTCCACTACTACGCTCTTAGCGCTCCAAATGTCCAGTTGCATTTTCTACAGAAAGAGTGTTCAGATCTGCTCAATCAAACTATGGTTTAACTCTGTTAGCTGAGTGCACAGATCAGAAAGAAGTTTCACCGAATGATTCTGTGTAGTTTATATTTGAAGACATTCCTTTTTGCACTATTACCCTCTTAGCGCTCCGAATCTCCACTTGCATTTTCTACCAAAAGGGTGTTTCATAACTGCTCAATCAAAAATATGTTTTATCTCTGTTAACTGAATTTACAGATCAGAAATAAGTTTCACAGAATGCATCTGTGTAGTTTTTATTTGAAGATATTCTTTTTCCCAATGTAGGCCTCTCAGCGCTTAGCATGTCCAATTGCAGTTTCTACAGAAAGAGTGTTTCAGAACGGCTCAATCAAAAGTAAGGTTCAACTCTGTTAGTTGAATGCACAGAACAGAAAGAATTTTCACAGAATGCTACTGTGTAGTTTATATTTGAATATATTCCTTTTTCCACTATTACCCTCTTAGCGCTCCGAATGTCCACTAGCATTTTCTACAGAAAGAGTGTTCAGAACTTCGCAATCAAAAGTATGGTTTAACTCTGTTAGCTTAATGAACATATCAGAAATAAGTTTCACACAATGCTTCTGTGTAGTTTTTATTTGAAGATATTATTTTTCCCAATAGAGGCCTCTTAGCGCTCAGAATGTCCAATTGCAGTTTCTACAGAAAGAGTGTTTCAGAAAGGCTCAATCAAAAGTAAGGTTCAACTCTGTTAGTTGAATGCACAGAACAGAAAGTAGTTTCATACAATGCTTCTGTGTAGTTTATATTTGAACATATTCTTTTTTCCACTATTTCCCACTTAGCGCTACGAATGTCCAGTTGCATTTTCTACAGACAGAGGGTTTCAAAACTGCTCAATCAAAAGTATGGTTTAACTCTGTTAGCTGAATGCACAAATCAGAAAGAAGTTTCACCGAATGATTCTGTGTAGTTTATATTTGAAGACATTCCTTTTTCCACTATTACCCTCTTAGCGCTCCGAATCTCCACTTGCATTTTCTACAAAAAGAGTGTTTCATAACTGCTCAATCAAAAATATGTTTTATCTCTGTCAACTGAATTTACAGATCAGAAATAAGTTTCACAGAATGCATCTGTGTAGTTTTTATTTGAAGATATTCTTTTTCCCAATGTAGGCCTCTTAGCGCTTAGCATGTCCAATTGCAGTTTCTACAGAAAGAGTGTTTCAGAACGGCTCAATCAAAAGTAAGGTTCAACTCTGTTAGTTGAATGCACAGAACAGAAAGAATTTTCACAGAATGCTACTGTGTAGTTTATATTTGAATATATTCCTTTTTCCACTACTACCCTCTTAGCGCTCCGAATGTCCACTTGCATTTTCTACAGAAAGAGTGTTCAGAACTGCGCAATCAAAAGTATGGTTTAACTCTGTTAGCTTAATGAACATATCAGAAATAAGTTTCAAACAATGCTTCTGTGTAGTTTTTATTTGAAGATATTATTTTTCCCAATAGAGGCCTCTTAGCGCTCAGAATGTCCAATTGCAGTTTCTACAGAAAGAGAGTTTCAGAAAGGCTCAATCAAAAGTAAGGTTCAACTCTGTTAGTTGAATGCACAGAACAGAAAGAAGTTTCATACAATGCTTCTGTGTAGTTTATATTTGAACATATTCTTTTTTCCACTATTACCAACTTAGCGCTACGAATGTCCAGTTGCATTTTCTACAGACAGAGTGTTTCAAAACTGCTCAATCAAAAGTATGGTTTAACTCTGTTAGCTGAATGCTCAGATCAGAAAGAAGTTTCACAGAATGCTTCTGTGTAGTTTATATTTGAATATATTCCTTTTTCCACTACTACTCTCTTAGCGCTCCAAATGTCCAGTTGCATTTTCTACAGAAAGAGTGTTCAGATCTGCTCAATCAAAAGTATGGTTTAACTCTGTTAGCTGAATGCACAGATCAGAAAGAAGTTTCAAAGAATGATTCTGTGTAGTTTATATTTGGAGACATTCCTTATTCCACTATTACCCTCTTAGCGCTCCGAATCTCCACTTGCATTTTCTACAGAAAGAGTGTTTCAGAACGGCTCAATCAAAACTAAGTTTCAACTCTTTTAGTTGAACAAACAGAACAGAAAGAAGTTTCACACAATTCTTCTGTGTAGTTTTTATTTGTAGACATTCTTTTTCCCAATATAGGCCTCCTAGCGCTCAGAATGTCCAATTGCAGTTTCTACAGAAATAGTGTTTCAGAACGGCTCAATCAAAAGTAAGGTTCAACTCTGTTAGTTGAATGCACAGAACAGAAAGAAGTTTCATACAATGCTTCTGTGTAGTTTATATTTGAACATATTCTTTTTTCCACTATTACCCACTTAGCGCTACGAATGTCCAGTTGCGTTTTCTACAGACAGAGTGTTTCAAAACTGCTCAATCAAAAGTATGGTTTAACTCTGTTAGCTGAATGCTCAGATCAGAAAGAAGTTTCACAGAATGCTTCTGTGTAGTTTATATTTGAATATATTCCTTTTTCCACTACTACGCTCTTAGCGCTCCAAATGTCCAGTTGCATTTTCTACAGAAAGAGTGTTCAGATCTGCTCAATCAAAAGTATGGTTTAACTCTGTTAGCTGAATGCACAGATCAGAAAGAAGTTTCACCGAATGAATCTGTGTAGTTTATATTTGAAGACATTCCTTTTTCCACTATTACCCACTTAGCGCTCCGAATCTCCACTTGCATTTTCTACAAAAAGAGTGTTTCATAACTGCTCAATCAAAAATATGTTTTATCTCTGTTAACTGAATTTACAGATCAGAAATAAGTTTCACAGAATGCATCTGTGTAGTTTTTATTTGAAGATATTCTTTTTCCCAATGTAGGCCTCTTAGCGCTTAGCATGACCTATTGCAGTTTCTACAGAAAGAGTGTTTCAGAACGGCTCAATCAAAAGTAAGGTTCAAATCTGTTAGTTGAATGCACAGAACAGAAAGAATTTTCACAGAATGCTACTATGTAGTTTATATTTGAATATATTCCTTTTTCCACTATTACCCACTTAGCGCTCCGAATCTCCACTTGCATTTTCTACAGAAAGAGTGTTTCAGAACGGCTCAATCAATACTAAGGTTCAACTCTTTTAGTTGAACAAACAGAACAGAAAGAAGTTTCACACAATTCTTCTGTGTAGTTTTTATTTGTAGACATTCTTTTTCCCAATATAGGCCTCTTAGCGCTCAGAATGTCCAATTGCAGTTTCTACAGAAAGAGTGTTTCAGAACGGCTCAATCAAAAGTAAGGTTCAACTCTGTTAGTTGAATGCACAGAACAGAAAGAAGTTTCATACAATGCTTCTGTGTAGTTTATATTTGAACATATTCTTTTTTCCACTATTACCCACTTAGCGCTACGAATGTCCAGTTGCATTTTCTACAGACAGAGTGTTTCAAAACTGCTCAATCAAAAGTATGGTTTAACTCTGTTAGCTGAATGCTCAGATCAGAAAGAAGTTTCACAGAATGCTTCTGTGTAGTTTATATTTGAATATATTCCTTTTTCCACTACTACGCTCTTAGCGCTCCAAATGTCCAGTTGCATTTTCTACAGAAAGAGTGTTCAGATCTGCTCAATCAAACTATGGTTTAACTCTGTTAGCTGAGTGCACAGATCAGAAAGAAGTTTCACCGAATGATTCTGTGTAGTTTATATTTGAAGACATTCCTTTTTGCACTATTACCCTCTTAGCGCTCCGAATCTCCACTTGCATTTTCTACCAAAAGGGTGTTTCATAACTGCTCAATCAAAAATATGTTTTATCTCTGTTAACTGAATTTACAGATCAGAAATAAGTTTCACAGAATGCATCTGTGTAGTTTTTATTTGAAGATATTCTTTTTCCCAATGTAGGCCTCTCAGCGCTTAGCATGTCCAATTGCAGTTTCTACAGAAAGAGTGTTTCAGAACGGCTCAATCAAAAGTAAGGTTCAACTCTGTTAGTTGAATGCACAGAACAGAAAGAATTTTCACAGAATGCTACTGTGTAGTTTATATTTGAATATATTCCTTTTTCCACTATTACCCTCTTAGCGCTCCGAATGTCCACTAGCATTTTCTACAGAAAGAGTGTTCAGAACTGCGCAATCAAAAGTATGGTTTAACTCTGTTAGCTTAATGAACATATCAGAAATAAGTTTCACACAATGCTTCTGTGTAGTTTTTATTTGAAGATATTATTTTTCCCAATAGAGGCCTCTTAGCGCTCAGAATGTCCAATTGCAGTTTCTACAGAAAGAGTGTTTCAGAAAGGCTCAATCAAAAGTAAGGTTCAACTCTGTTAGTTGAATGCACAGAACAGAAAGTAGTTTCATACAATGCTTCTGTGTAGTTTATATTTGAACATATTCTTTTTTCCACTATTTCCCACTTAGCGCTACGAATGTCCAGTTGCATTTTCTACAGACAGAGGGTTTCAAAACTGCTCAATCAAAAGTATGGTTTAACTCTGTTAGCTGAATGCACAAATCAGAAAGAAGTTTCACCGAATGATTCTGTGTAGTTTATATTTGAAGACATTCCTTTTTCCACTATTACCCTCTTAGCGCTCCGAATCTCCACTTGCATTTTCTACAAAAAGAGTGTTTCATAACTGCTCAATCAAAAATATGTTTTATCTCTGTCAACTGAATTTACAGATCAGAAATAAGTTTCACAGAATGCATCTGTGTAGTTTTTATTTGAAGATATTCTTTTTCCCAATGTAGGCCTCTTAGCGCTTAGCATGTCCAATTGCAGTTTCTACAGAAAGAGTGTTTCAGAACGGCTCAATCAAAAGTAAGGTTCAACTCTGTTAGTTGAATGCACAGAACAGAAAGAATTTTCACAGAATGCTACTGTGTAGTTTATATTTGAATATATTCCTTTTTCCACTACTACCCTCTTAGCGCTCCGAATGTCCACTTGCATTTTCTACAGAAAGAGTGTTCAGAACTGCGCAATCAAAAGTATGGTTTAACTCTGTTAGCTTAATGAACATATCAGAAATAAGTTTCAAACAATGCTTCTGTGTAGTTTTTATTTGAAGATATTATTTTTCCCAATAGAGGCCTCTTAGCGCTCAGAATGTCCAATTGCAGTTTCTACAGAAAGAGAGTTTCAGAAAGGCTCAATCAAAAGTAAGGTTCAACTCTGTTAGTTGAATGCACAGAACAGAAAGAAGTTTCATACAATGCTTCTGTGTAGTTTATATTTGAACATATTCTTTTTTCCACTATTACCAACTTAGCGCTACGAATGTCCAGTTGCATTTTCTACAGACAGAGTGTTTCAAAACTGCTCAATCAAAAGTATGGTTTAACTCTGTTAGCTGAATGCTCAGATCAGAAAGAAGTTTCACAGAATGCTTCTGTGTAGTTTATATTTGAATATATTCCTTTTTCCACTACTACTCTCTTAGCGCTCCAAATGTCCAGTTGCATTTTCTACAGAAAGAGTGTTCAGATCTGCTCAATCAAAAGTATGGTTTAACTCTGTTAGCTGAATGCACAGATCAGAAAGAAGTTTCAAAGAATGATTCTGTGTAGTTTATATTTGGAGACATTCCTTATTCCACTATTACCCTCTTAGCGCTCCGAATCTCCACTTGCATTTTCTACAGAAAGAGTGTTTCAGAACGGCTCAATCAAAACTAAGTTTCAACTCTTTTAGTTGAACAAACAGAACAGAAAGAAGTTTCACACAATTCTTCTGTGTAGTTTTTATTTGTAGACATTCTTTTTCCCAATATAGGCCTCCTAGCGCTCAGAATGTCCAATTGCAGTTTCTACAGAAATAGTGTTTCAGAACGGCTCAATCAAAAGTAAGGTTCAACTCTGTTAGTTGAATGCACAGAACAGAAAGAAGTTTCATACAATGCTTCTGTGTAGTTTATATTTGAACATATTCTTTTTTCCACTATTACCCACTTAGCGCTACGAATGTCCAGTTGCGTTTTCTACAGACAGAGTGTTTCAAAACTGCTCAATCAAAAGTATGGTTTAACTCTGTTAGCTGAATGCTCAGATCAGAAAGAAGTTTCACAGAATGCTTCTGTGTAGTTTATATTTGAATATATTCCTTTTTCCACTACTACGCTCTTAGCGCTCCAAATGTCCAGTTGCATTTTCTACAGAAAGAGTGTTCAGATCTGCTCAATCAAAAGTATGGTTTAACTCTGTTAGCTGAATGCACAGATCAGAAAGAAGTTTCACCGAATGAATCTGTGTAGTTTATATTTGAAGACATTCCTTTTTCCACTATTACCCACTTAGCGCTCCGAATCTCCACTTGCATTTTCTACAAAAAGAGTGTTTCATAACTGCTCAATCAAAAATATGTTTTATCTCTGTTAACTGAATTTACAGATCAGAAATAAGTTTCACAGAATGCATCTGTGTAGTTTTTATTTGAAGATATTCTTTTTCCCAATGTAGGCCTCTTAGCGCTTAGCATGACCTATTGCAGTTTCTACAGAAAGAGTGTTTCAGAACGGCTCAATCAAAAGTAAGGTTCAAATCTGTTAGTTGAATGCACAGAACAGAAAGAATTTTCACAGAATGCTACTATGTAGTTTATATTTGAATATATTCCTTTTTCCACTATTACCCACTTAGCGCTCCGAATCTCCACTTGCATTTTCTACAGAAAGAGTGTTTCAGAACGGCTCAATCAATACTAAGGTTCAACTCTTTTAGTTGAACAAACAGAACAGAAAGAAGTTTCACACAATTCTTCTGTGTAGTTTTTATTTGTAGACATTCTTTTTCCCAATATAGGCCTCTTAGCGCTCAGAATGTCCAATTGCAGTTTCTACAGAAAGAGTGTTTCAGAACGGCTCAATCAAAAGTAAGGTTCAACTCTGTTAGTTGAATGCACAGAACAGAAAGAAGTTTCATACAATGCTTCTGTGTAGTTTATATTTGAACATATTCTTTTTTCCACTATTACCCACTTAGCGCTACGAATGTCCAGTTGCATTTTCTACAGACAGAGTGTTTCAAAACTGCTCAATCAAAAGTATGGTTTAACTCTGTTAGCTGAATGCTCAGATCAGAAAGAAGTTTCACAGAATGCTTCTGTGTAGTTTATATTTGAATATATTACTTTTTCCACTACTACGCTCTTAGCGCTCCAAATGTCCAGTTGCATTTTCTACAGAAAGAGTGTTCAGATCTGCTCAATCAAAAATATGGTTTAACTCTGTTAGCTGAATGCACAGATCAGAAAGAAGTTTCACCGAATGATTCTGTGTAGTTTATATTTGAAGACATTCCTTTTTCCACTATTACCCTCTTAGCGCTCCGAATCTCCACTTGCATTTTCTACAAAAAGGGTGTTTCATAACTGCTCAATCAAAAATATGTTTTGTCTCTGTTAACTGAATTTACAGATCAGAAATAAGTTTCACAGAATGCATCTGTGTAGTTTTTATTTGAAGATATTCTTTTTCCCAATGTAGGCCTCTTAGCGCTTAGCATGTCCAATTGCAGTTTCTACAGAAAGAGTGTTTCAGAACGGCTCAATCAAAAGTAAGGTTCAACTCTGTTAGTTGAATGCACAGAACAGAAAGAATTTTCACAGAATGCTACTGTGTAGTTTATATTTGAATATTTTCCTTTTTCCACTATTACCCTCTTAGCGCTCCGAATGTCCACTTGCATTTTCTACAGAAAGAGTGTTCAGAACTGCGCAATCAAAAGTATGGTTTAACTCTGTTAGCTTAATGAACATATCAGAAATAAGTTTCACACAATGCTTCTGTGTAGTTTTTATTTGAAGATATTATTTTTCCCAATAGAGGCCTCTTAGCGCTCAGAATATCCAATTGCAGTTTCTACAGAAAGAGTGTTTCAGAAAGGCTCAATCATAAGTAAGGTTCAACTCTGTTAGTTGAATGCACAGAACAGAAAGAAGTTTCATACAATGCTTCTGTGTAGTTTATATTTGAACATATTCTTTTTTCCACTATTACCCACTTAGCGCTACGAATGTCCAGTTGCATTTTCTACAGACAGATTGTTTCAAAACTGCTCAATCAAAAGTATGGTTTAACTCTGTTAGCTGAATGCTCAGATCAGAAATAAGTTTCACAGAATGCTTCTGTGTAGTGTATATTTGAATATATTCCTTTTTCCACTACTACGCTCTTAGTGCTCCAAATGTCCAGTTGCATTTTCTACAGAAAGAGTGTTCAGATCTGCTCAATCAAAAATATGGTTTAACTTTGTTAGCTGAATGCACAGATCAGAAAGAAGTTTCACCGAATGATTCTGTGTAGTTTATATTTGAAGACATTCCTTTTTCCACTATTACCCTCTTAGCGCTCCGAATCTCCACTTGCATTTTCTACAAAAAGAGTGTTTCATAACTGCTCAATTAAAAATATGTTTTATCTCTGTTAACTGAATTTACAGATCAGAAATAAGTTTCACAGAATGCATCTGTGCAGTTTTAATTTGAAGATATTTTTTTCCCAATGTAGGCCTCTTAGCGCTTAGCATGTCCAATTGCAGTTTCTACAGAAAGAGAGTTTCAGAACGGCTCAATCAAAAGTAAGGTTCAACTCTGTTAGTTGAATGCACAGAACAGAAAGAATTTTCACAGAATGCTACTGTGTAGTTTATATTTGAATATATTCCTTTTTCCACTATTACCCTCTTAGCGCTCCGAATGTCCACTTGCATTTTCTACAGAAAGAGTGTTCAGAACTGCGCAATCAAAAGTATGTTTTAACTCTGTTAGCTTAATGAACATATCAGAAATAAGTTTCACACAATGCTTCTGTGTAGTTTTTATTTGAAGATATTATTTTTCCCAATAGAGGCCTCTTAGCGCTCAGAATGTCCAATTGCAGTTTCTACAGAAAGAGTGTTTCAGAAAGGCTCAATCATAAGTAAGGTTCAACTCTGTTAGTTGAATGCACAGAACAGAAAGAAGTTTCATACAATGATTCTGTGTAGTTTATATTTGAACATATTCTTTTTTCCACTATTAAACACTTAGCGCTACGAATGTCCAGTTGCATTTTCTACAGACAGAGTGTTTCAAAACTGCTCAATCAATAGTATGGTTTAACTCTGTTAGCTGAATGCTCAGATCAGAAAGAAGTTTCACAGAATGCTTCTGTGTAGTTTATATTTGAATATATTCCTTTTTCCACTACTACTCTCTTAGCGCTCCAAATGTCCAGTTGCATTTTCTACAGAAAGAGTGTTCAGATCTGCTCAATCAAAAGTATGGTTTAACTCTGTTAGCTGAATGCACAGATCAGAAAGAAGTTTCACAGAATGATTCTGTGTAGTTTATATTTGGAGACATTCCTTTTTCCACTATTACCCTCTTAGCGCTCCGAAACTCCACTTGCATTTTCTACAGAAAGAGTGTTTCAGAACGGCTCAATCAAAACTAAGGTTCAACTCTTTTAGTTGAACAAACAGAACAGAAAGAAGTTTCACACAATTCTTCTGTGTAGTTTTTATTTGTAGACATTCTTTTTCCCAATATAGGCCTCCTAGCGCTCAGAATGTCCAATTGCAGTTTCTACAGAAAGAGTGTTTCAGAACGGCTCAATCAAAAGTAAGGTTCAACTCTGTTAGTTGAATGCACAGAACAGAAAGAAGTTTCATACAATGCTTCTCTGTAGTTTATATTTGAACATATTCTTTTTTCCACTATTACCCACTTAGCGCTACGAATGTCCAGTTGCATTTTCTAGAGACAGAGTGTTTCAAAACTGCTCAATCAAAAGTATGGTTTAACTCTGTTAGCTGAATGCTCAGATCAGAAAGAAGTTTCACAGAATGCTTCTGTGTAGTTTATATTTGAATATATTCCTTTTTCCACTACTACGCTCTTAGCGCTCCAAATGTCCAGTTGCATTTTCTACAGAAAGAGTGTTCAGATCTGCTCAATCAAAAGTATGGTTTAACTCTGTTAGCTGAATGCACAGATCAGAAAGAAGTTTCACCGAATGATTCTGTGTAGTTTATAATTGAAGACATTCCTTTTTCCACTATTACCCTCTTAGCGCTCCGAATCTCCACTTGCGTTTTCTACAAAAAGAGTGTTTCATAACTGCTCAATCAAAAATATGTTTAATCTCTGTTAACTGAATTTACAGATCAGAAATAAGTTTCACAGAATGCATCTGTGTAGTTTTTATTTGAAGATATTCTTTTTCCCAATGTAGGCCTCTTAGCGCTTATCATGTCCAATTGCAGTTTCTACAGAAAGATTTTTCCAGAACGGCTCAATCAAAAGTAAGGTTCAACTCTGTTAGTTGAATGCACAGAACAGAAAGAATTTTCACAGAATGCTACTGTGTAGTTTATATTTGAATATATTCCTTTTTCCACTATTACCCTCTTAGCGCTCCGAATGTCCACTTGCATTTTCTACAGAAAGAGTGTTCAGAACTGCGCAATCAAAAGTATGGTTTAACTCTGTTAGCTTAATGAACATATCAGAAATAAGTTTCACACAATGCTTCTGTGTAGTTTTTATTTGAAGATATTATTTTTCCCAATATAGGCCTCTTAGCGCTCAGAATGTCCAATTGCAGTTTCTACAGAAAGAGTGTTTCAGAAAGGCTCAATCAAAAGTAAGGTTCAACTCTGTTAGTTGAATGCACAGAACAGAAAGAAGTTTCATACAATGCTTCTGTGTAGTTTATATTTGAACATATTCTTTTTTCCACTATTACCCACTTAGCGCTACGAATGTCCAGTTGCATTTTCTACAGACAGATTGTTTCAAAACTGCTCAATCAAAAGTATGGTTTAACTCTGTTAGCTGAATGCTCAGATCAGAAATAAGTTTCACAGAATGCTTCTGTGTAGTGTATATTTGAATATATTCCTTTTTCCACTACTACGCTCTTAGTGCTCCAAATGTCCAGTTGCATTTTCTACAGAAAGAGTGTTCAGATCTGCTCAATCAAAAATATGGTTTAACTTTGTTAGCTGAATGCACAGATCAGAAAGAAGTTTCACCGAATGATTCTGTGTAGTTTATATTTGAAGACATTCCTTTTTCCACTATTACCCTCTTAGCGCTCCGAATCTCCACTTGCATTTTCTACAAAAAGAGTGTTTCATAACTGCTCAATTAAAAATATGTTTTATCTCTGTTAACTGAATTTACAGATCAGAAATAAGTTTCACAGAATGCATCTGTGCAGTTTTAATTTGAAGATATTTTTTTCCCAATGTAGGCCTCTTAGCGCTTAGCATGTCCAATTGCAGTTTCTACAGAAAGAGAGTTTCAGAACGGCTCAATCAAAAGTAAGGTTCAACTCTGTTAGTTGAATGCACAGAACAGAAAGAATTTTCACAGAATGCTACTGTGTAGTTTATATTTGAATATATTCCTTTTTCCACTATTACCCTCTTAGCGCTCCGAATGTCCACTTGCATTTTCTACAGAAAGAGTGTTCAGAACTGCGCAATCAAAAGTATGTTTTAACTCTGTTAGCTTAATGAACATATCAGAAATAAGTTTCACACAATGCTTCTGTGTAGTTTTTATTTGAAGATATTATTTTTCCCAATAGAGGCCTCTTAGCGCTCAGAATGTCCAATTGCAGTTTCTACAGAAAGAGTGTTTCAGAAAGGCTCAATCATAAGTAAGGTTCAACTCTGTTAGTTGAATGCACAGAACAGAAAGAAGTTTCATACAATGATTCTGTGTAGTTTATATTTGAACATATTCTTTTTTCCACTATTAAACACTTAGCGCTACGAATGTCCAGTTGCATTTTCTACAGACAGAGTGTTTCAAAACTGCTCAATCAATAGTATGGTTTAACTCTGTTAGCTGAATGCTCAGATCAGAAAGAAGTTTCACAGAATGCTTCTGTGTAGTTTATATTTGAATATATTCCTTTTTCCACTACTACTCTCTTAGCGCTCCAAATGTCCAGTTGCATTTTCTACAGAAAGAGTGTTCAGATCTGCTCAATCAAAAGTATGGTTTAACTCTGTTAGCTGAATGCACAGATCAGAAAGAAGTTTCACAGAATGATTCTGTGTAGTTTATATTTGGAGACATTCCTTTTTCCACTATTACCCTCTTAGCGCTCCGAAACTCCACTTGCATTTTCTACAGAAAGAGTGTTTCAGAACGGCTCAATCAAAACTAAGGTTCAACTCTTTTAGTTGAACAAACAGAACAGAAAGAAGTTTCACACAATTCTTCTGTGTAGTTTTTATTTGTAGACATTCTTTTTCCCAATATAGGCCTCCTAGCGCTCAGAATGTCCAATTGCAGTTTCTACAGAAAGAGTGTTTCAGAACGGCTCAATCAAAAGTAAGGTTCAACTCTGTTAGTTGAATGCACAGAACAGAAAGAAGTTTCATACAATGCTTCTCTGTAGTTTATATTTGAACATATTCTTTTTTCCACTATTACCCACTTAGCGCTACGAATGTCCAGTTGCATTTTCTAGAGACAGAGTGTTTCAAAACTGCTCAATCAAAAGTATGGTTTAACTCTGTTAGCTGAATGCTCAGATCAGAAAGAAGTTTCACAGAATGCTTCTGTGTAGTTTATATTTGAATATATTCCTTTTTCCACTACTACGCTCTTAGCGCTCCAAATGTCCAGTTGCATTTTCTACAGAAAGAGTGTTCAGATCTGCTCAATCAAAAGTATGGTTTAACTCTGTTAGCTGAATGCACAGATCAGAAAGAAGTTTCACCGAATGATTCTGTGTAGTTTATAATTGAAGACATTCCTTTTTCCACTATTACCCTCTTAGCGCTCCGAATCTCCACTTGCGTTTTCTACAAAAAGAGTGTTTCATAACTGCTCAATCAAAAATATGTTTAATCTCTGTTAACTGAATTTACAGATCAGAAATAAGTTTCACAGAATGCATCTGTGTAGTTTTTATTTGAAGATATTCTTTTTCCCAATGTAGGCCTCTTAGCGCTTATCATGTCCAATTGCAGTTTCTACAGAAAGATTTTTCCAGAACGGCTCAATCAAAAGTAAGGTTCAACTCTGTTAGTTGAATGCACAGAACAGAAAGAATTTTCACAGAATGCTACTGTGTAGTTTATATTTGAATATATTCCTTTTTCCACTATTACCCTCTTAGCGCTCCGAATGTCCACTTGCATTTTCTACAGAAAGAGTGTTCAGAACTGCGCAATCAAAAGTATGGTTTAACTCTGTTAGCTTAATGAACATATCAGAAATAAGTTTCACACAATGCTTCTGTGTAGTTTTTATTTGAAGATATTATTTTTCCCAATATAGGCCTCTTAGCGCTCAGAATGTCCAATTGCAGTTTCTACAGAAAGAGTGTTTCAGAAAGGCTCAATCAAAAGTAAGGTTCAACTCTGTTAGTTGAATGCACAGAACAGAAAGAAGTTTCATACAATGCTTCTGTGTAGTTTATATTTGAACATATTCTTTTTTCCACTATTACCCACTTAGCGCTACGAATGTCCAGTTGCATTTTCTACAGACAGAGTGTTTCAAAACTGCTCAATCAAATGTATGGTTTAACTCTGTTAGCTGAATGCTCAGATCAGAAAGAAGTTTCACAGAATGCTTCTGTGTAGTTTATATTTGAATATATTCCTTTTTCCACTACTACTCTCTTAGCGCTCCAAATGTCCAGTTGCATTTTCTACAGAAAGAGTGTTCAGATCTGCTCAATCAAAAGTATGGTTTAACTCTGTTAGCTGAATGCACAGATCAGAAAGAAGTTTCACAGAATGATTCTGTGTAGTTTATATTTGGAGACATTCCTTTTTCCACTATTACCCTCTTAGCGCTCCGAATCTCCACTTGCATTTTCTACAGAAAGAGTGTTTCAGAACGGCTCAATCAAAACTAAGGTTCAACTCTTTTAGTTGAACAAACAGAACAGAAAGAAGTTTCACACAATTCTTCTGTGTAGTTTTTATTTGTAGACATTCTTTTTCCCAATATAGGCCTCCTATCGCTCAGAATGTCCAATTGCAGTTTCTACAGAAAGAGTGTTTCAGAACGGCTCAATCAAAAGTAAGGTTCAACTCTGTTAGTTGAATGCACAGAACAGAAAGAAGTTTCATACAATGCTTCTCTGTAGTTTATATTTGAACATATTCTTTTTTCCACTATTACCCACTTAGCGCTACGAATGTCCAGTTGCATTTTCTAGAGACAGAGTGTTTCAAAACTGCTCAATCAAAAGTATGGTTTAACTCTGTTAGCTGAATGCTCAGATCAGAAAGAAGTTTCACAGAATGCTTCTGTGTAGTTTATATTTGAATATATTCCTTTTTCCACTACTACGCTCTTAGCGCTCCAAATGTCCAGTTGCATTTTCTACAGAAAGAGTGTTCAGATCTGCTCAATCAAAAGTATGGTTTAACTCTGTTAGCTGAATGCACAGATCAGAAAGAAGTTTCACCGAATGATTCTGTGTAGTTTATATTTGAAGACATTCCTTTTTCCACTATTACCCTCTTAGCGCTCCGAATCTCCACTTGCGTTTTCTACAAAAAGAGTGTTTCATAACTGCTCAATTAAAAATTTGTTTAATCTCTGTTAACTGAATTTACAGATCAGAAATAAGTTTCACAGAATGCATCTGTGTAGTTTTTATTTGAAGATATTCTTTTTCCCAATGTAGGCCTCTTAGCGCTTATCATGTCCAATTGCAGTTTCTACAGAAAGATTTTTCCAGAACGGCTCAATCAAAAGTAAGGTTCAACTCTGTTAGTTGAATGCACAGAACAGAAAGAATTTTCACAGAATGCTACTGTGTAGTTTATATTTGAATATATTCCTTTTTCCACTATTACCCTCTTAGCGCTCCGAATGTCCACTTGCATTTTCTACAGAAAGAGTGTTCAGAACTGCGCAATCAAAAGTATGGTTTAACTCTGTTAGCTTAATGAACATATCAGAAATAAGTTTCACACAATGCTTCTGTGTAGTTTTTATTTGAAGATATTATTTTTCCCAATATAGGCCTCTTAGCGCTCAGAATGTCCAATTGCAGTTTCTACAGAAAGAGTGTTTCAGAAAGGCTCAATCAAAAGTAAGGTTCAACTCTGTTAGTTGAATGCACAGAACAGAAAGTAGTTTCATACAATGCTTCTGTGTAGTTTATATTTGAACATATTCTTTTTTCCACTATTACCCACTTAGCGCTACGAATGTCCAGTTGCATTTTCTACAGACAGAGTGTTTCAAAACTGCTCAATCAAATGTATGGTTTAACTCTGTTAGCTGAATGCTCAGATCAGAAAGAAGTTTCACAGAATGCTTCTGTGTAGTTTATATTTGAATATATTCCTTTTTCCACTACTACTCTCTTAGCGCTCCAAATGTCCAGTTGCATTTTCTACAGAAAGAGTGTTCAGATCTGCTCAATCAAAAGTATGGTTTAACTCTGTTAGCTGAATGCACAGATCAGAAAGTAGTTTCACAGAATGATTCTGTGTAGTTTATATTTGGAGACATTCCTTTTTCCACTATTACCCTCTTAGCGCTCCGAATCTCCACTTGCATTTTCTACAGAAAGAGTGTTTCAGAACGGCTCAATCAAAACTAAGGTTCAACTCTTTTAGTTGAACAAACAGAACAGAAAGAAGTTTCACACAATTCTTCTGTGTAGTTTTTATTTGTAGACATTCTTTTTCCCAATATAGGCCTCCTAGCGCTCAGAATGTCCAATTGCAGTTTCTACAGAAAGAGTGTTTCAGAACGGCTCAATCAAAAGTAAGGTTCAACACTGTTAGTTGAATGCACAGAACAGAAAGAAGTTTCATACAATGCTTCTGTGTAGTTTATATTTGAATATATTCTTTTTTCCACTATTACCCACTTAGCGCTACGAAAGTCCAGTTGCATTTTCTAGAGACAGAGTGTTTCAAAACTGCTCAATCAAAAGTATGGTTTAACTCTGTTAGCTGAATGCTCAGATCAGAAAGAAATTTCACAGAATGCTTCTGTGTAGTTTATATTTGAATATATTCCTTTTTCCACTACTACGCTCTTAGCGCTCCAAATGTTCAGTTGCATTTTCTACAGAAAGAGTGTTCAGATCTGCTCAATCAAAAGTTTGGTTTAACTCTGTTAGCTGAATGCACAGATCAGAAAGAAGTTTCACCGAATGATTCTGTGTAGTTTATATTTGAAGACATTCCTTTTTCCACTATTACCCACTTAGCGCTCCGAATCTCCACTTGCATTTTCTACAAAAAGAGTGTTTCATAACTGCTCAATCAAAAATATGTTTTATCTCTGTTAACTGAATTTACAGATCAGAAATAAGTTTCACAGAATGCATCTGTGTAGTTTTTATTTGAAGATATAGTTTTTCCCAATGTAGGCCTCTTAGCGCTTAGCATGTCCAATGGCAGTTTCTACAGAAAGAGTGTTTCAGAACGGCTCAATCAAAAGTAAGGTTCAACTCTGTTAGTTGAATGCACAGAACAGAAAGAATTTTCACAGAATGCTACTGTGTAGTTTATATTTGAATATATTCCTTTTTCCACTATTACCCTCTTAGCGCTCCGAATGTCCACTTGCATTTTCTACAGAAAGAGTGTTCAGAACTGCGCAATCAAAAGTATGGTTTAACTCTGTTAGCTTAATGAACATATCAGGAATAAGTTTCACACAATGCTTCTGTGTAGTTTTTATTTGAAGATATTATTTTTCCCAATAGAGGCTTCTTAGCGCTCAGAATGTCCAATTGCAGTTTCTACAGAAAGAGTGTTTCAGAAAGGCTCAATCAAAAGAAAGGTTCAGCTCTGTTAGTTGAATGCACAGAACAGAAAGAAGTTTCATACAATGCTTCTGTGTAGTTTATATTTGAACATATTCTTTTTTCCACTATTACCCACTTAGCGCTACGAATGTCCAGTTGCATTTTCTACAGACAGAGTGTTTCAAAACTGCTCAATCAAAAGTATGGTTTAACTCTGTTAGCTGAATGCTCAGATCAGAAAGAAGTTTCACAGAATGCTTCTGTGTAGTTTATATTTGAATATATTCCTTTTTCCACTACTACTCTCTTAGCGCTCCAAATGTCCAGTTGCATTTTCTACAGAAAGAGTGTTCAGATCTGCTCAATCAAAAGTATGGTTTAAATCTGTTAGCTGAATGCACAGATCAGAAACAAGTTTCACAAAATGATTCTGTGTAGTTTATATTTGGAGACATTCCTTTTTCCACTATTACCCTCTTAGCGCTCCAAATCTCCACTTGCATTTTCTACAGAAAGAGTGTTTCAGAACGGCTCAATCAAAACTAAGGTTCAACTCTTTTAGTTGAACAAACAGAACAGAAAGAATTTTCACAGAATGCTACTGTGTAGTTTATATTTGAATATATTCCTTTTTCCACTATTACCCTCTTAGCGCTCCGAATGTCCACTTGCATTTTCTACAGAAAGAGTGTTCAGAACTGCGCAATCAAAAGTATGGTTTAACTCTGTTAGCTTAATGAACATATCAGAAATAAGTTTCACACAATGCTTCTGTGTAGTTTTTATTTGAAGATATTAAGTTTCCCAATATAGGCCTCTTAGCGCTCAGAATGTCCAATTGCAGTTTCTACAGAAAGAGTGTTTCAGAAAGGCTCAATCAAAAGTAAGGTTCAACTCTGTTAGTTGAATGCACAGAACAGAAAGAAGTTTCATACAATGCTTCTGTGTAGTTTATATTTGAACATATTCTTTTTTCCACTATTACCCACTTAGCGCTACGAATGTCCAGTTGCATTTTCTACAGACAGAGTGTTTCAAAACTGCTCAATCAAATGTATGGTTTAACTCTGTTAGCTGAATGCTCAGATAAGAAAGAAGTTTCACAGAATGCTTCTGTGTAGTTTATATTTGAATATATTACTTTTTCCACTACTACTCTCTTAGCGCTCCAAATGTCCAGTTGCATTTTCTACAGAAAGAGTGTTCAGATCTGCTCAATCAAAAGTATGGTTTAACTCTGTTAGCTGTATGCACAGATCAGAAAGAAGTTTCACAGAATGATTCTGTGTAGTTTATATTTGGAGACATTCCTTTTTCCACTATTACCCTCTTAGCACTCCGAATCTCCACTTGCATTTTCTACAGAAAGAGTGTTTCAGAACGGCTCAATCAAAACTAAAGTTCAACTCTTTTAGTTGAACAAACAGAACAGAAAGAAGTTTCACACAATTCTTCTGTGTAGTTTTTATTTGTAGACATTCTTTTTCCCAATATAGGCCTCCTAGCGCTCAGAATGTCCAATTGCAGTTTCTACAGAAAGAGTGTTTCAGAACGGCTCAATCAAAAGTAAGGTTCAACTCTGTTAGTTGAATGCACAGAACAGAAAGAAGTTTCATACAATGCTTCTGTGTAGTTTATATTTGAATATATTCTTTTTTCCACTATTACCCACTTAGCGCTACGAATGTCCAGTTGCATTTTCTAGAGACAGAGTGTTTCAAAACTGCTCAATCAAATGTATGGTTTAACTCTGTTAGCTGAATGCTCAGATCAGAAAGAAGTTTCACAGAATGCTTCTGTGTAGTTTATATTTGAATATATTACTTTTTCCACTACTACGCTCTTAGCGCTCCAAATGTTCAGTTGCATTTTCTACAGAAAGAGTGTTCAGATCTGCTCAATCAAAAGTATGGTTTAACTCTGTTAGCTGAATGCACAGATCAGAAAGAAGTTTCACCGAATGATTCTGTGTAGTTTATATTTGAAGACATTCCTTTTTCCACTATTACCCTCTTAGCGCTCCGAATCTCCACTTGCATTTTCTACAAAAAGAGTGTTTCATAACTGCTCAATCAAAAATATGTTTTATCTCTGTTAACTGAATTTACAGATCAGAAATAAGTTTCACAGAATGCATCTGTGTAGTTTTTATTTGAAGATATTCTTTTTCCCAATGTAGGCCTCTTAGCGCTTAGCATGTCCAATGGCAGTTTCTACAGAAAGAGTGTTTCAGAACGGCTCAATCAAAAGTAAGGTTCAACTCTGTTAGTTGAATGCACAGAACAGAAAGGATTTTCACAGAATGCTACTGTGTAGTTTATATTTGAATATATTCCTTTTTCCACTATTACCCTCTTAGCGCTCCGAATGTCCACTTGCATTTTCTACAGAACGAGTGTTCAGAACTGCGCAATCAAAAGTATGGTTTAACTCTGTTAGCTTAATGAACATATCAGGAATAAGTTTCACACAATGCTTCTGTGTAGTTTTTATTTGAAGATATTATTTTTCCCAATAGAGGCTTCTTAGCGCTCAGAATGTCCAATTGCAGTTTCTACAGAAAGATTGTTTCAGAAAGCCTCAATCAAATGTAAGGTTCAACTCTGTTAGTTGAATGCACAGAACAGAAAGAAGTTTCATACAATGCTTCTGTGTAGTTTATATTTGAACATATTCTTTTTTCCACTATTACCCACTTAGCGCTACGAATGTCCAGTTGCATTTTCTACAGACAGAGTGTTTCAAAACTGCTCAATCAAAAGTATGGTTTAACTCTGTTAGCTGAATGCTCAGATCAGAAAGAAGTTTCACAGAATGCTTCTGTGTAGTTTATATTTGAATATATTCCTTTTTCCACTACTACTCTCTTAGCGCTCCAAATGTCCAGTTGCATTTTCTACAGAAAGAGTGTTCAGATCTGCTCAATCAAAAGTATGGTTTAAATCTGTTAGCTGAATGCACAGATCAGAAACAAGTTTCACAAAATGATTCTGTGTAGTTTATATTTGGAGACATTCCTTTTTCCACTATTAACCTCTTAGCGCTCCAAATCTCCACTTGCATTTTCTACAGAAAGAGTGTTTCAGAACGGCTCAATCAAAACTAAGGTTCAACTCTTTTAGTTGAACAAACAGAACAGAAAGAATTTTCACAGAATGCTACTGTGTAGTTTATATTTGAATATATTCCTTTTTCCACTATTACCCTCTTAGCGCTCCGAATGTCCACTTGCATTTTCTACAGAAAGAGTGTTCAGAACTGCGCAATCAAAAGTATGGTTTAACTCTGTTAGCTTAATGAACATATCAGAAATAAGTTTCACACAATGCTTCTGTGTAGTTTTTATTTGAAGATATTAAGTTTCCCAATATAGGCCTCTTAGCGCTCAGAATGTCCAATTGCAGTTTCTACAGAAAGAGTGTTTCAGAAAGGCTCAATCAAAAGTAAGGTTCAACTCTGTTAGTTGAATGCACAGAACAGAAAGAAGTTTCATACAATGCTTCTGTGTAGTTTATATTTGAACATATTCTTTTTTCCACTATTACCCACTTAGCGCTACGAATGTCCAGTTGCATTTTCTACAGACAGAGTGTTTCAAAACTGCTCAATCAAATGTATGGTTTAACTCTGTTAGCTGAATGCTCAGATCAGAAAGAAGTTTCACAGAATGCTTCTGTGTAGTTTATATTTGAACATATTCCTTTTTCCACTACTACTCTCTTAGCGCTCCAAATGTCCAGTTGCATTTTCTACAGAAAGAGTGTTCAGATCTGCTCAATCAAATGTATGGTTTAACTCTGTTAGCTGTATGCACAGATCAGAAACAAGTTTCACAGAATGATTCTGTGTAGTTTATATTTGGAGACATTCCTTTTTCCACTATTACCCTCTTAGCACTCCGAATCTCCACTTGCATTTTCTACAGAAAGAGTGTTTCAGAACGGCTCAATCAAAACTAAAGTTCAACACTTTTAGTTGAACAAACAGAACAGAAAGAAGTTTCACACAATTCTTCTGTGTAGTTTTTATTTGTAGACATTCTTTTTCCCAATATAGGCCTCCTAGCGCTCAGAATGTCCAATTGCAGTTTCTACAGAAAGAGTGTTTCAGAACGGCTCAATCAAAAGTAAGGTTCAACTCTGTTAGTTGAATGCACAGAACAGAAAGAAGTTTCATACAATGCTTCTGTGTAGTTTATATTTGAATATATTATTTTTTCCACTATTACCCACTTAGCGCTACGAATGTCCAGTTGCATTTTCTAGAGACAGAGTGTTTCAAAACTGCTCAATCAAAAGTATGGTTTAACTCTGTTAGCTGAATGCTCAGATCAGAAAGAAGTTTCACAGAATGCTTCTGTGTAGTTTATATTTGAATATATTACTTTTTCCACTACTACGCTCTTAGCGCTCCAAATGTTCAGTTGCATTTTCTACAGAAAGAGTGTTCAGATCTGCTCAATCAAAAGTATGGTTTAACTCTGTTAGCTGAATGCACAGATCAGAAAGAAGTTTCACCGAATGATTCTGTGTAGTTTATATTTGAAGACATTCCTTTTTCCACTATTACCCTCTTAGCGCTCCGAATCTCCACTTGCATTTTCTACAAAAAGAGTGTTTCATAACTGCTCAATCAAAAATATGTTTTATCTCTGTTAACTGAATTTACAGATCAGAAATAAGTTTCACAGAATGCATCTGTGTAGTTTTTATTTGAAGATATTCTTTTTCCCAATGTAGGCCTCTTAGCGCTTAGCATGTCCAATGGCAGTTTCTACAGAAAGAGTGTTTCAGAACGGCTCAATCAAAAGTAAGGTTCAACTCTGTTAGTTGAATGCACAGAACAGAAAGGATTTTCACAGAATGCTACTGTGTAGTTTATATTTGAATATATTCCTTTTTCCACTATTACCCTCTTAGCGCTCCGAATGTCCACTTGCATTTTCTACAGAACGAGTGTTCAGAACTGCGCAATCAAAAGTATGGTTTAACTCTGTTAGCTTAATGAACATATCAGGAATAAGTTTCACACAATGCTTCTGTTTAGTTTTTATTTGAAGATATTATTTTTCCCAATAGAGGCTTCTTAGCGCTCAGAATGTCCAATTGCAGTTTCTACAGAAAGAGTGTTTCAGAAAGCCTCAATCAAATGTAAGGTTCAACTCTGTTAGTTGAATGCACAGAACAGAAAGAAGTTTCATACAATGCTTCTGTGTAGTTTATATTTGAACATATTCTTTTTTCCACTATTACCCACTTAGCGCTACGAATGTCCAGTTGCATTTTCTACAGACAGAGTGTTTCAAAACTGCTCAATCAAAAGTATGGTTTAACTCTGTTAGCTGAATGCTCAGATCAGAAAGAAGTTTCACAGAATGCTTCTGTGTAGTTTATATTTGAATATATTCCTTTTTCCACTACTACTCTCTTAGCGCTCCAAATGTCCAGTTGCATTTTCTACAGAAAGAGTGTTCAGATCTGCTCAATCAAAAGTATGGTTTAAATCTGTTAGCTGAATGCACAGATCAGAAACAAGTTTCACAAAATGATTCTGTGTAGTTTATATTTGGAGACATTCCTTTTTCCACTATTAACCTCTTAGCGCTCCAAATCTCCACTTGCATTTTCTACAGAAAGAGTGTTTCAGAACGGCTCAATCAAAACTAAGGTTCAACTCTTTTAGTTGAACAAACAGAACAGAAAGAATTTTCACAGAATGCTACTGTGTAGTTTATATTTGAATATATTCCTTTTTCCACTATTACCCTCTTAGCGCTCCGAATGTCCACTTGCATTTTCTACAGAAAGAGTGTTCAGAACTGCGCAATCAAAAGTATGGTTTAACTCTGTTAGCTTAATGAACATATCAGAAATAAGTTTCACACAATGCTTCTGTGTAGTTTTTATTTGAAGATATTAAGTTTCCCAATATAGGCCTCTTAGCGCTCAGAATGTCCAATTGCAGTTTCTACAGAAAGAGTGTTTCAGAAAGGCTCAATCAAAAGTAAGCTTCAACTCTGTTAGTTGAATGCACAGAACAGAAAGAAGTTTCATACAATGCTTCTGTGTAGTTTATATTTGAACATATTCTTTTTTCCACTATTACCCACTTAGCGCTACGAATGTCCAGTTGCATTTTCTACAGACAGAGTGTTTCAAAACTGCTCAATCAAATGTATGGTTTAACTCTGTTAGCTGAATGCTCAGATCAGAAAGAAGTTTCACAGAATGCTTCTGTGTAGTTTATATTTGAACATATTCCTTTTTCCACTACTACTCTCTTAGCGCTCCAAATGTCCAGTTGCATTTTCTACAGAAAGAGTGTTCAGATCTGCTCAATCAAATGTATGGTTTAACTCTGTTAGCTGTATGCACAGATCAGAAACAAGTTTCACAGAATGATTCTGTGTAGTTTATATTTGGAGACATTCCTTTTTCCACTATTACCCTCTTAGCACTCCGAATCTCCACTTGCATTTTCTACAGAAAGAGTGTTTCAGAACGGCTCAATCAAAACTAAAGTTCAAAACCTTTAGTTGAACAAACAGAACAGAAAGAAGTTTCACACAATTCTTCTGTGTAGTTTTTATTTGTAGACATTCTTTTTCCCAATATAGGCCTCCTAGCGCTCAGAATGTCCAATTGCAGTTTCTACAGAAAGAGTGTTTCAGAACGGCTCAATCAAAAGTAAGGTTCAACTCTGTTAGTTGAATGCACAGAACAGAAAGAAGTTTCATACAATGCTTCTGTGTAGTTTATATTTGAATATATTATTTTTTCCACTATTACCCACTTAGCGCTACGAATGTCCAGTTGCATTTTCTAGAGACAGAGTGTTTCAAAACTGCTCAATCAAAAGTATGGTTTAACTCTGTTAGCTGAATGCTCAGATCAGAAAGAAGTTTCACAGAATGCTTCTGTGTAGTTTATATTTGAATATATTCCTTTTTCCACTACTACGCTTTTAGCGCTCCAAATGTTCAGTTGCATTTTCTACAGAAAGAGTGTTCAGATCTGCTCAATCAAAAGTATGGTTTAACTCTGTTAGCTGAATGCACAGATCAGAAAGAAGTTTCACCGAATGATTCTGTGTAGTTTATATTTGAAGACATTCCTTTTTCCACTATTACCCTCTTAGCGCTCCGAATCTCCACTTGCATTTTCTACAAAAAGAGTGTTTCATAACTGCTCAATCAAAAATATGTTTTATCTCTGTTAACTGAATTTACAGATCAGAAATAAGTTTCACAGAATGCATCTGTGTAGTTTTTATTTGAAGATATTCTTTTTCCCAATGTAGGCCTCTTAGCGCTTAGCATGTCCAATGGCAGTTTCTACAGAAAGAGTGTTTCAGAACGGCTCAATCAAAAGTAAGGTTCAACTCTGTTAGTTGAATGCACAGAACAGAAAGAATTTTCACAGAATGCTACTGTGTAGTTTATATTTGAATATATTCCTTTTTCCACTATTACCCTCTTAGCGCTCCGAATGTCCACTTGCATTTTCTACAGAAAGAGTGTTCAGAACTGCGCAATCAAAAGTATGGTTTAACTCTGTTAGCTTAATGAACATATCAGGAATAAGTTTCACACAATGCTTCTGTGTAGTTTTTATTTGAAGATATTATTTTTCCCAATAGAGGCTTCTTAGCGCTCAGAATGTCCAATTGCAGTTTCTACAGAAAGAGTGTTTCAGAAAGGCTCAATCAAAAGTAAGGTTCAACTCTGTTAGTTGAATGCACAGAACAGAAAGATGTTTCATACAATGCTTCTGTGTAGTTTATATTTGAACATATTCTTTTTTCCACTATTACCCACTTAGCGCTACGAATGTCCAGTTGCATTTTCTACAGACAGAGTGTTTCAAAACTGCTCAATCAAAAGTATGGTTTAACTCTGTTAGCTGAATGCTCAGATCAGAAAGAAGTTTCACAGAATGCTTCTGTGTAGTTTATATTTGAATATATTCCTTTTTCCACTACTACTCTCTTAGCGTTCCAAATGTCCAGTTGCATTTTCTACAGAAAGAGTGTTCAGATCTGCTCAATCAAAAGTATGGTTTAAATCTGTTAGCTGAATGCACAGATCAGAAACAAGTTTCACAAAATGATTCTGTGTAGTTTATATTTGGAGACATTCCTTTTTCCACTATTAACCTCTTAGCGCTCCAAATCTCCACTTGCATTTTCTACAGAAAGAGTGTTTCAGAACGGCTCAATCAAAACTAAGGTTCAACTCTTTTAGTTGAACAAACAGAACAGAAAGAATTTTCACAGAATGCTACTGTGTAGTTTATATTTGAATATATTCCTTTTTCCACTATTACCCTCTTAGCGCTCCGAATGTCCACTTGCATTTTCTACAGAAAGAGTGTTCAGAACTGCGCAATCAAAAGTATGGTTTAACTCTGTTAGCTTAATGAACATATCAGAAATAAGTTTCACACAATGCTTCTGTGTAGTTTTTATTTGAAGATATTAAGTTTCCCAATATAGGCCTCTTAGCGCTCAGAATGTCCAATTGCAGTTTCTACAGAAAGAGTGTTTCAGAAAGGCTCAATCAAAAGTAAGGTTCAACTCTGTTAGTTGAATGCACAGAACAGAAAGAAGTTTCATACAATGCTTCTGTGTAGTTTATATTTGAACATATTCTTTTTTCCACTATTACCCACTTAGCGCTACGAATGTCCAGTTGCATTTTCTACAGACAGAGTGTTTCAAAACTGCTCAATCAAATGTATGGTTTAACTCTGTTAGCTGAATGCTCAGATCAGAAAGAAGTTTCACAGAATGCTTCTGTGTAGTTTATATTTGAACATATTCCTTTTTCCACTACTACTCTCTTAGCGCTCCAAATGTCCAGTTGCATTTTCTACAGAAAGAGTGTTCAGATCTGCTCAATCAAATGTATGGTTTAACTCTGTTAGCTGTATGCACAGATCAGAAACAAGTTTCACAGAATGATTCTGTGTAGTTTATATTTGGAGACATTCCTTTTTCCACTATTACCCTCTTAGCACTCCGAATCTCCACTTGCATTTTCTACAGAAAGAGTGTTTCAGAACGGCTCAATCAAAACTAAAGTTCAAAACTTTTAGTTGAACAAACAGAACAGAAAGAAGTTTCACACAATTCTTCTGTGTAGTTTTTATTTGTAGACATTCTTTTTCCCAATATAGGCCTCCTAGCGCTCAGAATGTCCAATTGCAGTTTCTACAGAAAGAGTGTTTCAGAACGGCTCAATCAAAAGTAAGGTTCAACTCTGTTAGTTGAATGCACAGAACAGAAAGAAGTTTCATACAATGCTTCTGTGTAGTTTATATTTGAATATATTATTTTTTCCACTATTACCCACTTAGCGCTACGAATGTCCAGTTGCATTTTCTAGAGACAGAGTGTTTCAAAACTGCTCAATCAAAAGTATGGTTTAACTCTGTTAGCTGAATGCTCAGATCAGAAAGAAGTTTCACAGAATGCTTCTGTGTAGTTTATATTTGAATATATTCCTTTTTCCACTACTACGCTTTTAGCGCTCCAAATGTTCAGTTGCATTTTCTACAGAAAGAGTGTTCAGATCTGCTCAATCAAAAGTATGGTTTAACTCTGTTAGCTGAATGCACAGATCAGAAAGAAGTTTCACCGAATGATTCTGTGTAGTTTATATTTGAAGACATTCCTTTTTCCACTATTACCCTCTTAGCGCTCCGAATCTCCACTTGCATTTTCTACAAAAAGAGTGTTTCATAACTGCTCAATCAAAAATATGTTTTATCTCTGTTAACTGAATTTACAGATCAGAAATAAGTTTCACAGAATGCATCTGTGTAGTTTTTATTTGAAGATATTCTTTTTCCCAATGTAGGCCTCTTAGCGCTTAGCATGTCCAATGGCAGTTTCTACAGAAAGAGTGTTTCAGAACGGCTCAATCAAAAGTAAGGTTCAACTCTGTTAGTTGAATGCACAGAACAGAAAGAATTTTCACAGAATGCTACTGTGTAGTTTATATTTGAATATATTCCTTTTTCCACTATTACCCTCTTAGCGCTCCGAATGTCCACTTGCATTTTCTACAGAAAGAGTGTTCAGAACTGCGCAATCAAAAGTATGGTTTAACTCTGTTAGCTTAATGAACATATCAGGAATAAGTTTCACACAATGCTTCTGTGTAGTTTTTATTTGAAGATATTATTTTTCCCAATAGAGGCTTCTTAGCGCTCAGAATGTCCAATTGCAGTTTCTACAGAAAGAGTGTTTCAGAAAGGCTCAATCAAAAGTAAGGTTCAACTCTGTTAGTTGAATGCACAGAACAGAAAGATGTTTCATACAATGCTTCTGTGTAGTTTATATTTGAACATATTCTTTTTTCCACTATTACCCACTTAGCGCTACGAATGTCCAGTTGCATTTTCTACAGACAGAGTGTTTCAAAACTGCTCAATCAAAAGTATGGTTTAACTCTGTTAGCTGAATGCTCAGATCAGAAAGAAGTTTCACAGAATGCTTCTGTGTAGTTTATATTTGAATATATTCCTTTTTCCACTACTACTCTCTTAGCGCTCCAAATGTCCAGTTGCATTTTCTACAGAAAGAGTGTTCAGATCTGCTCAATCAAAAGTATGGTTTAAATCTGTTAGCTGAATGCACAGATCAGAAACAAGTTTCACAAAATGATTCTGTGTAGTTTATATTTGGAGACATTCCTTTTTCCACTACTACCCTCTTAGCGCTCCAAATCTCCACTTGCATTTTCTACAGAAAGAGTGTTTCAGAACGGCACAATCAAAACTAAGGTTCAACTCTTTTAGTTGAACAAACAGAACAGAAAGAATTTTCACAGAATGCTACTGTGTAGTTTATATTTGAATATATTCCTTTTTCCACTATTACCCTCTTAGCGCTCCGAATGTCCACTTGCATTTTCTACAGAAAGAGTGTTCAGAACTGCGCAATCAATAGTATGGTTTAACTCTGTTAGCTTAATGAACATATCAGAAATAAGTTTCACACAATGCTTCTGTGTAGTTTTTATTTGAAGATATTATTTTTCCCAATAGAGGCCTCTTAGCGCTCAGAATGTCCAATTGCAGTTTCTACAGAAAGAGTGTTTCAGAAAGGCTCAATCAAAAGTAAGGTTCAACTCTGCTAGTTGAATGCACAGAACAGAAAGAAGTTTCATACAATGCTTCTGTGTAGTTTATATTTGAACATATTCTTTTTTCCACTATTACCCACTTAGCGCTACGAATGTCCAGTTGCATTTTCTACAGACAGAGTGTTTCAAAACTGCTCAATCAAAAGTATGGTTTAACTCTGTTAGCTGAATGCTCAGATCAGAAAGAAGTTTCACAGAATCCTTCTGTGTTCTTTATATTTGAATATATTCCTTTTTCCACTACTACTCTCTTAGCGCTCCAAATGTCCAGTTGCATTTTCTACAGGAAGAGTGTTCAGTTCTGCTCAATCAAAAGTATGTTTTAACTCTGTTAGCTGAATGCACAGATCAGAAAGAAGTTTCACAGAATGATTCTGTGTAGTTTATATTTGGTGACATTCCTTTTTCCAGTATTACCCTCTTAGCGCTCCGAATCTCCACTTGCATTTTCTACAGAAAGAGTGTTTCAGAACGGCTCAATCAAAACAAAGGTTCAACTCTTTTAGTTGAACAAACAGAACAGAAAGAAGTTTCACACAATTCTTCTGTGTAGTTTTTATTTGTAGACATTCTTTTTCCCAAAATAGGCCTCCTAGCGCTCAGAATGTCCAATTGCAGTTTCTACAGAAAGAGTGTTTCAGAACGGCTCAATCAAAAGTAAGGTTCAACTCTGTTAGTTGAATGCACAGAACAGAAAGAAGTTTCATACAATGCTTCTGTGTAGTTTATATTTGAACATATTCCTTTTTCCACTATTACCCACTTAGCGCTACGAATGTCCAGTTGCATTTTCTACAGACAGAGTGTTTCAAAACTGCTCAATCAAAAGTATGGTTTAACTCTGTTAGCTGAATGCTCAGATCAGAAAGAAGTTTCACAGAATGCTTCTGTGTAGTTTATATTTGAATATATTCCTTTTTCCACTACTACGCTCTTAGCGCTCCAAATGTCCAGTTGCATTTTCTACAGAAAGAGTGTTCAGATCTGCTCAATCAAAAGTATGGTTTAACTCTGTTAGCTGAATGCACAGATCAGAAACAAGTTTCACCGAATGATTCTGTGTAGTTTATATTTGAAGACATTCCTTTTTCCACTATTACCCTCTTAGCGCTCGGAATCTCCACTTGCATTTTCTACAAAAAGAGTGTTTCATAACTGCTAAATCAAAAATATGTTTTATCTCTGTTAACTGAATTTACAGATCAGAAATAAGTTTCACAGAATGCATCTGTGTAGTTTTTATTTGAAGATATTTTTTTTCCCAATGTAGGCCTCATAGCGCTTAGCATGTCCAATTGCAGTTTCTACAGAAAGAGTGTTTCAGAACGGCTCAATCAAAAGTAAGGTTCAATTCTGTTAGTTGAATGCACAGAAGAGAAAGAATTTTCACAGAATGCTACTGTGTAGTTTATATTTGAATATATTCCTTTTTCCACGATTACCCTCTTAGCGCTCCGAATGTCCACTTGCATTTTCTACAGAAAGAGTGTTCAGAACTGCGCAATCAAAAGTATGGTTTAACTCTGTTAGCTTAATGAACATATCAGGAATAAGTTTCACACAATGCTTCTGTGTAGTTTTTATTTGAAGATATTATTTTTCCCAATAGAGGACTCTTAGCGCTCACAATGTCCAATTGCAGTTTCTACAGAAAGAGTGTTTCAGAAAGGCTCAATCAAAAGTAAGGTTCAACTCTGTTAGTTGAATGCACAGAACAGAAAGAAGATTCATACAATGCTTCTGTGTAGTTTATATTTGAACATATTCTTTTTTCCACTATTACCCACTTAGCGCTACGAATGTCCAGTTGCATTTTCTACAGACAGAGTGTTTCAAAACTGCTCAATCAAAAGTATGGTTTAACTCTGTTAGCTGAATGCTCAGATCAGAAAGAAGTTTCACAGAATGCTTCTGTGTAGTTTATATTTGAATATATTCCTTTTTCCACTACTACTCTCTTAGCGCTCCAAATGTCCAGTTGCATTTTCTACAGAAAGAGTGTTCAGATCTGCTCAATCAAAAGTATGGTTTAACTCTGTTAGCTGAATGCACAGATGAGAAAGAAGTTTCACAGAATGATTCTGTGTAATTTATATTTGGAGACATTCCTTTTTCCACTATTACCCACTTAGCGCTCCGAATCTCCACTTGCATTTTCTACAGAAAGAGTGTTTCAGAACGGCTCAAACAAAACTAAGGTTCAACTCTTTTAGTTGAACAAACAGAACAGAAAGATGTTTCACACAATTCTTCTGTGTAGTTTTTATTTGTAGACATTCTTTTTCCCAATATAGGCCTCTTAGCGCTCAGAATGTCCAATTGCAGTTTCTACAGAAAGAGTGTTTCAGAACGGCTCAATCAAAAGTAAGGTTCAACTCTGTTAGTTGAATGCACAGAAAAGAAAGAAGTTTCATACAATGCTTCTGTGTAGTTTATATTTGAACATATTCTTTTTTCCACTATTACCCACTTAGCGCTACGAATGTTCAGTTGCATTTTCTACAGACAGTGTGTTTCAAAACTGCTCAATCAAAAGTATGGTTTAACTCTGTTAGCTGAATGCTCAGATCAGAAAGAAGTTTCACAGAATGCTTCTGTGTAGTTTATATTTGAATATATTCCTTTTTCCACTACTACGCTCTTAGCGCTCCAAATGTCCAGTTGCATTTTCTACAGAAAGAGTGTTCAGATCTGCTCAATCAAAAGTATCGTTTAACTCTGTTAGCTGAATGCACAGATCAGAAAGAAGTTTCACCGAATGATTCTGTGTAGTTTATATTTGGAGACATTCCTTTTTCCTCTATTACCCTCTTAGCGCTCCGAATCTCCACTTGCATTTTCTACAGAAAGAGTGTTTCCGAACGGCTCAATCAAAACTAAGGTTCAAATCTTTTAGTTGAACAAACAGAACAGAAAGAAGTTTCACACAATTCTTCTGTGTAGTTTTTATTTGTAGACATTCTTTTTCCCAATATAGGCCTCCTAGCGCTCAGAATGTCCAATTGCAGTTTCTACAGAAAGAGTGTTTCAGAAAGGCTCAATCAAAAGTAAGGTTCAACTCTGTTAGTTGAATGCACAGAACAGAAAGTAGTTTCATACAATGCTTCTGTGTAGTTTATATTTGAACATATTCTTTTTTCCACTATTACCCACTTAGCGCTACGAATGTCCAGTTGCATTTTCTAGAGACAGAGTGTTTCAAAACTGCTCAATCAAAAGTATGGTTTAACTCTGTTAGCTGAATGCTCAGATCAGAAAGAAGTTTCACAGAATGCTTCTGTGTAGTTTATATTTGAATATATTCCTTTTTCCACTACTACGCTCTTAGCGCTCCAAATGTCCAGTTGCATTTTCTACAGAAAGAGTGTTCAGATCTGCTCAATCAAAGTATGGTTTAACTCTGTTAGCTGAATGCACAGATCAGAAACAAGTTTCACCGAATGATTCTGTGTAGTTTATATTTGAAGACATTCCTTTTTCCACTATTACCCTCTTAGCGCTCGGAATCTCCACTTGCATTTTCTACAAAAAGAGTGTTTCATAACTGCTCAATCAAAAATATGTTTTATCTCTGTTAACTGAATTTACAGATCAGAAATAAGTTTCACAGAATGCATCTGTGTAGTTTTTATTTGAAGATATTCTTTTTCCCAATGTAGGCCTCTTAGCGCTTAGCATGTCCAATTGCAGTTTCTACAGAAAGAGTGTTTCAGAACGGCTCAATCAAAAGTAAGGTTCAACTCTGTTAGTTGAAAGCACAGAACAGAAAGAATTTTCACAGAATTCTACTGTGTAGTTTATATTTGAATATATTCCTTTTTCCACTATTACCCTCTTAGCGCTCCGAATGTCCACTTGCATTTTCTACAGAAAGAGTGTTCAGAACTGCGCAATCAAAAGTATGGTTTAACTCTGTTAGCTTAATGAACATATCAGGAATAAGTTTCACACAATGCTTCTGTGTAGTTTTTATTTGAAGATATTATTTTTCCCAATAGAGGCCTCTTAGCGCTCAGAATGTCCAATTGCAGTTTCTACAGAAAGAGTGTTTCAGAAAGGTTCAATCAAAAGTAAGGTTCAACTCTGTTAGTTGAATGCACAGAACAGAAAGAAGATTCATACAATGCTTCTGTGTAGTTTATATTTGAACATATTCTTTTTTCCACTATTACCCACTTAGCGCTACGAATGTCCAGTTGCATTTTCTACAGACAGAGTGTTTCAAAACTGCTCAATCAAAAGTATGGTTTAACTCTGTTAGCTGAATGCTCAGATCAGAAAGAAGTTTCACAGAATGCTTCTGTGTAGTTTATATTTGAATATATTCCTTTTTCCACTACTACTCTCTTAGCGCTCCAAATGTCCAGTTGCATTTTCTACAGAAAGAGTGTTCAGATCTGCTCAATCAAAAGTATGGTTTAACTCTGTTAGCTGAATGCACAGATCAGAAAGAAGTTTCACAGAATGATTCTGTGTAGTTTATATTTGGAGACATTCCTTTTTCCACTATTACCCACTTAGCGCTCCGAATCTCCACTTGCATTTTCTACAGAAAGAGTGTTTCAGAACGGCTCAATCAAAACTAAAGTTCAACTCTTTTAGTTGAACAAACAGAACAGAAAGAAGTTTCACACAATTCTTCTGTGTAGTTTTTATTTGTAGACATTCTTTTTCCCAATATAGGCCTCTTAGCGCTCAGAATGTCCAATTGCAGTTTCTACAGAAAGAGTGTTTCAGAACGGCTCAATCAAAAGTAAGGTTCAACTCTGTTAGTTGAATGCACAGAACAGAAAGAAGTTTCATACAATGCTTCTGTGTAGTTTATATTTGAACATATTCTTTTTTCCACTATTACCCACTTAGCGCTACGAATGTCCAGTTGCATTTTCTACAGACAGAGTGTTTCAAAACTGCTCAATCAAAAGTATGGTTTAAGTCTGTTAGCTGAATGCTCAGATCAGAAAGAAGTTTCACAGAATGCTTCTGTGTAGTTTATATTTGAATATATTCCTTTTTCCACTAATACGCTCTTAGCGCTCCAAATGTCCAGTTGCATTTTCTACAGAAAGAGTGTTCAGATCTGCTCAATCAAAAGTATGGTTTAACTCTGTTAGCTGAATGCACAGATCAGAAAGAAGTTTCACCGAATGATTCTGTGTAGTTTATATTTGAAGAGATTCCTTTTTCCACTATTACCCTCTTAGCGCTCCGAATCTCCACTTGCATTTTCTACAAAAAGAGTGTTTCATAACTGCTCAATCAAAAATATGTTTTATCTCTGTTAACTGAATTTACAGATCAGAAATAAGTTTCACAGAATGCATCTGTGTAGTTTTTATTTGAAGATATTCTTTTTCCCAATGTAGGCCTCTTAGCGCTTAGCATGTCCAATTGCAGTTTCCACAGAAAGAGAGTTTCAGAACGGCTCAATCAAAAGTAAGGTTCAACTCTGTTAGTTGAATGCACAGAACAGAAAGAATTTTCACAGAATGCTACTGTGTAGTTTATATGTGAATATATTCCTTTTTCCACTATTACCCTCTTAGCGCTCCGAATGTCCACTTGCATTTTCTACAGAAAGAGTGTTCAGAACTGCGCAATCAAAAGTATGGTTTAACTCTGTTAGCTTAATGAACATATCAGAAATAAGTTTCACACAATGCTTCTGTGTAGTTTTTATTTGAAGATATTATTTTTCCCAATAGAGGCCTCTTAGCGCTCAGAATGTCCAATTGCAGTTTCTACAGAAAGAGTGTTTCAGAACGGCTCAATCAAAACTAAGGTTCAAATCTTTTAGATGAATGAACAGAACAGAAAGAAGTTTCACATAATGCTTCTGTGTAGTTTTTATTTGTAGATATTGTTTTTCCCAATATAGGCCTCTTAGCGCTCACAATCTCCAATTGCAGTTTCTACAGAAAGAGTGTTTCAGAACGGCTCAATCAAAAGTAAGGTTCAACCCTGGTAGTTGATTGCACAGAACAGAAGGAAGTTTCACAGAATGCTTCTGTGTAGTTTATATTTGAATATATTCCTTTTTCCACTATTACCCTCTTAGCGCTCCGAATGTCCACTTGCATTTTCTACAGAAAGAGTGTTCTGAACTGCGCAATCAAAAGTATGGTTTAACTCTGTTAGCTGAATGCACATATCAGAAATAAGTTTCAAACAATGCTTCTGTGTAGTTTTTATTTGAAGATATTATTTTTCCCAATATAGGCCTCTTAGCGCTCAGAATGTCCAATTGCAGTTTCTACAGAAAGAGTGTTTCAGAACGGCTCAATCAAATGTAAGGTTCAACTCTCTTAGTTGAATGCACAGAACAGAAAGTAGTTTCACAGAATGCTTCTGTGTAGTATTTAGTTGAAGATACTCCTTTTTGGACTATTACCCACTTAGCGCTCCGAATATCCACTGGCAGTTTCTACACAAAGAGTGTTTCAGAACTGCTCCTTCAAAAGTAAGGCTCAACTCTGTTAGTTGAATGCGGAGAACAGAAAGGGGTTTCAGAGAATGCTTCTGTGTAGTTTTTAATTGGAGATATTCCTTTTTCCTCTATAACAATCTTAGCGCTCCGAATGTCCACTTGCATTTTCAACAAAAAGAGTATTTCATAACTGCTCAATTAAAAATATGGTTTAGCTCTGTTAACTGAATTTACAGATCAGAAATAAGTTTCACAGAATGCATCTGTGTAGTTTTTATTTGAAGATATTCTATTTCCCCATGTAGGCCTCTTAGCGCTTAGAATGTCCAATTGCAGTTTCTACAGAAAGAGTGTTTCAGAACGGCTCAATCAAAAGTAAGGTTCAACACTGTTAGTTGAATGCACAGAAGAGAAAGAAGTTTCACAGAATGCTACTGTGTAGTTTATATTTGAATATATCCCTTTTTCCACTATTACCCTCTTAGCGCTCCGAATGTCCACTTGCATTTTCTACAGAAAGAGTGTTCTGAACTGCGCAATCAAAATTATGGTTTAACTCTGTTAGCTGAATGCACATATCAGAAATAAGTTTCAAACAATGCTTCTGTGTAATTTTTATTTGAAGATATTATTTTTCCCAATATAGGCCTCTTAGCGCTCAGAATGTCCAATTGCAGTTTCTACAGAAAGAGTGTTTCAGAACGGCTGAATCAAATGTAAGGTTCAACTCTCTTAGTTGAATGCACAGAACAGAAAGAAGTTTCACTGAATGCTTCTTTGTAGTATTTAGTTGAAGATACTCCTTTTTGGACTATTACACACTTAGCGCTCCGAATATCCACTGGCAGTTTCTACACAAAGAGTGTTTCAGAACTGCTCCTTCAAAAGTAATGCTCAACTCTGTTATTTGAATGCGGAGAACAGAGGGTGTTTCAGAGAATGCTTCTGTGTAGTTTTTAATTGGAGATATTCCTTTTTCCTCTATTACAATCTTAGCGCTCCGAATATCCACTTGCATTTTCAACAAAAAGAGTATTTCATAACTGCTCAATTAAAAATATGGTTTAGCTCTGTTAACTGAATTTACAGATCAGAAATAAGTTTCACAGAATGCATCTGTGTAGTTTTTATTTGAAGATATTCTATTTCCCCATGTAGGCCTCTTAGCGCTTATAATGTCCAATTGCAGTTTCTACAGAAAGAGTGTTTCAGAACGGCTCAATCAAAAGTAAGGTTCAACTCTTTTAGTTGAATGCACAGAACAGAAAGAAGTTTCATACAATGCTTCTGTGTAGTTTATATTTGAACATATTCTTTTTTCCAATATTACCCACTTAGCGCTACGAATGACCAGTTGCATTTTCTACAGACAGAGTGTTTCAAAACTGCTCAATCAAAGGTATGGTTTAACTCTGTTAGCTGAATGCTTAGATCAGAAAGAAGTTTCACAGAATGCTTCGGTGTAGTTTATATTTGAATATATTCCTTTTTCCACTACTACCCTCTTAGCGCTCCAAATGTCCAGTTGTATGTTCTACAGAAAGAGTGTTCAGATCTGCTGAATCAAAAGTATGGTTTAACTCTGTTAGCTTAATGCACAGATCAGAAAGAAGTTTCACAGAATCATTCTGTGCAGTTTATATTTGAAGACATTCCATTTTCCACTATTACCCTCTTAGCGCTCCGAATCTCCACTTGCATTTTCTAAAGAAAGTGTGTTTCAGAACGGCTCAATCAAATCTAAGGTTCAAATCTGTTAGTTGAATGCACAGAACAGAATGTAGTTTCACAGATTGCTTCTGTGTAGTTTGTATTTGAAGATATTCCTTTTTCCACTGTTACCCTCTTAGAGCTCAGAATGTCCACTTGCATTTTCTACAGAAAGTGTGTTCAGAACTGCTCTATCAAAAGTATGATTTAACTCTGTTAGGTGAATGTACAGATCAGAAATAAGTTTCACAGAATTCTTCTGTATAGTTTATATATGAAGATATTCCATTTTCCACTATTACCCACTTAGCTCTCTGAATGTCCAGTTGCATTTTCTACAGAAAGAGTGTTTCAGAACTGCTCAATCAAAAGTATGGTTTAGCTCTGTTAGCTGAATGCACAGATCAGAAAGATGTATCACAGAATGCTGCTGTGTAGTGTTTATATGGAGATATTCTTTTTACCAATATAGGCCTCTTAGCGCACAGAATGTCCAATTGCAGTTTCTACAGAAAGAGTGTTTCAGAAAGGCTCAATCAAAAGTAAGGTTCAACTCTGTTAGTTGAATGAACAGAACAGAAAGAAGTTTCAGAGAATGATTCTGTGTAGTTTATATTTGAAGATATTCCTTTTTTCACTATTACCTTCTAAGCGCTCCGAATGTCCACTTGCATTTTCTACAGAAAGAGTGTTTCCGAACTGCTCAATCAAAAGTATGGTTTAACTCTGTTAGCTGAATGCACAGATCAGTACGAAGTTTCACAGAATGTTTCTGTGTAGTTTTCATTTGAAGATAGTCCTTTCTCATATATAGGCCTCTTAGCGCTCCGAATATCCAATTGCAGTTTCTACAGAAAGAGTGTTTCAGAACGGCTCAATGAAAAGTAGGGTTCAACTCTTTTAGTTGAATTCACAGAACAGAAAGAAGTTTCACAGAATGCTTCTGTGTAGTATTTATTTGAAGGTATTACTTTTTCCACTATTAACCTCTTAGCGCTCCAAATGTCCAGTTGCATTTTCTACAGAAGGAGTGTTCAGAACTGCTCAAACATAAGTGTGGTTTAACCCTGTTAGGTGAATGCACAGATCAGAAAGAAGTTTCACAGAATTCTTCTGTGTAGTTTATATTTGAAGATATTCCATTTTTCACTATTACCCACTTAGCGCTCTGAATCTCCAGTTGCATTATCTACAGAAAGATTGTTTCAGAACTGCTCAATCAAAAGAATGTTTTAACTCTGTTAGCTGAATGCACAGAACAGAAAGAAGTTTCACAGAATGCTGCGGTGTAATGTTTATATGAAGATATTCTTTTTACCAATATAGGCCTCTTAGCGCTCAGAATGTCCAATTGCAGTTTCTACAGAAAGGGTGTTTCAGAAAAGCTCAATCAAAAGTAAGGTTCAACTATGTTAGTTGAATGCACAGAACAAAAAGAAGTTTCACAGAATGCTTTTGTGTAGTTTATATTTGAATATATTGCTTTTTCCAATACTACCCTCTTAGCGCTCCAAATGTCCAGTTGCATTTTCTACAGAAAGAGTGTTCAGAACTGCTCAATCAAATGTATGATTTAACTCTCTTAGCTGAATGCACAGATTAGAAAGAAGTTGCACAGAATGCTTCTGTGTAATTTTTATTTGAAGATATTCTTTTTCCCAATATAGGCCTCTAGCGCTCAGATTGTCCAATTGCAGTTTCTACACAAAGAGTGTTTCAGAACTGCTCCTTCAAAAGTAGGGCTCAACTCTGTTATTTGAATGCACAGAACCGAAAGTAGTTTCACAGAATGCTTCTCTGTAATTCATATTTGACGATATTCCTTTTTCCACTATTACCCACTTAGAGCTCCGAATGTCCACTTGCATTTTCTACAGAAAGAGTGTTCAGAACTGCTCAATCAAAAGTATGGTTTAACTCTGTTAGTTGAATGCACAGATCAGAAAGAAGTTTCACAGAATTCTTCTGTGTAGTTTTTATTTGAAGATATTCCTTTTTCCAATATAGGTCTCTTAGCGCTCAGAATGTCCAATTGCAGTATCTGCAGAAAGAGAGTTTCAGAACTGCTCAATCAAAAGTAAGGTTCAATACTGTTAGTTGAATGCACGGAACAGAAAGAAGTTTCAGAGAATGCTTCTGTGTAGTTTATATTTGAAGATATTCCTTTTTTCACTATTACCCTCTTAGCGCTCCGAATCACCACTTGCATTTTCTACAGAAAGTGTGTTTCAGAACGGCTCAATCAAAAGTAAGGTTCAACTCTTTTAGTTGAATGAACAGAACAGAAAAATGTTTCACAGAATGCTTCTGTGTAGTATTTAGTTATAGATATTCCTTTTTTCAACTATTACCCTCTTAGCGTTCCGAATGTCCACTGGCAGTTTCTACACAATGAGTGTTTCAGAACAGCTCCTTCAAAGTAAGGCTCAAATCTGTTAGTTGAATGCAGAGAACAGAAAAGAGTTTCAGAGAATGCTTCTGTGTAGTTTTAATTTGGGGATATTCCTTTTTCCACTAATACAATCTTAGCGCTCCGAATGTCCACTTGCATTTTCTACAGAAAGAGTGTCTCATAAATTCTCAATCAAAAGTATCGTTTAACTCTGTTAGCTGAATGCACAGATCAGAAATAAGTTTCACAGAATGCTTCTGAGTAGTTTTTATTTGGAGATATTCTTTTTCCCAATATAGGCCACTTAGCGCTCAGAATGTCCAATTGCACTTTCTACAGAATGAGTGTTTCAGAAGGCTCAATCAAAAGTAAGGTTCAACTCTGTTAGTTGAATGCACAGAACAGAAAGAATTTTCACAGAATGCTTCTGTGTAGTCTATATTTGAATGTATTCCTTTTTCCACTATTACCATCTTAGCGCTCCGAATGTCCACTTGCATTTTCTACAGAAAGAGGGTTTCAGAACGGTTCCATCAAAAGTAAGGTTCAACTCTGTTACTTGAATGCACAGAACAGCAAGAAGTTTCACAGAATGCTTCTGTGTAGTTTATATTTGAATATATTCCTTTTTCCAGTATTACCCTCTTAGTGCTCCGAATGTCCACTTGCATTTTCTACAGAAAGAGTGTTCAGAAAGGCTCAATCAAAAGTATGGTTTTACTCTGTTATTTGAATGCACATAACAGAAATAAGTTTCACAGAATCCTTCCGTGTAGTATTTTGTTGAAGATATTCCTTTTTCGACTATTATCCTCTTAGCTCTCCGAATGTCCAATTTCAGTTTCTACACAAAGAGTGTTTCAGAACTGCTCCTTCAAAAGTAGGGCTCAACTCTGTTAGTTGAATGCAGAGAACAGAAAGGAGTTACACAGAATGCCTCTGTGTAGTTTATATTTGAATATATTCCCTTTTTCAGTATTACCCTCTTAGCGCTCCGAATGTCCACTTGCATTTTATACAGAGTGTTCAGAACTGCTCAATCAAAAGTATGGTTTAACGCTGTTAGCTGAATGCACAGATCAGAAATAATTTTCACAGAATGCTTCTGTGTACTTTTTATTTGAAGATATTCCTTTCTCCAATATAGGAGTCTTAGCGCTCAGTATGTCCAATTGCAGTATCTACAGAAAGAGTGTTTCTGAACTGCTCAATCAAATGTAAGGTTCAACTCTGTTAGTTGACTGAACGGAAGAGAAAGAAGTTTCATAGAATGCTTCTGTGTAGTTTATATTTGAAGATGTTCCTTTTTCCACTATTACCTTCTAAGCGCTCCGAATGTCCACTTGCATTTTCTACAGAAAGAGTGTTTCAAAACTGCTCAATCAAAAGTATGGTTTAATTCTGTTAGCTGAATGCACAGATCAGTACGAAGTTTCACGGAATGCTTCTGTGTAGTTTTTATTTGAAGATAGTCCTTTTTCCAATATAGGCCTCTTAGCGCTCCGAATATCCAATTGCAGTTTCTACAGAAAGAGTGTTTCAGAATGGCTCAATCAAAAGTAGGGTTCAACTCTTTTAGTTGAATGCACAGAACAGAAAGTAGTTTCACAGAATGCTTCTGTGTAGTATTTATTTGAATATATTCCTTTTTCCACTATTACCCTCTTAGCGCTCCGAATGTCCACTTGCAGTTTCTACAGAAAGAGTGTTTCAGGACTGCTCCTTCAAAAATAAGGCTCAACCCTGTTAGTTGAAAGCAGAGAACAGAAACAAGTTTCAGAGAATGCCTCTGTGTAGTTTTTATTTGAAGATATTCCTTTTTCCACAATTACCATCTTAGCACACCGAATGACCACTTGCATTTTCTACAGAAAGAGTGTTTCAGAACTGCTAAATCAAAAGTATCGTTTAACTCTGTTAGCTGAATGCACAGATAAGAAAGAAGTTTCACAGAATGCATCTGTTTAGTTTTTATTTTAAGATATTCTTTATCCCAATATAGGCATCATAGCGCTCAGTATGTTAAATTGCAGTTTCCACAGAAAGAGTGTTTCAGAACGGCTCAATCAAAAGTAAGGTTCAACTCTGTTAGTTGAATGCACAGAACAAAAAGAAGTTTCACAGAATGCTTCTCAGTAGTTTATATTTGAATATATTCCTTTTTCCACTATTACCCTCTTAGCCCTCCGAATGTCCACTTGCATTTTCTACATAAAGAGTGTTCAGAACGGCTCAATCAAAAATATGGTTTTACTCTGTTTGTTAAATGCACATATCAGAAATAAGTTTCAGAGAAGGCTTCTGTGTAGTATTTAGTTGAAGATATTCCTTTTTTGAATATTAACCTCTTAGCGCTCCGAATGTCCACTGGCAGTTTCTACACAAAGAGTTTTTCAGAACTGCTCCTTCAAAAGTAATGCTCAACACTGTAAGTTGAATGCAGAGAACAGAAAGAAGTTTCACAGAATGCTTCTGTGTAGTTTATATTTGAATATATTCCTTTTTTCAGTATTACCCTCTTAGCGCTCCGAATGTCCACCTGCATTTTCTACAAAAAGAGTGTTCAGAACTGCTCAATCAAAAGTATGGTTTATCTCTGTTAGCTGAATGCACATATCAGTACGAAGTTTCACAGAATGCTTCTGTGTAGTTTTTATTTGAAGATAGTCCTTTTTCAAATATAGGCCTCTTAGCGCTCCGAATATCCAATTGCAGTTTCTACAGAAAGAGTGTTTCAGAACGGCAAAATGAAAAGTAGGGTTCAACACTTTTAGTTGAATTCACAGAACAGAAAGTAGTTTCACAGATTGCTTCTGTGTAGTATTTATTTGAAGGTATTCCTTTTTCCACTATTACCCTAGTAGCGCTCGGAATGTCCACTTGCAGTTTCTACAGAAAGTGTTTCAGGGCTGCTCCTTCAAAAATGAGGCTCAACTCTGTTAGTTGAATGCAGAGAACAGAAAGAAGTTTCAGAGAATGCCTCTGTGTAGTTTTTATTTGAAGATATTACTTTTTCCACAATTACCAACTTAGCGCACCGAATGTCCACTTGCATTTTCTACAGAAAGAGTGTTTCAGAACTGCTAAATCAAATGTATCATTTAATTCTGTTAGCTGAATGCACAGATCAGAAAGTAGTTTCAGAGAATGCATCTCTGTAGTTTTTATTTGAAGATATTATTTTTCTCAATATAGGACTCTTAGCGTTCAGAAATCCAATTACACTTTCTACAGAAAGAGTGTTTCAGAACTGCTCAATCAAAATTAAGGTTCAACTCTGTTAGTTGAATGCACAGAACAGAATGTAGTTTCACAGAATGCTTCTGTGTAGTTTATATTTGAATATATTCCATTTTCCACTATTACCCACTTAGCTCTCTGAATGTCCAGTTGCATTTTCTACAGAAAGAGTGTTTCAGAACTGCTCAATCAAAAGTATGGTTTAGCTCTGTTAGCTGAATGCACAGATCAGAAAGATGTATCACAGAATGCTGCTGTGTAGTGTTTATATGGAGATATTCTTTTTACCAATATAGGCCTCTTAGCGCACAGAATGTCCAATTGCAGTTTCTACAGAAAGAGTGTTTCAGAAAGGCTCAATCAAAAGTAAGGTTCAACTCTGTTAGTTGAATGAACAGAACAGAAAGAAGTTTCAGAGAATGATTCTGTGTAGTTTATATTTGAAGATATTCCTTTTTTCACTATTACCTTCTAAGCGCTCCGAATGTCCACTTGCATTTTCTACAGAAAGAGTGTTTCCGAACTGCTCAATCAAAAGTATGGTTTAACTCTGTTAGCTGAATGCACAGATCAGTACGAAGTTTCACAGAATGTTTCTGTGTAGTTTTCATTTGAAGATAGTCCTTTCTCATATATAGGCCTCTTAGCGCTCCGAATATCCAATTGCAGTTTCTACAGAAAGAGTGTTTCAGAACGGCTCAATGAAAAGTAGGGTTCAACTCTTTTAGTTGAATTCACAGAACAGAAAGAAGTTTCACAGAATGCTTCTGTGTAGTATTTATTTGAAGGTATTACTTTTTCCACTATTAACCTCTTAGCGCTCCAAATGTCCAGTTGCATTTTCTACAGAAGGAGTGTTCAGAACTGCTCAAACATAAGTGTGGTTTAACCCTGTTAGGTGAATGCACAGATCAGAAAGAAGTTTCACAGAATTCTTCTGTGTAGTTTATATTTGAAGATATTCCATTTTTCACTATTACCCACTTAGCGCTCTGAATCTCCAGTTGCATTATCTACAGAAAGATTGTTTCAGAACTGCTCAATCAAAAGAATGTTTTAACTCTGTTAGCTGAATGCACAGAACAGAAAGAAGTTTCACAGAATGCTGCGGTGTAATGTTTATATGAAGATATTCTTTTTACCAATATAGGCCTCTTAGCGCTCAGAATGTCCAATTGCAGTTTCTACAGAAAGGGTGTTTCAGAAAAGCTCAATCAAAAGTAAGGTTCAACTATGTTAGTTGAATGCACAGAACAAAAAGAAGTTTCACAGAATGCTTTTGTGTAGTTTATATTTGAATATATTGCTTTTTCCAATACTACCCTCTTAGCACTCCAAATGTCCAGTTGCATTTTCTACAGAAAGAGTGTTCAGAACTGCTCAATCAAATGTATGATTTAACTCTCTTAGCTGAATGCACAGATTAGAAAGAAGTTGCACAGAATGCTTCTGTGTAATTTTTATTTGAAGATATTCTTTTTCCCAATATAGGCCTCTAGCGCTCAGATTGTCCAATTGCAGTTTCTACACAAAGAGTGTTTCAGAACTGCTCCTTCAAAAGTAGGGCTCAACTCTGTTATTTGAATGCACAGAACCGAAAGTAGTTTCACAGAATGCTTCTCTGTAATTCATATTTGACGATATTCCTTTTTCCACTATTACCCACTTAGAGCTCCGAATGTCCACTTGCATTTTCTACAGAAAGAGTGTTCAGAACTGCTCAATCAAAAGTATGGTTTAACTCTGTTAGTTGAATGCACAGATCAGAAAGAAGTTTCACAGAATTCTTCTGTGTAGTTTTTATTTGAAGATATTCCTTTTTCCAATATAGGTCTCTTAGCGCTCAGAATGTCCAATTGCAGTATCTGCAGAAAGAGAGTTTCAGAACTGCTCAATCAAAAGTAAGGTTCAATACTGTTAGTTGAATGCACGGAACAGAAAGAAGTTTCAGAGAATGCTTCTGTGTAGTTTATATTTGAAGATATTCCTTTTTTCACTATTACCCTCTTAGCGCTCCGAATCACCACTTGCATTTTCTACAGAAAGTGTGTTTCAGAACGGCTCAATCAAAAGTAAGGTTCAACTCTTTTAGTTGAATGAACAGAACAGAAAAATGTTTCACAGAATGCTTCTGTGTAGTATTTAGTTATAGATATTCCTTTTTTCAACTATTACCCTCTTAGCGTTCCGAATGTCCACTGGCAGTTTCTACACAATGAGTGTTTCAGAACAGCTCCTTCAAAGTAAGGCTCAAATCTGTTAGTTGAATGCAGAGAACAGAAAAGAGTTTCAGAGAATGCTTCTGTGTAGTTTTAATTTGGGGATATTCCTTTTTCCACTAATACAATCTTAGCGCTCCGAATGTCCACTTGCATTTTCTACAGAAAGAGTGTCTCATAAATTCTCAATCAAAAGTATCGTTTAACTCTGTTAGCTGAATGCACAGATCAGAAATAAGTTTCACAGAATGCTTCTGAGTAGTTTTTATTTGGAGATATTCTTTTTCCCAATATAGGCCACTTAGCGCTCAGAATGTCCAATTGCACTTTCTACAGAATGAGTGTTTCAGAAGGCTCAATCAAAAGTAAGGTTCAACTCTGTTAGTTGAATGCACAGAACAGAAAGAATTTTCACAGAATGCTTCTGTGTAGTCTATATTTGAATGTATTCCTTTTTCCACTATTACCATCTTAGCGCTCCGAATGTCCACTTGCATTTTCTACAGAAAGAGGGTTTCAGAACGGTTCCATCAAAAGTAAGGTTCAACTCTGTTACTTGAATGCACAGAACAGCAAGAAGTTTCACAGAATGCTTCTGTGTAGTTTATATTTGAATATATTCCTTTTTCCAGTATTACCCTCTTAGTGCTCCGAATGTCCACTTGCATTTTCTACAGAAAGAGTGTTCAGAAAGGCTCAATCAAAAGTATGGTTTTACTCTGTTATTTGAATGCACATAACAGAAATAAGTTTCACAGAATCCTTCCGTGTAGTATTTTGTTGAAGATATTCCTTTTTCGACTATTATCCTCTTAGCTCTCCGAATGTCCAATTTCAGTTTCTACACAAAGAGTGTTTCAGAACTGCTCCTTCAAAAGTAGGGCTCAACTCTGTTAGTTGAATGCAGAGAACAGAAAGGAGTTACACAGAATGCCTCTGTGTAGTTTATATTTGAATATATTCCCTTTTTCAGTATTACCCTCTTAGCGCTCCGAATGTCCACTTGCATTTTATACAGAGTGTTCAGAACTGCTCAATCAAAAGTATGGTTTAACGCTGTTAGCTGAATGCACAGATCAGAAATAATTTTCACAGAATGCTTCTGTGTACTTTTTATTTGAAGATATTCCTTTCTCCAATATAGGAGTCTTAGCGCTCAGTATGTCCAATTGCAGTATCTACAGAAAGAGTGTTTCTGAACTGCTCAATCAAATGTAAGGTTCAACTCTGTTAGTTGACTGAACGGAAGAGAAAGAAGTTTCATAGAATGCTTCTGTGTAGTTTATATTTGAAGATGTTCCTTTTTCCACTATTACCTTCTAAGCGCTCCGAATGTCCACTTGCATTTTCTACAGAAAGAGTGTTTCAAAACTGCTCAATCAAAAGTATGGTTTAATTCTGTTAGCTGAATGCACAGATCAGTACGAAGTTTCACGGAATGCTTCTGTGTAGTTTTTATTTGAAGATAGTCCTTTTTCCAATATAGGCCTCTTAGCGCTCCGAATATCCAATTGCAGTTTCTACAGAAAGAGTGTTTCAGAATGGCTCAATCAAAAGTAGGGTTCAACTCTTTTAGTTGAATGCACAGAACAGAAAGTAGTTTCACAGAATGCTTCTGTGTAGTATTTATTTGAATATATTCCTTTTTCCACTATTACCCTCTTAGCGCTCCGAATGTCCACTTGCAGTTTCTACAGAAAGAGTGTTTCAGGACTGCTCCTTCAAAAATAAGGCTCAACCCTGTTAGTTGAAAGCAGAGAACAGAAACAAGTTTCAGAGAATGCCTCTGTGTAGTTTTTATTTGAAGATATTCCTTTTTCCACAATTACCATCTTAGCACACCGAATGACCACTTGCATTTTCTACAGAAAGAGTGTTTCAGAACTGCTAAATCAAAAGTATCGTTTAACTCTGTTAGCTGAATGCACAGATAAGAAAGAAGTTTCACAGAATGCATCTGTTTAGTTTTTATTTTAAGATATTCTTTATCCCAATATAGGCATCATAGCGCTCAGTATGTTAAATTGCAGTTTCCACAGAAAGAGTGTTTCAGAACGGCTCAATCAAAAGTAAGGTTCAACTCTGTTAGTTGAATGCACAGAACAAAAAGAAGTTTCACAGAATGCTTCTCAGTAGTTTATATTTGAATATATTCCTTTTTCCACTATTACCCTCTTAGCCCTCCGAATGTCCACTTGCATTTTCTACATAAAGAGTGTTCAGAACGGCTCAATCAAAAATATGGTTTTACTCTGTTTGTTAAATGCACATATCAGAAATAAGTTTCAGAGAAGGCTTCTGTGTAGTATTTAGTTGAAGATATTCCTTTTTTGAATATTAACCTCTTAGCGCTCCGAATGTCCACTGGCAGTTTCTACACAAAGAGTTTTTCAGAACTGCTCCTTCAAAAGTAATGCTCAACACTGTAAGTTGAATGCAGAGAACAGAAAGAAGTTTCACAGAATGCTTCTGTGTAGTTTATATTTGAATATATTCCTTTTTTCAGTATTACCCTCTTAGCGCTCCGAATGTCCACCTGCATTTTCTACAAAAAGAGTGTTCAGAACTGCTCAATCAAAAGTATGGTTTATCTCTGTTAGCTGAATGCACATATCAGTACGAAGTTTCACAGAATGCTTCTGTGTAGTTTTTATTTGAAGATAGTCCTTTTTCAAATATAGGCCTCTTAGCGCTCCGAATATCCAATTGCAGTTTCTACAGAAAGAGTGTTTCAGAACGGCAAAATGAAAAGTAGGGTTCAACACTTTTAGTTGAATTCACAGAACAGAAAGTAGTTTCACAGATTGCTTCTGTGTAGTATTTATTTGAAGGTATTCCTTTTTCCACTATTACCCTAGTAGCGCTCGGAATGTCCACTTGCAGTTTCTACAGAAAGTGTTTCAGGGCTGCTCCTTCAAAAATGAGGCTCAACTCTGTTAGTTGAATGCAGAGAACAGAAAGAAGTTTCAGAGAATGCCTCTGTGTAGTTTTTATTTGAAGATATTACTTTTTCCACAATTACCAACTTAGCGCACCGAATGTCCACTTGCATTTTCTACAGAAAGAGTGTTTCAGAACTGCTAAATCAAATGTATCATTTAATTCTGTTAGCTGAATGCACAGATCAGAAAGTAGTTTCAGAGAATGCATCTCTGTAGTTTTTATTTGAAGATATTATTTTTCTCAATATAGGACTCTTAGCGTTCAGAAATCCAATTACACTTTCTACAGAAAGAGTGTTTCAGAACTGCTCAATCAAAATTAAGGTTCAACTCTGTTAGTTGAATGCACAGAACAGAATGTAGTTTCACAGAATGCTTCTGTGTAGTTTATATTTGAATATATTCCATTTTCCACTATTACCCACTTAGCGCTCTGAATGTCCAGTTGCATTTTCTACAGAAAGAGTGTTTCAGAACTGCTCAATCAAAAGTATGGTTTAACTCTGTTAGCTGAATGCACAGATCAGAAAGAAGCTTCACAGAATGCTGCTGTGTAGTGTTTATATGAAGATATTCTTTTTACCAATATAGGCCTCTTAGATCTCTGAATGTCCACTTGCATTTTCTACAGAAAGTGTGTTCAGAACTGCTCTATCAAAAGTATGGTTTAACTGTGTTAGGTGAATGCACAGATCAGAAATAAGTTTCACAGAATGATTCTGTGTAGTTTATATTTGAAGATATTCCATTTTCCACTATTACCCACTGAGCGCTCTGAATGTCCAGTTGCATTTTCTACAGAAAGAGTGTTTCAGAACTGCTCAATCAAAAGTATGGTTTAACTCTGTTAGCTGAATGCACAGATCAGAAAGAAGTTTCACAGAATGCTGCTGTGTAGTGTTTATATGAAGATATTCTTTTTACCAATATAGGCCTCTTAGCGCTCAGAATGTCCAATTGCATTTTCTACAGAAAGAGTGTTTCAGAAAGGCTCAATCAAAAGTAAGGTTCAACTATGTTAGTTGAATGCACAGAACAGAAACAAGTTTCACAGAATGCTTCTGTGTAGTTTATATTTGAATATATTCCTTTTTGCACTACTACGCTCTTAGCGCTCCAAATGTCCAGTTGTATTTTCTACAGAAAGAGTGTTCAGAACTGATCAATCAAATGTATGATTTAACTCTGTTAGCTGAATGCACAGATCAGAAAAAGTGTCACAGAATGCTTCTGTGTAGTTTTTATTTGAAGATATTCTTTTTCCCAATATAGGCCTCTTATCGCTCAGATTGTCCAATTGAATTTTCTACAGAAAGAGTGTTTCAGAATGGCTCTATCAAAAGTAAGGTTCAACTCTGTTATTTGAATGCACAGAACAGAAAGTAGTTTCACAGAATGCTTGTCTGTAGTTCTTATTTGACGATATTACTTTTTCCACTATTACCCTCTTAGAGCTCCGAATGTCCACTTGCATTTTCTACAGAAAGAGTGTTCAGAACTGCTCAATCAAAAGTATGGTTTAACTCTGTTAGTTGAATGCACAGATCAGAAAGAAGTTTCACAGAATTCTTCTGTGTAGTTTTTATTTGAAGATATTCCTTTTTCCAATATAGGACTCTTAGCGTTCAGAATTTCCAATTGCAGTATCTACAGAAAGAGAGTTTCAGAACTGCTCAATCAAAAGTAAGGTTCAATATTGTTAGTTGAATGCAAGGAACAGAAAGAAGTTCTACAGAATGCTTCTGTGTAGTTTATATTTGAAGATATTCCTTTTTCCTCTATTACCCTCTTAGCGCTCCGAATCACCACTTGCATTTTCTACAGAAAGAGTGTTTCAGAACGGCTCAATCAAAAGTAAGGTTCAACTCTTTTAGTTGAATGCACAGAAAAGAAAGAAGTTTCACAGAATGCTTCTGTTTAGTATTTAGTTGAAGATATTCCTTTTTCGACTATTACCCTCTTAGCGTTCCGAATGTCCACTGGCAGTTTCTACACAAAGAGTGTTTCAGAACAGCTCCTTCAAAAGTAAGGCTCAACTCTGTTAGTTTAATGCAGAGAACAGAAAGGAGTTTCAGAGAATGCTTCTGTGTAGTTTTTATTTGGGGATATTCCTTTTTCCACTATTACAATCTTAGCGCTCCTAATGTCCACTTGCATTTCCTACAGAAACAGTGTTTAATAACTGCTCAATCAAAAGTATGGTTTAACTCTGTTAGCTGATTGCACAGATCAGAAATAAGTTTCACAGAATTCTTCTGAGTAGTTTTTATTTGGAGATATTCTTTTTCCCAATATAGGCCACTTAGCGCTCAGAATGTCCAATTGCAATTTCTACAGAATGAGTTTTTCAGGACGGCTCAATCAAAAGTAAGGTTCAACTCTGTTAGTTGAATGCACAGAACAGAAAGAAGTTTCACAGAATTCTTCTGTGTAGTTTATATTTGAATATATTCCTTTTTCCTGTATTACCTTCTTAGTGCTCCGAATGTCCACTTGCATTTTCTTCAGAAAGAGTGTTCATAATGGCTCAATCAAAAGTATGGTTTTACTCTGTTAGTTGAATGCACATATCAGAAATAAGTTTCACAGAATGCTTCTGTGTAGTATTTAGCTGAAGATATTCCTTTTTCGACTTTTATCCTCTTAGCTCTCCGAATGTCCAATTTCAGTTTCTACACAAAGAGTGTTTCGGAACTGCTCCTTCAAAAGTAAGGCTCAACTCTGTTAGTTGAATGCAGAGAACAGAAAGAAGTTGCAGAGAACAGAAAGAAATTTCACAGAATGCTTCTGTTTACTTTATATTTGAATATATTCCTTTTTCCACTACTACCCTCTTAGCGCTGCAAATGTCCAGTTGCATTTTCTACAGAAAGAGTGTTCAGAACTGCTCAATCAAAAGTACGGTTTAACTCTGTTAGCTGAATGCACAGATCAGAAAGATGTTTCACAGAATGATTCTGTGTAGTTTATATTTGAAGGTATTCCTTTCTGTTCTCTGCATTAAAATCAATCAAAAAATTATATTGAAATTGAAATACTGAATTTTATACTAAAGACAAGGCATACAACTGAAAATGAAATTTTCCAGGTGAAAATTTCCAAATCATAAATATGTAGGGACAAAAAACTTTATTTATAAAGAAAAAGATAATTCTAATTAATTGATGATTCAAAGGTTTACAACTTTAAAAGTAAATATTATCTTTGAAGTAAAGTCCATTTAAATTATTTATGCCGCCAAAATTTTAGTAATTGTATATGTATATCATGTAAACTTTTTCGAGAAAGATGGAATTGGAAATGTTAGAGTATTATGCGGAAAAAATCACCTAAAGGAAAAAATTATCTCCTCATGAAATATTACTTTAGCCACTTTGACAGGTGTAGGTAAAAGAACACTTAATGCACATCAATATGATTAGGAGTTGCGCGCTTAGAAATACGTTATCATTGAAAAGAGAATTGTATTATCAGGTTTGCAGGGGCCCTTCTTATCCTTCATATTTATGTAACTTTGTCATCTATAGAAAGATTATAAGAATTTTAAAAATAGCTGATAGTTAAGAAACATCACCATAACACTGTGCTGAATGCATAATAAAACATTTCCCTTCTCTCTAAAAGCCTTTTAAAATTATGTACCATAATCAGTATGGCCAGCAGAGGGTCATTTCCATGTTCAAGTTCCTCTGTTTCTCGAGGGTGAGAATCCTTCTATAGTCTTCTGAGGGTGACACTGTAGTGTTTTCTTAGCCTGATTATTTTTATCTATTTTTTCCGATCCTTTCCTTTGTATATTTACATTTTACATATTGAAAGTTATTTTTTCAAATATTTTATATGCAAATTTACAAAGTACAACGACTGTACATTAAAATAACTTATTTATGCCATATGGAAGATTAAATATAATTTTACAATATCTAATATTGATTGTTTAGTTTCTAATCATTGATACTTGACATGATTTTTCCCAGCATACCTCAAAATATTCTTCAAAATCCTGCGAATTAATTCCTGTAACACTTCTGAGGTGTATTAATAAGCTAGAGATGTAAAGAAGATTTGCAGAGAAAATTAGGTTCCCAAATTAGAAATTTTGTCCCACTATCGACTAGAAACCTCTTGAAATGATCAAAAACAATAATAATGCATGTCATAGAGGAAAACCAATAAGGCTGCTGCAGCATGACTACCTCTGTGACCTCAGAAAAGTTACGTGTGGGTCCCTACTTCTGTGACCTCAGACAAGTTACGTGTGGGTCCGCACTTATTTTCTTCATCTCTAATAAATATTTGACAAATCTCATTTTCAAAAGTCTTTTAAGGCCTATCCACCTTTATTTTTCAGATGGAGTTTTGCTCTCATTGCCCAGGCTGCAGTGCAATGTCATGGTCTCGGCTCACACAACCTCCGACTCCCGGGTTCATGTGATTCTCCTGCCTCCACCTCCTGAGTAGCTGGGATTACAGGTGCGCAACACAACGCCCAGCTAATTTTTTGTATTTTTAGTAGAGATGGGGTTTCACCATGTTGGTCAGGCTGGTCTTGAACTCCCGACCTCAGGTGATCTGCACGCCTCGGCCTCTCAAAGTGCTGGGATTACAGGCATGAGCAACCGCGGCCTGTGAGGGCTTTCTACTTTTAAGATGTCAGGACGTATAGCCTGGGAGGTAAATGGTAGTATATATATATATATGTATATATATATACACACACACACTGTATATATATACATATATACGGTATATTATACTATATATACATATATACTGAATATTATACTCTATATATACATATCTACTGTATATTATATGTATATATATATATATACACATACACACATACACACATACACACATGAGACAGAGAGAAGAGATAGACAATTTCATGTGAAAATATAAACTGTTAACATAATATTTTGCTTCTCTGAGGAATATTTAGCATTGTTCTCAATCTTCTCTGCAGAATTTAAGCATTTTTCTCAGAACTCACCAGATAGAATGAGGGAGGGGCCATATGATACGAGCCAGAGATGAAGGGAGAACAATAGAGAGGGTGCTTTGGGAAAAATAGTACAGTAAGGCTAGGGAATACTTCTCTCCAACAAAAAGACCAAGGTCACAGCTGTATCTCTTCAGAAGCCAAACTTTCTTTTAAAATGTCAATTTCCATCTATTTCTTGCTTCACAGACATTCCATTCATTGCTGGATTTCAAATAAAGCCTTTCCATGTGCAACCTTTCTATAGAAAAAGAGAAATATGGGGGACAGTACAGTCTAAGAAGTGATTAAGAATATCTAGTGGACTTTCCCAGACTGTAAATCTTTACATATATCTGAGCCTAATGAGGTGATTTATTGTGCTATAATGCACAGTGAACTATACAGATGCTTCTTTTTGATCATGCTGCAGAATGGAACTAAATACTAAATACCAAATAGCACTCCCATGATTCTTATACATGTCATTCATATGGCATATTTATGCTTTTTTATATAGCAATTCTTATTCTTAGCTCTTAGGCAATTACGGAATCTTTTTGTCATTTTAATAATCATGCTCCATTTGAGTTATGCAAGGTAGAAATTCTAAGTAGAAAATCTTGTTTTTATTGAAAGTTTTTAGTAAACATTTTGGAAAAAGTCTGTTTTTTGATGCTACTTCTGCACGCTTTCTCAACATGATATTACTTGGTATTGTCCTTATTAACCATAGTACACCATATTCTGCAAATGTTAGAGAGGGTTAAAAATCAGTCATGTATAAGTAAAGCTAATGAAATAGAAAGGAAACCATATTTAGGAAATGGAAGGCAGAAGCAAATGTATTAACCGTGAGTTAGAAACGGTTTAGTCTTTGGAATGAAGCAGCAAGAGTTTAAAAATCTGGTTTGTGATTCACTAGCTTTGTGACCTTGGAGAATTACTTCAGATTTCTGAGTATCAGTTTAGTAGGTGATATCAATTGCAACTTCGCAGAAATATCACAAGTATTAAATAAAGGACTTAGTATCTGGGAGAGCATAGAAAATTACTAATAGTTACATTTTTGTTAATATTACCGTTATTATTATCATACGTATAGTATTTTCTTTCACTGACAATGCATTTAGGACATAAGGAGAACTATAGAACAGTGCTTCTCCAACTTAAATGCAGAGCATGAATCACCTGGAGTTTTGTCAAAATGCGAATTCTGACTCAGTAGCCCTGCAAACTAAGGAAATCTTGATAATGCTGGTGCTGCTAGTTCACCAACAGACCACACGTTTTGCAACAGCTATATAGAATGTCCTGTTTCTTTTTTTAATCACAAAACATGGCAAGCTCTAAAATAAAGCAGAATAACAGATTTAAATGTTAATACTCATGTCCTCAATTTATAATTTCTCCCTCCCTAACAATGGTATAATTCTGATTAAAAATTAGCAAAGAAAAAAATGGAAATTAATCTTCCTATGTTTATTCTTTTAACAAATTCTGTGTGATTACTACTGGGTTACTTGCTGTAGGAAATAGAAAAATTGCTTTGACATAGATCCTCAAGAATCTGTCCCACTACAAGCTTATTTTTGTAGGAAGCTAAAAGATTTATATAAATAACCGTAATTAAAGAGACAAATGAAGAAGTGCAATGAAAGACGTAGGGAAAGTGCTAGAGGAGTTCGGGGTGGAGGAAAATTATCCTATAATAATATCTATGCGTAACATTATGCTATCTTCCCTAACCAGCGCTTGACCAGATTGTCACAGTGAACTTTGGTCCTTTCTTATATCTTAGTTTTGGTTCCCACATCCTTCTGTTTGGGGAAGTTCTTGTTTTCCTCATGTAATGACAACAACACTTAAACAATGTATACTAGATAAAAGGAACTATATTGCTTTATTTACATAGTTAATTTAATTTGTACAATGAACTATGAAGTAATCAGCATTATTTCCTTCATTTTACATATGAGAAAATGGAGAATCAGCGACATTGAATCATCTCAAGTTTCTAAAATATCCACTCTCACCAGGCTGTTTACCCTGTTTTTGTCTGTATGCTGCTATAACAAAATGCCACAGATTGAGTAATTCATAAAAAACAGAAATGTATTTCTCACAGTTCTGGGGCTGAGAAGTCCGAAATCAAGGCAGTGGAGATTTGGCAGTTGGTCCCGAGGTGGCACCTTCTTGCTTCGTCTTCACGTGACAAAAGTGGGCAAAAACGGACAATGTAACGACATGGCAGAAGAGACTGAGGAGCCCGGCATTCCTCTAAAGCATCTTTTACGAGGACGTTTATCTCATTCATGAGGGTGGATCCTTCTTCATTTAATCACTTAACCAAAAGCCCCATCTCTTGATGTCATTGTCCTGGGATTTTAGTTTCAACATACAAACTTTGGATGGGCACATAGGTTCAAATCATAGCACCCTCCAAATTATAATGCCTCTCTCATGCCTGTTCTCCTTGAAGTACCCTCTGGTTTTGCTCTCTTCATTCTTGCCATCACAGTTAACCCTTCAGTTCCATTTCTTTAAGTAATCTCTAAATTTGTAAGATGGTTCCATCTTTTTTTTTTGTATATGGCAGTCTCTCAAACATATTTGTCATATGAACTAAGCAGGTAAATATGTAAATGCCAGCTAAATTTTAGTGAATGATATAATGGCCTAAAGTTGTATCTACCCTTCAGCCAAATATATTTACTTTTAGTAGCAATCTCCTGTCATATACAAAGTCACGACTCTAGGGGTAAACATTTTAGCCTGTGGGTAAGATGTAAAGCAGTGGTATGTTATAGTGACAACTCACTGTCATAGCACTGGGACATGCTCCTCTATCTGCTACAAATTGAATCAACAAAATATATATGATTTTGTCAGATTTAAATGTATGCTCCTGTTAGTAAAACAAAAGTATGGGAAAACTTTACGGAGTAGATTTAATAGAAATGTTTTCCTGAGTTATCTGCCTTCTTTATTTTTATGTTATGCTTTAAGTCTATGGTCAATGTATAGAGCTATGATTGATGTGCTTTTCCAATTCTGTTCAGATCAGACAGGTTAATTTTCTTCTTTTAAATCTTCTTGAATTTTGTCTAACACTTTTTGTTCCAATTTCTTACTAGATTATACTCCCTTCCCTAACTGCTTCATGATTACTTATACACAAACAATATTATGATATTGACACATTGAATTCATTTTAGGTGATGATTTTGGTCATAAACATGAGCAGGTTGTGAAGTGTTTCAGCCATCCCAGGGCATGGCTGTGAGTCCCTTGTCTAATGTTTCAAAAAAATCTTGAATTTGTGATGATGCTGTGATGGTCCCTCAGATATTCTTACACACATCTTTGCCCCTTGCTCCCTCTAACTTTCCTCTTCTGATAAAAAAGCAAACACTGACAAGCTCAAATGGAATTACATTTGGATGCAAGTGTCACTATGCAATGGTTGCCAATAAAAGTACACAAGGAATTTCATTATGGTGAATTAAAGGCAAACAGACTTCAGAGAAATGAGCACGAACATGAAAATGGCGCATGGTACGCGGATCTCACTGGAAAGTCATTCGGTACACAATGTTTTCACTAGAAAAATCCATTAGCTTTAGCTAGAAATTGAAATTACTTTGTAGGAAATCAGAATAAAATATGTGAAAACATTATATTCTGTGCAAGATTAATACCACGCCTGGTGTTGAAAGGTTTGTGGTCTTGCTTCGACGATGCTAAAAGGTCAGAAACCACAAAGATGCATATGTGTTGTCGTTTGCACAGTTACTAATTTTTCTCATTATTTCCATAATGCGATGTGCTGTTTCAACAGAGAAACCCTCTGGAGAGTGGCTTGCACTGTTTTCAGGCAGCTCTTTTGCTTTCATGTTTTGGCCTTGGCCAGGGAATTCAGACAGACTTTTCAGTTATTTTCGACAAGAATGTATTCATTGATTGTTTTAAATAATAATAAATAGATTTTAAAATTACTGTACATTACTGCACTTTAAACGCCATGAGGTCAAGGACTCTAAAGTCTGGACATCATTGTATACCCTACATCTTGCACAAGGTTTAGAAAAAATGGCATGGACACCTATTTTTTGAATCAATAAATGAATACATAAAAGAATTCCAAACTCTAGTCCAAGGTTTTAGATTAATAATGTATTAAAATGCGTAAAATTTATAGACAAAACTCTTCTTATTTAGAAGTTTATTCTTTAGTTGGAGAGATAAAATATATGCACATAAAAGCTTAAGGAAAAATAATAAGGGTTTTGAAGTACTTACTATGTGAAAAATTTAGCATAAATCTTACATCCATTTATTTAACACATTTTATACGTTGCATTATTTATATATAGTGCTGATTGGTAGAATTCATATGTGAACGGAACTATAAAAATTTTGAGGATAAGCACTAGAAACACAGAATAAATAGAGTGTTAACATGCGAAACACAGAAATACTTAAATTGACTAGGTGAAAGAAAAGATTTCTGGTTCCATGTACACTGATTATTGAGGGATGAGTATGACATTATTATGCCAGAATCAATAAATATTTTAAATAGGGAGAAAACTATAATTATATATCTTTGTGTTCAACAGGAGTAGCAGTACTGATAAAGTAGAAGTTTGTTATACCTTTTTTATAGTCTTTTAAAGTTGTTTATAAATAAAATCTACTCTTAGTTAATTAATGGTTGATGTTCATTGAAGTGTTTTCAAATTTTTGACCTCTGAATTGCCTTGTACATATGGAGAAATAAAGCTTGCCTAGCATAATTTCTTGAGTGGAGAATGAATGATCTGGATAGATTTGTTGACAATATGTCTGTACTTATTTTATTAATTCTTTAATCTTCATGAAGAAAAATATAAAAGTCATATTCTAGTATTTTATACCATGGAAAAAATGTCTTATCCTTTTCCTAAGGAAAAATACATCATGACACAAAAGTAAAGTTAATTAAATTACTTACTTTATTAATTAACTGTCTATTATTTCTATGGGTTGAAGTAAATTTGATACTCAATGCTATTTAATCTAATTCTAAAAGCTTGAATGAGTAATGATTTTTTCATGTAAGGTTAGTTGAAATAAATTATCACTGATTTTCAGATTTAATATTAATTAGCTATTGCATATTCTTAATGGGAAATAAGTGTTTAAAAAGCCCTTTTTGGTTGCGAAAAGACCACGCCCATTGTAGACTTCTTAGAATACATCACATCTGGCCTCCTTTTTAGAGTGGGGAATTCAACTCATAAGTGGCTGGACATTGATTCTGAACATTTTGAACATTATTTGCCTGTCTTCACTCATACTGGTTGCTGTTCTTTTATAAGTAATCACCATGTTTAGCATGCACTTGAACTATTGTTACTTAGGGTGCTTGACTATTTACAAGTCTCACTAGGATTCTAGGTATTCATTAGTCTCGTGGTGTGTATTTGCTGATGGTCCTATTATCTTTGTTGGTTCAGTTACACAGTACCATCCAAGATGCTGCAACACATTATACACAGGCTATGGGTTGTGGGAGCTACAGATTTCAGTTATTATTTAGGCTCAGAAACTTAGAATCTCTGCAAGGTTGGACATGATCCTTAGTCTTGTTTTAAGACCGTCTTGTTTTAAAAGTTAAACCCAAATTCTTAAAATATAGAATAGGGGTGCTAGTAGTGCTCACAGAATTGTAGTAAAGATCAGCTGGGAAAGAAGAGCCTATTAAACAGAGCCTGGTATTTAATAAGTATCAGCTGCCTTCAATTAGGAATCTGTGTTGTCATGATTAGAAGATTGCTGGTTTATTTTACAGATCTGTAAGTATAGCCAAAATATGTCAAAATAACCACCAGAAAGAATCATATACCGTCCCTTGAACATTTCATCCCTAGAATCTAGCCAGATTAGCATGTCTATACTGGCAATACTGTTAACACAGATTGTGCTCAAACCCCTCATTGACTTTTCAGCACCTGTAAATTACTGGAGATTTAGGAAGAAGTCTGGGGTTATGGCTTAGTTAAGCTGAGTGGCCAGAAAGTGTGAGATGCTGGATGCCTCCTCCAGTTCATTTCTCCAGCGGCCGCACCAGGCGTATCCATAGCTCCGCTCCCGGGAGCTCGTCTCCGGCGTGGGGCGTGTGCGCACCCCTGGCCGGGCGGAGCCTGGAGCCTGCTCATTAGCAGCGCGGGCAGCTCGTGCGCCCGCAGGAGGGAGGCGGAAGCACAGCCCTGAGCCGCCAGCAGGAGGAGGGAGCGCGGCGGCTGCAGGCAGGGGAGGGAGAGGAAAGAACGGAGGGACGGTTCCCGGACAGAGCGGGAGGAATCGGGGAGCGGCCAGTCCAGGGGGAGCTGCTCCGCTGCGCTGCGCTCGTTATTCACAGGACGCGGCGGCGCTTCCCGGGGCCGCTTCCCGGTCCCCTGGGTGGAGGCTGCCATCTAAACCTGACTCCAGGTGAGTTCCCCAAAGAGGCGAAGCGAGGGGTCTCGAACCAGAGACTTGGAACTGGCGAGGCTGCTCGGCTCCCCAAGCGCTGCTGCCTTGACATTTCCCGATTCACGGGAGGTTTTGGGGGCGGCTGCACAGGCTGGAGGGGCGGATGGGCGGTTGCGATCCTCAGCCGGCGTGGGGGCGTTCGGGAGGAATTAGCTTCAGTGAACGGGGTTTTAGGAGATGTCCGCAAGGCACGCGCTATGTACGCGTTTCTAGACGAGCTTTTGAGACAGAAATTTGGCTTCCCGGATGCCCGTTTTGGCCTTCTGTCCTTCCTTTTGCTTGCCTCATGCCCAATTTTCCAAGCCGAGGAAAGGACTGGAAGGGCGTGGAAGTAGGAGGTCTGGGCACAGCATTCGGCAGGGCAGCCCTGGTCTCCAAGTTTGGGGGTGGGGGGTGGGACTCTTTTCCTTTCAGCCTAATTTACCAGGGGAAAACCCGCAGAGCACCTTGAGGTGCCTTTGCTCCGCACCCTCCATAAGCTTATTAGAGGGAACTTGAGGCTCGCTAGACAACCTGTGACAGGTGACGGCAATTTAGCTTAAAAGCCATGTTGGTTCACTTCGTCTCCTCTTTATCCTTTGTTGCAAAATTGATACCTTTTTGGATTTCTTTAACAGCACAAAGTTTAAGTGGCCGGCTGACAGGAAATATTTCTTTTGAAAATGCTATGAGAAAAGTGATGAGTTAACGTTGAGAGAAAGGCAACTTTATTTTCTCGGAAGAACTTTGGGGAAAGAGATTGATAGGGAAATTCTGGGCATGAAATTATGGACATTTCCCACAGAACTTCCTTCATTTATTTATTTTTTTACATTTCCTTCATTTTTTTTTTAATCGTGTGTGTGTGTATCAGAGAGACAAAATTCGTTGGAGGTATTAGGACTTTATTTGGTTTAGAAGTTTCTTTCTTACTAATAGCACTAATTTGTGATCTTCATGATTATAAGAATTTACTAAGTGTTTTGCTTTTAGGTGTTTTGGGTCTGTTTTTTAAAAAAATTCAATACTTACTTTGTGGGCCTTGCTGAATACCTCTCAATAAAATCGGTGGGCATACAGTTAGTGACATGACCCCTGTGGATTTAATAGCAGGTAAGTATACAAATGATAAGTTTAGGAAATAAATGTCAGAATCAACATTTAGGTGTGAAATTGAAATATCTTTCAAATATTTACCAAACTCTCTTATAGGATCCAATGTCATTTTATGGTCAAGAGAGCTTAAAGGTTTCTCAGATTGAGATATATGTATCTACTTTGTTAATCCAAATGTAATGTTTTATTTTGTTCTTTAATGACTGTTTGAATTCAACAAATAAAACTTGAATATTTAATGTAAGGTTCTTTCACATATATTACTTCTCCAATTTTTAATATAAATTTAAGGAGAAAAGCAATATTCCATTTTGTAGATGAAGAGACTGTGTCACAGAAGTATTACTTTACCTAGATTTCTGTAATTATTATGTTATAAACTTAGAAATTACATATTATTCTGGAACATATAAAATATATGAATGTTATAAACCATAAGAATTCAGACCTATGCTATTTAACTTCAAGTTTAGTTCTTTAGCCAAACAATTGCATGACTACATTGAGACTACTGAAGTAATTATATATGAACACGCTATACGAAAAAATACTTAAAACATTTCTTATTTTTGTCGTTTCTCTTTGATATAAAATATACTATAATTTAATGGAGTTATATTCCATATTTAGATGCTCCTAACTTCCAAATAACACCTAAACTCCTAAAAACTGACCTGTGTCCTTCTTAATAGAAGTGGCTTGACCGGGAGACCCAATTTTTACTAAGAATATTCTTGGGATAATTTATGTCTTATAATCAAGATGAAGACAGGCCACATTTAGTTGTATTTTTAAACCACTTAGTGTGAAGTTGCAACGCAGACATAACTTGCTTTCAGGCTACACTGCCAGCTTTGCAGTGAATAGTCTTTAAGATTCCGTGGAAACATTGGCAGATATAGCTAATGTCTATCTGATGTAGGATTTATGAGAAAAGGAGAGGTAGAAACTGAATGCTCTTATATTTCATATGTGACCACATTCATAAAACTTTATTGATAAGTACTTTGTTGTCTGACACGGGCTGATACAAATAGGCTTCTTCAAGAGTTGAGGAAGAAAACTAAATCCCTATAATACAGCCTTTTTCCTCCTTTTCTTTCTTAAGCGGTAATAGTTGATCCTAGCTTTTGTGTGTCTATGCATGCTCAATACAGTTAGGGGTATAAGGAGAAGTTAAGCAAGAATATTGAATGCTAGCTAGGAAAGTTTTTGGAGTCTCAAATACTTTGGAACGATTTTTCACATTATATACATAAAATTCCTAGTTACATTTGGGAACTAAGTATATTATACACAACTTTGCATCTGATTACAGGATTCCCTGTACATTTATAGCTCAGGTATTCTGGAAAGAGTCAAGATAATTAGTTTTATGGCTCTTGCCCGTGTGACCTGTTTCTTTCTGGTCCTGATATTAAAAGGATGACTTAAATTTTCTGGAATGTCAAAATTTTCTCTTCCCTTGGATCCTACAAAATACTTCAAGCAGTGTATGTGTGATACTCGCTGTCATTCCAACATTTCCAATCCTCCTGAGAATGCTAAACAATGCCCTAGATTTCTTCCTTTGTAATTCTTTCAGATAGAGGGTTAGCTGAGTTAGGAAGAAAGGAGAGAGGGAGAGAAGAAGAGAGATGACATTTTATCCCTCAGGAAAGAACAAGACCAATTGTATTCCTAATTTAGAAATATTATTCTACAAACATTCCTGAACAAGAGGGCTTTGCATATACATTAAAGCAGAATACCTAGTCAACTTCTAGTTATGCCATGTAGTGAAATGGAAGTAAGATGAGCAGGCCGAGATCATTTTTGTTGGAGAACTGAGACCACATGAAATAGGTAACAGAGTTACCCCAACTGGGGGGCAAGAGGACTTGAAAGTTTCCTCCATAAATTTGCAGTTAGTACAGGGCTGCTCCAGTGATCAGAGTCATGAATGCCCTAGAGTGTCTGTATAACCCTGTACACAGGCTGAGACAGCTCTAACGGCCCAGAAAAGCCTCTGGACAGAATCACTGCACCCTTGGACATTGTCCGACCGCATGTATGAGAATAGTGAGTGCTGAGGAGTTGTGGGTAGCTCGGTACAACTCTTGCTAAAGGAGTGTCATCAACATTCATTGCTGAAAGTGAATTTTTTCATTCACATATGTGATGCCTATTAGGTCATGATTTCTTGGATACCAATTTGTACAAGATATGAATTAATTTTTGAACATCCTTTCTTAAAAGTACCATGTTCATATAGTTGCTCATTTTAATATGAGTAGTTCAGATGGGACATAATAGAGTAAGGAAATGATTGAACATCCTAAGATCTAGTGTATATACCTTTGTTCATGATGAGATTCATCCCCTGTCCCCCTTTGTAGTGACACTGATGGCATAAGGAGTATTAGATGAAATTTAATGCAGAAAACAATGGGATATATGAATGGTAGATATGGTTGACAACCACCATTTTCACTGAAGTTGTTTCAAAGCAAAGAAATTTGGGATAAATTCATTTTATTTGCTCCTGAAGGGTAATTAGGAATAAGTAGGAATTGTGAAGAGGCTGTAGTGTTGACATTAAGAGAAGTTTTTGATTCTTAAAATAGGATATATTACACAAGAGTGAACAAACAGAAGATACTGAACAAATATTCTGTCATAAGTAAGTGATGGATTATTCGGACTTGTTGAACTATGTTTTTAAATGTATTATTTAAATATTTAAATATTATTAAAACCTTAAATAATATTTAAATATTATAAAAGTTGTAGAAAATTATGTTTTCAATACAAATATACACTTATAAGCTATATTGTAGATATGGGAGTAAACAATGCAATTTTTTTTAACTGAGTGAAAAATTTAGTTTTTTAAAATTCCAAATGGAGCTAACAGCTTAGTGTGATACATATTTTGAATTTCAAAATTTGTAACCAAATAGGACAAATGTGTTGAACTGTACTTTTCTTGAAGAACCGTGATAAGAATGAGCGGTGAAAAAATTACAGCATACTTACCAGGGATCAAATACTTGCTTAGGGTTAATAAGAAAAATCTCAGCAAACGCTAGAAATGAGGTACACGATCTATCAGAGACCCATGATTAAAGTGGTATCTTGTTAGGTATATGAGCTTGAAAAGAAACGGCATAGCTTCACTTTACCCCAGTTGCTTCTTTTGTAAAACGGGGAGACTAAGAGTGTGGTAACTCAAAATCCTTTGTTAATGATTTTCTTCTTAGAACAGTGCCAGGTCCAATTAGGATTAGATTGCTATTTTTATTATTGATATTTGCCCTAGTTCTGCCTTTTATTGACTGTGTGAAATTGGTGAAGATCCCTTTCTGAAGCTTTGTTTCTTACCTACAAGCTGGGAATAGAATACTTGCTATGAAGAGTGGTTGTTAGTACATTAGAAAGGCTGGATATTTGTTGATATAAGGGGCTCAGCGCATGGTAGAAATTTGATAGCATTTTTTTCTTGCCCTCCCATGTATTACTGTGGAGACATCCCACATATTATGTCCAAGTTTTTATTTTCCCCTCAAATGCAATGTCAAGCACAAAACATTCCCATCTCCCAATTCTCTTCTGATGTTCTACAACCATTAAAGTATAGAAAACTAGAATGAGTGTTTTTATAACTTTTGCTGTACTTAAGCATGTGGAGAGAAGAGCGCTAGATCACAGGACACACTTTGATAGGAAAAGGGAAATATTTACACTGCAAACAACTTTCTCCTCATGCTTAACAGTTTTATGCTGTCATTCTGTCAGCACCAAGTGAGATTTTTCTATTTAAATAGTTTTCTATTTGTGGTATGATAATTCATGTATGGACTTCATGTAACTAACATAAATATAATGGATGGTTGAGAAGTGGTTTATTTTTACCAAGAGGAAAAAATGTGTACACGATTTTTTAAAATATTGCTTTGAAAATATTTAAAATTAATTTTGATTCAGTTGGTGGAAGATAGCGTCACAAACTCACTGCTAGTGGTATTCTTGAGAAGTAATGTTTGAATTTTCTAGGTATTGTCCCCAGACTGGCTTAAAAGAATTTAATTTTAGATGTAAATTTTCTGCTTAACATGGAAGATTTTCCCTGAAAATATTAGCTTCATCAGATGCATAGTTGCTTAGGGGTAGCTGCATGGAATTATGGGAAGAGTGAAATAGAAAAAAATTTTCATGTCTAAGTTATACATACTGGTGTAATCATATTGATTGGATGATAATGATAATTACAGCAATAATGTGATTGAAAGGGTAAGCAAGTAACATATACTACAGTTACTAATATAATCCTGTGATTGAGTTTACCACTTCGTTTCTCTTTCCTGGAAACCCTTAAGTTTGTCACTATTGCACTTTATTTCCTTTGCTTATTGTAGTGGTGTATTAGTTGTATTACTGCTGCTATAACAAATTACGACACATTTACATAACTTAACACATATTTATTGTCTTGCAGTTTCAAAGGTCAGAAGTCCAAAATCACTTTAATATGGCTAAGTCAATGTGTCTGCAGTGTGGGTTCCTTCTGGAGGTGCTGAGGGGAGAATCCATTCTCTTGCATTTTCTGCTTCTGGTGGCACCTGTCTTCATTGTCTTTTCCCCATTCCTCCATTTTCAAGGTGCGTTGCTTTTATTTCTGTTTCTGTCTCCGCGCTGTCTCCTCCTTTAACTTTGAGTCCTTCTCTCCACTTCATCTAAGGACTCCTGTGATTACTTTGGACTCACGTGGATGATCTGGGATAATCACCTTGTCTCCAGATCCTTAAATGAATCGTATCTACAAGTCCTTTGGCTGTGTAAGGCAGCACATTCCCAGGGCCGGGAGATTAGGTGAAGAACATGTTTTGGGACTACTATGCAGCCTATCACAAGTGGTAATATCACTTTTATGCCTTGAGACCCTGAAATTAATGTACTTGCTTACGCATGGAAAAACAATGTATCTGTGGGGGTAACAGTTTATTTTTGAACCATTAGAAGGTATTGATGGGGAAGTTTTCATCTGACAACAGATACTGATAAATTAAATACCCTTAGATTTGTCAAAACTAGCTTTAGTAAAATATAAGTAAAAGTATTTGCACTGCTAGGGTCAAAAATATTAATTAAACCCATTATTTATCAAGGCCAAGTCCTGGATTAGTTAGGTTTAAATTAACCTAGAACATTATCTTCCATAGTGCTTAATTGTGAAGCTTAGTTCTTGTTGACAAAAGCTCATCCATATAAGAAAGCATCGAAAGGTTGGTGTTTTTTAACCTTTGCAGAATATAACTTTTCAAAGGGATGTTAGACAGTAGTTCCATCACAATTGATGCAGTTCACAGACATTCTTTGTGAATATTTTATCTCATGAGTTATATCTATGACACTAATCATAGACTTCTAGAAGAAATTTAGCAATGGTCATGTCAGCCTTTCAAATCTTTCTGTAACCTAGAAGAGGATCATTGCATAAGATAGATTCATTTTCCCCTTTATTCCATTGTTGCCAGAGAGAACTTGAAATGCCCTGTTCAAATTAATTTAATGCAAATGAATTCTTGCTGCCTCACAAGTAGTTTGTCCTTCATTTTTCTTAAAATTAGATTGAAAATGGATGTGACCTGCTTTACTGGTTGTTGTGCAGGAAGCGTTGTCCTTCCTGAAAGCTCCCTCAGTTGTCAAAATGAAGCCATTAAGAGTAAAGTAAATTATATTATCTGATCATAGTATCACAATTGACCTTAAAACAATAAATTTTATAATCAGTGCAAATTGCTGAATAGTGTTTGCAGTTGTAGAAATTTCAAAGGAAACCCTGGTTGAGATACAAAGCTGCTATAATCATTTTTAAAATCTTTGTTTTTCTTTTACTTTGGAACAGTAGTGCAGTAAGTACTTTTGCCTTATTGTTCTCTCTGCCTTCCAGAAACCCTCATTCAAATATTCTAAGTTTTTAAGTCTTTTTCATTTCTTTTAATATTGTAACATTTAACAATGTCAAAGAAAGTATAATTTTTCTGGAAATCAAGCTAAAAATAAAGAGAAGCCAATGTAAATGAACATCAAATTAACAAGATTGATTAGGAAAAGTAATTTTTGAAAAGGGCCCAAAATCCCTTTGCACATAAATGCAAAAGAATTTAGTGAAAGAAGGTGAAACTGGAGTAAAGAACTCTACGGATGCGTAAGTAACTCTTAATAAGAATGAGTAACGTACATGCATATCTTTAGCTCCCAGTTTCAGAGATACAGTAGTTGTACAACAAATGGTCCTTTCCTGCTCTTAAGGAAGCCTCTCCTCCTCCAGCCATGCCATTCCTCAGAGCAAGCTCTTCCACTGAGTTTTCAGCAACCATAAGTAAGAAGGATGGTACGATAGGCTGCGTGTACATATGGCCCTCATTAGCAGGCCAACTGTTCCTTTTGCCCACCCACATCACTGGGGACATATGGCGTTACTTTGACTGTTGAAACAAGTGTGTGTGGACATATCTTGGTATGAGTAAAAGACTGTTGATTGTCTTTCTCTTGTCGCTCGTGCAACCGTCTCCTTGTGGAGATCGTATTATCCATAACACTAGATTTGAGGATGATAAATGACGTTGTTATTATTAACTGAATTTGCCTCTCTAGTTTGATCACAAAACCAGCGAATGTTTGCTTATGGAACATGTAAAGCTTATAGAAGACGGAAAGCTTACAGAAAGAAATGATGGCTTTTCTAAGCATAAGAGTCAGGTCTTTTTCAATCAAAAACTAACTCATTCAAAAATTCAAGAGTTCTGTAAAACCAGAACAGCAGAGGTTTCAGAAATGCTATTGAGATCATTTATTATAAAATAGCCATTAATGAAATGTAATAGTGAGTCTGTTGTTGTGACTATGTGGAGAAATGAATGAGAAAATATAAGATAGGCTGGAATGAAGAGAGTCATCGGATCCCAGCATAATTCATTTTGTATAGTTCACAGTATTGTAACTTTAAAAAATTATGAATTTTTTCAGTACTGTGAATTCTGAATTTGCAATATGAGGCTTTTCAATCCTTGCAACAAGTGTGTATTTTTCAGTGGTTCTAGAATTATCGGGGCTTTCGAGCTGCTTCTGATAAGAAGGCAAGGCTAGAGGACTTGTGTTGAGGTGGCATTTGCACAGGACTTTAGATAACATACATCGATGATGTAGAGAGAAGAGCGGGTGATGTTGCTGTGGATTATAGGGGAAAGGCACCTTTTGCTCCCTCTGCTGACCTCTTTGTGTATTCAGCTGTGTAGCATATTTCTTGTATAATTACATAGTAATTTCACACACTACATTAAGAAAATCTGAACAATTTTTACTAAACTCATGTTTTCTAAATATTAAGTAAATAAAACCAATATTTGGCTAGGTAACATTTATAAAAACAGGATTTCTAGATAGATGATGATAAATTTTCATCTATATCTATAGAGCTGATAAATTTTCAAAACCCTTTGAATATCACTTGTACTACAAAGTCTCGTTTCAGTTTCAGTGCCATGGCACATTGATTAATCACCACTAAAGCGGTACATGAAATATTTGGCAATATAGGTATTTGGTAATGGTGATTGATGCACAGAATACGGCACCATTATTATGCACTGGCCTTGAGAACTTTAGTTTTCATCTTCGATCACCTGATAGAGAACAAACTAACAGCTTTTTTCTTTCACCTTGCTGGAGAATAAACTAACAACTTCAAATTATCTGATCCATCCAAAAACTTATTTCCGTGAAACTCACTGATTTATTTATTATTTCGTGGGGATCACTATTATTTGCTGTAGTAAAATATCAAATGATCGATGTTTTATACCAACATGGCAGCTCACATGGTAGGCAACAGAATGAAAACAAACAGGTTTACTACCAAGAATTATACTATATTGCTTTTATTGACAGAAAAAGCATACAGATAATTTTATTCAGAGATTTTATGTGAATTATTTTGATAAGTGTACACATATATTTATAACTGACCTTTCTTTGTCAAGTGTGTGCCCACACACGTATTCATACTAAATCAATCTTAGAGATCTTATCCAAAGATTGAATTTCTTAAAATGACTGTTCCAAATATGTATAATTTATGGCAAAAAAGTCACAAAATGGCAATACAAGGAGGCATAAAACTGAAGATAAAGGGGGAGATGATGGTTAAAAACACCTGTAAATGAATAATTGATTTTGATTTAAATTCTTTTTAGTTCTTAGCTGATGAAATGAATATAAATGAAATTATTATGCAAAACACCTCTATTTGTTGTATATGCATGTACATATATGTGTTACAAATACAAAACTGATAGGATGTTATTTAACATATATTCACACTCATAATGTGCATATATGTACAAAATGAAAATGAGTGCTTGTTTTATATGTATGTATACACACACATACACATATTGCATACTTTCATTTTTTAAAATTTTACTTTAAGTTCTGGGATACATGTGCTGAACATGCAGGTTTGTTACATAGGTATACTTGTGCCATGGTAATTTGCTGCACCCATCAACCCGTCATCTAGGTTTTAAGCTCCACATGCATTAGCTATTTGTCCTAATGCTCTCCCTCCCCTTTCCCCACACCCACCTACAGACCCCAGTGTGTGATGTTCCTCTCCCTGTGTCAACATGTTCTCATTGTTCAGCACCCACTTATGAGTGAGAACATGCAGTGTTTGGTTTTCTGTTCCTGTGTTAGTTTGCTGAGGATGATGGTTTCCAGCTTCATCCATATCCCCGCAAAGGACGTGAACTCATCCTTTTTTATGGCTGTGTAGTATTCCATGGTGAATATGTGCCACATTTTCTTCATCCAGTCTATCATTGATGGGCATTATGTTGGTTCCAAGTCTTTGCTATTGTAAATAGTCCCATGATAAACATATATGTACATGTGTCTTTAGAGTAGAATGATGTATAATCCTTTGGTATATACCCAGTAATGGGATTGCTGGGTCAAATGGTATTTCTGGTTTTATATCCTTGAGGAATCACCACATTGTATTCCACAATGGTTGAACTATTTTACAAGCCCACCAACAGTGTAAAAGTGTTCCTATTTCTCTGCATCTTCTCCAGCATCTGCTGTTTCCAGAATTTTTAATGATCACCATTCTAACTGGTGTGAGATGGTATGTCATTGTGGTTTTGATTTGCATTTCTCTAATGAACAGTGATAATGAGCTTTTTTCATATGTTTATTGGCCATATACATATCTTCTTTTGAGGAGTGTCTGTTCATATCCTTTGCCCACTTTTTGATGGGGTTGTTTGTTTTTTTTTTCTTGTAAATTTGTTTAAGTTCCTTCTAGATTCTGGATATTAGACCTTTGTCAGATGGATAGATTGCAAAAATTTTCTCATATTTTGTAGGTTGCCTGTTCACTCTTGTGATAGTTTATTTTACTGAGCAGAAGCTCTTTAGTTTGATTAGATTCCATCTGTCAATTTTGGCTGTTGTTTCAAGTGCTGTTGGTGATTTAGTCATGAAGTCTTTGCCCACACCTATGTCCTGAATCATATTGCCTAGGTTTTCTTCTAGGGTTTTTATAGTTTTAGGTTTTACATTTATGTTTTTAATCCACCTTGAGTTAATTCTTTTATAAGGTATAATGAAGGGGTCTAGTTTCTCTTTTCTGCATATGGCTACCCAGTTTTCCCAGCGCCATTAATTACATAGGGAATCCTTTCCCCATTGCTTGCTTTTGTCAGGTTTGTTGAAGATCAGATTGTTGTAGATGTGTGGTGTTATTTCTGAGGCCTCTATTCTGTTTCATTGGTCTATATATCTGTTTTGGTATTAGCACCATGCTGTTTTGGTTACTTTAGCTTTGTAATATAGTTTGAAGTCAGGCAGCGTCATGCCTCCAGCTTTGTTCTTTTTGCTTAGGTTAGCCTTGGCTCCACAGGCTCTTTTTTGCTTCCATATGAAATTTAACATAGTTTTTTTCTAGTTCTGTGAAGAAAGTCAATGGTAGCTTGATGGGAATAGCATTGAATCTATAAATTACTTTGGGCAATATGGCCATTTTCATGATATTGAGTCTTCCTATCCATGAGGATGGAGTGTTTCTCTATATGTTTGTGTCCTGTCATTTCCTTGAGCTCTGGTTTGTAGTTTTCTTTGAAGAGGTCCTTCACATCCCTTGTAGGTTGTATTCCTAGGTATTTTGTTTTCTTTATAGCAATTGTGAATGGGAGTTTACTAATGATTTGGCTCTCTGCTTGTCTGTTATTGGTATATAAGAATGATTGTGATTTTTGCACATTAATTTTATATCCTGAGACTTTGCCAAAGTTGCTTATCAGGTTAAGGAATTTTTGGGCTGAGGTGGTGGCGTTTTGTAAATATACAATCATGTCATCTGCAGACAGAGACAATTTGATTTCCTCTCTTCCTATTTGCATGCTTTTATTTCTTTCTCTTACTCGATTGCCCTGGCCAGAACTTCCAATACTATGTTGATAAGAGTGGGGAGAGAGGGCATCCTACTCTTGGGCCAGTTTTCAAAGGTAATGCTTCCAGCTTTCGGCCATTTAGCATGATATTAGCTATGCATTTGTCATAAATAGCTCTTATTTTTGTGAGATATGTTCCATCAATACCTAGTTTATTGAGAGTTTTTAGTATGAGGGGTGTTGAATTTTATTGAAGGCCTTTACTGCATCTATTGAGATAATCATGTGGTTTTTGTCATTGGTTCTGTTTATGTGATGGATTATGTTTATTGATTTGCATATGTTGAACCAGCCTTGCATGCCAGGCATGAAGCCAACTTGATCGTGGTGGATAAGTTTTTGATGTGCTGCTGGATTCTCTTGCCAGTATTTTATTCAGGATTTTCGCATCGATGTTCATCAGTGATATTGGCCTGAAATTTTCTTTTTCTATTGGGTCTCCGCCAGGTTTTGGAATCAGAGTGATGCTGGCCTCATAAAATGATTTAGGGAGGAGTCTTTCTTTTTCTATTGTTCAGAATAGTTTCAGAAGGAATGGTACCAGCTCCTCTTTGTACCTCTGGTAGAACTCGGCTGTGAAGACATCTGGTCCTGGGCTTTTTTTGGTTGGTAGGCTAGTAATTACTGAGTCAATTTCAGAACTTGTTATTGGTCTATTCAGGGATTTGACTTCTTCCTGCTTTAGTCTTGGGAGGGTGTATGTGTCCAGGACTTTATCCATTTCTTCTAGATTTTCTAGTTTATTTGTGTAGAGGTGTTTACAGTATTCTCTAATAATAGTTTGTATTTCTGTGGGATCAGTGGTGATATCCCCTTTATCGTTTTTTAATGTGTCTATTTGATCTTTCTCTCTTTTCTTCCTTGTTAGTCTGGCTACCGGTCTATCTATTTTGTTAATCTTTTCAAAAAACCCACTCTTAGATTCATTGATTTTTTTTTGAAGGTTTTTTTGTGTTTCTCTCCCATTCGGTTCTGCTGTGATCTTAGTTATTTCTTGTTTTATACTAGGTTTTTAATGTGTTTTCCATTGCTTCTTTTGATTGTGATGTTAGGGTGTCTATTTTAGATCTTTCCCACTTTCTAATGTGGACATTTAATGCTGTAAATTTCCCTCTAAACACTGTTTTAACTGTATCCCAGAAATTCTGATATGTTGTGTCTTTGTTCTCATTGGTTTCAAAGAACTTATTTATTTCTGCCTTAATTTTGCTATTTACCCAGTAGTCATTCATAAGCAGGTTGTTCAGTTTCCATGTAGTTGTGCAGTTTTGAATGAGCTTCTTAATTCTGAGTTCTAATTTGATTACACTGTGGTGTGAGAGATTGTTTGTTATGATTTTCATTCTTTTGCATTTGCTGAGGAGTGTTTTACTTCCAATTATGTGGTTGATTTTAGAATAAGTGCTATGTGGTGCTGAGAAGAATGTATATTCTGTTGATTTGGGGTGGAGAGTTCTGTAGGTATCTATTAGGTCCACTTGGACCAGAGCTGAGTTCAAGTCTGAATATCCTTGTTAATTTCCTTTCTTGTTGATCTGTCTAATATTGATAGTGGGTTGTTAAAGTTTCCCACTATTATTGTGTGGGAGTCTAAGTCTCCTTGTAGGTCTCTAGGAACTCGTTTTATGAATCCTGGTGCTCCTGTATTTGGCATATATATATATTTAGGATACTTAGCTCTTCTTGTTGCATTGATCCCTTTACTACTATGTAATGCCCTTCTTTGTCCTTTTTTATCCTTGTTGGTTTAAAGTCTGTTTTATTAGAGACTAGGATTGCAACTCCTGCTTTTTTTTTCTTTCTTTCCATTTGCTTGGTAAATATTCCTCCATCCCTTTATTTTGAGCCTATGTGTGACCTTGCAAGTGAGATGTGTCTCCTGAATACAGCACACCTGTGGGTATTGACTCTTTATCCAATTTGCCAGTGTATGTCTTTTAATTGGGGCATTTAGCTCATTTATATTTACCGTTAATATTGTTATGTGTGAATTTGGTCCTGTCATCATGATGTTAGCTGGTTATTCTGCACATTAGTTGAAGCAGTTTCTTCCTAGTTTCATTGGTTTATATATTTTGGTGTGTTTTTGCAGAGGCTGGTACTGGTTTTTCCTTTCCATGTTTAGTGCTTCCTTTAGGAGCTCTTGGAAGGCAGGTCTGATGGTGACTAAATCTGTCAGCATCTGCTTGTCTGTAAAGGATTTTATTTCTCATTCACTTATGAAGCTTAGTTTGGCTGGTTATGAAATTCCATATGTACATCATGGAAACGAGTGCATGTGATACACACACACACACACGCACACACATTGCATACTTTCATTTTTGTGTCCATTTCTTTTCTGATTTTATCAGCAGCCAACTAAAGAAAATAGAAAAAAAAATTGGTAATTCGATCTTTCATGTTCTGCATCTTCCAGCTTCACAACTTATAGTTTTCTATTTTTATTGTTATTGTGATCAGAATGAAAATGTATACAATAGAATCAGAATCAGGTCAGAATCAACAAAAATACTATAATGTTTGTACATGCTTTCGATGCAGTTTGTCTCTGCAAAGGGTGTGTGTGTTTCTATGCACATGTGCATGTACACAAGTGTGTAAATAAGTGTTTTATTCATGATGGAGAAAGGCTGGTCAAAATGATTCTGAATGAGATAGCACCACTACAGCAGATAATTAGGTCTCTATCAATAAAACAAGTCATTAAACATGTTTCTAAGCATCTACTCAGTATCTGGCACAATGTTAAGTAGTGTAAATATAATCATTAGCAAAATTCAGCTTCTACCCTCAATGGTATATGTGTAGAACAAATTGGTAAAGCTGGAGTACATTTCAGGACCAAAAACAGTTTCTGTGTAGTTCCCACTTCATCAAGACCATGTTGTATACCTCTCATACACTTAAGCCATAGGGAAGCAATTATTCCATCCATCCTTTTACAGGGTAGTGGTGGGGAAGAAGAGCTGACTGTCATGCTTGAATTCACATAATTTCATAATTAAATAATTTCATGTTACATAATCTCGATAAACCTAAAATCCAATATATGATAAAGATAGTGTTTCAAATCAGTGGATAAGTGATAAACAGTTCATAAAATGGTGTTCAGATAATTGGCTATATGTATTTTATAGTTGCACAAAGGTATAATATGTCATTAATAAATATTAATTCCATAGTGGATGTCAAATACACTTTTCCAAAATATAAAGAAAAAATACCATAGACAAATATCACTTGCAACATTACGGTTAAAATTAAATATCCAAACATAGCCCTAACCAATAACAGAAAATTTAAAAAAAAATTTATGGATTGGAATTTGTTAAAATATAAAACTTTTCTTTTTCAGAGGATACAATGAATATGTGTAAAAAGCAAATATCAAATCAGCAACAAGTGCTTGCAGTTCACTTGACATATTTAAAATATGAGTAGTTCCAACAAATCATAAATAAATGATTAGTAGTCCAATAAAAAAAAGACAAAGTACATTGACAGGAAACTGTATGAAACTCATGAACACTAAATGTCTTAGATTCTCTATTGTTAAACAAAATGCAAAAACAATAGAGAACATTATGAATATGGAGTTAATATTTAACAAAATTATTTTATCCATGTTATAAGTAAATATTTACATCCAAAAACCCTTGTTTTCTCTGAAAGTTGTCACTTATGAGTCTATTTTGAAAATGTTTAAAGAATAGTAATTAATTAACTTTAATAAATAGGTACTCCTATTGAGGGAAAACAGACATTTCCATAATTTTTCTTCTGTTTCTAATCTAGTAGATGGTAGGAAAATAATGACAATTGCATATTCATACCTGGAGAATATGCATTCCATTTCTTTTAAACTTTTGCATTCTCAAAACTATATTGATACCTCAAAGCATACCCTTTGCTGTTGAAAACAGCCTTTCAAGTATAAAGACACACACATCACTTTCCTTAAATCTTATATAAGGCAAGGGCCTAGATTCCTATCAGAAAATGTATTTCAAGAATGCTTTTTTAGTAGTTCCTGTGGCCTTATCTTATAGAGGAAGGTTTTTTTTTAAACATACACACAGTATTTGATGCACATTTTTATTGGAAAGAGCTTTTATTTCCTTAAATGTTTTGTTGTCTAAGTGTGAAAAGTATCCTGCAGTGGAATTTAGTGGCACAGATGCTTATTGTGATAGATGAGATGAACTTGCTTCCCTAAGCATGCATGGTCATGAAATGCATCTGGCTTCTGTACGTAAAAGTCAGTTATGTTCCCAAATGTGTCTCTGCATTTACACAGACGTTTAGGGGCAGACACCCTACTGTTCCCTCAAAAGGCGGCTCTGCTTAATTATGAAGTTCAAGTTAGACCAGAAGTTGGAAAATACTAAATTCCACATTGCAGACAGAGCCTGAGCAGGTGATGTCACCACTGCATTCTAAGGTGGCAAGTCCTCAGAGAAGTCACTTATCACCTTACCATGGAGAAAAATAACCGTGTCCAGAACACAAGAGGATGCTTTTAGGTAGCGTACAATCAAGTGTGCAAACCTGTGCAATACATACCAGATGAAATCCAGTTCAGAGGCTCAGGAAAACAAACAAATGAGGATATGCCTTAAAAAATAGGACTTAATATAAACAGTCGTGAGAGTAAAACTATTGCTAAGCACATAGGAAACATAAACCAGGCTTTCAGGAAGGAGTTTGGCACATGTGTGCACTGGTAGGAGGTGTAATGTGCAGAAATCCGGCCTTTTGTGGCATAGCAACTAAAGTTCCTTTTCTATTGTCCAGACAACCTTAAATATTCCTTTATGCAGTACTATTTTAAAAAGGCCATCTACTGTGCACAATGTGTTAGCATCAAGGACATGAAATTTATCTGGAATATACCAAAACTTTAATCAATAGACTAGGACCAAAGCTTTTAAAAACAGGTTTTCGTAGATAAATCATTATAAGTTATTATTTCCTCGCCATAGGTAAGGCATGATAGATAACTTTACTTTTTCTCAGTCACTTAGTGTGTAGGTAGAATAATGACCCTTAGCAGGATGACCTTTTGAATGTGTTGTTAGGCAGCATGGAAGCATTATGGTTAGAGGTGGAATTAAGATTGCTAATCACCTCACCTTAAACTGGAGCGATTATCCTGAATTATCTAGGTGGGCCCACTGTAGTCACAAAGAACCTTCAGACAGGAAGGCGGAGAGACCAGAGTGAGCAGAAGAGCTTGGGGAAACTGGAGCCGAGGCTGAAGTGATGTGCTGTGTCCAAGATGTGCAGAGGCCAAGAGCTCAGGGATACATGTGACCCCTCAAACCTGGTGAATTCTCTCCTGGAATCTCTAGACAAAATATACACTTGATGATACCTTGATTTTAGCACACTAAGACCCATTTTGGACTTCTGACCCCCAGAAGTATAAAGAAAAAAAATGTGTTGTTTTAAGCCTCTGAGTTTATGTTAATTTACTGTAACAGCAGTAAGAAACTAACACAGTAAGACGGCTTTTATTTTTATGTGATGTATAGAATTAAATTGGATATGCTAGGAAATATTGGAAATTTATTGATTTATTTTTTTGTCTGAGCTGGAGTCTGGCTCTGTCGCCCAGGCTGGAGTGCAGTGGCGCGATCTCGGCTCACTGCATGCTCTGCCTCCCGGGTTCCCGCCATTCTCCTGCCTCAGCCTCCCGAGTAGCTGGGACTACAGGCGCCGCCACCACGCCGGCTAATTTTCTGTATTTTTAGTAGAGACGGGGTTTCACCGTGGTCTCGATCTCCTGACCTCGTGATCCGCCCGCCTCGGCCTCCCAAAGTGCTGGGATTACAAGTGTGAGCCACCGCGCCCGGCCAGGAATTTATTTTCTTAATATAGTTCTTCATATTAGAATAATGAGAACCATCGAGTAATGAAGTGTTCTATTTTGTGAAGGATGATTATATAAACAGTACGAAGGTTAAAAACCGGGCGGGACCGGCTGGGCACAATGGCTCGTTCATGTAATCCCAGCACTTTGGGAGGCCGGGGCAGGTGGATCTCTTGAGCCCAGGAGTCTCAGATCAGCCTGGGCAACATGTGAAACCCCATCTCCACAAAAATACAAAAACCAGGCAGACGTGGTGGCGGCGCCTGTGGTCCCAGCCACTCAGGAGGCTGCGGTGGAAGGATCGGAGCCCGGCAGGTGCAGGCTGCGGTGGACCGTGATTATGCCACTGCGCTCCAGTCTGGGTGACAGAGTGAGACCTTGTCTCCATTAAATAAATAGATAAATAAATATATATATAAGTAAAAGAGGAGGGTGTCTTTTGAAGGCTATTAAAGTCGTCTAAGTGTCCTCTGATTATATGAGGCTGGAATGGTGCATGGAATGTTGTGTTGAATAACCTGATACAGTCTCTGAAACTATAGAAGCATTAGTAATTTTAGCCTGAGAGTGCTATAATCTGGGATAATTTGGTCCAATACTTCCAGAGAGGGTTGAAGTTTTGAGATAGCTGGAGTTATTTCAGTTGAAGACCTGAATATGAGGCAACTGCATACTCAATTACAATTCAATTTCTACTCTTTATATAAGGTAGAAATGGGTAACATGTGGGACACTGTGTTAAAAGTAATGCAGCCATAGTGTAGTGCTAGAAGCAGATGAAAAGTACTATAATAGTCGTATAGATGAGGTACTGGAAAGAAGCAGAGTTGAAAAATTGGAGATAAATGTCAGTTTTCCAGAGCCATGGGATGAAAACCAAACAGGATTACAACAGATTCAATTCACTCAAGATGTCTAACTTGGTAATAGGTCAGAAAACTCAATTTGTCGTATTTTCTTAAAAGTACACAAAAATGTTCCTTTTGATAAAACACGTGTAGTGCACCTTCGGATTTGATTTTTCTTTATGTTCTGTAAACTGCTCACAGTAAAACAGAAAAAAAGTCTGACAAATATGATGGTCCTTAAATATTGTAGGAGTATGATGCTTCTCCAAAGAATAGAGGTTTTCCTAGGAAGGCCCTAAGCAAGGAATCAAGTTTCCTTTTGCAAGAAATAAAATTCTCAAAAGTTCCCTGCACCTTGGAAAGGCTCTGGTTGAAATTAATAGCACAACGTTATTTATTTAAATTTTAACTTTTAAGTTCAGGGGTACAAGTGTAGGTTTGTTACAGAGGTAAGCTTATGCCATGGGATTGGTTGTACAGTTTATTTCATCACCCAGATATTAAGCCTAATATCCATTAGTTGTTTTTCCTGATCCTCATAGCAAATATTACCCCCATAAAGTTTTATGGTTACTTTTTTCTTATCTTCTGATTTATGCCATTAGATTCACCAATTGAAATTATTTTTCAGTAGTTTAATTCCCTCTAGAAGGTTTAAAAAATGTTTCCGAATTTCCTAAGTCTTCTTTCTTTGTTAGTCTTCTAAAAAGCTATATTCAATAGAATTCATGTGCTTAGGTACAGTTTCACTAAAAGCGTATCTTCAACATTTGATCTGTTTAAAAGTTCTTAAGGTGTTAAGGAACATTAGGTATCAGAGTTTATGGCATTTGATTAATCTGAATAAATCTTGGCATCAAATTGAATTCAGCAAAAGTAACAGTGATAAATCAGAGAGCAATATTTGAAATGTCTCCAGGAAACATTTTAAAACAATTTTTAAGTTCACTAATTTGAGTCATTACACTTGGCCCTAATATGGTAGATTTTAAGTGAAGCTCAGTCGAACCTGGCAGATATCATATACAAACTTTTAATAGTCCTAACAATTCCTGTACCTCATTTGGATAAAGATTATTTCCAGAGCATCAGTGCTTTGACCAGAAAGGCATTTATTATTCTGTAACACTTTTCTTGAGAAATTAGCATGATTCATCATTTGAGTACGCTCTCTCAGATAAGATTCTAATATTTGGGTGTGAATAAAACTTCAGGGCATTGAAAACAGCTGGAAGATAGACAATAGGGTGATCATCCTCTCTTGTCATTCTCTATCAAGGTCCTCTTTAATTATTGGCCTAAACAGCTATAACTTTATGGTGAAAACAAACCGCTCGGATATAGCGTTAAAGGTTGAAATAATGAATTATACATAAATCGATTTAGTTCAGTTATATTCTGTTGAATTGGGAGAACATCGAATTTTTAAATTTCTCTGCATTTCTTGAAGTTAGGAATAAAAGCTGGGGTGGGGTCTCCTGAAATAATGAGGTCTAGAATAATTTCTGTTAAATTTACTTTTTAGTAGGATAAGTCTACTAAAATCAATATGAATGGAACCTTCAATGTACCACTGAAGATAATTAATCTTTGAGAGGTTAAGTAACCATTACAAGGTAATTTACCTAATTAGCAACTAAACCAACCAAATTTTAGATTTCTTAACTTTAAGACTATTGCTCACATAGTCACGTAAAGTATATCTTCCACATAGTCACAGGCAATCACAAGCTAACACGAGCAGTTAGCACAAAATAGATGTTCCACATAGAATGCAGAACAAAAAAAGACACTTTAAAAATCCTTTTCCCTTTTCCAAATTCATATTTAAAAAGTTTCTTGTGGAATTTCCCAAATGCCAGCATGGCCACATATAATACAGATTGATACTCAGACCTCTAATGAGAAACAGTTAGAATTATGCTAAACAAGGAACATTCTATATTGATTTCACAAATTCTCCTCTTTCCACTTATGGTTTCTCATAAAATGTAACATGTTTGTCTCGTGTGGAGTCTGTATAGAAAAAGTGTGATAACTGAAGATATAGACACACAGGTGTATGTATGTCTGTGTGTTCCTGTGTATTATAGCCTTTCTTTAATGGTTTTCTCTTTATATTTATATATATATATATATATATATATACACTTTAAGTTCTAGGACACATGTGCACAACGTGCAGGTTTGTTACATATGTATACATGTGCCATGTTGGTGTGCTGCACCCAGTAACTCATCATTTACATTAGGTATATCTCCAAATGCTGTCCCTCCCCCTCACCCCACCCCATGACAGGCCCCGGAGTGTGATGTTCCCCTTCCTGGGTCCATGTGTTCTCATTGTTCAATTCACACCTATGAGTGAGAACTTGCAGCGTTTGGTTTTTTTTGTCCTTGTGATAGTTTGCTGAGAATTATGGTTTCCAGCTTCATCCATGTGTCTACAAAGGACATGAACTCATCCTTTTTTATGGCTGCATAGTATTCCATGGTGTATATGTGCCACATTTTCTTTTTTTTTTATTATACTTTAGGTTTTAGGGTACATATGCACAATGTGCAGGTTTGTTACATATGTATCCAGCCACATTTTCTTAATCCAGTCTATCATCGTTGGACGTTTGGGTTGGTTCCAAGTCTTTGCTATTGTGAATAGTGCCACAATAAACATACGTGTGCATGTGTCTTTATAGCAGCATGACTTATAATCCTTTGGGTATATATACATATATATATAAAAAAACTATATATATATATTTTGGGGACGGAGTTTCTCTCTGTCACCCGGCTGGAGTGCAGTGGCGCGATCTCGGCTCACTGCAAGCTCCGCCTCCCGGGTTCACACCATTCTCCTGCCTCAGCCTCCAGAGTAGCTGGGACTACAGGTGCCCGCCACCATGCCCGGCTAATTTTTTGCATTTTTAGTACAGACGGGGTTTCACCGTGTTAGCCAGGATGGTCTCGATCTCCTGACCTCATGATCCACCCTCCTCGGCCTCCCAAAGTGCTGGGATTACAGGCATGAACCACCGCGCCAGGTCTCTATTTAAGTTAGCTCTGTCCAGGGCAAACCAGCATTTCAAAGATACAAACTGTTTTTGCAAAAAACAGGTATACACCTATCCATAGTGCAGACATTATGTCTACTTATTTCTCTCTAAATAGATCTTTCATTTTAACAAGTACTTCACCTTCACAAAATTTAGTTGAGTCAGTGAACTCTTATCCAGATGCTATATCTTGGCCAGATTATCAAGAATTAAGCCTCACAGATAGGCTGTTTCCATTTCCTTTAACAAAGTTTATCAGTCCTGAGTTACTTCTTGATTTCTTGCCAGTGGCATATAATGATGACTCAGCCAAGTCAGTTCCCAGAGTTGGACTCTTTTTTTTCTTATACACAGGAAACTTCTTTTCCAAGAATACTTGTTCCAGTTGCTCACAATCTTCATAGTTGATGATTATAGAATGATCTATGTACTTTCAGTGTACCTTCAAAAATGAGATCTGCAGCTGGATAAGACGTGTGTGTGTGTGTGTGTGTGTCTTAGTAGACTTAAACCGTTCATTGAATAAGAAGCCTAGTTGATAGTGTAAGGTGAGAGTTAGAAGAACAGGGAATTATTTGGTTTAAGGAATTGTGAAGAAATGTGCTATGCCATTAAAATTTTTCTCTACTTTTGTGTTAAATCTTAATTTTGTGCAGAATTTACTAAGCTGCAGGAAACTGTCAAAATTGACTCTTGCTAAGTTCCATATTGGTTTGTAATTATCTTAAAACAAAAGTTGGTTGATACTAAAGTGCAGTTTTTCCTCTAGCTTTCATAAATTGAGACAGGTCTTTTTCTCACCCTCCACATACCTATGGCTGGAAGCCGAGGTGGTTGTTCTTGGTTCCCGTTACAACTTCTAGACTGTTAATTTCTCCGCTCCTTGCAAATTAGACTGTTCCTTTGAAACTCAAACCCCTTGGAAATATCGGCCATGCCCCTTTGGTATTACCATCATCAACAGACCTCCCTCCTGGGCACTCTGGTCTTATTATTTTTTTTTTTTGAGATGGAGTCTTGCTCTGTCACCCATGCTGGAGTGTAATGGTGTGATCTCGGCTCACTGCAACCTCCTCCTCCCGGTTTCAAGTGATTCTCCTGCCTCAGGTTCCTGAGTAACTGGGATTACAGGTGCATACCACCACACCCAGCTAATTTTTGTATTTTTGGTAGAGACGGGGTTTCGCCATGTTGGCCAGGCTGGTCTCGAACTCCTGACCTCAGGTGATATGCCTGCCTCAGCCCCCCAAAGTTCTGGGATTACAGGCATGATCCACTGCACCTGGCCTCTTGCCATTTATTTAAGGCTGTAGATCTTTTGCTCAATATCATCTTCAGGCAAGTTCAGCCATCATTTTAGTGGCTCAGCTTTCACGTGAAAGGACCAGTACAAACCTCGGTTCCCCGTTTTTTGACATCTTTATTTCCATTACTTTTTTTCTTTCCTCCACTTTATTGTCATCAAATCTGAAACATTTTCTATAAGGGTATATACCACCAGGATCTAGATGCAAATATTCTGCCTCCTGGACATCACTCCTTGCCAGCTCGTTGGCCCAGATGTCCTCATTCCTACAACCCTTCATTTTCACTGAGACTCTTCTTAGGACACAGCTGCTGCTGCTCCCTCACGATCCATCCGTACTCTCTTGCTTTCAGTTTCCACGTTTTCCTCCTCAAATGCCATAGTTCATTTTTAGCATTCCCTTGCAACTACCCTGAGCTTCATTTTCCCACAATTTATTTGTTTCTGTTTCTCTTCCCAAATTTTAAATATTGATGTTTCTAAGGGTTCTGTCCTAATTGCTCTTCTTTTCTCTCCACACACATACTCTCTCTAAGCTCTAAACACTACTAAACAGCTCATAATTTCCAGTCTTAGAGTTTGGCCCAGACCTTTATTCTGGGAGTTGATGATTTACATGACAATAGCACTCGAATAATTCAGAGGTAACATGTCCTGGTTTCCCACATGTCAGTAAGTGGCACTGCCAGCCATGCTAGACGCTTATAAGTCATTTTTGGCCCTTCCTCAATATTCTGACAATATCCAATTCAACATTCATTTAAAAAATATTTTGGTTCCAAATACATCTGTAATTTCCTCCACCTCTTTTGATTTCCAATGTCCCCAGCCTAGCCAGAGCCACATATTTTCTTACCTATGCTTATTTTCTTAGGTCATCCTTAGTGAACCTACTTTAATTCTTAATCTCCTACACCCTGTTAGCTACAGAGAAACCAAAGTGATCTCTTAACATGTCTTTCAGTTTCCAACTCTCCCACTTTTCTGGTGTACTTGGACTAACATTTATGTTCCTCATCATTACTAATGAAGACCTGTACTGTTTCACATATCCTTCTCTTTCAGCCACGTCTCACATTAGTCTTTCTCCCTTCTGTACTTCATCCAGATTCCTACTTTTCAGTTTTTCATTTCATCCAATTCACAGGTTTCTTCTACATGCCAAGATCTTGCTCATATATTAGGGTCCATGAACACTGGGGGTTTTTCCTAAAAGACGAATCTTTCTGTAGTGTATGAAAAGCTAACTCTTTTTATTCTCAGGTCTTACCTTAAATATTCTCACTTGAAAGAAGTGGTTAGAATCTGTATAATCCAAATTAATATTTCTTTTTTTCTTTTTCTTTTGAGACAGGGTCTTGCTGTGTCACCCAGGCTGGAGTGCAGTGGCACAATCTTGGCTCACTGAAACCTCTGCCTCCTGGGTTCAAGCAGTTTTCCTTTCTCAGCCTCCTGAGTAGCTGGGACTACAAGCGCACACCACTACACCCGGCTAACTTTTTTATTTTTAGTAGAGATGGGGTTTTGCCATGTTGATCAGACTGGTCTGAAACTCCTGGACTGAAGTGATCCATCCGCCTTGGCCTCCCAAAATGCTGGGATTACAGGCATAAGCCACCACGCCCGGCCCAAATTAATATATCTATATATAAAAATTATATGTATGAATCTTATATAATCTGAATTAAGATTGTATCTAATGTTCGCCCCAAAACCCTTGTTGTATATTCAGTCCCTTGCTTCACTTTGCATGTGAACACATTTTGTAATAATCTCTTCTCTTTGCTCAGTTGGGTTTCTGTGCCTGTCTTCGTCTTCAGAATTGAAACCCTGGGAGTACAGGACTGTGGCTTTCTTATTCACCACTGCAGCTCCGTAACTAAGAGAGCATCTGATACATATGTGTGAAGGGAATTGGTTAAATATAGACCACTATGTCCAGTGGAGTCCACAGCCTATTCACTTCATGTAGTTTCCAAGAAACAAAGGCTTCTCAACATATATTAATGAATGAGATATGGGCCAGGATATCTGGTCTGGCTGGAGATGGCTTAACTTTGAGTTCACTTGAGAGGGTATCAGTGTGAGCAGGGATGCTTTCACTCACTTCAAGAATTGCATGGTGTTTAGGGGGAAGAATCACCCTGCTTCTCTGGAGAGACATGAGGGCTCTGTGGCTCCTGTGGGCTCTCAAACTGTTGGAAGATGACTGCTAAACCTGAGTTTTCAGGTCTCCTAGTTATATTCATTTAAACTTATAGATGATTTGTCACTATTTTAAGTTGTTTTTCACTGAAAATTCAGTCTGAATATAGAGCCTTATTTCATTCAGAACAGAAAGAATGGGTTACGGTGAAATCTGTTTATCTATAATTTTTAAGTAAGTACAATTTTATAAACCAGTTATTCCTAACTTGAGAGGCCTGGAGGATTTATTACAATGTGTATTTCAGGGCCACATCTGCAGAAGTTTTGATACAACATTTCCTTACTAATACCCCTGACAGCACATTTTAGCAGGCATCCTGTGTTATTCAGAAGCAGAACGTTTATGCACCACACTTTGGGAGAGAGAAGTGCATGTTATGTTACCATTTAAAGATGCCTGGTTCTTGTGGGGCAAATTGGCAAATGATTTATCTGAACTAATGGCAGAGTGGAATTTTAATATTTTAGGGTTTTCAGGAATCTTAGAGCTGTTTTCATTTGTCTCATACATAGAGCCTGAACCTTGAAGACATTAATGAATTTGTCACAGAAATTAAATTGGGCCAAAATTTACATTTCCAACCCATGTCTGTGCTCTTCATTCTAAAGCACAATGGCCTAGAGTCATATTTTAACCTCTAACTTTTATCTTATTAAAAAATAAAATAAAATAAATAATTGTAAATACATGCATGTATTATACCTATATATACAATTTATATACATTACAATATTAATTTGAACTACACATGACATCACTAGTAAAGGCCAGTTACAGTTTAGACTGAGATAAGCCCTGTGAGAATTTACTAAGATCAAAAAGACTCCTTTTAATAGTGACTCAGTGGCACCTACTCTAAGGACAAAGGCTCCAGTATGTATCCTAATCTAAGTTATTACTGAATGTGAGTCCTGTGATAGCTTCTAATGAAAATTTCCCATTGGAAAAAATCAATGTTAATAACTGGAACTCGAGAGCTGTAATGGGTTCTGCTGTGTTTTTCGGGCTTAGACTGTGTGCTATAATATGCTAAGAAGAGGAGTTGATGACCTGTGAGCTCTGGTCACTTCCTGATCTCATTTGATTCTTTGGTCTTTAGTTTTAAAAGGGTGATCAGAGAGGTTGCTTTATAATGGAGAAGTTGAACAAAAGGACCATCAACCTGCAGGCTCACTGGCACAGCGCAAGTTTCACCGGATAAGCATTTCAGTAAAGAGGACTATTGCCAACAGCAATACTTGCAAGGAAGCTTTGTTCCAGAGAGGATTTTTGTTTTTAAAGAAGCTGCTAGAAAAACTGACACTAGAAGCTAACTAGAGTCACTCTTTCTAGATATCAATGAAATTGTAAGTCTGAAGACATTACTTACCTAGATACAGAAATGGACTTTATTTAAGAACCAACTTTATACATATCTAATATACCTAGGCTTGTTGATCAAGTTGGCTGGCTGGGGAAGAATAAGACCATCTAGAAGATCCACATGATGAGAGAAAGCATTCGGGGAGGGCAGACAGATACTTGATGCTGGCCACAGATAGAACCCAGAGACGCTCTGTGATTGAAGTGGTTCTAATACCTAGAAGCTTCGATTTGCTCTTATAACGTGTTCTAAAACCATTTAATTCAAGACTACCCTTCCTGGTTGGTACCTGTAGATGTAATGCATCTCCTAAGGTATTACTCTAGGCTCCATCGGACAGAACAACTACATGGAGGTAGGTGGTGGAGCCTCCGGACTCCACGACACATTTCACAGTGCTGTTTACTCCAAAACACTGGCCTAATTGAACTAATGTAGCTATTGGGTAAGACGAGAAGTAATACACGAACATTCTTAAAGTCTGTTCTCTTTTGCCTTGTGACCTTAAACATTTGAAAGACCAAGATGAACACTATTGAATAGAATTGTGTTTCCATCGTCATAACTAACCTGAAAGCCTAAGTTTTACCTCTTTCACTGCACATCCGATCTATTTTATGGGCAGAAGAGCACAATGGGCTCAGCTATCCAGGCTTTAGGAGTTATTTTAATCTTTAAAGAACAATAGACACAAGTAAAAGTACATACATAAAGTAGGTATTTTATATTTAATTTTTATTTTCATATGCATGAAAAGGGTGTTCCAAAAAAAGATTAGAGAAGTCCATGGCATGTCTTTCTGGTTAATGTTACTTTATTTTTTGGTTCATCTACCATACTACTTACAAGTTACTTGATTTTGTTCATGGAAAATTATTTTAAATGAATTGATTTTACTTTTCATCAGCACAGTTGTTGACTAATACCAAAGTTAGTTAGAAGGTTATGATTTTTGTATTTATAGAATGGCAGGGGCAGCATTTAGATAATACATCATAGTAACTTGGCATTTATGAAATATTAGTTTTCCATAAACATGAACTCAGAGAGGAAGGTTACATTTTTTTAAATTATAATAACATTTTGAAAAGCATCTGTCCTTTAAAATGTTACTGAAATATATATTGGAACTGGTGTTTTAGATGCCAGTCCTTCCTGAAGAGTGTTTTGAGATTTTTTTCAAATACTGCCTCAGTTCTATATAAAATAGAAAAAATTCTGCCTTGTAAAATGACTACTGGATGTAGGTAAGAAGAAGTTAAGGAAATATTACATAAAAATAGATTTGCAAAGGTAATTTGCTGGAGGATTATTTACACTTTGATGAGTGGATCTGGATATTTTGATACTAAGTGAAAGTGGTTCCACTGGAATTAGAAGGGAACAGAGATCTGCAAGCAGGAGTGAAAAGAATGTGTGTAAGCCGGGCACGGTGGCTCATGCCTGACCTCAGGTGAGCCGCCCACTTCAGCCTCCCAAAGTGCTGGGATGACACGCTTGTTAAGTGGTACTCTAATTAATCAGTAACTTAAACCTCAAAAGAGATTCATTATGTACACAAAATTAATCTTGTGTAATCAAGTGTATAAGTAAAATTAATTGAAGAAATCAAAAAACGCACGGTGGCTGACACCTGTAATCTCAGTGCTTTCGGAAGTCCAGGTGGGAGGATCCCTTGACTTAAGGAGGCTGAGACCAGTCAAGCAACACGGTGGGACCCATCTCTGTAAAAAAATTAGCCGGGGATGGTGGTGCGTGCCTGTAGTCCGAGCTACTTGAGAGGCCGAGGCAAAAGTATCGCTTGAGCCTAGGACTTGGAGTCTGCAGTGAGCTATGATCACACCACTGACTCCAGCCAGAGCAACAGAGGGAGACAATGAGAACACGTGGACACAGGAAGGGGAACATCACACTCTGGGGACTGTGGTGGGGTGGGGGGAGGGGGCAGGGACAGCATTAGGAGATACACCTAATGCTATATGACGAGTTAATGGGTGCAGCACATCAACATGGCACATGGATACATATGTAACAAACCTGCACATTGTGCACATGTACCCCAAAACTCAAAGTATAATAATAAATAAATAATAAACCACAAAACACTTGTAATTCCACATCCAGATATATAAACCACAGGAATACTTAGATAAACACACGCTATACACACATATAGTATATATATGATAAAATATATTTGTATGTTCAACTTGGGAAAGGTTGATGATTTTAGAAACAAACTAATAATTCTTTTGCCTTGTGCTCTAATGATTTTCAATATGAAGATGTATTTGGGATCAAATACATGAGGCTCCACATACAAGACATCTTTCTTTCCCCTCTTCTCAGCACCATTTTTTGGCTGATTATTGGACTACAACTGGGAGATCTAGAACTAAATTCCTGCTTAGTGTTTACTTGTTCAGAGCATAGGCTTTGAAATCGTCCTGTTTTGCCTCAGTCTCCACAGTGGTACCTACTAACCTCATGACTAGGGGATCGTGTAGCATTTCTCTAAGCCTTGTTTTCTTAGCTGTGAAGTGGTAAATTTTGGAAGTGCTTTGTTCATAGGATTTCTGTGAAAACTGAATTGGGTAAAGAATGTAAGGCATTTAGCACAGTAAAATAACCTGGATTACAGTAACTTTTCCAGGAGTGTTTATTAGTACTTAAACTGTCATTGTCATCAAAATTCTGTTTTTACATATGAACTTAGAAATGTCATTGTAACCTTCTCAACTCATTTGGTCATTTAAAATGGAGAGGTTGAGTTAGGTGTTTCTTCAATTTCTCTTTAGCTCTGATACTATGAGTCTGACGTTAAGTAATGCAAAGTTGGTAATTAAATCTTCCCCTTTCGTGATGTAGGAGAAAGGCATAAAAAATTTCTGGGTGACTGGATTCCCTTGCAAGTTTATTAGAATTGTAATTACGTAGCATTTTGAATAAAGCATTCATTCTGGAAATCATTAAGTTTATTTTTCTTAACTCCGTTATTTTGTCAACTGTGGAAAAATTGGGATTTAGGAGTAACCTCTGATTTAAAATTCCACCTACTAACCATTTAAATTGTAGTCTTGTAATTTCCTAACTTTAGTCTTGAAGGTGTTTCTCATTCTTATGCGTTATTATACTGTATTATATATTTATGCAACATAAAATTTATAGTTTTAACTATTGCACATGTTTACATATGAAAGGTGTAATTTTGAACTTATCATTATTAAATTTGCTAGTTTTGCTTCACTATTCATTTTGGACACTTATCCATATTAGTACATGCAACTCAAGTTTATTCTTTTGAGCTACTGTATATCATTCAAATGTATGAATAAATAACCTTGCTTTGGTGGACATTTAAGTATTTTCATGTATCAGTATGAAAAGCAGTTTCAAAATGAACATTCAAATATACATTGTCATATATGTGTATAATATTTGTATATATGAAGGTTCCTGTGGGTCATATATCTGAAATCAAAATTACAAGTGTTTTGTACCTTCTATAATTAATTTTACTCTCAATTTTAAGTAAACAAGATTAGTTTTTGCACATGATGCATCTCTTTATTCAGTTAAAATTACTGACATAATTAGAATACCACTTAAAACTTGAGAATATTTTCAAGGGTATTTATGCCAAACTTACATAAATGTGTTGAAAAGTCCTTTTGTATATATGTAGAGATTACATGGTATGTTAAATTCATCAATTTGCCTAAATATCAAGTTATACTTAAGTAGTGTCCATACACCATGCTTTTGCTTGACTGAACTCCAATATGTATATCGGGAGTACTTTTTAACATTCATAGGTTAAGTGGCCTGTTTTGGAAAATGATATTAAAAATGGAATTCAGATGAATGCTTAAAGATTAAAAATGAATGAGCTTTCGTATTAATCATCAATATGACAACCCTAAAGGGAAGCATGATTTTCAAATGTACCTCCTTGTAGGCAGGATAATTCAGAAATGCACAGTGCATATTAGATATGGGATTTGAGTCGTAGTGTATTTCTCTAAGAATGTAATTTATTGTACTTTCACATCCACCCCACTGAATATGCAGAGTTTAAGATGCAATGGCCAGAAGACACGAGCGTGTCACTAGAAGGATGTGGACGTGGGCTCCGGGGCTGTTGATGATGACGGTGGTGTTTTGGGGTCATCTGGGGAATGGACAAGGCCAAGGTAAGTGCAAGGATTTTCTAATTCTTTGCGAGTTGGATGCGAATTTCACTTTGTGATGAAATTATGTTTAGTGTTTGGTTTGATGTTTAAGCAATTTGTTACAATCTTCCGTCAGGTTTTTGTTACAGGGTATTGTAATATCTCTGCAGTTAAATTGAAATAGAATTAAGTGTGAGTAAATGCATCAAAATTGAAGCCATGTTTCTGAAATTGGCTTTTCTCTGTTGTAATTGATGATATGTATATATATGTGAGGTATTATGAGGCCATATATATGCGTGTGTCTCTGTTGCATTTGGTGACATGTATATATATGTGAGGTATTACGAGGCCATATAAATTCGAGTGTGTGGGTTTTGGGTGGGTGGGTGTGCCTGTGAGTTTGTGTATGTGGTATTTTACAGGAACACGTAGCATATAAAGTTGTTGTGATTTTGAAGAAAAGTTTTTGGACGTTTGTCTGTTTAGGGTTTTTATGTTTTTGGATGTTTGTCTCTTTAGGGTTTTTATGTTTAACATTTTAAAATTTCAAGAACCTATTCTTAAAGGATGTGATGTTCTTTAGAAATTAAATGAAAAATGTGACGTTTCTCGTTCTTCTGCCAAGGGTATTTAGGGGAAATTAATGAGAGAGTGGAGCTGCAAGGTTGTGGCATCCTGAAATGTCAGTTGGAGAGTAGAAAAGGGCCATAGATTTTGGAATAAGGCTTTCAATACTGATTTCATCAATAGCTGTATGGAGTGGTTTGTGCCAAATCTAGTATCTGTGAATGTATTTTGTGATAAGTATTGTATTATTTTTGGAGGTGTGTTGCCTGCTCATATACAAATTGCAATTCTGTACTTTATGTGATAAAACATCCTGACACCCCTGAAATTTTCTTTTCCTTTCGGGGCAAGTATATTCAGCATTGATTTTCTGCATTTTCAAGGCTTGAAATGAAATCTGTGAGCAGGAAGTTTACAGAGTTATTTCAAGGGATAGATATATTTCTCCAGATAAAATTGAAAGTGTGCAGTGTTATTATATAATTGTGATGAAGTTGAGCTTTGCTAGTTTGGAGTATCTAATAAAGTTTAACACTTTTTAAAAGATCCTTCAAAAAGATCAGTTTTCTTGCCATATGTAATATTGTTCAATGAAGATTTGAAATGAAATAGATATTTTTTCAAAACCACAAATGCATCTGTGCCTTTGTATATGAACAGTTGTATATACATGTAAGCAGATAATACATTTTGTTAATTAAGATCAGCTTTAATTTTAATTTTTCTTTCCTGTCATTCAGAATTTGTATTTGCATCTAATAGAATTCTCATTTTTCTTTTGTGATAAAACTAATGTAAAATATATTCAATACACATAGTAGTTTTTTTCACCAAAGGTCTAAAACAAGAATATGTAGACAGTAGCTACGTTGGATTTCTTTGGCTATAAGAGTTGTCTATTTCTCTGGTGATGTGTAGAATTACTAAAATGCAGCATGACAACTGTTTCTCTGTAATAGTGATCCAACATGACATGTAGTATTACACAGGGTTGCTAATACCTTCCTCTGACCATCATTTCCAGTAATTGTGGCTTGTTTTAGATGAGGAATAGGTTATTAGATATTTAAAATATTTGAGAAAAATAGGTATCTTCTCTCTTATTTACCCAAACCCTTTTATTTACTCAATATTGATGGCTCAAGTATTCTATCTTTCACTAGGGACCATCATTTATTAAAAAATGGCCTGAAATCCATTCCAAGTCTAGCTGTAGTGAAGCTTCTAGTGGGAAATGCAAGTTAAGTAATTTGTTTTCTTTCTAAAAGGATAAATTAAAATAGACAATGATTCAAAGAACAAAACAACTTAATAGAAAACATAATGGAATGCTTTGATACTATGATTCAGGGAATTTTGCTTCCTTAGTGGTAGCTAGATTGAGTGAAGGAGATTGCTTAGGTATAATGAGCAAATCTTATAATTGCAAGTATAACCCAAGCTGCATATCATCATTTAGCTCAATAAGCCTCATTAAATATTAAATATTACCTTTTAACTTTTATGCAATTAAGCAGAATTTAAAAATAAAAGTTTTAAAAATTAAAGTTTTTATTACTAAGTATCTTTTAAAATACAAATCTCACAGCTCCTTATTGTCAAGAAAAGAACACATGAAAATTTATAAATAAGGTTTTCTCTCTATTAAATTTACAGTCTTGCATTAAATATTGGTTATTGGGACCCACCATGTCCATGATTATGATTAAGTATCAATGAAAGATGACTCTTGCAGCAAATATGCATGCAAATGTTTTAAGATTATTTTCACATTATTTCACATAATTTCTTAAGCATAATAGGATAAGTAAATTATACTTTCTACACAAGCTCTTCATATTTATGAATAGACCATGTTCTAAATTTTTCAATCATTGGGGAATCCCAATGTCATATTTATGAATGGACCATGTTCTAAATGTTTCAGTCATTGGGGAATCCCAATGTCATATTTATGAATGGACCATGTTCTAAAAGTTTCAGTCATTGGGGAATCCCAGTGTCGTATTTATGAATGGACCATGTTCTAAATGTTTCAGTCATTGGGGAATCCCAGTGTCGTATTTATGAGTGGACCATGTTCTAAATGTTTCAGTCATTGGGGAATCCCAGTGTCGTATTTATGAATGGACCATGTTCAAAATGTTTCAGTCATTGGGGAATCCCAGTGTCGTATTTATGAATCGACCATGTTCTAAATGTTTCAGTCATTGAGGAATCTTCCTAGAGAAACCGTGTGAGAAATTGTAGCTAAGCTCAAAAACGGAAGACAAAAATCGATTTAACGAGGAATGTAGATTAATGTCATAGTATTATCGCGACTATGTGCAACCACTACTTATAAACAATGATATAAGAAATGCAATCTGAAATCTGAATTCTAAATAGGAATGTAGTGCCATTATCCCTCTGGGACCCTTAGGGTCAAAATAAGATAAAAGTGATGAATGGTGGGTTGGAAGTCAGTCAGTGATCCTTGTCAAATTTTTGTATCTGTCAAGAAAAGCATCTGCTTGAGGACATCCATTTTCCTACTTCTGAGTTACAGAATAATAGGTACTTATCCTGAATGTGACATTCCCTGACGTGGACTCTGTCTTTGCTGCTTAGGTGGTGTGTGCATGAGAAAGTGCTTAACATCTGAAAACGGAGACAATCCTTAGAGAAAGATATATATGAATTTTAAAAGGAAATATACCTACGATGGAAATAAAACAAATAGCATAAATATCTAGCTGTATTTGGTCTTTTTGGTAACTATTACAATATATACATTTTCAAACAACTAAGTTCAGCACTGACTTTGGGAGAATCTAGATAAAACTGAACTGACATATAATAAGCATTGGTGTAATTAATAGCACAGCGGGCAGAACCATGGGGGTATTTCCTGAGGAAGAGGGACTATAGAGAGGCAAAAGAAAACCCAGCTCATTCTGGGGAGTGCCAGGAGCAGTTATTATATTCAGAACTGAGAACTTATTTCTAACTCACCAACCCATAGTTCTGGCTGAAGTGCAGTGGTGCAGTCATAGCTCATTCTCAGCCCCAAACTCCTGGGTTCATATGGTCCTCTCATCTCAGCCTCCTGGTAGCTGTGACCACAGGTGTGCACTACTTTGTCCAGCCAGTTTATTTTATATTTTATTTTCATTTCATTTGTAAAGACTGGGTCTTGCTATGTTGCCCAGGCAGGTCACAAACTCCTATCCTCAAGCAGTCCTCTAACCTAGGCCTCCCAAAGTACTGACATTACAGGCATGAGCCATTGCATCTGGCTCAAAAATATTTCTGTCCTAATGGCTTTAACAAAGAAGTGCCGTTTTGGGGATATATACAATGGTGTGCTGCTTGGGAGTGACAAAAAAATAATTATAAGAAGAATGGAACGAATATGTCAGTATGTTTTCAAAAGCAAGTTAGCCCAAGTTTTTAAACAAGCATAATTTTAGGGTTTTTGTAACTAACTTAGGGTTTAAATGTAGCAAAAATTTTAAACATTATCATGAATACACAGAAAATTTTAATCAATTTGGTTTCCATGATGAATTTACATGCTTAAATTCCTAATTTCAATTTGCTGCTAGATATGAGAAAGTTTGAGATTTTGAAGAAGCAAGTGGTTCTTACAAATGTAGCAAACTTAAATTTTGAGGACAATTTAATTTAACTTCCATTTTTATGACCAGATTTTGGGTCAGCTGTTAAGCATTCAAAAAATAAAATCTGATAATATCTGGCAATTCCAATTTTCAGTTTTATTGATCTTCACCATGAAATAATATATAAGCTAAGGGGCAAAATTTTGGAAAAGCAGATCACTTTGTTGTCCTATTTAGCAAGTTCTCAAATTATGCCATCTTGGAATCATTACAAGTAATTATACGAAGACAGTATCTTGTGTTTTGTATTTCATTGTTACACATCCAATTGTTCTCTAGAGATATCAGAGAAAACCCACTCAAGAAGGGAAGGTTAGATAAACAGCCCTCTCTCTCTCTCTCTCTGTCTTTGCCTCCATTTGGTTCCTTATGTTCATTTCTCAGTGCATTTCAGTTACTTTTATTGTTCCCTTCATTTTCTCTTTCATTCCAGAAGTTTAAGTGATTGCATAATTCTTTTGACAGCTGAAAGTAGTATCCGACTTTGAATGAAAGGTTTACAGCTACAGCTTTTCAATTAGAAAATCTCAGATCATGTGATCTATGAGTTTTAATATCTTAGGATCTCGACCAGTAAGGAATAATCACTTTGAAAAACCTTGATGCTACCTAGAGTTTGTGTTTTGTGAGGTTGCTTGGTAAATTATTTTCCTTTGATAATTGAATATTGCTTCAAGAGAGGTGAGCTCAGACGTTTGGCAATGAATATTGAATGTGTATTCCAAGAGACATGACCTTAAAATATCATCAAGCTAAGTAGTAGTGAAATTGAACTCTGCTGTATAATAGAAGTCAGTGTTTCTTACATCTTTGTGATATATAAATATTTTTACATTGTGGTAGATAATAATTTGTATGGGAACATTTAATTGAATTTAATTTATCCTATGGCAGAATTATGTTGCATAGGTCATTTTAGTTTTTGATTTAAGCATCTTAAAATTACAAATGCAAATATTCAACACGTAAAACCCACATGAATACACACTCCCAAACATTTGAAATCCTAACAGTCATTTCCAACAGCTTTTTCCTACAAAAGAAGTCAGCTCTTCTTAGAGAAGACATGCATTCCCATAGCTTGAGAGGTGCACACTATAAGGTAAACAGAGAAAGGATTACAGCAGTTTAAGTATACCAGCGGATTTACTTTATAGACAATAGACTTTTGAATTACTTGTCTTCAAAATTTGGTTTCTTGAGAAAATTATCTGTGTAGATTAATCATGCATTTCAGATACTTTCCAGACATCTGAATGTTGTTTTCTTAAAAGTAGCCAGCACGCCTTTTTATGCAGTCTGCATGGGAGATAGTAAGAGATGTGTATGCTGTATATCTACTAGTAGAGATTTGTTTATGAGTGCTTCCTTAAAAAATTATTTTTTCTGAAGAAAGGGATTTCTTTTTTATAATTTAGATTAGATGATTTTAAATGTTTTTAGGTTTTAACCTCTCTGATCATCAGGGTCATTGCCATGGAAAAAATGCAAGTTATAGCATATTTCATTTTTATAAGGAAAGAAGTTGATAATTTAGACTTTTTTCTTTTACTAAATTGAATTACATCACTCAATATTTGGATGGCATTAATTCACAATAGCAACAAAAAAATCTTACTATTCAACAAAATAAAGTATGATTTCCTTCACATTTAACTTAATTTGTTCTTTAAAACATCTCCTAACGAAGGTTTTCTCATCCTCTGAAGCTGAATTTATTTAGGAAAAAATATTTTAAACACCATCCCAAGTGATATAACTAATTTTATTGAGCTTTGATGTTCTATTTGAACATATTTGAAGACTGTACAAGCACTCAATTTAGAATTAAGATTTTATTTGGAGATTTTGGTTGTATTTGAAATCTGTTGTGGAATTAAACATGAAGAATACGTCAATTTACTAGATGTCATTGTCTATGACACATTTTAGTCTTATCTTTCTGCCTATATGTAAAGAGGAATAGAAATAATTGGTATAAACAGGAAAAAAGAAGTAAAGTGGTAGGATCAGATGTGAGAAATATATAAGCTAAGATACTCTTTTTTTGTTTGTTTGTTTTTTGTTTTTGTGAGACAGAGCCTTGCTCTGTTGCCCAGGCTGGAGTGCAGTGACACAATCTTGGCTCACTGCGGCCTCCACCTCCCAGGCTCAATGGTTCTCCTGCCTCAGCCTCCTGTGTAGCTGGGATTACAGGTACGCATCACCACACCCGGCTAATTTTTGGATTTTTAGTAGAGACTAGGTTTGACCATGTTGGCTAGGCTAGTCTCAAACTCCTGACTTCAGTTGATCCGCCCACTTCAGCCTCCCAAAATTCTGGGATTTCAAGTGTGAGCCACCAGGGCCAGCCTAAGCTAAGATATTCTAGAAGCTATTAATAGTAAAATATAATGTAAATTGTTTAAAATTAATCTGTATATGAAATTTTTTCTAGGACTTTCCTGCCAGAAAAGTAGGAATAGAATGGCAAAAGGAACGAGGTTCCTTCTACAAGTAGGCACACATCCTATTTCACTTTATCCTGTGATCAGTCTCATAACCATCTCCTGGTGTGAAGTGCTAAAACTGTGCTTTAAGAATAACTTAAGTCCTTTATGTACAAACTAAAGTATGAGAGCCTGAACCTTGGAAACCAAGAGATTCCAAAAAGCCTTATGTGTGAGACTGGGTGCCACAGATCTTGGCAGAAATTACTGCTTATTCTTAATTCTTATTGTTCCTTTCTAGCACTTCAATTTATAATGCCAATATCTACCTCAGCCTAAAGACAAGCTCTAGAATCACTTGTGTTACTTATTACATTTCTTTTAAAAAGCTCATGAATTACACATGAATTTCAAAGTTGCCAACTGAGATTCCAAGGACTTAGAAAAGAAAAAACGTGGCACCTTTCCATTATAAAGGCTGTACGCAGTCTTCATAGTGTTTGTCTTTAAGGGACAACATGCCTCATCCATCAGCAACTTTTCTTCCTTAAATCATCATATCTTGCCTAAAAAGGTTTTCTGAAAACTAAGATTTGCAGATTGTTATATCACATCTTAATCTACGTATCAACTTTAGCATTATCAAAGCATGAACTGTTCTGGGTTTTCATAGTTAATTATGTTTGTGGTAATAACTGGGATGCAATTGTTTTTCTTCTGATGATTTTGTACTTGCTTTTCTTATGGTAACTTCTGATGCTTGTTTGTAAGATCTTCCTCTCTTTTCTCCATCTGGTTATCTTCTTACCTTCTGTCCTTTAACTCAGATGTCACCCACACTGTGTGTCTTTCTGGATTGCTTCTTATTTAACTGTTGCTTCTCATAGTTTACATACCTCCTCCTGTACCACACTATCAACATTTCTCAAGCTGCACTATATGCTGGGTTGTGTCTTTATTTATTTATAAGTTCCTTGATAATTCGGACTATATATTAGTATATTCAAAAAATACTTATGAAGTGTTTACTTTGGGTCAGGAATTATTGAGTGAAGGAAATTGACCAAAACTCTGCCATCATGAAGCTCGCATTCTAACTTAGGGAGACAGATAACAGACAATGAGCCACATAAATATGCAAAGTATCGTAAGTTAGATGGTGAAAAGTAATCCTGGATGGGGATCAGATAATTTTGATAGGATAATTTTTAACTGGGTAGTCAAGAAAGGCCGCACAGAGAAGATGGCAATTGGAAGAACAAGGTGGTGAGAACTGCTGAGTCTGGAGCAAACACACAATTTGGAGCAGTAGAAGATTCCAGAAGTAACAGAATAGAGGCGAAGAAGTGGGAATTGTGTGGAGTCTTTTACTTGCTGTTGTAATGACCTTGGCTATGCTTTGAAGTGAGGTGGAAAGTTGGCAGGGACCTTAGTTTTCTTTTTAATAATTCACTATGAATTTTGAACGGTCACTATTATAGACTCAATAATTTTGCTTTATTACTCTTGCAATTGACTACAAAAGAGCATATTGAAGAAATGTTAAATTCTAATTTAAACTGATTGAAATAGGTTTTTATCTTTTTATATTTCTCATCACTGAATATCTCATTTTTAATTAGTTTGAAAGCATTCTAAGATAGTGAGCCAATGCAATTTAGCATAATGCATAACTTATTATTCATCAGATTTAGGTATTTAACCGAGGATGCTAATTAGGAAAGTAACTTGTTCTGTTGGATGATTTTGATAAAGCTACTTTCAAATGATTATCACATCCATTGATGTCATATTAAGTTGTGTTTCTGGAAACCAAATTTAGGCAGTGGTAATGAGTTAATATCTCTAAGTGGATACCTTTTATCTCTACAGTCAAGGATACTTGAAAGTGGAAAAACATACTGGCTTCAAGTCTTGGGAACTAGGACTTACCGGAAATGTGTGTGTTTGTTTTGTTTCCTGGTGGAATTGTCTTCTCGGAAAGATGGTGTTTCCTTTTCAATCGGAAAAAATTGATCCTATGCTGCTTTACTTTAATGCTTTGCTTTTGTCAAAATAGTGTTTTCTTAGGAAAATTAACCTATCATAATATAATGAAAAGAGAAATGCTGAAGACACAAAATGATGTCCATGTTAATATTGAGTAGGAAGCATCAAGGGACATGAGAAGAGGGAAGCGAAGAGAGGGAGAAGAGAAATTTATAGTGTAACAACAATTAGTAAAAAGGATTAGCATATACATGTAGTCAATAAGTCAATAAATGGCTGTTTATAGAAAGCCTACCAGGCACTAGGGGATATAGCAGTGAAGAAGGCAAAGACACAATTGGCTATACTGTAGTGAGGAGGGAAAGAGGAGGAAGACATACAAATACCTAAACAAAGCAATGGTGTGAAGGGCTATAAAGTACACTACTACGAAGAAGATTACATGTGATAACATGGCTGAGTAAAACTGTCAAGGAGGAAGGCACTGATCTGGCTGTAGGTATTTCAGAGCATTTTTCTCTCTGAGGAGGTAATATTTCATTTGAGAGTTGAGTGAAGACAAAGAGGAAGGTACTTTGAAGATCTGGGGTGCTCTGAGCAGAAAGAAGGGCAGATATAAAGATTCTGTAATTTAAAAAGAGAGCTTGATAGTTTCTTACAAAGAAAAGAAGGCCGGTTTGGCTGGAATGTCCATGAAGGAAGAGCATGGAGAGAGATTACATGAGTGTTCTCAGGGACCAAATCTAGATCTTATATCAAAGTGTGAATATAAATTAACTACATTGAGAATTGTATGATGGATGTGTGATACGATGAGGTTAGCCCTTAGGAGGGTGTACTATTGTGGAAGGGTACAGTAGTGAAGGAAGGGGGTTCATTTAGCTGACTATTGCACCTGTCCAGTTGAAGGATGATGGTAGTTGGGATTATGAGTGTAGCAATAAAGTTGGAGAAAATCAGTTGAGATTGGAAGTTGATTTGAAGATGATTGAATTTACTGAGCAAGAATTATATCAAGGTATTTGGATTTAGGGACATGGGGGATTATGGTCACTTTTAGTGATATGGCAAAGTCTTGATGACATGAGGCAGTTTGCAAGTGACAGAGGTGTGGGTAGGTGCGTATGTGTGATTGATTTTACATTTTTTAATCTTAAATTAAGACGCTAGTTAGAATCCAAGTGGAGACATCAAGTAGGCACTGACAAGTTGACTTGGCTAGAGATGTGAGTTAGATCATCGTAGCCTATAGAGCATGCCTAAAGTCATGAATCTAGGTGAGGGGTTGGAAAACTATTATAGCCCATGAGCCAGATCTGGTCTGCCACCTATTTTTGTATGGCTCATGAGTTATAAGTACGTGTGTCATTTATAAGTCTAAAATGTAAAATACAGGGAAATTTTTCAGCAGGGAAAGTTCCATAAATTTGCCTCTTGGCAACACAAAGCCTGCAATATTTACTATCTGGCTCTTTGTCAAAAATGTTACTGACTCCTGATCTGGATGAAACCCTGTGAGGAGAGAGTGTTGATAGAAGAGAGAGAAGCATCACAGTGGAAATTAAAATTATGTCAACTGAAGTGTGTAGGGTACAGAATTTAAGCCTGAGTATAACAGTAAGAGATTAACAGTAAATTCATTATCAGCGTGATCAATGAAACCTTTGGGGGCAAAGAGGAACTATCTTCGTCACACCTTTCACTCACTCATAGAAAGATCTTAGGCAGGAAATATAACTTGTTTGAAGATCTGAGATAAGGCTAATGTAGTTTGGACAAAGAAAGCCAATGGGAGGATGACATTACATCTGGCCAAAGATTTAGGGAAGAGCCAAATACTTCAGGCTTTTTAAAGTGATCTTTAGATAAAGAGGAGGTCATCAAGCCATTCCGAAGTTGGAGGATCAAATCACATCTGATGGGAAAAAATCTGGCTGTATGTGCATCTAGGATGTAAGGAAGCCAACATGGATGTGAAGTTAAAATTGTCCATTGCAAATAATAAAATGAAGGCCCCAGGTAGCCTTTGCAAGGGCAGATTTGGTATAAAATCCTTATTGGAATGGGCTTAAGCAGTAACGGGAATACGGATCTAGCTGTTGTGTTTAGTGGAATTTTATCAGTCTTTTTGTTGTGTATGATATATAGATGGTCAAAATAAGGAACTTCTACATTTTCGGTTTTTGTTTTATTTTAATTGAGATTTGAATTAAAAATAAGAAACTTTTATTTTGAAACTTGGAGACTGTGTTTAAAAAGTATAGAGTAGGGCTAGAAAAAAACCTAAAACTCTCCTGATGAGGAGAGTGCTAATCGTGACTCTAATAATAATAAAATACTTTTCTGATAATTTTTTGTGTGTTTCATTATTTATATATGTATGGTAAGTTGTACCCTAGCCACATGCCAATTCACCTGGTGAACTTGCTCTTCAACGTGGCACAAATATTTCCTTCTATCTTTAGCCTTCCGGGGTTTCTCACATGGACTATCGGCTCTTCCTACTTCAACCTGCTGGTAGTACCCTGTAGGAGACATGCTACTCCATGACAACAGGCACCACGCTGTAGGGGAATTACCATACCTGTCAATCACTATCTCTAGAACGTGGCCTTTCATGAGCCCTGAGATTTCATACTGTTTCTCTGAGCTGTAACAATATTTATATTGAAAAAATAAACATGTTCTTCTATCTTTAATATTTTATATCTTATAATTTGAATATCCCATTTTCATTATACTACTTAGCTGCTAAGTTATGTTATAAAAACAAGTTTTAATTATCTGCAAACACCTTCAAATCTAATCCTTACCGGTGAAGACTGATGTCTGGTTAACATCTGTTAGGACATTTATTTCCATAAAGTATTTATAGCGCCTTTCTGTTATTGATTGGTATGATAAATGTGTAACTCTTACACAAAGATAAAATTTTTAGATTTTTGTATTTAAAATACTGGTTATCAAAAGAAAAACCCAGATGTTATTTGTTTATGTTTCTGCTTGAGGTACTGAATCTATTTCAAGTCATATTTCTCAGTATTGATATACTTAATTTTGCTGAAATAATAACACACTAACTTTAGCTACTTTTTTTCTCAGTGTGTCTCCTTGTCGCTCACCATTTCCGCCTCATTTCACTTCTCATCTTTATTTCTTTTTCTTTGGTCTTCTTTTACTTTAGGGATTCTTTCAATTTAGAAGTGTTCTTGTTTTCTGTTAATTACTATTCTTCTTGGATGTACACAGATATCCTTTTCCATTTCATTTGTGAATTCATCTCAGAGGCATTTTGTGTGTGCCTTTTACTCATAGCTTCTCAGAAGTCCCTTTCGAGGTTACTGATTTAACATGTCATGTACTATAAGGTTTGCATGGCATGGTGGCAGCTGACTTTGGTCTTTACAAGGATTGAAATGTTCACTCAACATGGATTGGTAGAATTTATTTTTTCCTTAAACATTTCATCGCCTTGTAAACAAACAAAAGCAAACCCAAGACTCAAAACTGATATTACTATTGGTGCCCCTGGAAATAGCTACCTTCTCACTAAAGTAGATTTTGTCATCCAACTTTATGTGTTGTTGAACACACATGGTGCTGTATGAGCACTCACTCACTAGTCTAGAAAACATTGCTGTGACCAGTTACCAGAAAAATAAATTCAGATTGCTCTTCACCTTCCACAGATGACCCTTCTGAAAGCCATTTGAATTCATTATAAATTATAGTTATATTAGTGTGACTTTAATTCACTTGTAATCTGAACTTTATGTGCAATGCATTTTTTCCCGTGTTTAATCATTTTTGAATGCTAAATCATTTTTTTTTTTTTTTTTTTTTTTCTTGAGACGGAGTCTTGCTCTGTCACCCAGGCTGGAGTGCAGTGGCGCAATCTCGGCTCACTGTAAGCTCCGCCTCCCGGGTTCAGGCCATTCTCCTGCCTCAGCCTCTCCAAGTAGCTGGGACTACAGGCGCCCGCCACCACGCCTGGCTAATTTTTTGTATTTTTAGTAGAGACGGGGTTTCACCATGGTCTCGATCTCCTGACCTCGTGATCCACCCACCTCGGCCCCCCAAAGTGCTGGGATTACAAGCGTGAGCCACCACGCCCGGCCAAATGCTAAATCATTTGCAAACAAATGGCTTGTCCTTGAGAAAGAATTTAAGGCTGAAAGTACATTAAGTGCCATCTGGGTATCTGTGTTAATGGTTTTGTCACTACATATGTGTGTGTGTGTGCATATCACCTACTTTATCACATTTATTTGATAAAATTGATATGCAATCTCTAAATCATTGTGTCTCCAACTTGTGTTATACCACAAATACAAATTTTTGTCCTAAAATTGGTGGTACCCTTTGTAAAACTAGAAGTTCTCATTTGTGCAAAGGAAGGAAAAATAAAACAAGAAACAAATTCAATAAAAAAATTAAAGGTCAGATTTCTTTTGTAGCTGCTGAGTTCCTTTATTTCCTTTCCATCATCCTCACATTCCCAAATCTCAACAAAGTTAAGAAATTAAAACACACATCATGAGATCATATGTTCACCTTGTTCAGGAACTGAAGGATTACATATACAAGACTATACCTTAATAAGTAGAGGGAGAAATAGGAAGATATAAATAGAATATGAAAATTTATTATAATGCAGTTCTATTCTAAAGTGTTTCCTAGGCAGGCTAAGAGTATGTTGCCAGGAAATTTTAAGAGACCCACTCCATTATATAGAGGAGGATGTGTGTAGATCCCTTAATTCTGAAATGTTTAGAACTGAGTACAACAGGTCTTTGAATAACGACGTTTCATTCAATGTCATTTCATTATAATGTTGATGAGAAAAAACAAATTGATTCCAATTGGGGTTCACTGTCTGTGTAGAGCTTATATATTCTCCCCATGTCTGCATTGATATTCTCTGGATGCTCCAGTTTCCTCTCACTTCCCAAGGCTGTGCATGTGAGGTTGATTGACGTGTCTATGTGGTCCCAGTCTGAGTAACTGTGGGTATGTGTGAGTGCACCTGCAATGCGACGGCGCCCTGTCCAGGGCTGGTTCCCACATTGCGTCCTGAGCTGACAGGATAGGCTGCGGTCAACTGCAACCCCAAACTGAAATAAGTAGGTAAATAATGATTTTACTAGCTTTTATTAATCTTAAACGTATGAATAGCTGAAATTTATTTCAGCATTTAATATTAGAAGTGTTTTGATCTTTATTTACAAGTTTGTTGACGTTTTAGTTACCGAAAGCCATAGAAGCTTAACTCTTTTGATGTCAACCTATGGTAAAATGGGTTTCGCTTACTGTATTTTTGTACCAATTAACCATCCCCAATTTATCCCCCCGTATGCGTGTATCAAAACATCACGTGACCATAAATATATATACCTATGACTAGTTTTCAAGCACCTGTCGATGATGTTAAGTGAAGACTTATTGTAGTCCTTTTTTGGCATAACAAAAATGTGTGTGTTTTGTTCAAGATTGGAAAAGTTCTTTGTGTAAAGAACTAGACAGTAACTATTATAGGCTTTGCTGGCCATATGTAGTCTCTGTCTCTCCTTCATTTACTCATTCTTCTTCTCCCCTTCCTTCTCCTTCTTTAAACACTTCAAAAATGCCAAAACAATTTTTAGCTCTCAGCCATATGAAGCAAGCCATTGATTAAATTTGGCTTGTAGGCCCATAAAGTGTGAATTCCTTTACATCATCAGAATGCCGCATATATATGAAATGTTATCTATGAGAAATTAATGGTGCTCCCAGCAGAGAGAAATTAGCCTAATTTAAGTTTGGGCTTTGGAATTCAGGGGAATGCCATGCACAAAAATGCTCTGCTTTTAAAACTAGTTACTAACAGTCCATTTCTGATATCAGAAATACATGAAAACTACCAATTGAATGGACATTATTCACTACTTTAGTGCTGCTACTCATGTGTGGTGGAAAAAGAATCCAGAAAGTTTTCCTGTCCATTTGAACATTCATGCAATAAAAATTTCCAAATCTTTTTTTGAACACATTTTTATCTGATAGTTCTCTTGTGTACTTTATAAGTACCTTTTGCTGCTTATTCTCAGTAACTGTATCGAAACAATCTGTTTTCCTTTATCAATCAAAATAAAATAAGAAATTTAGCTTAATACTAATATTAAGCTGAAGTGCAAGATATATGAAAAAGAAAGAAAAGAAGCAGGATAAACTGACCTTTTGATAACTGCAGAGGACAGCAGATCAAAGACTGGACTTTAACGTCTTACATTTTCAGAATCTATCACAGTAAGTCCACTGGGTCCAGAAATAGGTTTTAATCCTAGATTGAAATGACTCACAATGCTGTCATGACATTGAGTTTGATGGAAATAGTGAAGTTAAAGTTTTTCTCAATATTTTTTTAAAATCAATGATTGATTTAACTATAAAATGGACTGATTCTGAAGAACTCATTCTGACGTTGGAGGTGAAAATGCTTTTACTCTAATCATTAAAATCAATTTCTCTAGATATCTGACTTTATTCTGCTTTATAACATAAAGAATGAAACTATATTTATTAATGAAGTGTAATCTAGCAAAGTGGCATAAGCATAATTATCAGTCACTTACTAAAGTTGTGTGTTTTTTTCCATTGCATGAAAACCCTGCCTTGTTTTAATTTTTATTGACTCTTTAAAAGCAATTTTAGGTTTGTAGAAAGAAGTGAATAAGCATTCACACGTCATCCTCAGCCTCTACCCCAATTTCCCCGATTTTTAACATCTTGCAATAGTGTGGTACATTTGTTATAGTTGATGAGTCAATATTGGTACATTATTATTGACTAAAGTATGTAGTTTGTATTAGAGTTTACTCCTTGTCTTATGAATTCTATAGGTTTTGTCAAATGTGTAATGACAAATAATCCTCATTACAGTGTCATACAGAATAATGGATTCACTCTCCTAAAATTCTTCCTTGCTCCATCCGTTCATCGTTTCCTCTACTAATTTATGTAGAAGATAAATTAGTAGATTGAGTTGATGGTTATAGCAGTTTAAAGCACAGATAGAAAACTAGATTGACCTACCTACCCAGACTGTGCTTCTCACTCTCACTGTGCCCTTTCTTAACCTTTGGAAATGCTTTTATTCATATATAAAATAGGCTATAACTTCATATAGTTGTATTACAAAAAGTTAATGCACAGAAAAAGACTTGTGCTAGGTATATGGTTTCTTCTCAGTTAAATGGAAGCCATTGCATGTGTTTGTCAATAGAATTCGTCATACTTTATCTCACATATCTTTACGTCATTGTTGGCACATGACATGTTTAGACTGCACAAATCTCCTCCAAATCCCTAATAGCCACTGATCTCTTTACTGTCTCCATAGTTTTGCTTTCTCCAGAAGGTCATGCAGTTGAATCATACGGTATGTAGACTTTTCAGACTGGCTTCTTTCACTTGGCAATATGCATTTAAAGGTTCCTGTGTGTCTTCTGTAGCTTGACAGAATACTATTCCATTGCCTGGATATACCACAGTTTATTTTTCCATTCACTTCCTGAAAGACATTTCGATTTTAGTGATCATGAATAAGGCTCCTGTAACATTCATGGGAAGAAGGCTTTTGTGTGCATGTAAGTTTTCAAATCCTTTAAGTAAACACCAGGGAATGTAATTGCTGGGTTGTTTGGTAGGGTATGTTTAGTTTTATAAGAAACTGCCAAACTGACTGCCAAAGTAGCTGTACTATTCTGCATTCTCACCAGCAATGAATAAAAGTTCCTCTTTCTCCTCACATTTGCCAGCTTTTGGTATCATCAGACTTTTGGATATTGGTCATTTTAATAGTCATGTAATAATATCTCACGGTTGCTGTGACTTGCAGTTCCCTAATGATACATGACTAGTAACTTCAAAATCCCCATTTGACAGCTGTATTTAGACCTTTGGACTATTTTTTAAATGAGTTGTTTTCTTTCTTATTTTCGAGTTCTCTGTATACTTTAAATACCAGTAATTTATCTGATATGTTTTGAAAATGTTTTGAATATGTTTTGAAAAGATTTTCTCCCAACCTGTGGCTTTTGTTTTCATTCTAAGCACAGTTTGAATAACAAAAGTCTTTAATTTTAATGATGCTCAATTTCTCAATTTTTTCTTTGTCTAACCCAATAAATCAGAAAGCTTTTTATCATTTCACATGACTTAATATTCAGGCAAGGTCTATATAGGCCCCTTTCAAACAGTCATAAAGTTTAGAAGCTCTGACCTCACAAACAATAACAACGACAACATAGAAACAAAAATGACAGCTTTCGATGTTGTCTCAGTAATTTCTTAATTCAAGAACAGATTACTGAGCTTTATAAGCAATACGTATAGATATCAATTTCACAATAAAATACCTTATGATATTTATCAAATCACCTTAGTTTTGGTCACTTATTACTATTAGACTAAAATGTAATTTGTCAGACATGAGAAATCTTTTTGTAGTATTTTTTAGAGAACCAAGTATTTGTTTTAGCCTTTTCAGTTCTTCTCTTGCTGTTTCTCCAGTATAGTCATTCCAATTGTCTCTATAGATGTATTAATACCAGGTACATAATAAACACAATTATCTCCCACGTGTACCCCAACCCCATTCCCTGTTCATGCAGTCAACATAAAGGAAGCAGGTCAAAAGGAAGCAGGTCATGTACCCTGTGATGTGCTGGGTTGTAAGGAAAGGTACACAATTAATGTACCATGTCTGAGTTTTCTTCTTCTCTGTATTTGTTCCATTTAATGCATGTATGTTTTTTATTCCTCAGGCCTCTCCAGTCCTAACACACTCAGGGATACTTGATACAGCTATAAGGCTGTGTCTTTATCAGGTACCTTTGGGTTACCCCCGGCCAGGGGTGGGAAATAGAGGAAGTGAATGTCTGTATCCTCATTAAGTATCACACAGAGCAGAAACATAAAGAAGCCTGTGCCATGAATGGGTCTCTTCTTTCTCCAAAAACCACCTACCCCTTCAACTCCCACTGCTTAAAGGAAAATCTTGTATTAGTCTCCCCATTTTCTCCTCAAACTTGCTTTAGCAAAGCAGTTCTTAAACCTCTGTTAATGTATGTCCCCACCCCTAACTCAACACACAGTCTCATGTCACATCACAGAAAAGAAGTTCAAAACAAAACAAAACAAAGCCACAGTCTTATAAGAAAAATAGGTAAGTTTTACAAAAGTTGTGTACTGTATCTCTGCTTTGAATTTTGTCATTGGCCAAGGATAGTAAAACTCTTGGAAAACTATAAAACAGGAACTTACTTAATATATTTTACCCAAGATTTTTCAAACATTTTTGGAAGGATACTTATTAACATCTTGCAGAGGTAATGTTACATGAAAAACTTAGCATAAGACCAATCAGGTATTCTATGCAATAATGCAGATATATGAAAAAATAATATAATGAAATAAATGACTTTTCAAAAGGTATTGATCCTAGATCCACATTCATTTTTTGGTTCAGGTGAGGCAATTAGAATGTGAAAAAAAGAAGCATAGAACAACTGTCTAATGAGAGGGACGAATGTTCCTGGGTGGAAAGTTATTAGAAGATAAATTAGTAGATTGACCCTTTTGCTGTCTACGCAGGTTTTTTTTTTTTTTTGCTAGTACCAATAGAAACAAATTCATTTTATGGTTTGTGTCACTGGAAATGTATAACTTAGTGGTAGCTATATAGCAAACTTTCAATATGTAATAATAAGAGATTAGATGTAGATTTAATATCATTATTTAATTTATTTGCTTGAATACCAGTGAGGAATTTCCACTTAAGCCCTCGTTTTCCAGATGAGTGTTTAATTGAATTCCAGAATTCATTTTGAAATAGAACTTTGTGTAGAATATGAATTTCTTTGCAAGAAGAATCATTTGTACACTTGGGTTTGAGAGCAGTTTAATGTCAATATAACTTCTTTCCAGGCTTTCATTTCCTACTTTTTGATATGGGAATAATCTCATGGCGTGATTGTGAAAGTCTTAAAAGATAATGTTTGGGGGGAGGGGAAGGGATAGCAATAGGAGATATACCTAATGTTAAATGATGAGTTAATGGGTGCAGCACACCTACATGGCACATGTATACATATGTAACAAACCTCCACGTTGTGCACATGTACCCTAAATCTTAAAGTATAATAAAAAAAGATAATGTTTGCAAAGATACTCTGTGCACTCAAAGCGTGCTCTATGAACTTCATTACCGTTCACACTTTGGGTTTATGAGGCTTCCATTTGCTGGCAATTGAAATGTGACTCTGAGTTAGATGCCGTGGTGTGGGAGATGATGTTTATTGGAGTTTAAAGCACAGATAGACAACTAGATTGTCCTGCCCACCCAGACTGTGCTTCTCACTCTCACCGTGCCCTTTCTTAACCTTTGGAAACACCTGTATTTATATATAAAATAGTTTCATATACTATTTTATACTATATACTTCATATAGTTGTATTATGAAAAGTTAATGCACAGAAAAAGACTTGTGCTAGGTATACGGTTTCTTCTCAATTAAATGGAAGCTGTTGCCTGTATTTGTCAATAGAATTCATCACACTTTATCTCACATATTCAGTGCTTTACATCATTTTTGGCACATGGTATGTTTAGACTGTGCAAGGGTTAATTACGCCAAATTTATCTATCTACAGTTAATATAGCCCAAGGTACCTTGTTTAGCTGAGCCAAAGTTTGTATTTATTAAAAATGTAAATTTATCTTGAAGTGATGCCTGATCTTACAGAACTATGGGTTCCAATCTCTAAATCACTGTGATCAGTAGTAAAACTATGTACTCTGTGTCTGTCCTACTAGCTATATTGCCGGAATCTGGAGCATGACTTTTGGGTCTTTCTGTAATGCCTTACCTCTCATCAAAATTCACAAAATTCACAAGACCTGCTCTCTGGATTTTGAGACTTTTGCATTACAAAGAAAAAGGTGCTGTCCTAATGGCATTCCAAAGCCATTTGAAATGAGTTGCTTTCGTTTCCAGGGAGTCATTTTTATGTTGGTTATCATTACTTTACCATTACCTTTTAATTTGGAAATGTTAAAATCCATTGCCATGCTCCTTGGAATATAAAGATCATATAGGGTCATTGAGATGAGTCTGAAAGTATGAGTCACTGGAGACCTTCGAGTGGGATAATGTTGTTAATATTGCTGGTATTCTATTCTTCACGTTTCCTCCAGTAAAATGTAAAGTGACCAAAATATAAGCGTCATGCAGGCAAAGATTCTTTTATTTGTTCAACGAACACTGCCTTCACATAGTAGTTAATATTCACTACTAGAATGCATGTTGAATGGCATCTCTTTTATTTGCCATTAGCGTTGGTCCACTTTATAGCAGTTGGACAAAAAAATTGGACAAAGTGTGTTGATCTTTTATGAAAAAATAGATATCTCTTTCTTTCTTTCATTGTTGTGTTTTCTGTGGGCAAGTTGATAGACACTGTAGTCCTGATGTTATTTTAGGGATACAGTTGAAGTTACTAGATCTTTTAGAGTTTATTTAATTATAATATGAAGCTTTGAGTTTCTGTTTCGTTATTAAATAATTTATTTTATGATAGTGTTGTTTAACTTAGTGTGCAAGGCCTACAAATAAACCTAATAAATATCTTACAAACTACCTTAAAATAAATCTAACATTTTTTACTGAAATATTTTTAAACATGTTGAAGTTGGAATGCCACGTAATTGTATACACACACACACAAAACACACACACACACACACATTAGGTTTTCATTTGGTTTCTTTGTTCCTATTATTGAAATTCCTATGCTAATAACCATATCAATTTATGAAACTCATTTTGAGAAAAAAGGCCTAAAATATAACTCATTTTTAAAATGATTTTCTCTTAATTTATAATGTAATACTTTAATAAAATATGGTAGGGCAATTTTGTATAAATATTTATGCTAAGTTTTCTACATAAGTTACTGCATATAGTCTAGTTTTTAATAGAAGGGTTTTTTTTTTTTGCTTCAGTATCCACTTTAAAGTCAATGACATTTAGTGTTTTCTACTTTACAGTTCTAAGTTACTTTTGCTTAAAAAGTCATCTGACTTTTAAGTTAATGTCCAACTTGATTACTATCTCTCTGTATCTCATCGATGTGTTCTTGAAAGTAGTTAGATTTTGAAAGACATTACTAAGAGGGCTTTTTCTCATCTTTGGAGAGTAACTTGGGGTAAATGGTTGTCTTTCGTCTTTGTCCTCCCCTCTACCCGCAACTCCCTATCCCAGATCATTAGCTGAACTTGTGTGCTCAGGTTAATGTTCTGTTTCACCTTTCTTGTCAAATTGCTAGAGACAACTCTCTTCAGTTATATAATGTACACACAGAATCTCATCTTTTTAATCTCTCTCTTTTAAACAAATGTGTTCACCCTCAGATTTCTGTCCTTTAGAACAGGACTTCCTATTAGAAATATAAAAATTTTCATTCATGTGGAATCTTCAATACAAAAAAAACCAGAAAAACACATATCAATGGTTTGCTTGTGTCATGCTGATAGTTGGGGGACAGCTGATATTAGAAAAAGTGACACTATATTTCTGAACACAAACCTTGTTTCATCTTAGAATGTGGTGTTGAACCAATTTTGTACCTCAGTGCTATAAACCTTAATGAGTTGTTAATGTGTGATTAACTGCCTTGGCCAAACTCAAAATCTTATTCACACATACAATACACACAGAGAACTTATTTTTATTTGTTCAGTCACTCCTTTAGTCCTTCATTTATTTCACAAACATTCATTGACACTTACGTGGCAGCACTCTTATAAGAATAGAATATACCCTGTTAAATCAGACATGATACTTGCTTTTGTGGAGCTCATGCTTTAATGGAGAAACAGAAAGTCAAGCAAAACCTCAAACTATATAACTTTAAATTGGATATGTGCTAATGAAGGAAAATGTGGCACTGTAAGAAAAAATAATAGGGAGTTAAAGGATAAATAGGAGTTTGGTGGATGAAATTTATGAAGGGCTGAAGATTTAAAACAAAAGAAACTGATGCAGGAGGGTGCAGCTTTGGAGTCAAGAATGAAGTTCTAGGAAATAGCAAGGAAATGGTAGGAGAGGAGGTCAAAGTAGGTAGGATTTTATATATTATCAATGGGAAAATATTGAACAACCCTAAGCAGAAACGCAATGATATATGTTCATCTTCATTACAAATTCTTCTATCTTTAGTAGACCTGTTTTCAGGCAAAATTTCATGAGAGAATAGTAACAAAGAGAAAAAAAGTGGTGTTCTCAGATTATCTCTAACTCACCTGATGACTTGAAGTTAAATGACCTCAACATTTTGTGAGGCTTTTCCTTCTTATAAAGTAAGGAGTTTAGATGAGGTGAGGTGTCCAATTTCATTTAGCTTCAATTTCCTGTAATTTGACAGCTGTCAAGTCATGTTTTGATTTGTTCTGTTTGTGAGCCAGAGTAACTTTAAGGCAGTATATTAACTAGGAGAACTATTTCTTTACTTTTAAACTTCAAAATTATGATGACGTAAGTATTTTAAAGAGCATTTAGAAAGTAGACAAATGAAAAATTTTTAACATTTTGGAATGCTTCTTTTATTTCTTTTTGAAACCTAGGTTTTTGGTGGTAGTGGTGATATTTATTTTTGCCAAACTAACCATTCCATGTAATTTTGTAGCATTTTGGGTTGATGACCACCGTAAGTCTAGTATTCCTATATGTGTTAAAACTTATCTTTACAATTAATGTATTTTCACTGAATTATTTAATTAAAAATTAAACTACGATTTCTAATACATGTTCAGTGAGATATTATTAGGCATTACCTGAAAGGGATTTCTGGAGAAAGAAAGAATTTCTGGTTAAAAGGAGTTGAGCAGGTTTTCCTAGAGCGATTCTCTCGGTCTCTAGGATGGAGCTACAGCATAAAATATCCTCCTAATTTACTTCACAAATTAGCCCTTAGATTTCATGAATTACTTATAATTCTTTTTGTAGACCACAGTTTCTTTGCTCTTCAGTATTTCACTTGCTTATGTGAGTTTCTAAAACTAAGTTTAATTTTGGAAATTCTTAATTTTATGTTTATATTTTGAATTTTGTTTAAAATTAAGTTTAGTAAAAAGCTAGGTTTTTATTTCTACCTACAAATTCAGTGTCCCGTCAATAGAAAAAAAATTCTCAATAATATTTTGAAGTTACTTTAGTCTTTGTCATTAAAGAATAAAAATTTACCAGGCAGAAATGCCCCAGAAGCTACCTATGGAGGAAATATAAATATTATTATTACCTACTAATATTAATATACAAAATAGTCAATTATGTGTATAGAAGTTAAATGTATATAAAAGTTAAATATTTATAAATGATACAGGACTCACGTATTTGTATGCTCTGACTGCTGTGCAGTCACAGTCTTATAAATTGATAAACAGAGTTTGCAGTAAAGAAGGAGTTTAATGATTGCAGGACAGCTGAGTGAGGAGATGCGAGCACCCTCAAATCTGTCTTTCCAGAGAGTACTTGGTTGGGGTGAAGGGATTGTAGAGGGCCATGGGCTGGATAAATGGGGTCACTGACTGGTTTGGGTTAGGGGGTTTAAATCACCAGGATGTGGAAACTTCGCCCTTTAGTGAGTCAGCTTCTCCTGGAGCCCTTCGGAGGAGCTGATGTCAGTAGTTTCACTGGTATGTAGGATCTGAAAGAATACCTCAGAGAGAAAACTTAACACTTCACAATGCTCAAGTTGTTATCTATGAGTAGTTAAGTTTAACTATAATCTTGTGACAGGATATAAATGATTGTGGGGCTGTACCTAATAAACAATTATGAGGAAGCAGGACAGATAGCAAGTTAACTTAATGTTTAAGACTGGATGTGTTGGAAGCTTATTTTTATTTCATCCCCTCCCTCCTTTCCCAAATAATTTTATAAAGATTATAGGGGTGGTTTATATATATATGTATAAATAACTTCTAATATTTTATCAGTTAATAAAAGCTCACATTTTCTAGACATTTTTGTTGATTAAGCTAATAAGATGGCTTTTACCAATGGATCTTGAAATGTGGTATGCTAAATGAATTTCTGTTTTCAAAAAGAATTGTGCATGATCAATAATTCACTAAAACAGTAGGCAAGTAAACTATATCACTAAGACAGTAGGCAAGTAAACTATATTTTTAAATTTACTAGTGGTGTAATCTTGAGCAAGTCACCTGACACTTCATGCCTTAATTTCTAAAAGAAAAAAGAGAACTTCCTAAATTACAGAGTTGGGTTCAAATATGAATGAGAAATATAAATATGAAGGTATTGGAAATATTAGAAATAGGAATATGAAGGTATCTGCTATAGTGTTAGTGACTGACATGTACTTAACTATCATTGACAAAATTATTATTCTTTTCTTTTTTGAAATAATGGAGACATAGTAGAGAAGATTTTGTTAATTTGAGGTGTTTTAACTCTTTATTCAGTAAGTTCTTTGTAAAAATTTATAGGAAGAACTGAAGGGATATAAAGGGTTCATAATAAACACAGCAGATGATTTCTGATCCTTAAATCCAGAAACTCGGCCCTAGTTTATTTTACTTTCTTATTTCTTGCAAACTACCTAGAAAAAGTTGGAGAATGGCACTATTTTTTTTATTGATCTCAGCTTCAAAAATTTCAAAATGTAGTTTTTCATTAGTAGTAATTCAAGCTAGAACATATAATATATTCAACATTACACTAAGTGATTTACTTTTATATAAGTTATTTCATTTAACCTTAAGAATACTTCGTGGATATATTTATATTTACTTTTACAGATTAATAGACTGTTATTAGCAGAGGTTGGGTAACTTGCCGAACTCTGATACATTGCTAAGGAGTGATTCACCTATAATTGAGCCAGGTTTCTTCTAAATACTATGCTCCACTGTAAATATATGAGATTACAGGTTAAAGTTTGAGAATTACTTCTAAGTAATAAATAGCTCACTCAATTTTAATATCGATTCTGGTAAAATTCTTTATAAAGGGTTTAGCATTCTTTATAATGTTTGGGGTTGGGTCAGGGAGAAGATAATGAAAAGAGAACAGAGCAGATAAGAAACATTTTGCACATCTGACTTCCAAACTGATCCTCTAAATAGATTTTTTTATGCTATCTCATCAAATTGAAACTTTTTGATGGATATAGAAACAAAAAATATTGTATTAAAAATATTGAGAAAGATTGAGGAGAAAGAAAATTTTTTTGAAGAGAATCAAACTATATTATTTTAGGTATATTTCTGTGTGAATCTTGAAAGTAGGGAAAGAAATATGTCAGCAAAAATACTAGAAGTAATTTATTATTTGATTGTCACAAAAACATTGATTGAACTTGCAATCACTAATCTAGGATGCTCTTGCTCTGACTTATATTCCTTTCCCAAATATTCCAAACCATGACCTTGTATTAATAAAAGAAGACATTCAAGTAGTATATTGATAGTTTACAAGCACTTAGAATGTATATTTTGAAATTTTCTGGTGATCTGACGAGTGACTTTGAGTCTCAAAATTAGAGAAGTTTCTAATAATTCTGGATTAAATAAAATGTGAGGGAGTTAATCTTGAAACAAAAGGAAAAGAACTCATCCATACAAGGAAAGGACTTTGTGATTAACACCTGACTTTTCATCAGAAACAATGATAGTCAGAACACAGTGGGATAGCACATCCAAAGTGCTGAAAGAAAGAATAAGTGTCTTGTTCTGTTTATGTTACCAAAGTTGTAATGTGCGTAGGATTTATATTTAAAGGGGAAAAACTTTAAGGGGAATTAGACATAGTCAATGGAAAGAATATGACCAATAATGTGTTCTAGATCTGGCTTGGTTAGATATAACACGTTTAACTTTGGATAATTCAGGAATCCTTTGCAAATCTTTGTTTCTTTGCCTCCAATATAACTGGGCTGGAGTCAACACTAAAAAGCTTGAACTCTCAATATTGTGTATATCTGTTATTTCAAGTTATCTTTGCCTCCGATATAACTGGGCTGGAGTCAACACTAAAAGCTTGGACTCCAAATATAGTGTATATCTGTTATTTCAAGTTAGTATATTTTATGTTTCCTTCTTGATGGAAGCTTGTCTTATTTTGTTCTCTACAGTCTGTATTTTTTTCTTTTCATAGTTCTGCAGCAATTGTTTTTGAAATATAAAAATAATTCTTTTGTGCTGTGTGAAAATATGCATCCTTTTATTTCAGCTGCCAGACAGATGTGTTATTTCAAGTGGGAGACTATGATTTTTCTCTATAGATGATGGGTGGGGTTTTGTTGTTGTTGTTGCCATTTGTTTGTTTGTCTAACTTTACTAGTAGGTAGATTATTTGAATGACTGATCTGATTAACCATCATTCCTTCTAAATCTGTCTCCTTTCCTTCAGGTCTCTCATCCGAACACATTAGAAATTCTCAATACAGTTGGTATTGTGCCCAGCTAAATCCATCTGATTTTTGTTTTTAAAAATGGCAAGTTGATATAACATTTCATCATACTATATAAAATAGAAAAATCAGAACAAAATGTAATTGACAGTTTTCTGAGTGTCTTTTAGCTTAAGTTTTGAAATTGTTTTTGTCTATTTTTATTTAGGGTCTCACTCTGTCACCCAGGGTGGAGTGCAGTGGTGCAATTATGGCTCACTGTACTCTTGATCTCCTGGGCTCAAGCAGTCCTCTCAACTCAGCCCCCAAGTAGCCAGAACTACAGGTGTGTGCCACCACACCCAGCTTTATTTTTTATTAAAGAAAAACAATTGTAGACCTTAGCTTTCATTATGTTGCTCTGGCTGGTCTTGAACTTCCAACCTCAAGTGATCCTCCCACCTTTGCCTCCCAAGGTGCTGGGATTAAAAGTGTGAACCACCTCACGAAACTGTTTTTTTAAATTATCATTAGAATACTTGATAAAATAAAATAAAATAAATATCTGAAAATGATTCTGACATAGTTGGGTGCTGGCTTTAAAAAGTCCATTATGTCCGTTTTCTAAGGTGGCACTTAAACACATGCACACACGCACAGACTGGGTGGCTTAAACAACAGATATTTATTTTCTCACAGTTCTAGGGGCTGTAAATCCAAGGTCAAAGTGCTCCTCTGAGGACCATGATGGAAGGATCTGTTTTAGGCCTCTCTTCTTGGCTTGTAGGTGTCTGCCTTCATGCAGTTGTACTTCTGTGCATGCATGTAGCTGATTTTTACCCCTTTCCAAATTTTATTTTATATGGACTTCATTTTTGTTGGATTGGAACCCACCCTGAGGGCCTCATTTTAACTGAATTCTTATTTAAAACATCCAAATATGGTTACTTTCAGAAATACTAGGCTTTAGAATTTCACCATATGAATTTGGAGAGAGGGGAGCACAGTTCAGCCCATAACTAACACACGGTAAGTAACTATTGACCAAGTTACTCATGTTACTCAAGAGAGATAATTCACTTTTTTAATACAAAGCAATTTTTTTCCTCAGTAGGTGTAAGAGTGTGTCACACAGAAGTAGCATTTTAACATATAAGATACGTAGCTGAGCTGTAAATATAGGAGACAGTATGATAATTTTTACATTTCAAATTCTCTGCCTGCATTAGAATATTTTTGCAGAATGTGTAAAACAATCTAATGAATTGATTGGAATGTGTGGGAACAAGAAATATGGTTGTGGTTTTTACATAAAGCTTTTATATAGTTCCTTTAAAAATATAATTCTCATTTACCGATTTCCCTAAGGTAATGGGTATATTTTGTTTAATTATTTTTGATCCCTTGATTTTTCTGACTATGGTTCACAAAAAAACCATAAGATAAAGTACCATCCTGTACCCTATTTTCATTCGACAGTTTTTTTCTGCTAAATTAATATTTTGTATATTTTTATTTTGTATATATTTGGTATAATTCTGTTAATATTTTATATATTTTGCATATTTGTATATGAGATGCAGATGCCTTAGACAACATGAAAATATCTTTGAACATCCCTATTTTACCAAGGAAGAAAGATAAGCAAAGAACATGATTTAATAGATTTTAGGATTAACTGGTAAGTTACACGAGTTTCAATTTCCCAGAACTCTAATATATATCCCTGCATTCTTATTATGAAATATACAGAAAACACCATTTTGTTGCCCATTGTTACATTTATTTATATTGTACACATAATCTCAAAGTTTATATTTTGCCACCATTTATGCATGAATTTTTCATGACAAATATTCCTAAGTATTCCCATTATAGGTATATGTTTCCCAGAATAGTGGTTTCAGGATGTCGTACTATTATCCAACTGTCAATTTACTTATTTATTTTATTTATTTTTTCTGTTTATTTTTAAGGCTAAGTGCGAGTGGAAAAGAAAACAAGAAATCTGTAACTGGTTGTGATTAATTAGTTTTGAACACCACTACATTTGGACTAGCCTGCTAATTTATTTTTCATCTATACTTACCTCATCAGCACTCCCTAATTCTTGCTTATCTTAAGCAATTGAAATTTTCACCCAAGCTTTAACCTAGTTAGAAATATATTTTTCTAAAATTCAAACTCCATACTGTTGAGGCCATACCTTTCTGAAATGCAGTAATATTTTCACTACTGTTTAAATCCAAACATTTCTAACTCTGTGTTGCAGATATGGATATGAAGAGGCTACTGCTACAAGTTTATACAGGCTGGGTATTTTGCACTTTAGTGACTGATTACTGTTTCTTTAGGAATGGACATATTTGTCTTGTTCTATAGTTGCCATTCATTGAATTGTTAAATGTGCGGTCAATATTGTATATGAGCTATTCAGATATGTGTGACGTGCACGTGCACAGAGATCTTTGTCCTTTGTGATTAGTATAACTGTGCATACCCATCTTTTTGTGAGTCTCTTGGTCATTCAAATTCAGCTACTCATCCTGTACTTTATCTTCATGCAACAGTTTTTTTTCTGCTAAATTAATATTTTGTATATTTTTATTTTGTATATATTTGGCATAATTCTGTTAATATTTTATATATTTTGTATACTTGCATATGAGATGCAGATGCTTTAGACAACAAGAAAATATCTTTGAACATCCCTATTTTACCAAGGAAGAAAGATAACCAAAGCACATGATTAATAGATTTTAGAATTAACTGGTAAGTTACACAAATTTCAATTTCCCAGAACTCCAATATATATCCCTGCATTCTTATCGTGAAATATACAGTAACAAGGAATGAAATTAATGTATTAAAGTATCTTAATCTATCTAATTAAATGGTATTTTGAAAAGGACTTTAATGCTCTTTTGACATTGAAATAAAGTGAGTTTATCTTGAGATTCCATATGATAATGAAGAGCTGGTAATTACATCTTTACATTTTATTGCTCTTTAAATGGCAGAATCTTCATTATTTCTGCAAGAGGTCACAAACATGTTCATCTTAACTTGACTATTATACAAATAAGGCTTTATTAATACATCTATAGAAGTAGCCAAATCACTTTGCCTAAATAACTTTTTTTTTAAAGAGACATATGCAAAAAAACATGAATGTATCATGAATTAATTTGTGCATGGTTTCCCTATAAAATAGTCACAGTAGCAACCACAATTATGGTAAATTAAAAGTTGTAAAACTAAATGTTTTTACATCAACAGTTTTCTCTTTAATGCTGTTTTCAGTTTAATGCTGGCCTATTTTTCTGGGCTTCCATACAGACTTTATAATTAGTTGGATACAGTGGTTGTATGATTAATAAAATATAGACTGGTGCTGCCATGTTTGCATTTGAATCCTGCCTCAGCCACCCAATATGGTATGAATGACGTCAAGTCAGAACCTGCGTTTTCTCATACAGAAAAATAGTCATAGAAACAGCAATCTCATAATGTTGTGTGTTGGTTAAATAAGAAAGTTATGTAAAACTGTCAAAGCACAGTAGCTACACATAACAGGCATTCAAGTATTAGTGCCTATATTCTGATCTCTGTTTCCCTCACTTTTCTATTCCCCCAAGTGATAACAGAAGCTACATTTAAAATCACTATTCCACTCTACGATTTCTGTTGTAGAAAAATAGAGAAATCTGTGTTTTCTTATGTAGTAACTTTTATCTGTATATCTTCTTGAGTCTCTGGAGTTGTATAATTTTCATATATGTAATTAATTTGACCTCCGGTCTCTACAGATAGTTTATCAACACACTGCTACACATAGACCCAGGTCTTTGATTTCCACAATGTGTGTGTCTGCATGTGTATTTATTAATATGCTTTATTTTCTGGCTGTTGAGTTGATGGGAGAAAAGTGAAGAAATCATAAGTAAAATTTTTACTCCACGATAAGGTGCTGATTTTTCTTTTAAGGAGTATACCAATATAACTATTTAAACTTGGAACTATTAAGGTATCTTTTTTCTCTTTTTTGTAAGTATCTCAAGCTGAAATGACTGTCAGCAGGATGAGGCACATGCCAGTATATGCTGCCAATTTGAGATAGTTCATATCCCAGGACTTTTTTAGAATTGTCTATGTGCCAGTCTTGACAAAATTTCAGTTACTTGCAGAGTTTTCCTTTGTGCAGAAGTGAACTCAGTTCAGATATTTTGACTTCACTACTAAAAGTGTGTAAGTCAATTTTCTATAACTGGAGACAACTGACTCAACTTTTAAAATAATTCTAGGTGTCTCTAGGATTACTGTATATTAACGCAAAAAGGGTTATAACCACATACTACAATAACTACAATAATTAAAATAACATAAAATTACAAACAAATTCATGGCACTCAGATTTAGTAGGTATGTATGGCTCTTACACATTTATTTATCCTAATAATTTGTTCTGATGGCAAAAACGTACCCAAGTAGGAAGAATAATGTTAGAAGGCATGGAGTAACCTTGCATTTTTCATTATAATTTCATATATAATTTCATTTTTCATATATAATTTTGTTTTTAATGCATAGTTACCATGCATTAAAAACCAACCTTCTTTTTAGCCTCTTTAAATAAACACAGTTAACCCAATCAAGATGGCAGAGATTTTCAGGGATCACCTTATCAAGTTGCCCATTTCTAAGAGTATTTGGAAGCAGATATTACTAAAAACAGTAGTTAGGGTGCCATAATTGCCTTGAGGTAATATTGACTATAAGTATCTTCAGTTTCCAGAAGTTTTCCTGAAAAATAACTTCAAATATAAACTTCACGTGATAATTTATTTTTTAAAATTACAATAGTTTATTTTTGTTTCGTTGTTTTCGAAAATGGTTGCGATCAAGGTGACACATGCATACATGATCAGAGAGGCAGTTAATTAGGACGATAGATGCCTGAATCAAGATTTGCTGTTCTGTTTGTGTTTCATATGTTGTAAAAATAATATATTCACAGCAAAGTTTTTGATGGTTTGGCTGTCAACGCTATGGATGTTATTACTGTCCCTCAGGCTTTGCTGATGAGTCTACATGTATCAGGTTGTCTCTTTCCTCTACTTATCTTCCGTCATTGCCGCTCTAATAGGATTGAAGTAATTGTAAATCTCTCCCATTGAGTTATTTTTTTAAGTTTTGAAATTTTTAGCGTATAAATTGTTAAGTTTTGATAACCTACATTTTAGTTTATTTACTTATTTTCATGGTACATATTTAAGGCATAAATATATGCCGTGAAATTATTACTACAATCAAGCCGATTAACATATCCATCACCTTTCATAGCTTTATTTTTATGTGATTGGCAAGAGCACCTAAAAAATATACTTTTAGAAAATTTTCAGTATAGAATACAATATTATTAACTATTGGTATCATACTATAGGTTAGATACAACTTACTCATCCTACATGACTGCCAGTTTGTACCCTTTGATCTGCTTTTTTTCGTTTCCTCTTAATCCTTATCCCTGATGACCACCATTCTACTGTTTCTGTATACTTGGCTTGTTTTTAGATAGCACATAGAAGTGAGATCATGAAGCATTTTTCTTTCCATGTCTGGTTTTATTTTACTTAGCATAATGCCATCCAGGTTCATCCATATCATCAAAAATGGCAATTTTAATCTTTTTTTAAGATTGAATACTATATACATAATATTTATACTATTATTACAGAGTTTATAAGATTATAATATATATTATAACTAGATATCATAATTTGTTTATCCAATTGTTTTCATAGCTTGGCTATTGTGAACTATACTGCAATAAACATGGGAACACAGATGTATCTTTCATAGACTGATTTCAGTTCCTTTGGGTGTATACCCAGCAGGGGGATTGTGGAGTCATACAGTAACTCTAGTTTAAATTTTTGAGGAACCCTCATACCGTTTCCCAAAATGGATGTATCAGTTTACATTCCCACCAGCAGTGAACATGGGTTTCCTTTTTCCACACCCCCATCACACTTCTCTCTTTTTTATATAACAACCATCCTAAGAGTTGTGAAATGATATATTTGTTTTGATTAACATTTTTCTGATTAATGATGTTGAGCACCTTTTCATACACTTGTTGCCCTTCGTATGTGTTTTTTAAATAACGTCTATTCAGATACTTTGGCTATTTATCAGTCGGATTGTTTTTTGACATTCAGTTGTGTGAGATTTTTATTTCACATGTCAACCCCTATCTGACATATGGTTTGTAAATATTCTCTCCCATTCTGCAGGCTGTCTTTTCATTTTGTTGAGTGTTTGCTGTGCAGAAGCTTTTTATGCACTGCATTTTGATGCAGTCTCACTTGTTTATTTTTGCTTTTGTTGCCTGAGCTTTTGGTGTGATAGCTAAAAAACCATTGTCAAGGCCCATATCAAGGAGTTGTTTTCTCTGTGTTTTCTTCTGGGAATTTTATACTTTCAGGTCTTACACGTGGGCCTTTAATCCATCTTGAGTTGGTTTTGTGTACAGTCTAAGATAAGGGTCCAGTTTTATTCTTTTATATGTAGATAACCAGACTCTCACTGTTGCTTCTTCACAGGAACCATTCTTTGCCCCAATTTTGGCCAAGTGCCTTCTACACCACCTTCAAGTCTAAGTGCAACGGAAAATGCACCTTCTCAGGAAAGACATTTATTGTTCACTCATAATTCGGTCTTTAATAGACATATCCAATAGAATATACAGTTCGCAAGATTAAAAACAAGGTTTATATTGCTTCATAAGAAGCAAGCACATTTTTGAAGCACACGGTAATTCTTGACAATGAAACCTGCAACTCATTATGATTTTTAAGTTGTGTGAGATGTGGATACCCAGCATTTTCATGATGAGGCTGTGCTTTCTTACATTTTCAGTGATGAAGAAGACATGCCAACATAGGGTTAGTTCCAGATAAAATGAAATGTTCCAAACAGTATGTATTGTTTATTTGAATCATCTGTGGGGGAAGGAAAGATAATTTTCCAAAGGACATTCCTCCTAGATTCTGTCTTAAAGTTGTTTGTAAGTAGAAGATTGAGTTTATATTACATTACAAGACCATAATGTCTTTATTAAATTCACTGTGCAATCTTTAATCAAATAAGTAAATGCATTATTTATTTCCAAGTTTGAAGCACACATTCTCTTCAGCTGAAATGCCAATTCTGGAGGAAAACATATCCAATTATATATGAAACTGAAGGCCATTTTTACTTTTTATTATTCTTGTAGCATTTAAAGACCAAAAGCCTGTCTTATATCTAGTTGCATGTTTTCAGGAAATATGCTTTTGGAAACTATTCTCATGAATATGAAATTAACCTCAATAAATAATTTATTTTTGAACTCTTATTTCTTGCTAATTAAATATCTTTGGCCAAAACATTTTTAATCCTCCTATTTGTTCTTTGAGAAATTTTGACAATAAATTCAAAACTTTTAATGGAGAATATTTAAAAGGTCTTCTTAGAATAAAAAGAAATTTTACTTTTTTTCTTCATCAAAGTTGTGTATCCCTATATTTCTAATGTTTAGGACATAAACAATTAGGTGTGATTATGACCACTAAATAACTAAGAACAATATACATTTTTAGATTTCAGGCTTTAAAAGTAAAACACTAGTTAGAATTTTATGGTTAAATCATGTTCTTTGTACCATGAAAGAAAAGAAAATCATCGTGTTGTATATCAAAATATAATAATGAGGTATCATCTCTCTCAGAGATCTCTGAACAACATCATAAAACCTGAACATGTTTCTTTTCAGTAAAATTTGAGTGATGAAGGCATCAAAAACTTGGAACAAAATAAGATTAAAGCAGAATAATAGCTTAAAAATTAGGTCTAAATTCTAGTTCTCTTGCTTGTGGCAAAACTTTGGTCAAGTAAGTAACCTCTGATTTCTCATTGTCTTCATCGATAAAGACAGAAAAATTCAATTCATCCTACTTTGCCAAACTCTGTGAGAAAGCTGCATAACTTTGAAATTTTGTGGTAGCATAGAATTTCTTAACCATCTAGATTATTAAAAATTCATTTAAAAATTAGCTATTTTTTGAAGTACAAATTCTAATAAATTCTATAACATTGAAAAAATAATTTTTCAAGTTTGGAAAACTTCAGGCTATGTGGCTAAATCAGAGGGCAATAGAGCATGTATACACCAATATATATCAAATTTTTCTTGTAACATTTTAGAGATTCTTAACTTTTACAGAAGCTTATTCACAAAAAGGGTTGCTACAAATTCAGAAATATATCCTTCAGCCTCTTCCATTAATTAGAAAACATTATATAATCAGTCACACCTGTCCAAAGTACATAATAAAATATAGCATCCTAAATAAGTATTTGTTACTTTTATTGCTTATGTTGTGAAATCGAAGCTTATTGCAAAGTAAATCAAATAAATTATTCTGTTCTGTGCTTATAAAAGTGAGATTTCAGACCCAATTTTAGATAATTTGCCATCATCATGGAAACGGAAAAGGTTGCTAAGTCAGTTATTTGTTCTTTCTTTCCCGTCTCCTGGGGGTCCAGTAAATGATTATTGAAAAAGTGCTTATCAAAAAACTATTTTGAGCAACATAATTTAGAAGAAATATTATTAAGACACAAGCATTTTTAAGAGAGTTGTGAAATATTCATAGAAATGATCAATAAAATCAAAATGTGTGAAATACCACACAATAGTATACTTGATTGTTATGGGGGTGCAAAGTTAAAGTATTCTAAGGTGAGTGTGAAGTTCTGGAAAGTACTTTTTGGCCATTGACGAGGACTTTGTTTCAATGAAGGAAGCAAGGAGGGAGTGTTGAGGCAGGGACACTGGGCATCATGTTGAACAAATAGTAAAGACCAAAGACAGATTCTGGAAAATGGATGGCCTCTTGAGAGAAAAATTATGTTTGTGATACCAGCTTGACTTATTACTCTTATATAAGCAACTTCTAAATAAATGAAACCAAATTTGATTATGTTAGGGATTGCCTGGACAGAGACTTGGATTTTGGAGAAATTCAGGGCATAATTTTCTTGAATTCAAATCATGTAGATCATTGATTCTCAAAGAGTGGTCTTTGATCCAACAACATCGGTGTTACATTGAGACGTCAATTCTTGGACCCCCAGATCTGTTGAATCAGAAACTCAGGAAATCTCAGCAGTCTCTTTTGCAGCACGTCCCCTGGGTGACTCCATTGCACAGTGGAGTTTGAAAACCACTGCTGTGGAAAAACAACCGAAGTCCCTCGAAGGCCGTCTGGCACTAGCTGTGGCAGCCTGTTAAGTGTGGCTCCTGCAGGACCATCCCTTGTTCACTCTATCTATTAAAGTTTAGTGGCAGATGGAAAGATAACAAATGATAGGGTACAATTTTGTATGTAAACCATAATCCGCGAAATAATCTATTTTCAATCTTCTAACTAGAAGGTACTTCACTCGAATTTAAGCTATTCTAAATAACAACATTTTTCTGAATTAAGAAGACATAGAGTCAAAGGACCAGGCAATCAATTACTAATTAGTGGTTAGTTAACAAGAAATAAATAAAACTATTATCAGAATGTCATTTACATAAGCAAAGCATAGCCAGGTAGGTAGATCCTATTAGAAGGATTATAAGATGAATAACTACACATCTATTCTGTAACACTAGAAATTATAAAAATGAAAAAAATTTAATTATCAAATGAACAAATATTGTAAGATTACTTCACAGTGGTTTATCTTCATTATTGGAAGAGTGCTTTAGTACAAACTTTCTAGGCTCAGTTTGGCAGAATTTATCAAGAATTTAAAAAATATGGCCATTGACACAATAATACGGTTAAACAATCACCTTAAGGGAATAGAAATCTAATCCAAGAACTAAAGAACCAGAAACTGATAAGGCAAAAGGGACTAAGGGATGGAAAGAGCAAGAGGGAGAGATGTGAGACCTTGCACCAAAGATAAAACTTAAAACTACAACAACGAAAATTATGGATAGACACTGTTACCTGTATATGAACATTAAGGAAAAGTAACAGTCAAAATTTTGTCTGGAATAATAGAAATGTTGTAGAAACAGGAGAGTAAGAAAAGGAAACTGATTGTATAGAATGTGAAGTGTGATTGTGGATTCCTCTCTGATACAGAGGGTTCATCAAGCACTGACAAATAATTGTGTGTGTGTGGATAGACTTAAATTCCCACAAATCAGCACCATTTATTTTATGGCCACATGATGCCATAATATATAGACATAAAACCATGAAATCACAAAGCAAGAAATGAAATTCTACATGGAATTGTCAACTTTGTCAAAATAAAAACATGCCTAGAAAAAATGAAAAGTTAATTCAGCAAAACAATGCATAAGGCTGATTATCTCACACTGGCAGATTCATTGGTAATTACATAATAATAAATATTATTAGTATCATTATTGATTTGCAGCATAGTGTTGAACAGAGCACTCTCTAGAGCCTGACTAACTCACATGAACCTTGATCCCGTCACTTTGTGGTGAACTCAAGTAATTTAGCCTCTCAGAACCTCAGTTTTTCCATCTCTAAAATAGTGATAAGGTAATGCCTATCTTTAATCAGGGCTAAATGGATAAATTATTTATAGGGGTTGGGAAGGTGCTTGGTGTTGTAATTACTCAATAAATAAAATATCCAATAATTTTTTTAAAATAAAAGTATAAAAATTATGTAAGGTTTATAATCATAAAAATACTCGAATCCAAAGATATTTACAACACAACGATATATTCTTTTTAAAAAATACTAACATTTAGGTTAGCTAATATTTGGTGTCCTATATATGAACAACAACAACATAAGGCTACATGTGAAAGAACCAAGTGGATGTCCACTTCAATAAGAGTGAGGGGTCAGAGGAAGGTAAGTTTGTGCTTCGTGATAAATAGTGTTGCACGGAGGCAAGTTCAGGGACGTTTCTTAGAGGAAGTAATTTGGGCTATATGGAAGACTAATTGTAAAGTAAGGTTGAGAGCAAGGGTATTCAAATGCTGAAATATGATCCATGCAAAGTATGAAAATGTAAAGGGTTGTCCAGGTGGCAATGTGCAGATTTGTGGCCATTCGTGATGGCAGATATGGTTTTGTTTGCCATCTCTAGTTGAGTCTAGTACTGCTGATTTTGGCCAGACTATCCAGGAATTTGATGATCCAATTAATGAATCTGGTGTCGGAGTATAAAGATAGAATTAGGCTTTTAGGAAGACTAACGTGGCAATAGTGTGTGTTATGAGCGACAGGAAAGAGGAATTGCCCTACAGAAGGCCTAAAAGCCCAGAAACTAAAAAGGCAAGGAATAGTGATGGAAGGAGCAAGAGGGAGAGATGTGAGACCTCGCACCAAAAATAAAAATTAAAACAACAAAAAAAGTATAGATAGACTCTGTTATCTGAAAGCAACAGTGAAAATTTTGTCTGGAATAATAGAAATTTTGAAAAAACAGGAGAGTAAGAAAAGGAAACTAATTTTATAGAAAGAATGTTAATTTGATTTTGGATTACTGAAATGACAGCAGGCCATGGAAATGAAAGGAGCTAAGTAGCAGAGGGAATTGGTGATAGGAAGTTTTAGATGGAGTGGCTTCCGATTCATCAAATAAAAATAATAGTTGAGATTTCAGAGGTAGAAGAAAAGAGAAAATTTGAAGGCAGAAGATTAAAATTAATTACCCAGGGTTAGAAAAAAATCGTAAAAAAGAAGCCAGTAAAGATGGCGGGAAAGGGCTCATGAGTAGTTAAGGTAGGGATGAGGGAGGAGAAAAACCATGGTAATGTGGTTATATAACATGAGAATAATATGGAAGGAAGGGGTAATTATTTTAAAGAAGAAAGTGAAGGAAAACAGCAATAGGTAATGGTGAGGACCAAATACTGCGAACAGCTTACAGTTTGCTGAAACTGAAGGGACATTGGGATTGACCATTGTGAGGTGATTATGATTGCTAAATATAGTGCATATGGTGAATACAAAATGGAGAGGGTGAAAGAAGCAATGTATGAAAATATTTCAACGCAAGAAAGAATAGATTCAGGCATTTGGTAAATGTAAAATATAGTAGGCACAAAATGCATAGCAGTGCATAGAAACAGATAAGTATTAATTTTTTGTTCAGAGGCACTCAGTTACAAAAGAAATTATGTTCGCTGTTGCAATTATTATCAGCATAATAGGAGGAAATATTATGCACCCTGTATTTTGAAAGATAGGTGCATTTGAACAGTTGAGAGTAGCTATACTTCAAAGTAGCTATCATGGGAATGTTTCGGGGGTTAAAATCATTAATTAAGTAAAATTTATCGAAAATTTGTCAAAGTATTGTTGGCATTAACAGACAATTTAATTTTATGAATTATGGCTTGTCTTGTAATTCTATGTACTGCGTCAAATGTAAATTTGGCTAAACAATGTTTCGGATTTTACTGTTAGCAGTTATTCTCTAATGTTAGGTAAACATTTATAATGTTTTCAATTATTTGAGTTTAATTTTGCAAGAGATCCATTGAAAAGTTTAGTGAGTTGTAAATTTCCATATTGCACAATAAGAGGCAGTTTTGAGAGGCTAAAATATGTAGATACATTTACTTTCACAACTTTTTAGACTTAAGTCACATTATATTTATTCGATGGCAGCAGGAAAATAGTTGTTGATGCCATGTAAAACATAGAGAGATGTGTGTTTATACAGATAGTGTTTTTGATAAATTGATGAGCTTTATTTTATTTTTGTCGGGCTATAACATATTTTTAACCTGTCCTCAAAATATAAATAATAACAAGTAAAATGAACTTGTTAACAAGTATAATAATCTTTTTCACAATGGCTGAAAAAGATTGAATTATTTTTGAGATTCATAATGTATGCTTAAAATTTGGAAGAAGATACATACTTTGGGATTAGAATTGGCTAGATATAAAATAGTTGGCAGATATCTAGACAATAATCACTGTCATATATTGGTTTATTTTGTAATTGGGTACAATACATGAATATTGGCAAATTGGGTAAATAAGTTCTTCCACAGATACAAATTTAAACATATTTGTACAAATTTAATAGTTTGTTGGCCTCTTTATAGGTACTTTTGCAAGGCCAAATTCTTTATCAAATTATTTATATAAAAATGAATAATTTTTATAATTGACTAAGATATTTGAATATTTGAAGAGCAATTTCGTCTACCCTTTATTTATATGTACTAATATATTTTGGTAGCCTCTGTTTAGATCAATTTCATCTACACTTTATTTATATGTACTAATATATTTTGGTAGCCTCTGTTTAGATCAATTTCATCTACTCTTTATTTATATATACTCTTTATTTATATATATACACTTTATATATACTCTATTTATATATACTTTATTTATATATATATATTAAATATACTTTATTTGTATATATATAAACTCTTTTTTTCCCATTATTTGGCTATCACTATTTACCAATGTTTATTTTTTGAAGTAATATGATCCTTGATATCAACAATTATGACATTCAATCAACAATGTGGTTGATAGAAGCCTTAAGAAAATTACCTGCTCTGATTACTTCTCAGTGAACAGGAGATGCTAACATGACCATATAGAAATAGTGTGTGAGAATTAAATCAAAGATTATGTGTGAATCTGTGATCTATAATTTATTAGCATAAAATCACTAAACAGCAAAATCCCATCTGGCTATAATTGGGAGAGATACTCACTAATGGAAGACAGGAAGTAGTATTAATCTGATTTCTACAGGACCAGGGGGCTTTTTATTGGTTGAGCCTAAGTTGGGCCATAGAACTCCAGTCACTGCCATGAAATTCTGAAAATCATTGAATAGCAACTCTCAGTGTACATGAAGCAGAAGTCCCATTGCCAGGTAATAGAGGTCTTTGGCTTGTGCCTATGAGCTTTCATTGGAGAGGAGAGAATAGTGTCAATATCCATGCAAATGGGAACAGCAGAAGCACAAGTTATAAAACTTAATTAAAAAGAAACTCTGCCAAAAATTTACATGTGACTATGCATATACCATGACCCAGAAACTCAATAAAAATGTGTACATGTGTTTAAAAAACCGTACTGAAATGTTTGTGTTAGCAGTATTCAAAATAGCCACACACTGGAGATCACTCAAATGCCCAGAAAATGTAGAAGAGATAAATTAATTATTGCACATTCATGCAGTGTAATACTATTAAGCAATAAGATTGAACTACAACCGTGGGCTGTAGTTAAATGACTCTCCAAAATACAGTGTTGAGTGAAGAAATCTAGACACAGAAGATACATACTGTTTAATTCCACTTATACAAAGTAGAAAGGAAGGAAATTTTTTGTGACTCTTGGAGTGGAAGAGACGAATTTCAAAGACATTAGCAATATTTCTTATCTGATTTGACTATTGGCTACATGGGTATTGACGTATAATACATTCTCCAAATGTATTACATGTTAATAAAAGTTTAAAAATCAATTTTTCATTGTCACAAAGAAAGAATGGTTATTTTCAATAATTCATATTAAAAACAAAATCTAAGGAAGTTCCATTGTGACACAGAGCATTGTAAGACAAGGACTATGTAATATACGGAAGAGGAATTAGAAACAAAAAGAAGACTCGGAGGAAATAAAAGGGAGGGAAATCCACTTATGAATGGCACAAACCATGTTTCTTTGCCACACGTCTGTGGAAAGTGTTACTCCATACCATAGAATGGAATAATTAAAGACTCATTATCTATATGGTGTGTTTTATTTTTTGCTGGTTGCCTCAAAAGTTACGTTACCTATCAAGGAAATGGCTTAGTGTTTGCTTCCCATTATGTAGCTTAGGTATTCTCAATTATCCCTCTGTTCTTTATAATGTGTTGTGTGGATCACTCTTTCATATAGTATCAAAGAATTGCAAAATAATACTTTTGTGCATAGAGTTCTACAATATGATTAAAAGCAACCAATTCAGGAAAACATGCTAATTAACAGATCAAACACTTAACGAAAGGAATTCTCGCCTGGCCTTACTCTGTCTCACAAATGTGCCTGGCAACGTAATAGACACTTGATAGGTTCTGATACGACTAGAGAACAGATCACAAGAAAGGTCCAAACATACACCAAACACATAGCTGAAAAGTAAAGTTGAAAAAAAATTCATGGTCTGTGCTTGGTAGAATGGATTATCTCAACCTACTACTACTTGTTGGAAATATCTAACTTAAAGTCAAATAGCTAATTGTAGACATAAAAAAGTTGCGTCTCCATATTTGGTTTTCAGTTGATTCAATGGAGAACAATTTTAGTTTTGAATCCATAAAGTTGAAAACTCTTCCTTTTTGAAAATGCTTAAAAAGGCTTTTCTGCCACAAGCAACTCTTTCTACATGCCATATTTTATACTAGTTAGAGCCATTATTTGAGTTTACTTAAAATATAAGGATATGAATTTAGCTAAATAAATGAGTAGGGGTATGCTAGTTGCAAGTTAACTAGGATGGATCAATGTTCATGATAAGGAAATTTGAAAAGCGTCAACTGCCATATTGATACATACACATCAGCATATACTTTGTACTCAAAGATCCAGAAAAGGTAGAGTGACAAAGATAAATTGCACTATACATTACTTTCTGCTATTGATTATTTTCACTATTTACAACTTGTGGTATTTTGGGTAACAATGAGACATTCTTGTATATCACATGAACAATTTTGAAAACAATGAGTAAATTATTATAGCTTTAACATTTTCTCATTGAACTTGTCAATTTAGAGACACTATCCTGAAACCAGCTCTATGGAAAGATGTTATAATGTAAAGGAAGTTAAATGAGCAAGAAGTAATACAACGTTAGTTCAAATATGTCCCAATTTTTCAAAATAGTGATATATTACACATCAAAACAGTTTGTAAAGCTATATCTGAAAAAATCAGCAATAGTAGTTTTCTGTAGATATTAAATTTTACCATCGTAAATATGGTGTAGAGAATTATAGTTCAGAGTAACTTGAATTGGAATCATGGTGCTTCCACTTAAAAACTGGTTGGCTTTTGTTAAACATTTCACTTCTTTGTTTTTCTGTTTTTTCATAAGTCTAGTGAATATAATAATGGGCTCTCTTTTTGCAGGGTTTTGTAGAGTAGTCAATAATTTTAAAAAAGTACTTAGAATGCCAAAATTATTCAATAAGGTTTAGTTATTATTTTACTAATATTTTATCTTAGCTAGTATTTCAAACTTCAAGATCTTTCATTTTTAATTTAATATGCTATTGATGGTGTTCAACAAAATTTTACCTATGTTTTACAAAAATAATATATTTTCTTTTTTTTTTATTATACTTTAGGTTTTAGGGTACATGTGCACAATGTGCATGTTTGTTACATATGTATCCATGTGCCATGTTGATTTCCTGAACCCATTAACTTGTCATTTAGCATTAGGTATATCTCCTAATGCTGTCCCTCCCCCCTTCCTCCACCCCACAACAGTCCCCGGAGTGTGATGTTCCCCTTCCTGTGTCCATGAGTTCTCATTGTTCAATTCCCACCTATGAGTGAGAACATGCGGTGTTTGGTTTTTTGTCCTTGTGATAGTTTACTGAGAATGATGTTTTCCAATTTCATCCATGTCCCTACAAAGGACATGAACTCATCCTTTTTTATGGCTGCATAGTATTCCACGGTGTATATGTGCCACATTTTCTTAATCCAGTCTATTGTTGTTGGACATTTGGGTTGGTTCCAAGTCTTTGCTATTGTGAATAGTGCCGCAATAAACATACGTGTGCATGTGTCTTTATAGCAGCATGATTTATAGTCCTTTGGGTATATACCCAGTAATGGGATGGCTGGGTCAAATGGTATTTCTAGTTCTAGATCCCTGAGGAATCGCCACACTGACTTCCACAATGGTTGAACTAGTTTACAGTCCCACCAACAGTGTAAAAGTGTTCCTATTTCTCCACATCCTCTCCAGCACCTGTTGTTTCCTGATTTTTTAATGATGGCCATTCTAACTGGTGTGAGATGTTATCTCACTGTGGTTTTGATTTGCATTTCTCTGATGGCCAGTGATGATGAGCATTTCTTCATGTGTTTTTTGGCTGCATGAATGTCTTCTTTTGAGAAGTGTCTGTTCATGTCCTCTGCCCACTTTTTGATGGGGTTGTTTGTTTTTTTCTTGTAAATTTGTTTGAGTTCATTGTAGATTCTGGATATTAGCCCTTTGTCAGATGAGTAGGTTGCAAAAATTTTCTCCCATTCTGTAGGTTGCCTGTTCACACTGATGGTAGTTTCTTTTGCTGTGCAGAAGCTCTTTAATTGGATCCCATTTGTCAATTTTGGCTTTTGTTGCCATTGCTTTTGGAGTTTTAGACATGAAGTCCTTGCCCACGCCTATGTCCTGAATGGTATTGCCTAGGTTTTCTTGTAGGATTTTAATGGTTTTAGGTCTAACATTTAAGTCTTTAATCCATCTTGAATTAATTTTTGTATAAGGGATAAGGAAGGGATCCAGTTTCAGCTTTCTATATATGGCTAGCCAGTTTTCCCAGCACCATTTATTAAATAGGGAATCCTTTCTCCATTTCTTGTTTTTGTCAGGTTTGTCAAAGATCAGATAGTTGTAGATATGCGGCATCATTTCTGAGGGCTCTGTTCTGTTCCATTGATCTATGTCTCTGTTGTGGTACCAGTACCATGCTGTTTTGGTTACTGTAGCCTTGTAGTATAGTTTGAAGTCAGGTAGCGTGATGCCTCCAGCTTTGTTCTTTTGGCTTAGGATTGACTTGGCGATGCGGGCTCTTTTTTGGTTCCATATGAACTTTAAAGTAGTTTTTTCCAATTCTGTGAAGAAAGTCATCGGTAGCTTGATGGGGATGCCATTGAATCTATAAATTACCTTGGGCAGTATGGCCATTTTCACGATATTGATTCTTCCAATCCATGAGCATGGAATGTTCTTCCATTTGTTTGTATCCTCTTTTATTTCATTGAGCAGTGGTTTGTAGTTCTTGAAGAGGTCCTTCATGTCCCTTGTAAGTTGGATTCCTAGGTATTTTATTCTCTTTGAAGCAATTGTGAATGGGAGTTCACTCATGATTTGGCTCTCTGTCTGTCTGTGATTGGTGTACAAGAATGCTTGTGATTTTTGTACATTGATTTTGTATCCTGAGACTTTGCTGAAGTTGCTAATCAGCTTAAGGAGATTTTGGGCTGAGACAATGGTGTTTTCTAGATATACAATCATGTCATCTGCAAACAGGGACAATTTGACTTCCTCTTTTCCTAACTGAATACCCTTTATTTCCTTCTCCTGCCTGATTGCTCTGGCCAGAACTTCCAACACTATGTTGAATAGGAGCGGTGAGAGAGGGCATCCCTGTCTTGTGCCAGTTTTCAGAGGGAATGCTTCCAGTTTTTGACCATTCAGTATGATATTGGCTGTGGGTTTGTCGTAGATAGCTCTTATTATTTTGAGATACGTCCCATCAATACCTAATTTATTGAGAGTTTTTAGCATGAAGGGTTGTTGAATTTTGTCAAAGGCCTTTTCTGCATCTATTGAGATAAACATGTGGTTTTTGTCTTTGGTTCTGTTTATATGCTGGATTACATTTATTGATTTGTGTATGTTGAACCAGCCTTGCATCCCAGGGATGAAGCCCACTTGATTATGGTGGATAAGCTTTTTGATGTGCTGCTGGATTCGGTTTGCCAGTATTTTATTGAGGATTTTTGCATCAATGTTCATCAAGGATATTGGTCTGAAATTCTCTTTTGTGGTTATGTCTCTGCCAGGCTTTGGTATCAGGACGATGCTCGCTTCATAAAATGTGTTAGGGAGGATTCCCTCTTTTTCTATCGATTGGAATAGTTTCAGAAGGAATGGTACCAGTTCCTCCTTTTACCTCTGGTAGAATTCAGCTGTGAATCCATCAGGACCTGGACTCTTTTTGGTTGGTAAGCTATTGATTATTGCCACAATTTCAGAACCTGTTATTGGTCTATTCAGAGATTCAACTTCTTCCTGATTTAGTCTTGGGAGGGTGTATTTGTCGAGGAATTTATCCATTTCTTCTAGATTTTCTGGTTTATTTGCATAGAGGTGTTTGTAGTATTCTCTGATGGTAGATTGTATTTCTGTGGGATCGGTGGTGATATCCCCTTTTTCATTTTTTATTGCATCTATTTGATTCTTCTCTCTTTTCTTCTTTATTCGTCTTGCTAGCGGTCTATCAATTTTGTTGATCTTTTCAAATAAGCAGCTCCTGGATTCATTAATTTTTTGAAGGGTTTTTTGTGTCTCTATTTCCTTCAGTTCTGCTCTGATTTTAGTTATTTCTAGCCTTCTGCTAGCTTTTGAATGTGTTTGCTCTTGCTTTTCTAGTTCTTTTAATTGTGATGTTAGGGTGTCAGTTTTGGATCTTTCCTGCTTTCTCTTGTGGGCATTTAGTGCTATAAATTTCCCTCTACACACTGCTTTGAACGTGTCCCAGAGATTCTGGTATGTTGTGTCTTTGTTCTCGTTGGTTTCAAAGAACATCTTTATTTCTGCCTTCATTTCATTATGTACCCAGTAGTCATTCAGGAGCAGGTTGTTCAGTTTCCATGTACTTGAGCGGTCTTGAGTGAATTTCTTAATCCTGAGTTCTAGTTTGATTGCACTGTGGTCTGAGAGAGAGTTTGTTATAATTACTGCTCTTTTACATTTGCTGAGGAGAGCTTTACTTCCAACGATGTGGTCAATTTTGGAATAGGTGTGGTGTGGTGCTGAAAAAAATGTATATTCTGTTGATTTGGGGTGGAGAATTCTGTAGATGTCTATTAGGTCCACTTTATGTAGAGCTGAGTTCAATTCCTGGATATCCTTGTTAACTTTCTGTCTCATTGATCTGTCTAATGTTGACAGTGGGGTGTTAAAATCTCCCATTATTATTGTGTGGGAGTTTAAGTCCCTTTGTAGGTCACTCAGGACTTGCTTTATGAATCTGGGTGCTCCTGTGTTGGCTGCATATATATTTAGGATAGTTAGCTCTTCTTTTTGAATTGATCCCTTTACCATTATGTAATGGCCTTCTTTGTCTCTTTTGATCTTTGTTGGTTTAAAGTCTATTTTATCAGAGACTGGGATTGCAACCCCTGCCTTTTTTTGTTTTCCATTTACTTGATAGATCTTCCTCCATCCCTTTATTTTGAGTCTATTTGTGTCTCTGCACGTGAGATGGGTTTCCTGAATACAGCACACTGATGGGTCCTGACTCCTTATCCAGTTTGCTGGTCTATGTCTTTTAACTGGAGCATTTAGCCCATTTACATTTAACGTGAATATTGTTATGTGTGAATCTGATCCTGTCATTGTGATGTTAGTTGGTTACTTTGCTCGTTAGTTGCTGCAGTTTCTTCCTAGCCTCGATGGTCTTTACAATTTGGCGTGTTTTTGCAGGGGCTGGTACCGGTTGTTCCTTTCCATATTTAGTACTTCCTTCAGGAGCTCTTTTAGGGCAGGCCTGGTGGTGACAAAATCACTCAGCGTTTGCTTGTCTGTAAAGTATTTTATTTCTCCTTCACTTATGAAGCTTAGTTTGGCTGGATAGGAAATTCTGGGCTGAAAATTCTTTTCTTTAAGAATGTTGAATATTGGCCCCCACTCTGTTCTGGCTTGTAGAGTTTCTGCTGAGAGATCAGCTCTTAGTCTGATGGGCTTCCCTTTGTGGGTAACCCGACCTTTCTCACTGGCTGCCCTTAACATTTTTTCCTTCATTTCAACTTTGGTGAATCTGACAATTATGTGTCTTGGAGTTGCTCTTCTCAAGGAGTATCTTTGTGGCATTCTCTGTATTTCCTGAATCTGAATGTTGGCCTGCCTTGCTAGATTGGGGAAGGTCTGGATAATATCTTGCAGAGTGTTTTCCAACTTGGTTCCATTCTCCCCATCATTTTCAGGTACACCAATCAGACGTAGGTTTGGTCTTTTCACATAGTCCCAAATTTCTTGGAGGCTTTGTTCATTTCTTTTTATTCTTTTTTCTCTAAACTTCCCTTCTCTCTTCATTTCATTCATTTCATCTTCCATCAGCGATACCCTTTCTTCCAGTTGATCGCATCTGCTACTGAGACTTCTGCAATCTTCGCGTAGTTCCCGATACTTGGCTTTCAGCTCCATTAGCTCCTTTAAGCCCTTCTCTCCACTGGTTATTCTAGTTATCCAGTCTTCTAATTTTTTTTTCAAAGTTTTTAACTTCTTTGCTATTGTTTTGAATTTCCTCTCGTAGCTCAGAGTAGTTTGATCGTATGAAGCCTTCTTCTCTCAACTCGTCAAAGTCATCCTCCATCCAGCTTTGTTCTGTTGCTGGTGAGGAACTGTGTTCCTTTGGAGGAGGAGAGGTGCTCTGTTTTTTAGAGTTTCCAGTTTTTCTGCTCTGTTTTTTCCCCATCTTTGTGGTTTTATCTACTTTTTGTCTTTGATGATGGTGATGTACAGATGCGTTTTTGGTGTGGATGTCCTTTCTGTTTGTTAGTTTTCCTTCTACCAGACGGGACCCTCAGCTGCAGGTCTGTTGGAGTTTGCTAGAGGTCCACTCCAGACCCTGTTTGGCTGGGTGTCAGCAGTGGTGGCTGCAGAACAGCGGATTTTCGTGAGACCACAAATTCAGCTGTCTGATAGTTCCTCTGGAAGTTTTGTCTCAGAGGAGTACCTGGCCGTGTGAGGTGTCATTCTGTCCCTACTTGGGGGGTGCCTCCCAGTTAAGCTGCTCAGGGGTGAGGGACCCACTTTAGAAGGCAGTCTGTCCGTTCTCAGATCTCCAGCTGTGTGCTGGGAGAACCACTACTCACTTCAAAGCTGTCAGTCAGACAGGGACATTTAAGTGTGAGGAGGTTCCTGCTGACTTTTTGTTTGTCTGTGTCCTGCCCCCAGAGGTGGAGCCTACAGAGGCAGGCTGGCCTCCTTGAGCTGTGGTGGGCTCCACCCAGTTCGAGCTTCCTGGCTGCTTTGTTTACCTAAGCAAGCCTGGGCAATGGCGGGCGGCCCTCCCCCAGCGTCGCTGCCACCTTGCAGCTTGATCTCAGACTGCTGTGCTAGCCATCAGTGAGACTCCGTGGGCATAGGACCCTCCGAGCCAGGTGCGGGACACAATCTCCTAGTGTGCCATTTTCCAGGCCCGTTGGAAAAGCGCAGTATTAGGATGGGACTGACCCGATATTCCAGGTGCCGTCTGTTACCCCTTTCTTTGACTAGGAAAGGGAACTCCTTGACCCCTTGTGCTTCCCGAGTGAGGCAATTCCTCGCCCTGCTTCGGCTCACGCACAGTGCGCTTCACCGACTGTCCTGCACCCACTGTTTGGCACTCCCTAGTGAGATGAAACCGGTACCTCAAGCAGAAATGCAGAAATCACCCCTCTTCTGTGTCGCTGGGGCTGGGAGCTGGAGACCGGAGCTGTTCTTATTCGGCCATCTTGGCTCCACCCCCCAAAAACAAAATATTTTCTAAATGCTTCACAATTTTAAAATAAAGCAAAATATTTAAAAAATTGATTAAAGGAAGTGAGACAAAAAAGTAAAAAGCTGTCTGAAAATTTTAAAATTACTGTAGTTATATATATTTAATATGCAGTATTTGGTATTCAGCTTATTAACTGATATCCGTCCTTAAGAGTTAATAATTGATCTGAACTCTCAACAGTAGTAAAACTGCACTGTGTGGTAAAGACACATGCAAGTTCCATGAAAATTTTACCAACCAAGTGAATAACTTTACAGAATACATAGACACAGTGATTTATACCAGTAATCTCTTTAAAGTGAGGTTTTTCTAGGAAACTATGCCATTTTCTTGACAAGCTCACATCTTGTTATTGAGTATCACTGGAATGGGGCAGAGCACATGTGGGATGGAGCGGGAGTAAGTGCTTGTGCATTTTTGTTTCCTCACTGGCTCCTCTCCCTCCACCGTGAGATCATACCTGGGTTAGTGTGCTAAAGAATGAGAGATTGGAACACAGGTGAATACTTTCAGCTGAGGGCAAACTATGTCAACCAATGTCTGCCTGACCCACCAGCTGAAAACCGATGCATGTGTAAGATCCACTGCTCCCAGCTCAGATAGGCAGAACCAGTTAACTAATCTATAGACATTTGAAAAATAATAAGTGATTGTTTTAAGCTATTAAATTTGGAGGTGGTATGTTACAAAAAGTTATGGCAGTGATAACTAACAGATGCTCTATCATACTAGGATGGCATGATAAAGATATGTGGGACAGTAACTGGCTAGGGATAAAGGGATGAGTGAACCTTATATTTTTAAAGGAAGGGAATATACACACATATACAGAGAGAGATAATAATAGACTTGCTTATTTAATTGTATACTAATTATCTTATCCAAGACAGGCAGGGGAAGTGCTGTACAATGTCTTGAATAGAAAGCAGAGAATAGGATCAGCCCAAGTGGATAGTGTTGAACCCCACAAGAATGGATATAAGTTTATCTAGTAAGTGATTACATTGGAAAAATGGTTCCGAGGACAGGTTTTTTTTCACACTCTAACCTATCGGGAGCACATGGAAATTCTCTTCTGGCACATAATTTTTAGAGTTGTTAATGGAAATTTAGGACATAACATGCGTTAAAATGCCTTGTCTACTAGTGTCCAAAATAAGTTGGGTGCTTTGTGTGTTTCTTGTGTCCCTTCAATGTCTATATAAACTTCTTAAGAGCCTCAGCATTCTGAAATTCAGATAATGACCAGTAAAACACAACCTTTATTTCTTCTAAGCCTGAAAGCTACACATTGTTTTAGTTAATTCTTAATTTCTTCCAAAGTATAAATTTTGTAGAGATGTTGATATCCTTTAATCCAGTATTTAGGAAGTATGCCATTTAATTTTATGTAAGTTGCTTAGTTTATTTTTTCAGACTGTTTTTTCAAGAAATTCCATTTCCTAAAAAATACCCATGGGAGCCTTGGATAAAGATGAAAATGCTAAATTATATGCATAAAATACAAAATTAAAAATCAGTGACGTTTTTCAAGTTACATAAACTTGTCTTCCATTTGTAGTAGGTGTTTCGTGTTACTATTAGCTGGATGAGTAGTAATACCAGTTAAAGTCCTCACGTTCCACATTTCCAAGTGATACAGGGCAAAGTATTTTGCCATCATGGACTTCAGATTTCATAAAGAAAGTGCTTCCATTTCTCTTATTAAATGAATTCTCTGAACTCCTAAAATGTATAAACTTTATGAGTATGTGGAACATGAGCCTCCCTCTCTGCCTTCTGCTTTCAGAATGATGTCAGTGCTTGAAAACGGAAAACAGTTCAGTGTCTTTAGGGGTTCCTGATCCAACAATTACTTATTCCATTCATCTTCTATAGAAGCATTTCTGATGATGTTTGAATTTGACTTTCAGTCTGAGCCAAATGTATATGGCTTTTTTTTCTGCTTAGTATTCATTATCACACTTACTCTTGAAATTATAAAAAACTGTTGTGAAGCAAACAGATGTGAGTAAGTTACCTCAAATCTTTTCATGAGTCAGCATCCATGACTGTGGAAGAGGCAGCAGTTTATTTTCGCATGAAATATGTCAAGTTTCTGTAGTCAAACTATACAAAGCTGGGCTGCACCTAATTATTGGTATAAATTACATAAGGCATCTAAACAGTGATAATTTAGAAGACTCAAAGCACTGCTATTCACTTAAATCTGAAGAGGATCTGACTGGACACATGTATCTCTGACAAAAAGTCCGAGTGCCATGTAGATGTTTATGTTGGCTTTCCTTGATTCTCGGCCAGTAACTTCTGTGAGGTCCGATAAGGCAAGCAATGAATTCTCTCTTAGCCTCATCTTCTTCATTTGTAAAATTGTTAAATATTTTGCAGGACTTCTTCATACTCAGACTTTAATTGTGGTTGGCTTAGAACTCTTTCTCTTTCAACATTGTCTTCATTTCTCCACCGTTTTACTAAACCTTAGTCGTGATTGTTGATATGTCCTCAAGTATCATATACGCACCACGTTCCTTGGAGGTGGTAGAGTGTAGTGAATGGTCAAACAGGTTCTGGGTTTAAATCCTGCATCTTCTGCTTCCTAGCTGTGTGATTTGGGTCAGGCTAGTTGCTATCTGAGCCTCATTTTCCTCATCTGATTGTTTTAAAGACAAAATAGTATATAAGACAAAAGAGATAAACAATATGTGAAAATATTCCAGCCTCTGACACATCGAAATTCTCAAGAAATATTTACTGTTCTCAGAACAATATTCTATTCTATTCACAATAACAATTGTTAAAATTTTTATGCCTGTTCTAAGCTAAAATCTCTACAAGTCCAAGGGTTAATCAAGAAACATTAAATGTCCCCCAAATAATTATTTCTATTTAACATACTTTAATTTTAAAACAGTTTTAGGTTCACAGCAAAACTGAGCATTGAAGTGTAAAAGCTTTAAGATAATTTTTTGCCCTTTCAGTATTTAATTTATTTTATTTAGACCTGATTAATTATAAAATTATTTTTCCTTAGCCATGGGAATTCAATATTACGTTATAAAGATATTTCAACTGGAAAGCGTTTTTTTTTTTTTTTTTTTTTTTTTTTTTTTTTTTTTTTTGAGATGGAGTCTGGCTCTGTCGCCCAGGCTGGAGTGCAGGGGCACGATTTCGGCTCACTGCAAGCTCCGCCTCCCAGGTTCACCCTGTTCTCCTGCCTCAGCCTCCCTAGTAGCTGGGACTACAGGCGCCTGCCACCATGCCTGGATAATTTTTTGTATTTTTAGTAGAGACGGTATTTCACCATGTTAGCCAGGATGGTCTCGATCTCCTGACTTCGTGATCCACCCACCTCGGGCTCCCAAAGTTAATTTTTGAATATATTTCAGATTTTGCTCTAGCATATTTAATGAGATATTAATGTTACTATACAATCTAAATTTTGGCATATCATTTTATATCCCTCAGCGTTTAAAAATCCTTTGTCATTATAGCTTGTACTCTCTGTCTTTTAATAGTGAACTTAATCTATTCATACTAAATATGATTTTGACATATATGGATATATTTCTGCATCTTTAATAAAATTTCACTGTATTTTTACTTCTTTACTTTTTTCGTTTGTTTTCTGCTTTTCATTGACTTGATTGCATATTTTTCGGGGGTGTGTTGTTTGTATATTTCCTTTTCTATTTAATCTGTGTCACTTTTCATTGCTCTTTAGTTATTAAATGTTGAATAAAGTGCATTAGCACTAATGAAGCACAAGGTTGCATTAACAAAGTACAACTTGAATCAATCATCTCCTTCTACCTGAACAATTTAAGGGCTATAGAAAATTTTAGATATGATCATCTCTTCCAGTTTTTATGTTATTGCAACTTGTAAATATAATTATGTTTTGTTTTTTAAGTTCCAAGCTAAATAGTCATTATCCTTAATGTTATTATTGCTGTTACTTTGGTTATTGATTATTTAGATACACCAACGTGTTTTCAAGTTTCTGTATAACTCAGTGCCACTTAGATCTCACTCTTTTCTTCTCATTGAAGCTTATGTTTTGGTGCTCTTTGGTATGTAAACTCAATGATTTATTTGAATGTGTGTGTGTGTGTCTGTGGCAGGGTCTCAGGCTGTCACCCAGGCTGCAGTGCTGTGGTGCAATCATGGTTCACTGCAGCCTTGACTTTCTGGGCTCAAGGAGGTCTCCCACCTCAGCCTCCTGGGTAACTGGGACTACAGGCATTTGCCACCACGCCCACCCCAGGATAATTGTTTGTATTTTTAGTAGAAATGAAGTTTCGCCATCTTGTCCAGGCTGGTCTTGAACTCTTGAGCTCAAGCAGTCTGCTCTCCCCAGCCTCCCAAAGTGCTGAGATTACAGGCATGAACAACCATGGCTGTCCTGAAAATTATCTTATTTTATATATCTTACTCTTAATAATTTAGAAAGGTTTAAAATAATAGATTGATGGATATTTTCTCTTAGCACTTTGAAGAGTTTAAAATCATAGGTTGATGGAAATTTTCTCTTAGCACTATTGTCTTTTATAATTTCAAGATACTTTCATTTTAAATTATGAGTGGAAAACAGAAATTACCTAAAAGGGCACAATTACTAGACTGACAGTATTATGGGTTGAATTGTGTACCTTCAGCAAATAATGAGGCGGTAATTCCAGTAGCTGTGAATGTGACCTTGTATGGCAATACAGCCTTTGCAGATGACCAAGTCAGGATGAGGTCATTAGGATGGGTCCAATCCAATATGACTCTGTCCTTTCAAAAAGGAGAAATGTGGACACAGGGAAAGATAGGCATACAGAGAAGGCGATGTGAAGACACAGGAAGAATGCCATTGATAAGCCAAGCGATATGGTCTGGCTTAGCTCCCGTAACTCCCATGTGTTGTGGGAGGGATCTGGGGGAGGTAATTGAATCATGGTTGTAGCTTCCATAACTCCCATATGTTGTGGGAGGGACCTGGTGAGAGATCATTGAATCACGGTGTTTTTTTCCCCATGCTGTTCTTGTGGTGGTGAATGAGTCTCACAAGATCTGTTGGTTTGATAAGGGGTCTCCTCTTTGCTTGGTTCTCATTCTCTCTTGCCTGCCGCCATGTGAAATGAGCCTTTCGTCTTCTGCCATGACTATGAGGCCTTCCCAGCACATAGAACTGTGAGTTCAGTAAGCCTCTTTTTCTGTATAAATTACCCAGTCTCTGGTATGTCTTCATGAGCAGCAGGAGAACAGACTAAAACACCAAGAAACACCCAAAGCTGCAAGACATTAGGAGAGAGACTTCTCTGGAAAGCTTTTTCCTTTTGGCTCTCAGAAAGAGCCACCTTTTCAACACCATGATTTTAGACTTCTACCCTCCAGAACTCTGAGACAGTACACTTCTGATTAAGCCACCCACTGTGCGCTGTTTTGTTAGGGCAGTCCCAGGAAAGTACTACAGCTACAAATCGTAAACAGAAACAAGAGCCAGGAGAAACCAGAACCTTCAACCCTCCATGTAGTACTCTATCCTTTCTTTCTGGAGGTTTTCAGAAGGCATTTCAAGGATTCAGCAGGGGGTTGGTAGACCATGCTGGGCCCACTGTGTCCCATTCCTGCCAGATTCCTGCAGGAACTGCACGGTTTACTAGGTTACACTTTCTGTTTATGGCTTCTCAGGATGCACACTTGACCCTATGCCCTCTCTTAATCCTGGCAGCCCCCCATACTCTGCCTAAATACATACCAGTGGACATAACTACCAACATGCCAAAGTCCTCAACATCTCATATTCCATGCAAGAATACGTAGAGAGGCTCTTTATACTGTCATAGATTATACCAGCCGGGTATCCAAGTGATGTCGACAGGGCCCCAGTGTTTTTAGACATTTTAATAAAAATTCCTTTTTAAAAAATCAGATTTTGCTATAAAGTCATGCTTATAATCCCTATGTTCTTTTCTTGACAGTATGTTTTTCCAAAAGAATCCTCAGCCATCCACATAAAAACAGTTTCCATATATGCGAACTGGAAATTTTTATAACTGGTAGAAACAGACTAAAAACTGGACTTTCAAAAAATACAGTTGGCCTTTCATGTGTACAAGCTCCACATTCACAGATTCAACCAACTATGGATAGAAAATACAGTATTCCCAGATTGGGCAGCCCAAGGATGCAGAGGGCTCAGTTTTAATTTTCCCAGGTTATACAGGACCAATGTTGGAATTTTAGCATTTCTGGATTTTGGCATCCATCAGGGTTCTAGAACTATTCCCTCATGGAGAACGTGGAAGCACTGTATATACCAATGGCAAATAAGCAGTGAAAATTTGCTTAACGCCACTAGTCATTAGGAAAACGCAATTAAAACTGCAATGAGATGCCCTATACAGCTACTAGGATGGCTATAATAAAATCACAGAAGACGGAGTACTGATGAGGATATGTAGAAACATCAGTGGTATAGTTGCTTTGGAAAACAATAGGGAAGTTTCTTTTAAATTTAAATATACATTTATCACATGGCTCAACTATCAATTCCTGGATGTTTACCCAAGAGAAATAAAAGCATATTCATACAGAGACCCATTTGCTAATGTTTATAGCAACTTTATTTGCATGGCCTTAAACTAGAAATAATCCAGAGGCCCATGTATTAGTAAAGGTATAATCAAATGGAACACTAGTTTGCGATAAAAAAAATACAATATAGACATATGTAACAGCATGAATAAATCTCCAACGCATTAAGTAAACTCAATAAAAAACAATCAAGGCTACATAGTATATGATTCAATTTTTGTGACATTATTTAATAGCCAAAACTGTAGCCACCCAAATCTGAGTGGGGTAGACAGGGGCTAGGTGTCAGGTTGGGGGTGAGGACTGATTACTAAGGGGCACTAGGTAACATAGTACTTTAGGTTGCTGTAACAGAATATCATAGACTGGGTAGTTTATAAACAACCAAAATTTATTTTTCACAGTTTTGGAGACTAGAAGTTCAAATTCAAGTTACTGACAGATTCAGTGCCTGGTAATGACTCACTTCCTGATTCAGAGGTGGCTGTCATTCTTTGGTCTCCTCACATTGTAGAAGGACGGGATATCTCCAGGGTCTCTTATAAAAAGCACTATCTCCTTTGATTAAGTCTCTGTTCTTATGACCTAATCACCCTCCATAGCCTCCAACTCCCAATACCGTTATATTGGGTATTAGATTTCAGCATAAAATTTCAGAAGAAATAAAAATTGAATCTATAGAAGAAGGGAATTTTTAGGATGAAATGTCTCCATTGAAGTGGTTGTTACACTACTGTAAACATTTGTCAAAAATCATCAAAATGAACACTTAGAAAATGCTGTTATATATAATTATCGTTTGGTTGTGTCCCTCCAAAAGGCATGTGTTGGAACATAATCCAATGAACCACTGTTGGGAGGTGGGGCCCAATGGGAGGTGTTTAGGTCATGAAGGCAGAAGCCTTGTGAACAGATTCATGCTGATTTAAAATAACTTAAGGCTGGGAGTTCAATCTCTTGCTGTCTCACCTTCCACCATGAGATGACACAGAAAGAAGGTCCTCACCAGACACTTGCCTTTGCATCTTGGATTTTCCAGTTTCCAGAACCATGAAGAATCTCTACAAATTGCCCAGTCTCTTATATTCCATTATAGCAGCACAGACTGAATGGAACTATACATGCATTGCATTTGAATGAATATTAGTAAGAAATTAAACTTTCACCACAATAAAGGAATCTTTGAATGAGCACTGGGTCCCTCTGAGCAAGGACATTGACAGATGTTATGTAAGAGAAAGGACTGGATCAGAACTTTGAGAGCAGAAAGCATCAAATATTCTACAGCTTGAGCCTTCTGTAATGGTAGCAGTAGGAACTGAAGATTCCTATGTTTTTGTTATCTTACATGGTGAATTGGACTCCACTAATGGAGGGGCTTAAGATATGAGCAGCCATTTATTTTGTATAAACAGTTGTGCAAAATGAATGTGCCAATAAACCATAATAAAATAAATTGGGAGAGCTTCAAATCTAATCCACCTTTTAGGAAGTCTATGATGGATAGACTTGACCTACAGAATCTAGGCACACTTTTGATAAGCCAATAATTTCCTCTCTATATAGATACCCCTAATTCAGGCTTCAGGGGCTAAAAAGTGTTTCCAGAGTTGCAACAAAATGATCAATACTTGAACAACATAACACACACTACAAGATTCCTTACTTTGAATGTTGAATATGTGTAGATATAGAGATACTAACTGAAGAAATTAAAGTTTGGCAGCTTTTGAAAATGTAGTCATTCAAATATGTAAGGCATTGTTTGATGACACAACCAAAAATAAAGTTTTCATATTTCTTTATTCAGTATTTTACATAATCTAGGGAGATATAAACTTCTGGCTAACAACAAAATAAATGTTCGCTTAGGAAACAAGACTCCCAGACTTAAACATCGTTACAAAAATACATATGTGACCAGCTATGTTTGGTTTCTCCACTGTCTTTTGGTTGCACTCTAATTTTTCCAGCTTGAAGTATCTTGTCCTTACGCATTTTTAGACATCCAATACAGAGGTAATATTTATTTATTCAGTATTTGTCACTTTGAGAGTACTATGTTTTCTCAGATCTGAATCATCAAGTTGTTCTTGAATATTATACATTTCATTTTCAGGGTAGAATAAACTTTGTACTGATTATATTTGAATTTGTTACTTGAAGTGGAAATTGTAAGTGATAGCAGAAAGCCTGAGTGCTTTGAAATGAGGAATACTGGATAGTGAAATATTGCTTTAAATTCTGGATCTTCCAGTGATAGCTGCCATCAAGGACACAATTTCTTATCATTTTTAGCTTTAAATCACTCAATTTGGACATAGAAATAATAAACACATTTTACAAAGTTATGCTGGTGTGATGAGATCAGCATTCAGTAAAGGGAAGCTGATACGACTGTCAGTCAACGGATTCATCTAGCTATTTACCTACCCTTCTTTTGTTTTCCTCTCTGCAGCCAAAAGATTTAAGTTCAAATTCTGGATTGATGGTTTATTACATCTGTGACTTTTAGCAAGTTATGTACTTTGCAGTCTAAAATTTCACACTTATAAAGTATGATATTAACATTAAAGAGTCTATAAGAATCTAGTTTAGTGCCTGAAATATAGTAGGTTCTCATTTAATGACAGCTACTGCTATTTTAACTTTTAGACATCACTATTACTACAAAACTGGCTTTGATATTTTACCTTTCTAAAATCTATTTTTTTGCTTCATAAAATGCAGACTGTCCTGCATCCAAACTATATTGGAAATTAAATATTTTAATGGAAAATAAAAATCACACACAGGTCAAGTAAGTTATAGTGGTTTTGAACAAAAGGCATACAATTTCTTTTTAAAAAAATATAAAAAGTATTAAAACTATGTTCAACACGAATATACTTATATGTGTATTATATACATGCTGGAAATATCAGTTTTTAAGGGACTACATAGCAGCTACATGTTTTGATAATTGACATTATTCAGCAAATTTTTCTAATACATGAAGTATGTCAAATGATGAGTTCAGTATAACATTTTTATCTGCATTGCTTTGTTACTTTTGTGCATTACTATTAAATGCATTGTTATATGTTGCTGTAAGTTGTATTATTGCATATTAAAATCATTCTTAGATAAAATAAAAATCAACAAGGTCATTTGCACAGCTCGAGAAAATGTTTTTGTCATACAGAGATTACGCATTTTTCTTTTAGCACTTTTTTTTGCATGAAATCAATTATTTCAGGTTTTTTTTTTAAAAAAAACAGCTTCCAGGTAAAGTAAATATTTTCACTTTTAGCTACACATGGATATCCTCCATTATTTATGTTGTCATATATTATCTTAGTAAAAGGTTTGACTAAAAATAACTGCTTATCCAAAGTGTACTTATGTTAAGTGTAGATATATTTTGAGTAAATAAAAAGCAGGTATTTTTTTCAGAGATAATCTTAAAAATGCTTTTTCATGAATCTGGAAGTTAAATAGCTGGAAATGAAATCCAGAAGTAAATGATACCACTTGTAAACATACCTCTGACATTAGGAGTATACAGGAAATTATGACAAGTGTCTGTTATCATAGATAAGTAAGGGTATCCCATGGGTAACTAAAAATGAGCATATTTAATGGGAGCCAAGTTTCGTATTTTTAAAAGACATGGAGAAATTTATTTCATAAGAAAAATCTGTTTAAAATGGAAAATCTTTGTAAAAAAACTACTCTTTTTAAAATCCTTTGCTAATGGCCTTCTTGAACTTTATCTTAATGTATATAAGAATTCTTCAAAAATCACATTATATAATTAATTAAGGATTTTAGAGAAAATTAGAAAGATACTGCAATATGTCAACAATGTTTAAAACTGATGTTAAATAAGTGTGGGCGCAGTGCCTCACTCCTGTAATCCCAGCACTTTTGTAGGCGGGTCACCTGAGGTCAGGAGTTCAAGACCAGCTTGGCCAACATGGTGATACCCCAACTCCACTAAAAATATGCAAATTACCTGTGTGTGGTGGTGGATACCTCTAGTTACAACTACTCTGGGAGGCTGAGGCAGGAGAATTGCTTGAACCTCGGAGGTGGAGGTTACAGTGAGCCGAGATCACGCCACTGCACTCCAGCCTGAGAGACAGAGCAAGACTGTTAAAAAAAAAAAAAGAAAAAAATATCGCTGCTAAATACGTTTCTGGCTATTACTAATTTCTATTTGTGATGGTCTAGTTTGTGCTTTTCTTTTTTAATAAAGACTTGTTTTTTAAAAGAAAGCACAGTGATCTGGATGATGTCTTATGGTAAAGCCTTGGGGTAAACTCCAAAGGGTAAGTATTAGCAGTGTCGATGCCACCTCATTACAGTAACCACAATACCACATTTAAAGTGAAAAAAAAATCAGACTTTTGTGAAGTGTCTTGCAAATTCAAATCCTTTCTATGATGGCAAATAAAACAGGAATTTGGAGCACCAAACTTGCCCCTTCCTCTGCAATAAAGTAAACACAATAGTTTCAAACATGTTTTAGAATGAATTCCTAATTTTATACATCAAATGACCACCCTCTCATCACATTGAATACCTATGGTAAGAAATTAGAATTCTCTCTCTCGTCCTTCCTTGTTAGTGTAGGGTAGAAGGGATTTTTTTTTCTCATCCATCACTAGGTTCATGGCTGAAGCACCTATAACAAAAGACAGTTTAACAACAGAAAAGCGTACATATTTATTTAATGTAAATTTTATGTGACATGTGGACCTTCAGAAATGAAGACCCAAAGAAATGGCGAAATCTATGTATATTTATGCTTAGGTTGGATGGGGAGTAGACAGTCATGAGGAAGCATGATTGAACAGAGGGAGTATGATCTAATGATAATAAGCTGGGGGAACTTAGCAAGGCCTGTTTGTTCATATTACTTTCTGTGTCCCAGTGTGACGTTCCTTGTCTCCAGATATGAGGCACATGAGGCTCTTATCACATACTTCAGAGGAAGATCAGATTTTTTTTTTTTTTTTGAGACAGTGTCTCCTCTGTCGCCCAGGCTGGAGGGCAGTGGCGTGATCTCCGCTCACTGCAAGCTGCACCTCCCGGGTTCACACCGTTTTCCTGCCTCAGCCTCCCGAGTAGCTGGAACTACAAGCACTGCCACTACACCCGGATAATTTTTTGTATTTTTAGTAGAGACGAGGTTTCACTGTGTTAGCCAGGATGGTCTCGATCTCCTGACCTCGTGATCCACCCACCTCGGCCTCCCAAAGTGCTGGGATTACAGGCGTGAGCCACCGCACCCAGGTGAAGATCAGATTCTTTTACAGCTTGCTTCAGAGAAGAAGGATTGGAGAAGGTCAGAGACCTTTGTCCTTTGTGATTTTCTCAAATGTGAAGGTGCCATCTTCTGGGGTAGCACGTTCTGAACCCAATGCTCTGGGGTAGCGTGTTTTTATTTATAGAATATCAAGAGAATGGTGTTGCATCTTTCAGAAAACCCAGTCTAGAAAATCTTGCGAATGAAATATACAACCTAATTTTATACATTTTTCTAATTTCTATTTATGGTTAATATTTGAAGAAACATTCCCTCATGCATATATAGTTTTAGTTTAATGTAAGTGGATAAGATACATAATAATGCTGGTTGCAAAGATTTTGTGTTCCAGAAGAGTTCAATAATATTTTCCTTAAAGGTTGGCTTGTAAGAAGAAAATTTATTTCCAACATTTTAATCTTTGACTCTGCATTAGCCATTTTCAAGTAGATAAATTAATTTTTTTCACTTGAGTTATTTACTGAAAATTCGTGAACTTAATTGCTGAAAAGCTTCAGCTTTTGCTGTTTTTTTTTTTCGCTAATCAGTGATTCAGTGATTACTATTTCTTTTCTATTTTCTTTATATGTACTGTAATTTCTCAATGGCATTCAAAAAACCCTGGAAAGCACATTGAAAGTGGAATTATTTGAGCTGGACATATACTTGTGCATTAAAAAATTCTCCAAATATGTCTTTAAAACTTAATTAAAAATGTCAACTTAGAAACTTAATGTGCCTGGGTCTTAGTCCAGAGGACAGTGGTATCAGCTCAAACAGGAAGATAATGGAAGGGGATTTGAACTTTATGATAAGGACTCCTGGTCAGTTTAAGAAAGACAATGACAGGATCAGAATATACGTTACTGCCTGCTGTGTATATGCAGCAATAGCGGTTATACCTGGTTCTTTGTCTCCAAATCAGAGCACAGGCCCAACAAGAACAATCCTCGGTCCACTTATGAGGGAGTCTTATCCACTCAGTTGGAGGGATGGTTTCCCTGCATATTGCTGCAAACTTCCTGTCACTGCACCAGAGGTTTAGAATTAGCATTAATGACCTTCAAACAGCTTAATTTCCCCAGAGTCATTGAACACAGCTAGTTGGCCCTACTAGGCTGAAAGCCATATGGCATCAATTGTAAATGTTTTGCTACCATTTCCCAACATAACCACCTGCCTGATTTACTGTTTGCTGGATGCTCACCTTGAATGTGAATATGTCCACATAATTTTTTTCTTTAAATTAAGAAATGTAGTTTAAAATTATGATTCATTTTATCCTATTAAGATGTTGAAGGGGGATGCTGAAGAAGATTCACATTGTCAGTTTTGTATAAATCCACTTGTTGGAGAAAAGTGTTGAAATGAAATTAACAAAACCATCATATAAATATAAACGTGTAGATTGTTAAAATTACAGTTTTAGGAAATTTGCAACATAAAGTACAAGGTAAATAAATATCTCATTTTGAACTCACATATTTAGTACAAAATATTGCCCAAAATCCATCCTAGGGCTTGGGGGTATTTAGAAAAGAGAAGACCCCCAGAGCTATAAATCATTAAAAAACCAGATAGCTTAACTTCAAAATGCATTTTATTTTTCTTAATCTTGGGTTTCAAGATAAAACCTTGAAGAAAACTGTAGAAGCCTTTACTCTTAGCCATAAAATAAACTCCATTTCCCCCCCTTTCCTACCATGTATACTCCCTTCACATTTATCTAATTGTATGCTGTCGTCTATATGCCTTCTTAGAAGTTGCAGGGGCTAATCTTGAGTCTGACAAAGGAAGCTTGGAGACTCAGCTGCAAAATTCCCAAGATTACTGCAAGGTGGCTGGCTAGTCAACAACCCCGCCATTGTTGAGATGCTGCCAGCTCGTGATTCAGGAGGACTGAGACACAAAATAGCCACCAGAGCAAAACACACAGACACTGTACTCAGCACAATTCTTGCGCGCCTTCCTTATCAATTTTTCCACACTTAAACCCCTACCCTCACCCCCAAAATTGAAGTGGTTGGTTTGAATGGGAATCCGGCCACATCCCCTTTACTAGTTTTGTTTAGTAAAATCCCTTTCTTTCTACCAGACCTCACTCTTGTGAATTGGACTCTGCAAGTGGTAAGCATTCAGATCTGTATTCAGTTACAACGAAGTGATCTCTCTGCAATGGATACAGAAAAGATAGGTTCAAGGGGAAATATAGGGGAAGAGGGAGCGGGAACTTAAATATTGGGGATAAATGAATTTGGGATAATTAAAAGCAGACATAGAGAAAATTCTGAAGGGAAACTGGTAATAGTGTATATGGAGACATTGTGCTCCTCAATGGAAATGTTGAGGATACAATATTGCTTCCATGCATCTCCCTTTCAGCAATTCAGCCCAGTGACTTGATGCAATGACATCACCCGTTCTCTTCTGAGGAAACAGTTTTAGACATTCAAAGCCCAGTTGTTCAATGTAGCCGAGATTCTTTAATTTCTATTTCAGCTAATTAGTAGCAATACAAACTCTTGCCAAACAAGAAATGTGAATTCTTAAATATTAAATTTTATTTTATCTGTATCTAGAGGTAGGAAACCAATCTTTTGGGAGGCACAAATTAGGATGACAGCCAAAATTCATTTATTCATTCCAAAATAAAGCCTTTATGTGTAGCGAATTATTTTTCATAATTCTAGAAAGTGGCATGTTCCAGCAATTATAATTATAAAGTGTACTGTTTTTGGAGGGTAAAATAGTAAGTCACATCATTAAGGTCAAAATGATGTTTAAAGGAAAACTATAACTATGCCTTTAGTATATTAAAATTAGATAATATTTTGTACATCTGTCCCTGCAAAATAAAACACTTTTTATATGTTTTCTTTGGCTCACACACAACTAAATTTGATGAGATAAAATATACAAATATTTGACAGGGTCAATTTCCTTTTCAAGTTGGATTTTAATTAATTCAATAAGCATGTATTGATGACCTACTGTATGCAATACATTTGGCTATATTTAGCATATCTGATTTTGCTCTATCATCATGGATCGTGATGTTTGTGACGGGGGATGTTTGCGACTGGAAGCTTTTTTTTCCCATTAGCCAAATAAATAAGTAGGTAAATGCTTAAATATTTTTTTAAAAATCCACGTGGTGTTATTTTGAGAGGTATAGAATTTATCTAAGCTCCAGTTCCTTCCATTGGAAAAATGAGTATTTAAATGAGGTAATATGTATAAAGGCAATGGCGGCTGGGCACGGTGGCTTGTGCGTGTAATCCCCGCAATTTGGGAGGCCCAGGTGGGACGATCGCTTTAGCCCGGGAGTTCAAGATCAGCCTGGGCAACAGGGAAAGACCCAGTTTCTACAAAATATTTTTAAAGTTAGCTGGGTGCAGTGGCACGTGCCTGTAGTCCCAGCTACTTGGGAGGCTGTGGCAGAAGGATTGCTTAGGCCTGGGAGGTTAAGGTTGCAGTGAGCTGTGATCGCGCTACTGCACTCCAATCTGAACCACAGAGTGAGACCCTGTCTCTAAAAATAAATACAGAAATAAAGACATACATACATACATACATAAAAAATAAGGCAAAGAGTAGGCCCTCAATAACATGAGCTAATATCAATCTGTATTTCCATAAATTGGTATCATTCTATGTATTTATAGCCTCCAAACCTGTTATAGTCCAGTCTTTGGCTCCTTTTCCTGTGGCTTTAAAAATTTATATTAGATAAGGAAAAGAATCACACTATATACTTACCCTTAACTGTTTTATAGTTATTTTCAGATTTACATTTCCTGTGGTTACCAAATTACAAATGGCTACATGTAAAAACATACCTTTCTGGACAGTTTAGTTTCTCAAAGTTCAGAGCAACTCATATGCACTTACATGTAAAAATTATATAAAATATGCATATGTTAACTTCTCATATATACTTAAAAGATACCTAACAAAATTGAGAGTTCGCAATGGTGTTACACACATATTTGAAGTTGCAAATAGAAAAAAACAGATATCCAGAAATCAGGCTGAGTTTATACCCTAGAGATATTTGCAATTCCTCCATAATAAAGTGACAGAATTTGTGACTTTGAAGCTAAAAATTATGCATAACTGCATTTTACACCATTTTAGCCATCAACAACTTATATTAACAACTAAATTAAGTTATACATCAAGCCAGAAAAGATCGCAAATTTCTTATGTTCTAGTATTGGAAGAAGAAAGGCATTTTTAGTTTAAAATTTAGTATGTGACACAAAATGGCCAGATGGTGCACACAATCCATTTGTTGCAGGGCTTCTAGTTCTTTCCATGCATTGGAAGAAAACCAGGTGACAAGTTAGGCAGCAGTTTTTATGTAGGACATTCCCAAATTGCATATAATCAGAGAATAAGGATCTAGAAGGTAACTTCCAACTAAAACAAGCCATTCTGACTCAAAGTCACAAGAATTCAGTCTTAATAATCACAAATGCTTTCTGTTCTCAAGCTTAAAAATCTATTCTCTATTTTCTTTGGACTCACAGTGTCTTAGAATTTTTGCACACATAGTCTTACATTTTCCTCTTCACAGAATGGGATTGGCAGAAAAAATGAGAGAACTTTTTGCAGTTAGTGATTTTTTCCAAGATCACAGAGCTAGTCAATACACCATGTGATTCACATAAAACATGAGAATAGCCAGTATGGGGTACCTAGAAATGAGGAGCATTGCAATTATAATACAAACAAAAATTATACCCCATTTTACTAGTTTGAATCATTACCACAATAAACATGGATTCATAAGTTAGGCTGTGATAGAACCAAAAGAAGACATTTATGTGATTTTTTTTTAATGGCATGCATCTGCTCAGGACAGGCTGTACTTTTTAGAGGAACAACTTTATCCTTCAGTAAAAAATTCTGAAGAAGTGTGATATCAAAGCTCAATTAAACTTGATATTTAAAGTCTTTATACCAAAATAATGAATCTATTCATGAACAATACAAGAATGAGATTTGGCAGGAAAGCTATGTCAGTATATCTCATGTCAGTGCCTAGCTAGGATGCTAATTCACAAGAAAAAATATTGTCATTCTCCAATGTCGGACAGTTATTTGAAGCCTGTCTGCTTTTTTTGGTAGAGATACTTTAAATAAGGAACCTGGGGAAAGAGTTACAGATATCTACTGGCATGAAGAGGAAGACTGTTTACTGAATATAATTGAATGGATATTTTTATGAGTATTGGTATTATTTCAATTTTCAATTAAAAAAATAAACTGGTATATGCAAAATCTTCATGCTGTGGGCCATATTGAAAGATAGTAAATAATTGAAATAAAATGCCGAGATATTGGTGGGGACCCGTCTGCACCTACTAGGGTCTTGATGTTACCTGAGCCCCCTTAGGTATTTTAAATATGTGCCAGAAGACATGCTTCCCAGGACATGATTTTTCTATTCCTAAAAATAAGTTACAGGAAAAATAGACAAATGAAGACTAAATGTTTCAAGAGGGAACCCATATAATGGGTTAAATGAGGCATAGGATAGCAGTGTGTGAGGCATTTTGTATTAGAGCTCATTTAAAATACCATCGGTTACATGAGGTTTCAGAAAAAAGAAAACAGCCTGTGTTCTACATAAACAACTGTATGCAATGTATTGTAAAATGGGTATGAGGAATTAAGGAAAGAATGCCTTTTCTTCTGGTGTTCATCTTCCTCCTGGTTCCTAGCCAACTACAACAATTTGTTTTATAATCTTGCTTATGGCACCTTCCATGGCAACACGTGCTTACTCATTTTGACAAATGTCACTTTATTAACAATCGTGATGTATGCAAAGAGGACTAACAATCCCTCTAGTTATGCAAAGGACAGGCACAGCACACGCTGGGGATCATAGCCTACCAACTTTGTGACAGCTCACAGTATATTTTCACTATTGAAGCCAATGGAGTATATATTGAATATACACGTTGTTCAAGGATTGGTCCTGCTTTATGCTTGAGGCTTATTTTATTTTCAATGTGTCCTGATTTATTAAACTAGTTTTATGATGGGCACAACTAAAGAGCATCTGTCTCCTATACAAGAAATGGCCATGTTATAGTGACAAACTTGGCAATGTAGAAATAAACTTAGAAATGTAGGCAAATATGAGATGATACCTGAATATCATCTCAGCCACACCACAGTTATTGAGATATTGTTTTCTAAGGCTAAGGTCCAAACACTTTATCATATTTTTATATCTTGCTTGTAGTACATAATTTATATACATACCAATCACACACACACAAACACACACACACACACTCAATGTCATAACAATCTAATTAGAAATAAAAGTTTCTAAATTTCAAATAATGTGGAGCAAAACTATAAAATATTGTCTTAACTTTTACAAATTTTTTAAAAAGATGATTCACAGAATTATGGAGGATATTGATCGAATTGAATAAAACATAAAGCCCTGAATGCTTCTCCACTCTTCCATTTTTATAGAAACTGAGAAGCAATTTAAGGATTTCTTTTTTAATGTGAAGAAAAATGTTTTGTTAGATTTTCTGCTAAATGCCATTTAAATAATCAATTTGCCAACATTTAGGGAAATTGAGTATGCCACTTCTCTAAAAAGCTTGTCATTTCTCTTTAGGGTAACGTGTAACAGAGATGCATAGGAAAATTCAGGGATGTGCTTTGAAATACTATTAGTAGATAGCAAATGGGGGATAGATGGATAAAAATTTAATCTATATATTACTGGGCAATAGTTAAAAGGAATAAAGTATCTCTCTATATACATGGGTCTCAAAATTGGCCTCAAAAATGATACTGAGTTAAAAAACACTAAGTGAAACATGGTGAATATCACATTTCCCTGTGTAAATATAAAAATAGAAAAAATATAACAATCATTGTTGATATATATTTAGGAAAGAAAGGATTAATAGTTTAATATTGAGAGTAGATTAGACACACACATGTATTAAGTATATAAGAATTAGCCTTTGGATTTGTTAATCTTTTTGTTTTAATCTGCTCTATCTCTATTTAGTATTTCTTTCATTATTGTTGTTGATTTTTATAATTGCATTTCTTCTGCTTGGGTTTCTTATGTTTTCCCTAATATCTTAAGTTAACTGTTGAATTTATCTGTTTTCAGACTTTATTGCTTTCTTGTATGTTTTAAATATGCTTTCCTGTTTCCAAATCTACAAATTTTTCAAAAAAAATTGTTTTTTTCTGACTTTGAACTTTGTTGTGCTTAGAGAAGTGTATCTGTCTGATAATTCCTTGGAATTGGCTGATATGTGCATTATGTCTTCCCCACGTGGTTCGGCTTTCTCTGAAGCTCCGTGCGTACCTGAGAACACTGTGTATTCCTTGGTATGATGGGTTTGTTGACTTCTTTATATGTTTTGAGGCAAGTTATTAGAGGCATCAAAGTTGAAATGAGTGTATAATTATCATTGTTTTATGATGTTTTCCATTCTATGTGATGCTTTGTGCCTTCAAGACTTCACTCTATAATATTAATATAGATACACCAGCTTTCCTTTGACTAATATTTAAGCTGCCTAATTCCTTATCCTTTGTGTGTCAGTTTTCCCATGTTTTTATTTTCATGTGTGATTCTTCGATAGTATAATCCTGGATCTTATCTTTTATTGAATTTAACCTTTAACTAGAAAGTTAATTTATTTACATTTATTAGGATTGCTGTTATATTTGGATTCATTACCATCCTATTTCTTGTTTTGTATGTTCCTCTTTTGCTTCATCGCTTTTACTTTTTATCACTTTTTCTGCATCCTTTACATGAAGTTTTTATTTAAATTCTATTTCCCTCTTTATTCTTTTAATAGTTACCATGAAATTTTAACAGATTTTTTTACTTAAGGTCTACATTAATCATTTTCTCTATTCCTTCTTTATATAACATAGGGACCTTCGAATTATAGAAATCAAATCATCTGCTATTTAGTCTTACTTATTGTCCCATATTTTAATTATATCCTTTCTTTATTCCCAAATTTAATATTTTTGTTATTTCACACAGACTCTGGTTTATCTACATGCTTTCCACGTTTTTCACTCAACGTTTCTTCTTGTATCTCCAGCTTTCCTTTTGTGGTTATTTTCCATCTTGCTGACATCGTCAAAAGTTTGTTGAAGTGTGAATCTATTCACTTTTAGGTTTCCTAAAGGGAGTTTTAGTTTTTCTTTTAGGTTTACTTACATCTTACTTTTGAATTATTTCAAACATGACAAAATATGTGAGAGGAGTACAAATATTAATAATTCCTATATACCTTGCGCCCACATCCTTTACTTGTTTATGTTTTACTGAATGCACTTTATCATTCTCTCTCTTTCTTCATCCTCAGTGTTCATTTTATTACCATGTTGACAGGAAGAGTTGTTCTTGATATTAAGTAAGGATTTTAAATCAGCTTATTATCACTGCAAATTTCCAAAAGACAGAAAGAAGGGTAACAGTGTGAATCTCTCTATGGCTTCTAGTAGAAATGGAAATATTGCTTAGATTGGAGGAAGGTCATAGAGCACTCAGAAGAAATATAATCGTATTGCCATCATAGAAGCAATACATTTGTCTTTTGTCTCCTTATTTGTTTATATTTTTTCAACTATTTAAATCAAACAATTTGAGGTGAAAGTTCACCACCACTCTCACCTACCAATAACAAGATAGAACAATGGAAATATTATTTCCCAAACGTGTTTTCATTTTGATGATAGTCAGCTACTAATCTAGATGCTTGATATAAGAGACATTATCTAAGCTCTACCATACCTGTATCAGTAGAATTACTTCCCTATTATACGTGAAGATATACAGGCATACCTTGGAGATATTGCAGATTCAGTTCCAGACCACTGCAGTAAAGCAAACATTGCAATAAAGTGAGTCATACAAATTTGTTGGTTTTCCAATGCATAAAAAAGTCATGTTTACTTACAATATAAGCAGCTGAGTGTGCAATAGAAGTATGTCTAAAAAACAATGCACATACTTTAATTTTAAAATAGTTTATTGCTAAAATGCTAATGATTATCTGTTCTTTCATCAAGTTGTGATTTTTCACAGGTAAAGGGTTTGGTCCCAGTGTTGGTGGCAGCTGACCAATCAGGGTGGTGGTTTCCTAAGGTTAGTGTGGCTGTGGCAATTTCTTCTAACAAGGCAGCAATGAAGTTTGCCACATTGGTTGACTTTTCCTTTCGTGAAAGATTTTTTTTTTTGTAGCATGTGATGCTGTTTGATAGCTTTTTCCCCACAGTAGGACTTCTTTCAAACACAAATTCTACCACTGCTTTATCAACTAAGTTTCTGTAATATTCTAAATTCTTTGTTGTTATTTCAAGAATGTTCACAGCATCATTACCAGGAGTAGATTCTATCTCAAGGAACGACTTTCTTTGCTCATCTGTAAGAAACAAATCCTAATGCATTAAAATTGTATCTTGAAACTGCAGCAACTCAGTCACATTTTCAGTCTCCACTTCTAATTCTAGTTGTCTTGCTGTTTCCACCACATCCGCATTTACTTCCACTGAAGAGCTAAACCCCTCATAGTCATCTGTGAGCATTGGACTCAACTTATTCTAAACTCCTGTTATTGTTGATATTTTGGACTCCTCCCAGTAATCACAAATGTCCTTAGTGTTATCTAGAGTGGTGAATCCTTTCCAGGAGATTTTCAATTTATTTTACCCAGATTCATCAGAGGAGTCATTATGGCAGCAATAACCTTACCATGTTTAGTTCTTATGTAATAAAACTTGAAAGTTGAAATTACTCCTTGATTCAGAGGCTACAGAATGGATGTTGTGCTAACCAGCTTAAAAACACGAATATCCTTGTTCATCTCCATCAGAACTCTTGGGTGTTCAGGTACATTGTCAATGAACAGCAATATTTTGAAAGGACTCTTTTTTTTCTGAGCAGTAGGTCTCAAGAGCAGGATAAAAATATCCAGTAGACCATAGTGTTAAAAGATATGCTGTCATTCAGACTTTGCTCCATTTATAGAGTACAGGCACAATAGATTTAGCATAATTTTTACTATTTTCAGAATCGTAAATCAGTATTGGCCTCAACTTCAATTTACCAGCTGCAATAGCCCCTACCAAGAGTGTCACCCTGTGCATTGAAGCTTTAAAGCCAGGCATTGACTTATTTTCTAGCCATGAACGTCCTAGACCCCATCTTCTTTCAATATAAGTCTGTTTCATCTACACTGAAAATCTCTTGTTTAGTGTAACAACCTTCATCTATTATCTTAGCTACATTTTCCAGGTTATATGCTAAAGCTTCTACATCAGCACATGCTAGTACTTCACCTTGCACTTTTTCTTTTATTTTGGGATGGCTTCTTTCCTTAAAAATTATCAGCCAACTTCTTCTAGCTTCTCACTTTTCTTCTTCATTTCTCTCAGCCTGAAGAGAATTGAAGATAATTTGGGCCTTGTTGTAGTTGGTTTGCTTTTCTATCCAGACTAATAAAACGTTCTTCATATCATCAACAAGTCTGTTTTACATTCTTTATCGTTCATTTGTTCACTGTAGTAGCACTTTCAATTACCTTCCAGAACTTTCCCTTTGTGTTCCTAAGTTGGCTGTTTGTTATAAGAGACCTAGCTTTTAGCCTCTCTCAGCTTTCAACATGCCTTCTTCATTAAGTTTAATCATTTCCAGCTTTTGACTTAAAGTGAGAGATGTATGATGCTTTTCTTCTCACTTGAACACTTACAGGCCATTGTAGAGTTATTACTTGGTCTAATTTTAATATTGTTGTGTCTCAGGGAATAGTGAGGCTTGAGGAGAAGAAGAGAGATGGAAGAACAGCTAGTTGCTGAAGAAGTGAGAACACACATATTAATTAAGTTCACTATCTTATATGTGCAGAGTGTATGGTGTCCCACAATTACAATAGTGACATAAAAGATCATTGATCACAGATAACCATAAGTAATATAATGACAATGAAAAAATCTGAAATATTGTGAGAATTACTGGAATATGACACAGAAACTAAAAGTGAGCAAATGCTGTTGGAAAAAATGGTGTGGATAGAATTGCTCAAGGCAGGCTGGCCACTAACCTTCAATTTGTAAAAAACACAACATCTACAAGAAAAGTGCAACAAAACAAAGTACGCTTGCCATTGCTCCAGGTTACAGAGAAAAAAAGTGGAAGAGATTAGATTCAAATCAAATCTCTCTGATGCCAAAATCCATGATCTTAATCATTAAATACATTGCTTCCAATTTTATGTCTAGATAATATATATTTCATAGGTTTTATATAAAAATCTATTGTTTAACATCATCTCATTACTAATATATATATTATGTTCAGAAAGTTTAATTAAACAATGGTTGCTTAAATGAACTACTGCTTTGTTAAGCAAGAAACAAATCTTTATCTGTAATATATCTTTAGAAGTAGCATTTATAACATTAAAATAATCCATGACGATTTTTCCAAAATAATGAGAAAATGACCCCTTAAATCAATTATACTTTAAAAAGAAAGATGCCTGTTTTGTCTACCTTCATGAAGGAGGTGAAATTTGGCAAGGCAAAAACTTGAGGTTGTTAAAAGAAGCAAGTTAACTCATGTTTATGTTTTATAACTTATTTTTTAAGACAACCTTGAGTTGAGTTTTCTTTGTATTTATTTTGTACTATTTTAAGATGTATAGGTCATTTGCAAGTAGTTCGTTTCTGAATTTTCGGTGCAATCCAAATACTTAGTTTAGTATTACCTGTGGTTTACCTGCTAATTTAAAAAGGTGACTATAACATGCAAATTAAGTTTATAACCACGCATTTTCAACTGCAAACTATATGGAAAGAGTATTCGATATGAAAAAGACAAAAAATGAAAATTATATTGTTTCTATTTTCTTTGCAGTTTAAAAATGATTTGGAAAATGAATTAGTAATAATGTTTAAAATGCATTTAATTGTGTTTTTTAATGTTGCATGGCATAAAATTTTGATAACTCGGTTTGAAATGTATGTCTGAACTAGATTTCAGAGAAATTGTTTTCCTCTTTGTATTGGTGAAATACTAACTGCTATGTCTTGATATGACCACTTGATGGAACTCTTTCATTTTGCTTTCAGCAATCTCTAAGCAGTGACAAACTTACCTTTGTGGGCAGATATAAAAGTATATATATGTATGTGTGTGTGTATATATATGTATATATATGTGTGTGTGTATATATATGTATATATGTGTGTATATATGTGTATATATATATATATGTATGCTTAAAGGAATTCGTTATTTGGCATATTTAGTATTCTCTACCGTTTTTTATGTATGTCAATTTTATTTATTTCTATGGAGAACCATAGTGTTAGTAAGTCGATCTCTAGAAAAAAAAATAAAATACTACTTCTTAAATAAACTCTTGTTCTCATTTCCCTCCAAGACTTTTTGGCAGAAAATTAATTTTAAATAATTCTAAATATTTAAATACAATAATATCCGAGATATTATTTTCTTTATAATCAAACTGAAACTCTATTTCTGGGATGCCTTCAAAATTAATAGTCAGAAGCATTCACAAGGTCTTGGGAATTAGAGGGTGTTAGGTAGTTGTGGGAACTTCCTAACAATTATCCTTATTAAGAAAGATAGCTTGAGAAGGGGAGAGATTGATTTTGAAGTAAAGCTTTCAATAAAGTCATGTAGAACAATTAGGAAAAACTAGAAGTGAAGGACGGGGTGAAAATCACCTTCTCTTCATTGAAAACATTGACGCTATGGATCATCCAAGAGCTGTGGATTAGGTATCAATCATCTATTTATGACCTTTAATTTAAACTTTCTGAAGTTTTGCATAAAATAGGAATAATCGTAAATCTCTCATGAGGCTCAGATACAATAAAACTCACTATAGTAATACATTTGTAAACTCTAAAAACATCGTGGAACTAGTAGTTGTTGGAATGATCACATTGTTGTAAAGAAAGCCCACATTAAGCATGTCAGCATATCTCGGAGAAAAAGGCCGTCTTCCGTAACTCTACCTTACAAAATATTTTCCATGCTCTGTAGTGTCTGGCTCCTAGTCACAAGAATCTCAAGGAAGTAAGGCCTCTTTTTTGTTTGCCATTTATTCTAAGTGATCTCTGCCACTTCAGTGGCATCTAGTCCTATGCTAATGGTGGCCAAATCATTTTTCCAGTCCAGAATCTCTACATGAACTCCACCATCCTATTAGACACTTTCTCCCCAATATTCTGGAAACTTAAATTTCTCTTTGTCTTAAACCAAACTCACTGTGTTTATTCTGCAAAACTGTTGCATACACTTGGCTGACAGAGTTTCTGGTTTTTTAATTGATGACCGTGATTAATTTCTCTTTTGGCTCCCCAGTACCCAGCCTACAGTAGTCAGTGACAGATTAATCATTGAATGAATGAAGTATTTTGAAGCTCAAGACATAGATTTGACCTAATGGTGATAATTTCAAACATTAATTTGTTTTATTGTGACTCTGTTAGAGATTGGCTTATACAATATTACTTTCCTACTGATTCTTGTTTTTATCTATTTTTGGTCTACACAAGGCATTGAAAATATAAGGCACTGAATGTGCCCTCATTTTCAGAGTTTAAAAGAAATTTCATTGCTGCACTAATGATAAAAATTTAATCAACTCTTTTTTAGGAATAAGTTATAAAATACTATTAATGCTTTTTCTCTATATACACTTTTCCTTCTTGAATTACTGGAGTGAGGAAACTCACTTAAGAGGAATGTCTTTCAATAAGAGCAGCTGTAAGGAAAAAGCATATTTTCACTGCCAAGAAAAACTATCAGATAAAATACATTCACTGTACAAAAAAATTATGAACGATATCTGTAAACATGCAATATGGTATGTACTATTGAATGTGTTGGGGATAAAGTAATAAACAAAAGTACATGTTCTTACATTCTTTGAGCTTGTGTGGGAAACCCAATATAAACAAATGTGCTATTTATATTTTGGTTTAACTTATTTTATTTCAGGTTGCAACGGAACTATACAAAATGTGAAGTGGGGAAGGTGATGAAGTAACAGAGGCTGCTATTTTCTAATGGGTTGTCAGAGAAGATCTGTCTAAGGGGGTACTTTATATAGATATCTGAGTGAAATGATGGGCCAAGTCATTTGGGGAAGACATTTTGGATTGCCTCGAGAGGTCTCAAGAACCTTCCAGGGCTCTCCAGAACCCCTCTTCAGGGATCTCTGACAAGATACTGATTACAGAGATGTCTGAGGACTGAGCTGGGACAATCCAACATTTGTAGTACTGATGCAAAGAAAGCCCACCAAAAGAGATTTAGATCATTTCTACAATCCTATAAAAATATTTTTATGACTCCCAATTTTCATTTAGTTAGCGTATTTTTTCTTCTTCATGTCACCTTTACCCTTTTGTTGACTGTAAAGAAATCCATACACTTACGCAATGTATTCTGTGACCGCATAAGCTGTTTTCAATGATGGGAGCATCAATTTATAGGTAAGTATAACTCAATTAAAGCACATAAGTTCAGGTACTAAAATCAATACAAAGAGCATATTCTGCTACCTCCCAGTCGCCCGCCCCCGGTTTACATATGCTTAACATTTCTGGTGGACAGAATCTTGCTGCTTGTTTGGGATTCTTGACATCACAATATTCATCGTAGAGTAGGCATGCAATGCTTTTAATTTAAATCAATAAGTTAATTTCAAGGGGCAGGGAAGTGAGCAAAAGGGGGCTTATGACCCTTTTTCCTAAAGAGCAACCAATGGTCAGCCACCATTGATTGCTGCGCAAGGCCACTCCTGAGATCCTAGTTCTAATATCATAAATAATCAAGTACATGAAAATAATAGAAAATGAACCCCATCCTTTTCTGACAACAGTGTCTTGCTTCTGGAGATAAAACTAATGATTTTCCCAGAAAATTTTTAAGCAACATTTGGAGGAAAAGCTAAAGAGAGATTTGAATATTATTCCTTTAGGACAGGATTGCCTGGTAACTTACAGGGCACCTATTTAAATGTGAACTTCAGATAAGCCTCTAAGTATTTAAGATGTTCTTATACTAAAAAGTTATTTGTTTTTTACATGAAATTGAAATATAACTAGGAATCCTCTATTTTTATTTGCTAAATCTGACAATCCTATGTTAGGAATGCTTTAGACAGATGAGGGTAAGATACTTTTTCTGGAAACATCAAGCAACCTATTTTTGTTAGTCCATCAATCAAAGCCAAGGAGCCAATAGGATAGATTAGTATGGCTAAATGTCTTAGGCTATTGGCAAAAAAGTGTGGGTGTAGTATTTTTCAAGACAAAATAAAAGAAAGGAAGTTAGCTTTTAGATGTATGAAATGTTCTTTCTTAGTTATGATTTTATAAAGAATATACTGAGATGAGAAAATCAATCCTTTCTCAGATGAGAAGAAATCCAAACATAAGCACAATAAAGCGTGTGAAAGCAATAAAATACATGCTATAGAATTCAACCATATTCAAATATATACTGATAGAGCAAATATGAGAGAGGATAATAATACATGAAGCTAAACTAGGCCCTCTTCCATGAAAAATCATAGGCTCAAAGTGTCTATGGAGGGGCTAGGCCACTCAGAATGACAAAAGATGAAGACACTAGTAAAAGTTATATAACATTTTTAGTAGTTATATTAAGCTTCTTAGTGAGGGTAAAAAGTAACAGAAATATTCCCAACCGTGTGATAAAAACATTAAAAAAATACTATAATTGACAGAACTCCAGGATCATAAGAGACTTGTTAGATTCTAAAGGAAGTTGCTAATGAATAAGGAAAGCTGTTAAACAGGCATTGAAAATCTCCAAAGAACTAGGGCATGCATTAAAGAAATCTTCAGGAAAATGCAGTATAGTAAAATTCAGAAAAAAATGTTTAACAGTGGTGTGGTATAAAATTCCAGTGGTGTGAATTTCAGAATCAAGAATAGACCTGAGAAGGAAGAGGAGGAGGAGGAGGAGGACCTTTCTACCAAAGATCATTCCCTGTCAAAACCATGAAGTCTCTTAATAAAATAAGCTACTGACTAGATTTTAAATTTGCATTGGAAATGCCATGATTATTAAAAATTTTTACATAAAAAAAGGCCTGGGTTATTTGAATGTGTTCTCTAACTCTGGTTGTGTGCTTGGAATTAAAGCCCTATCACTGGCGTTCCAACTCTGCTGCGATCCTATTTTGGGGGCCAGTTCCTGGCAATGATGCTATGAGCATATTTGCCAAATTGCCTAAAGACCACTTTTCTTGTTATGCAAATATCAGTTTAGTCATCCAACTTGTGTTTACAGTTCTGGAACAAGAAGCACCTGGAAAAAAAAGAGCATATTATGACAGTTAGCTAAAAGTGGGGGATGGGGATATTCTTTGGAGGAAAAGAATTCTATCAAGGACCTCATATATTTAATTCTGTTCGTTAAAAACAAATTTCTACTCATCTGACAAAGGGCTAATATCCAGAATCTACAATGAACTCAAACAAATTTACAAGAAAAAAACAAACAACCCCATCAAAAAGTGGGCAGAGGACATGAACAGACACTTCTCAAAAGAAGACATTTATGCAGCCAAAAAACACATGAAGAAATGCTCCTCATCACTGGCCATCAGAGAAATGCAAATCAAAACCACAGTGAGATACCATCTCACACCAGTTAGAATGGCCATCATTAAAAAATCAGGAAACAACAGGTGCTGGAGAGGATGCGGAGAAATAGGAACACTTTTACACTGTTGGTGGGACTGTAAACTAGGTCAACCATTGTGGAAGTCAGTGTGGCGATTCCTCAGGGATCTATAACTAGAAATACCATTTGACCCAGCCATCCCATTACTGGGTATATACCCAAAGGACTATAAATCATGCTGCTATAAAGACACATGCACACGTATGTTTATTGCGGCACTATTCACAATAGCAAAGAGTTGGAACCAACCCAAATGTCCAACAACAATAGACTGGATTAAGAAAATGTGGCACATATACACCATGGAATACTATGCAGCCATAAAAAATGATGAGTTCGTGTCCTTTGTAGGGACATGGATGAAACTGGAAAACATCATTCTCAGTAAACTATCACAAGGACAAAAAACCAAACACCGCATGTTCTCACTCATAGGTGGGAATTGAACAATGAGAACTCATGGACACAGGAAGGGGAACATCACGCTCCTGGGACTGTTGTGGGGTGGGGGGAGGGGGGAGGGACAGCATTAGGAGATACACCTAATGCTAAATGACAAATTAATGGGTGCAGGAAATCAACATGGCACATGGATACATATGTAACAAACCTGCACATTGTGCACATGTACCCTAAAACCATAAAGTATAAAAAAAAAAAAAAAAAAATTGTTTAAATAAAAATAAATAAAATTTTAATGAGGGTAAAAAAAAAAAAAAAAAAAAAAAATTTCCAATGGTTTCAAGCCAGAAATTAATTAAAATAAAAATGGGACTTAACATGAAATATTAACAAAACTTTATCATTTCTATTTGTTTTTGTTAACTGTGCTTAATAAGTGTTCAGAAAAAACATGGCATTATATTCATGTCTCCTAAATGTTTGAAAATCTGTAATTTAGCACTTCTTACATTTCTTTATTATTATTATTATACTTTAAGTTCTAGGGTACATGTGCACAATGTGCAGGTTTGTATACATGTGCCATGTTGGTGTGCTGCACCCATTAACTCCTCATTTACGTTAGGTATTTCTCCTAATGCTATCCCTTCCCCAACCCCCCACCCCATGACAGGCTCTGGTGTGTGATATTCCCAACCCAGTGTTCACATGCTTTCATTGTTCAATTCCCACCTGTGAGTGAGAACATGCAGTGTTTGGTTTTCTGTCCTTGCGATAGTTTGCTCAGAATGATGGTTTCCAGCTTCATCCATGTCCCTACAAAGGACATGAGCTCATCCTTTTTTACAGTTGCATAGTATTCCATGGTGTATATATGCCACATTTTCTTAATCTAATCTATCATTGATGGACACTTGGGTTGGTTGCAAGTCTTTGCTATTGTGAATAGTGCCACAATAACATATGTGTGCATGTCTTTATAGCAGCATGATTTATAATCCTTTGGGTATATACCCAGCAATGGAATTGCTGGGTCAAATGGTATTTCTAGTTTGAGATCCTTGAGGAATCACCACACTGTCTTCCACAATGGTTGAACTACTTTACAGTCCCACCAACAGTGTAAAAGCCTTCCTATTTCTCCACATCCTCTCCAGCACCTGTTGTTTCCTGACTTTTTAATGATGGCCATTCTAACTGGTGTGAGATGGTATCTCATTGTGGTTTTGATTTGCATTTCTCTGATGACCAGTGATGATGAGCCTTTCTTCATGTGTGTGTTGGCTGAATAAAGGTCTTCTTTTGAAAAGTGTCTGTTCATATCCTTTGCCCACGTTTTGATGGGGCTGTTCGATTTTTTCTTGTAAATTTGTTAAAGTCTTCGTTGATTCTGGATATTAGCCCTTTGTCAGATGGGTAGATTGCAAAAATTTCCTCCCATTCTGTAGGTTGCCTGTTCACTCTGATGGTAGTTTCTTTTGCTGTGCAGAAGCTCTTTAGTTTAATTAGATCCCATTTGTCTATCTTGGCTTTTGTTGCCACTGCTTTTGGTGTTTTAGTCATGAAGTCCTTGCCCATGCCTATGTCCTGAGTGGTATTGCCTAGGTTTTCTTCTGGGTTTTTATGGTTTTACATATAACATTTAAGTCTTTAATCCATCTTGAATTAATTTTTGTATAAGGTGTAAGGAAGGGATCCAGTTTCAGCTTTCTATATATGGCTAGCCAGTTTTCCCAGCACCATTTATTAAATAGGAAATCATTTCCCCATTTCTTGTTTTAGTCAGGTTTGTCAAAGATCAGATGGTTTTAGATGTGTGGTGGTATTTCTGAGGCCTCTGTTCTGTTCCATTCATCTATGTATTTGTTTTGGTACCAGTACCATGCTGTTTTGGTTACTGTAGCCTTGTAGTATAGTTTAAAGTCAGGTAGTATGATGCCTCCAGCTTTGTTCTTTTGGCTTAGGATTGACTTGGTGATGCGGGCTCTTTTTTGGTTCCATATGAACTTTAAAGTAGTTTGTTTCCAATTCTGTGAAGAAAGTCATTGGTAGCTTGATGGGGATGGCATTGAATCTATAAATTACCTTGGGGAGTATGGCCATTTTCACAATAGTGATTCTTCCTATCCATGAGCATGGAATGTTCTTCCATTTGTTCGTATCCTCTTTTATTTCATTGAGCAGTGGTTTGTAGTTCTCCTTGAAGAGGTCCTTCACATCCCTTGTGAATTGGATTCTTAGGTATTTTATTCTCTTTGTAGCAATTGTGAATGGGAGTTCACTCATGATTTAGCTCTCTGTCTGTTACTGGTGTATAGGAATGCTTGTGATTTTTGCACATTGATTTTGTATCCTGAGACTTTGCTGAATTTATCAGCTTAAGGAGATTTTGGGCTGAGTGATGGGGTTTTCTAAATATAAATCATGTCATCTGCAAACAGGGACAATTTGACTTTCTCTTTTCCTAATTGAATATTTATTTCTCTTTATTTCTTTATTTCTTTCTCTTGCCTGATTGCCCTGGCCAGAACTTCCAGCACTATGTTGAATAGGAGTGGTGAGAGAGGGCATCCCTGTCTTGTGCCAGTTTTCAAAGGGAATGCTTCCAGTTTTTGCACATTCAGTAAGATATTGGCTGTGCGTTTGTCATAAATAGCTCTTACTATTTTGAAATACGTCCCATCAATACCAAATTTATTGAGAGTTTTTAGCACGAAGCGCTGTTGAATTTTGTCAATGGCCTTTTCTAAATCTATTGAGATAATCATGTGGTTTTTGTCTTTGGTTCTGTTTATGTGATGGACTATATTTATTGATTTGCATATGTTAAACCAGCATTGCATCCCAGGGATGAAGCCAACTTGATCTTGTTGGATAAGCTTTTTGATGTGCTGCTGGATTCGGTTTGCCAGTATTTTATTGAGGATTTTCGCATCGATGTTCATCAGGGATATTGGTCTAAAATTCTCTTTTTTTGTTGTGTCTCTGACAGGCTTTGGTATCAGGATGAAGCTGGCCTCATAAAATGAGTTAGGGAGGATTCCCTCTTTTCCTATTGTTTGGAATAGTTTCAGAAGGAATGGTACCACTTCCTCTTTGTACCTCTAGTAGAATTCAGCTGTGAATCCTGGCCTTTTTTTGGTTGGTAGGCTATTAATTATTGCCTCAATTTCAGAGTCCGTTGTTGGTCTATTCAGGGATTCAGCATCTTTCTGGTTTAGTCTTGGGAGGGTGTATGTGTCCAGGAATTTATCCATTTCTTCTAGATTTTCTAATTTATTTGCATAGAGACACTTATAGTATTCTCTGATGGTAGTTTGTATTTCTGTGGGATCAGTGGTGATATCCCCTTTATCACTTTTTATTGCGTCTATTTGATTCTTCTCTCTTTTCTTCTTTATTGGTCTTGCTAGCGGTCTATCAATTTTGTTGATCTTTTAAAAGAAACCAGCTCCTGGATTCATTGGTTTTTTTGAATGGTGTTTTGTGTCTCTATTTCCTTCAGTTCTACTCTGATCTTAGTTATTTCCTGACTTCTGCTAGCTTTGGGATGTGTTTGCTCTTGCTTCTCTTGTTCTTTTAATTTTGATGTTAGGGTGTCAATTTTGGATCTTTCCTGCTTTCTCTTGTGGGCATTTAGTGCTATAAATTTCCCTCTACACACTGCTTTGAATGTGTCCCAGAGATTCTGGTATGTTGTGTCTTTGTTCTCATTGGTTTCAAAGAACATCTTTATTTCTGCCTTCATTTTGTTATTTTTCCAGTAGTCATTCAGGAGCAGGTTGTTCAGTTTCCATGTAGTTGTGCAGTTTTGAGTGAGTTTCTTAATCCTGAGTTCTAATTTGATTGCACTGTGGTCTGAGAGATAGTTTGTTGTGATTTGTGTTCTTTTACATTTGCTGAGGAGAAGCATTTCTTACATTTCCGATGTGAAAACTGTTTAAACACTATGGCATCCTAGTTTAAAAATTACATATTGAGTGGTCCAAACAGACCGTAAAGTTTTCAGAAAGCAATATTCATATCACACACATTGAAGTTAGTTTCGACTGGCTATTATAGGATACTGCTTATTTAGGCAAGATAGTGTTTTCTTTTAATATTGCAATGTGTGATGTACTAAAGAACTTTTATGTTGAAGCTTTAAAAGGACAGAAATAAGAGACACCCACACACATTCTGACTGGCTTTAAAAGTAAGAATAAGTAGTACTTCCAAAGCATCATAAAATGGATATAACAGCAAAAAAAAAAAAAAAAAAAAAAAAAAATGCGTAGAAATGTTATCGTTGTTTTTTCTTTGTTTCCTCAAGGGGGAAAAAATAGCACTTTTATCATGGTTGGGACATAACTTCTAAAGAAAAACAAGTTTAGATCTTTCTATGTATTTTCTATTTCTTTCTTTAGACAATATTACCACGTGGTCTGGTCTAATGCAGCTGTGACACATACACACACACACATCACCGACCAGGATATGCTGTGCTATTGCTTTTGCTTCTTAGTGTGAATATTGAAAGGCCACAGGGTCACCTTCAGCTCTTTGGACACTGGCTTCCTGTGTGTCCCGCTGTGCATATAGGGCCTGCTACCGTGGTGTTTCCTCTGAGTCCCACACGCTGTGCCATTTTTGTACGAATTGAGCCAGATATTTTCTACATGGCATCATGGTCTGCCACTGGAATTTTACACTGAAAAGTTAGCAATAAGCATTTTGCTACTCATTATTATTTATATGTTGCTATGTAATAAAGCACCCCAAAGCTTAATGACTTCAAATCACAGCAATTTTATTGGGTATGATGCCATGAGACAGCAATATGGGCAGGATGAAGAAGAGAGAACTCGTCCATGATTGACATGGTTTTGGCTGGGACAGCTCAGCTGGAGCTAGTGGAACCCATTGACCTCATTCGCACGTGGGGGCTGGTACTTGCTGTTGGCTGGAATGCCATGGGTCTCTTCCATGTAGATTGTGTTTCTGCCTGTGGCCTGTCACCCTCCCGTCTCTCTGTGTGGTTACCCTCCTTAACAGGAGATTCTGGAATTCTTTATGCGGAGCTGAGTTCCGAAAGGGAAAGTAGAAACTGAAGACCTGAGCTCAAAAGTCCTAGAACATAATTTCTGTGACATTTCATTGATCAAAGCAAGCCACGTGGGCAACCCAGATTGAGGAGTTAAAGAAACAGACTTCACCTCTTGACAGGAGTGTGGCAAACACCTTAGAAAACGGGCATAGGCATGACCATTGGTGGGCAGTTTTTATCACTCTAGCACACTGCTTTTATGGGAGATGTGCAGTGGCCTTTGAAATGAACAGCTGTACCCAATATCATTTTGCTTTGAATAAGGCAGGAGCATGGATTTTAATTTTTCTCTAAAGTAGTTCCTGAATGAAAAAATATATATATATCTGTTCGTTTGTGGTTATAATGTTAAATTAGTTTTAAAAGTTTAAAATTTTGACATAATCTCCTCCTCCTCAAGTAGCTTAGCTGGTTAATTCAGAAAGACTAAATGCATCTATTTCTATTATATTTTTCTCCCCGTTTGAAAATAGACAAGTCACCTGTACTAATTTTCTATGATAAGACGTGGAGACTAGGTTATGTATCTTTGCAGATAAGCACGCTCAGAACTGAAAGAACAAAGTTGAAAGTATGTTGTTTCAGTAGGGAACAATGTGAAATAATTAATAACCCACATTAGTTCTGTATGTTGGAATGTTTTTGTGGGGTAGGAAAAGTACTTATTTTGCGGTTAAATTATACAAGTCTACTTCCTAATGCTTCTGCTACAGTAACTTCTTTTTGTCTTACCACCTCGAATCCATGTGTTTTGTGATGTGCCATTATCTTGCTTTAAGCTCTTCAGTTTCTTCCAGTGGCTGGTAGAAAACAGTGAGAATTCCTTAGTGTGACATTTATGAGCCTTGCCTGGTTCCAGCTATCACTCATCATGCCCCACCTCACGGCCTGTGCCCCAACCAATCAAACTGCCTGTAATTTTCTCAGATGACAGTCTGGGTCAGACCTGCAAGGCTGCTCGTTCAGTGCTCTCTGTTGTAGCTTCCTTTGGTCCCGGACTTCTTTTACTCTCCCACCTCCCAGAAAACTTGGTCCAAGAACACTGCTTCTCTCTTTAACCTTAGGTCAATACTGAATCTTATGTGAATCTTCTTGATAATCGCCTCCTCTTATGTAGAAGTGACCTTTTTATCCTATGTGTGCTAATTTCCGCACCTTCATAAGTTTTATTTTTGAAGCTATAGTATACTCCTGCATTTAATTACTTACTTATCTTTTTCTATGGCTGGACTACATGTAAATATATCTTTTTTTTTTTTTCTAAATCCTCTCTTCCTAGGACAATGTCTGGCACATGTTTGGTATTTAAGAAATGAGGCTTGCTGAATTAATGCACATATGCCAAAATCCCTTTTGATAGTGAGTCTTCCTAGTAAGTATTCTAGACATGTTCTAAGACAGATGCATAAGTATTATCTCAGCATGGATTTTCCCTGTATGATTCAGGACAGATTACTCATATATGATTCTCTGTTTTTTGTTTTGTTTATAATTGAGACTGGAAGCATGATGAGAAGGTGAATGTGATCAGTCTGAGGATGTGCTCGGCTAGATTTCTCCAGGGTAAATTTTCTCCTCTATGCCATAAAATAACCAGCAGACTGTTTAAGAGCCTCCAGGAACTCCAGTTTTTCTTTCAGAAATCTGTTAAGACATAATGTTTGATGTGCTTGCTTTCAAAGGCATACATTAGTTGAGTGCAATTATATAAAGGAATGTTGAATCCACAAGCCATATTGCACCCAGTATGCTTTGCAGAAATGTACCTTGATATGCCACATAATTCCCATACACATTTACAGGCCTGCACTCATTATCGATTGAAAACAATCTGATCAAAAATTGACAGTCTTGATTGCGATTTTCATTTGATCTTACAACTTATTTCCAAGGGCCACGGTGTTGGCACATTTTTAACTCCTGTGTCTCCTTCACCCTCTACAACAGACTTAGCCCCACCTTTTCATGGAAAAGCACAAGACACTCAAATCATTGTGTTGTCCTAACGGCTTTCAAAGAATTACTTCCTTCGAAGTTATTTTCCTCTTTTTTTAACTTACGTTTCTAAAGCTAGAGTCAGGATAGTTGATTCTGGTGCTGAAAAAAAATCAGTTAATAACCATTTTTATAAACTTCTACACATTTCTTTGGTGTAGGGTTGGTGTCGTGGAATATTGTGCATTTGGAGGTTAGAAAGAAACTGGTTTACTTTTATTTATTTATTTATTTTTGAGGCAGGATTTCACTCTGTCGCCCAGGCTGGAGTGCAGTGGTGCGATCCCGGCTCACTGCAACCACCGCCTCCCGGGTTCAAGTGATTCTCCTGCCTCAGCCTCCCAAGTAGCTGGGATTACAGGCACGTGCCACCACGCCCAGTTAATTTTTGTATTTTTAGTAGAGACGGGGTTTCACCATGTTTGCCAGGCTGGTCTCAAACTCCTGACCTCAGGTGATCTGCCTGTCTCGGCCTCCCAAAGGGCTGGTATTACAGGTATGAGCCAACATGCCCAGCTGGTTCACATTTTAAATATGCAACTTTTTAACCAAATGATTTGGGGCAAGTTTCTCCCGTTTTTCTTTTTTTTTGAAATGGAGTTTCTCTCTTGTTGCCCAGGCTGGAGTTCAGTGACGCGATCACGGCTCACCACAACCTCTGCCTCCCAGGTTCAAGCGATTCCCCTGCCTCAGCTTCCCTAGTAGCTGGGATTACAGGCATGCACCACCATGCCCAGCTAATTTTGTGTTTTTTGTAGAGACGGGGTTTCTCCATGTTGGTCAGGCTGGTCTCACACTCCCGACGTCAGGTCATCCACCCGCCTCGGCCTCCCAAAGTGCTGGGATTACAGGCGTGAGCCACTGCGCCCGGCCATTTCTCCCCTTTTTCACATGTGTTTTCTCAGCTATAAAATATTATTTATCCCTGTAGATCTCTATTCACCTCGAAAGTCAAGATAAAACTTTCCATTTGCTTGCCAGTATATATTTGGACATTTTGCCATAGTGAACTTACCCATGCCTGTTTTTCAGTGTGTTCATTTGCATTACTTTGGAAAAGCAATTATCTTGCCATCCTCTTTGTTGCCTTCTGATTTCTACTCCATATTTTTCATTGAGATTTTCTTCTGCCCTCAGGTAGTACATGCTCATCCATCTCCATTTTATATTAATAGGCCTTTGAAAATAATCCTAGCTATAAATCCTGACTATTAAATAATTCAGAATTATTTACTCATCTGCATCATCCTGATATATATTCCTATGTTGCCCACACTGTGTTCAGTGGTAGAAACACATGCTAAATTATGCATGTACATTTCCTTTTTACTTTTTTTTTTTAGACAGAGTATCACTCTGTTGCCCAGGCTGGAGTGCACTGGCACGATCTTGGCTCACTGCAACCTCTGCCTCCTGGCTTCAAGTGATTCTGCTGCCTCAGCCTCCCAAGTAGCTGGGATTACAGGTGTCCACCACCACGCCTGGCCAATTTTTGTATTTTTACTAGAGACGGGGTTTCACTTGTGGGCTGGGCTGGTCTCAAATTCTTGACCTCATGATCTGCCCTCCTCGGACTCCCAAAGTGCTGGGATTCGCATGTTCATTTTCCAGTCACTATTTATGCATTCTTCAATCATACTGCTTTTCTCAGCATATACATACATAAAATGTTTTCTGTGCATGAAGCCTTATTCTAGGCACTGGGGATAGAATAAAAACAAAAAAAAATAGGATAATCTGTTCCCCTGCCCCCTTGAAACTCACGGGCAAACAGAAGAAAAATATATGAAACAAAAGAATAAAGTACATAATTTTGTCATTTGAATAAACACAAAGATAGAGTGATATTATAGAACAAAATCCTTAAGTACTTTTAGACAATGAATAAGAGTTTTTAAAGAAATGCCATTTAAACAGATACTTTAAAAATAAAGAAAGATTCACCAAATGACAGGGATCAAGGAGGAAGTATGAATAAGTAAAATTAACCTAGAGAATAACTTAAGGAAGAAACGTAGATCAGAATGTGAAGAGCTTTGAAACAGTCATTTTAAGAATGTTCTTACCTTATCTGAAGGTTACTGGGAAGATACCGAAAAGTTTCAGCAGAAGGGTAACTTGACCTCATTTGTATTTTTAAAGAAATCATTCTAGTTTCTGTTTGTGGAGCAAGAAAAAAGAAAGATTGTTTGGGAAAGAACAGGAAGTGGGGGAAGATCATGAGTAGAATTCTACAAGTAGGTTTTGCAAATATATGTCTAGAGCTAGAGGAAATATCTGGTACAGATATAAATTTGGGTCCCTTCAGTCTATCATTATTAAAGGAAAGAATGGGAGTAGGTGAGATTGCACTGAGTGTATATTGCATGAAGAGTGGGGAAAAGAAATTATGAGGAACTTCAACACTTTAAAATTAAGTAGAAAAGTAGGACCTGGTAATGAACAATCAAGATGCAAGAATGATAGAGGTGTGAGGAACATCCTCAGAATGAGGTTACATTGTATGATGGGTGCTGTGATCACAGCCCTCTTTAAGGGTGGCCTCAACTGCCTGCAACCAATGACTGATCAATAGACGGATATGAAGGCACAGTCTACCCGTTCCAACTAGAACTTGGCCTTTATACAGCTCTGAAGTGTTATTTTACCAGTGTCCCCATAGGCTGAAGCTGCATCCAGCCCACTTTCTCTCCTTGTCCTACCATGCTTCTCTCTACTTTCCTAGGTATTGATCCCAAGAGAATTCCATAAAAGACATCCTTCTTGTTAGTACCCATCAGACATTCTCCTTCCCTGGGAACACAACTGTTAGCACATGGAAAACTGCACCATTTTCTGAGAAGACTGTATTTGTTCCACTGTATTACCTTCACTCATTCGTCAAGATCAGTTAACTCCATTTATGTGGGTCTATTTCTGGGCTCTCTATTCTGTTCTATTTATCTATTTGTCTATTCTTTCACCAACACCACACTAATTTGATTACAATAGCTTTATAGTAAGTCAAAGTTTGATAGCATCACTCCTCCAATTTTATTCTTCTTCAATATTAAATTGGCAATTCTGATTCTTTTGCTTCTCTGTATAAACGTTAGAATCACTTTGTTGATATCTATAGAATAACTTGCTAAGATTATTTCGGATTGTGTTGAAACTATAGATCAAGTTTGGGAGAACTGATATCTTGACTACCTTGAGGTTTTTATACAAAAGCATGAAATATATCCTTTATTTATTTATTTATTTATTTATTTATTTATTTATTTATTTTTTGACAGGATCTCACTCTGTTACCCAGGCTGGAGTGCAGTGGCATGATCTCTCAGATTCAAGCTATTTTCCTGCCTTAGCCTGCAGAGCAGCTGGGATTATAGGCGCCTGCCACTATTCTTAGTAGAGATGGAGTTTCACCATGTCAGCCAGGCTGGTCTCGAACTCCTGACCTCAGGTGGTCTGCCTGCCTCACTCTCCCAAAGTGTTGGGATTACAAGCATGAGCCACCGCACCCAGCCTAGTTCTTTGAAATCTTTCATGAGAGTTTTGCTGTGTTCCTTACATAGATTTTGTACATATTTTGTTAGATTTATACCTAAGTATATCATTTTGAGGGATAATAATGTAAATATTAGTGTGTTTGTAATTTCAAATTGTGTTTGTTCATTGCTAATATGTAGAAAAGCAGCTGAGTTTTGTATATTAACCTTATATTCTGATACCTTTCTATAATCACTAATATTCCAGGAATTTTTCTGAGAATTCTTTTGGATTTTTTATGTCAACAATCATGTCATCTGCAAACAAGGAAAGTTCTTTTTATTCCTTTCCACTCTATATTTTAAAATTTTGTTTTCTTATTTGATTAGCTCGAACTTCCAGTACAATCTTGAGAAGAGTGGTGAATTGAATCTCCTTGCATTTTTCCTGATCTTAACGTGGAAGCTTTGAGTTTCTCACTGTTACGTATGATATTAGCTGTAGATTTAGAGCTTTTTCCAGATATGCTTTATCAACTTGAAGAAGTTCTCTGTTCCTAGTTTACTGAGAATTTATCGTGAATGGGTGTTTGATTTTGTCAAATGTTTTTTCTTCATATATTAGTATTATCATGTAATTTTTCTTCTTCAGTCTGTTGATGTGATGGGTTACATTAATGCATTTTTAAATATTTAACCAGACTTGCATGCCTAGATAAATCTAATTTGGTTGTGGTGTATAATTCTTTTTATACATGCTCAATTTAATTTGCTAATATTTTCTTGAGTATTACTGCAGCTATTTTCCTGACAGACATTGTTTTGTAGTTTGCTTTTCTTATAATATCTTTGGTTTTTCTATTAGGGTAAAGCTGGCCTCAAATAATGAGTTTGAAAGTATCTCCTTTGTTTTTGCCTTCCAAAAGAGACTGTGGAGAATTGGCATAATTTATTTTATAAATGTGTGCTAAAATTCCTCCCTGAACTCATCTGGGTCTGGTGTTTCTATTCTGGTAACTGATTAAGTCAATTTCCTTAATGGATATAAGCCTATTATAACTCTGTTTCTTTCAGTGGAAGATTTGACAGATGGTGTCTTTTAAGGAATTGGTCAATTTTATTTGGATTACCCAATTTGGAAGCACAGATTTGTTCGTAATATTCTTTTACTACCCTTTTAATGCCCATAAATCTATAGTGATGTCCTCTTTTTCATTTCCGATATTGGTAATTCGCGTGGTCTCTCTCATTCTCTCTCTCTTCCACTCCGATCTTTTCAAATAACCAGTTTTTTGTTTCACTGATTATTTGAATCCGTCTTTAGTTTCATTGATTCCTCCACTAATTTTTATTATTTCTTTTCTCTGCCTACTTTGGATTTAATTTGTTCTGTTTTTCTAGTTTCTTAATGTGGAAGGTTATATTGTTGCTTGTTCTTTCATCTTTCCTAACATGTGCATTCGATGCTATAAATTTCCCTCATGCATTGCTTTTGTTGCCTCCCACAAATTTTGATAAACTGTATTTTCTTTTAAATTCAGTTCAAAATATATTTTTACTTTCTCTTGAGATATTTTATTTGACCCATGGGTTATTTAGAAATGTGTTATTTAACCTCCAAGATTTTGAGATTTTTCCAGCTGTCTTTCTGTGATCGACCTAGTGTAATTCCAGTGTAGTCTGATAGCAGACAATGCATGGTTTCTATCTTTTTTAATTTGTTAAGGTGTGATTTTATTGTTCAGATGTAATCTATCTTGGTGAATGTTCTATGTGAGCTTGAAAGACTGTGTAATACGCTATTGTCAGATAAAGTAGTCTATATGTCAGTTACATCCAAATGATTTGGTAATGCTGTACATCCATGTCCTTACCAATTTTCTGCCTGTTGGATTTGTCCACTTATGGTGGCAGGGTATTAAGGTCTCTAATTATGAGTGGATTTATGCATTTTTCCTTGCAGTCCTATCAGTTTTTGCCTCACATGTTATAACACTCTGATGTTAGGTGCATACACATTAAGGATTTTTATGTGCTCTTGGAGTATTGACACTTTATCATTATGTAATATTTTTCTTTATCCCTGATAACTTCCTTTGCTCTGAAGTCTGTTCTGTCTGAAATTGATATAGCTACTCCTGCTTTCTTTTGATTAGTGTTAGCATAGTGTATCTCTCACCATCCTATTTTTTACTTTTCATCTATGAGTCTTTAGATATAAGACTTTTTATAAATAACATATAATTGCTTATAGTTTCTTGATCCATTCTTACAGTCTTTGTCTATAGTGTGTTAATATCATCCATATTACTTACAATTAAAATTACTTGCCCTACAGGTTGCAATATACCTTTACATCTAATCCAAATGCACTTTGAAACAATGCTTTACTGCCTCATGGGTAGTGTGTGAACTTTATAACACAATAATCCCAATTACTCACTCCTGTCTCTTGTATCATTAGTGTCACTCATTTTATTTACACATAGCCATATATATGAACAGAAGTGTAAACAATCTAATTCATTATTGCTATTATTATTTTGAAGCAACTATTAGATAAAATAACAAAAATAAAAGGTTTATCTTCACTTATTCCTTTTCTGATTCTATTCACTTCTTTATGTAGATATGAATTTGTAACCTGTATACTTTTCCTTCTTTCTACATAACTTTTTTTTTTAACATTTCTTGCAAGGCAGGTCTACTGACCAAACATTCTCTCAATTTATGTTTGAGGGTGTCTTTCTTTCTCTTCCACTTTTGGAGGATAATTTTGCAGGGTACAGAATTCTAGCTTGGAGAGTGTTTTATTTCTACCAAGACATTAAATATTTAAACCCATTCTGTTCTTGCTTACACTGCTTCTGAAAAGAAGTCAGATATAATATTTTTCTTTGATCTTTTATAAATAGGTATTTTAAAAATCTGGCATCTTTTTAGGCTTTTTCTTTGCCTTTCCTTTTCTGAAGTTTGAGTATAATATGCCTACGTGCAGGTTTTCTGACATTTATCCTCTTTGGTGTTCTCTGAGCTTTCTGGATCTGTGGTTTGGTGTCTGTCATTAATTTGGGAGAAACTCTGTTATTATTGCTTCAAATCCTGCTTCTTTCTTTCTTCTTCTTGTATTCCCTTTATGCATAGTTTTTAGTTGTTTCCCATTTCTTGGATATTATATTCTGATTTATTTCATCATTTGTCTCTTCTCTTTTCTATTGTGGATGTTTCTGTAGTCATATTCTCCAGCTCAGAGAGGCTTTTCTCATACACGTCTAGTCTGTTAATGACGCATCAAAGGCACTCGCCATTGCTGTTAGTGTTTTTAAACTCTAACACTTCTTTTTGACTCTTTTTTATAATTTTCATCTGTTCACATTGTCTATGTGTTCTTCCAAGTTATTTACTTTTTCTATTAAATCTCATAGCATATTGATCATAGTTACTAAATAAAAAATTTCTTGTCTAATACTTCCAACTTTCTTGCCTTATCTGACTCTGATTTTGATGATTGTTCTTTGTTTTCAAATTGTGCTTATTACATTTTAGTATGCCTCGTAATATTGTGTTGAAAGGAAGACATGATGTACTGGGTAAATAGAACTGCAGCAAACAGGCCTTTAGTAGATTGCTAAGGTGTTGCAGTAGAGGAAGTTATTAGTATTTTGTTGAGCCTGTGACTTCGGACTATGAATTTCACCTGCTTCTCAGCCCCATCCACAACCTCTGCCCATTGGGTGACATAGGATGACAAGCAGTGGCTGAAGTTGGGTGATATGGTTTGGCTGTGTCCCCACCCAAATCTCATACTGAACTGTAGTTCCCATAGTCCCCACGGGTCATAGGAGGGACTTAGCGGGAGGTGATGGAATCCTGGGGGCCGTTACCTCCGTGCTGTTCTCATGGTGGTGGGTGAATTCTCCTGACATCTGGTGGTTTTATAAGCGGCTTTTCCTCCCCTTCGCTCTCACTTCTTGCTGCCACCACGTGAAGAAGGATGTGTTTGCTCCGATTCCACCATGATTGTAAGTTTCCTGAGGCTTCTGAAGCCAGGCCGTACTGTGAGTCAATTAAACACCTTTCCTTCAGAAATTACTCAGTCTCAAGTATATCCTTTTGCTGCGTGAGGACAGACTAATACACAGGATATTTTCCTTCCTTCACGTCAGTTAGGCTTTGACAATACCCCAGACGGTCAGTCCCTGATAAAATAGTTTCTCTGGAAGACAAGTCTTTAAGAACGGTTGCCCTTTTGTATTTCAAATCGGTTCATTTCTCCCTCTCCCTTGCAGAAGCTTGAGAGACTTTTATCCAATATTCACTGTGAGGACCCGGTAGAGTTCTTAGAGCTCAAATTCACAAAAGTGTGGGGGCCCTTTGTGACGTGCTCCCTTGGAGCTTTTAATTCTCAGAGTTGTCCACAGTGGGCGTCCAGCAATTCCTCAATTATGGTTCAGGTTTCCCTACTCTGGCACTGGTTCCCACAGGTGTTACTGCTGACGGGTTTCTGTGCAAGTAGGTTTTGAATCTCTGTATCTGCCTGTGTGTCTCTCCGATTTCAGGGACAACAGTTTGCTCTGTGATCTGACGTCTAGATGGATCTGAAAAGAACTGTTAGTTTTTCATTTGATAAGCTTTTAACTTGTTGTTAGAATGAAGTGGTGACTGCTAAGCTCTTTACATGCTGTAATGAAAACTGCAAGTCTCATGTATATTTTTTATTTTAAAAAATACCTGCTAGATTTACTTCCATTTAAAAGATAAAGATATGCAGTGCTTGTGATTTTTTGTTTACCTTTTTAAAAGTAGAAACAAAATCTGGGATTCCTTGATATCTGATAAATTAGCTTTTGTAAATCAGGTCAAAATTCCATAGCATTCCTATAATACTTAACTAAGGTAAGATAAGAATCAAACATTTGTTAAAGGTGTCTTTGAGAATGAATTGGTTTGTCAATGATTCTTAAGAACTTTAGAAATCCACTTAATGATATGTTTCTATATGCATATACTCAATTTTCCATGCATACATATCATATAGGTATATGTGTGTGTGTGTGTGTGTGTATGTAAACTGGGGGTTTGTGTTACACAAACTCTGAAGCAGATCATGGATAAGCTTTAAGCACAAGAATAGTCAGCATTTCCAAGCACACAGGTGTTACATGAGTTTTCATAAATTTTTTTTTAAAAGCCTAAATATTACCTAAGTAATGTAGTTGGGTACTAATTCAGACACATTCTGAACATTTATGTATTTCATTTTATTTTATTAATTTAATTAAGCTCGGTTTCTATATGTTTCACAAAATAAGATGTGGTCCAAGGATTGGATGAGTCCACAGAGAATAGCCTAATTGCCTCTTGAGCAGCAGGGACATATTAATGTGATTTCATTCTGTAAGGTGGTAATTCTTCTGTCAGTGTACGTAGATAGAAAAGAAATGTAAACCCCATAATTTAAAAATCCATTTACAGACATGAGAAGATGGAGACAGGGCACTAGTATGGACAGACTTTAGAGGAAACCGCACGCCAGATATTATAATGGAAACCCTAATATGTAGCCAAATTCGGGTCAGGACAGGTGGAATAATATTGAGGGATTTAGAATAGGTTAGGGTTTAATTCCTGCATCTGTGCCTCAATTAACTGTGTAATTTTGAGTAAATTCCTCATCCTTTCTGTTCCTCAGCTTTCTTATCTGTAAAACAGTAGTAATAACTGCCTCATAGAATTGTGCTGAAAATTAAATGATATAATATAATGACATCATTTTCATAAAATATGTAGCACAATTAATGGCACATGATAAATGACTAATTAGGACTCTGGTGGCTGTGGAGAAGACTAAGCAACTCCACCTTAAGGAACAGCCACTTCTTACTTCATATGACTAAAAAGTCTACATGAGTCATATGAAGAGCTTACATAACTATTTTCTTTTTGTTTCTTTGTTTCTCAGATCTGCATTCTTCTACATATTTGGCTTCATACTTAAGGTTTGCTTTTATGATTACAACATGGCAGCAGCTGTTTCTCATATTCCCTCACGAAAGAGCACAAAAGTGTCTGCTTTTTTCTAGGAATTCCATTAATTCTTACATATCATTGGTTCTGCATGGATTTTTTTCCCCAACACAATATCCAGCAGTCCCAGTTCCATTAAAAACAATAGACTGAGAGCGGGTAAGTGGCCGTTTCCCAGGTGTCAGTTGGAAGAAGCTCACCAATGGATGGGTGAGGCTTTCCAATGCCTCCCTGATGAGCATGCAGTTGTGGTAACCGTCATGTTGCCATCATTGTTGACATTGCCATGATGGAATTTTGGTGACCAATTTAGAGGAGAGAGAAAAGGGTGTGCACCTGAGAAAGTCTACAAGCTATTCAATTATTTCTGCTTTGTAACATATAGAATAAAAGGAAAGACATTCAAACGGGAAATAAGTACATAGAAGAAGCCATAGGAAGTGTAGACTTTTGGGACAGGAGGGAATATTTCAGATGCTGGTTCTATCAGGAAACTGGTGAAAGACAAAAAGTGCTCTATGAATCTAAACTCAGATGTTGACCTACATATTTCTGAAATCTAAAAGCTTAGTAAGTTTCTACACTTTAAAGTGCAAAAATCACAAACTAGTCTAGCAAAAAGTGTATTTTTTTCCTTCCCATGCTGTTGCTAAAAAACAAAACAAAAACAAAAACTTATCTAGTTCTCCTGATGAACAGTGGCCAATCTCAAAGACTCCCAGTGCAACTTCGGAATCATAGAATTTTTGTCATCCTTAACTCTCATTTTAAAAATATTATCGTTTTATTTCCTGACCTTAATATTTTTCCAAATGCTCTAAACTTTGCAGTATTTATATTCTTATGCTCACTATTCATATGACTTTTATACTTGTGTCTTCTACTGCTATCAATTTTTAATGATTTATACATCCCTACCTTAATCTCAGAGCTTTCTCCTGGGCCCCAGGCCTGCAATTCCATTCCCTTTTGACTGACAGAGAACTGATGTTTAACACCCCTGATACTGAATTTATGATCTCCTTCCCAAAGGTGTTCATATTACATTTCATTTCGGTGAATGTCATCATAATTCATCCAATCTCCCACACTGTGAAGGAAGCACCTCCTTTTTTGATCTTTCCTCCCTCATTACATATATTCCATCACCAAATACGTTTGGTTGATTTAATTTGGAAAAGCTTCTTAAGTCTGTACTCTCTACTCTATGCCCGTGGTGATCGCCTTGGGCCGGGTCTTCATGAGCTCACATTTTGAAAAAAATCATTGATTTATTCACAAAATATTTACTGAGTAGCTACTACGTCCCAGGCAACATTCTGGTCACTGAGGCTATGGCAATTATCTCAAAAGATATAAAAAATGACATACTAATGGGAAAATCATAACTAATCCTGTAATGATTTTTTCAAAGAAAAATAAAATAGGAAATAAGGAAAGAGAGTAGCAGCGACTGTTATTTAAAGGTCATTCAAATCAATCTCTGTAAAGTGGCAATATTTGAGCAGAGACTTGAAGGAGGTAAAGACAAAAGGCTTGTCACTCCCTCCACTCTTACTGGCCTCTGCTAACTTGTCACTCTCTCCTAAACAATCTTTTCGAGGGAACACAGGAGTTATTTTGTATACAGATAAGAGTCAATTATGTAGCTCTTCTATTTAAGAAACTGCCAGTTGTTTACCCTCTTGTTCCTGCTTCTCATTTCCCACTCGGCATCCTATACTCTCCTCATCTACCCTTCCCATTGATCTCTGCACATAGCATAACTTTTTATGCCTTTACACACTTAGTTGTAAAAAAATCGAAAAGGAACTTTCCTCTTCTCAATCCATTAAATTTCTGCTAAACCCTTAAGGACTCATCTTAAATGTGACTTTCTCTGGTGAGTCTTCCCTAATTTCTGGTAGTAAGAGTAGTCACATCATCTCTTATACCTACTTTGTCATGGTATGCAACACAGTGGATTGAAATTTCTTACCTTTTACATCAGTCTATCTTTAGGGCGTTGATTGACATTTATTTGGGCATATGGCTCAGTGACTGAAGCTTGTAGATAGTAAATATGTTTGTTGAATGAATCAAGTAGCTTGGAGTGAAGAAAGGAGATTAACGGTTGGGGGCTCAATTACCTTTGCCAGTCACAAAAATCTGTGGCTTGATTCTATTTTCATTAGCAAAATAAAGTTAGATTTTAAATGCATGTCTACACTTCTGCATCTGAGTATTTTGCTCTTGAGGCTTTCCTTTATCTTTTCTTTCAGTTTTTCTGGTGTGTGTGTGTGTATGTGTGTGTGTATTTTCATGTGCCATTTTGTATTCTATATACAGGACAAAGGGAAATTGTACAGACTTAAAACCATGATAGTTTAGCTACTTACAGGCCTTTAAAGGACAGGTGTGGTATCCAGCTCGAGAGAAATGAGAACATCTATGAAAAGGGGACCTTAAGCTCTTATCCAGCAGCCTCAGACATGGGTTGTTTTCTGATGGCAAATTTCTCTGCAGGAGCTGAGTGAAGTGAAACATATCTAAGTGTTCAATTCACGTCTGCTTTGGTGACATAGGTGAATTTTTCATTCTCATCCAATTCTATGCCAGGTGTTGAAAGATAGGGAAGTATTAAAACAAGTTATTTATTATTTTTATTATTGTTTATTGATTGCTTAACTATGTGAGGCTGAGCTAAATTCATATTATCAAATATTACCCATTTCACTATCCCTTTGTTGAGGCATAATTTTCACCATTTACAGAGAAAATCGGTTCAGATAGGTTCAGTTACATGACTATTCATACATCTATTAGGAAGTAGAGCTGGGGCAAAATTCAAGTATCTACATCAGTCTACATAAATCTACGTTTTAGAACCATAGATTGTTAATTTCCATCTAGTAAGCATCTAAGTAATGCCTGCTTAAAAATGTAGTTTGTACATGGAATAGAATATATATATACACATATATGTATGTGTATATATATGTGTATCTATATAAAATTTTGTAAAAAAATTATAAAACTAATTTTCAATGATTCTCATGAATTTTCCCTTAAAGTAACTTGAAAGTGGTTGCTAATGCCCCTGATTTCTTGCCACAAAGCCCTTAAAGAGCTGTGTTTTTAAAAGAGGAGCTATAAATTTCACTTGGTTGAATTTTTTTCCATTAACAAGCCAGTCTCTTTAGCATGAGAGAATATTTTTATAAAGGAATACTAATAGGACAAACAATTTTAAGATTGCATGTCATACTGGCAAAATCAAGGATTAAAAATAGTTTGAAGAATGCTTTAAATATGGTAATTCCAGTGCCGCAAAGAAAAAGATGATCTATTTTCTCTTCTTTGTTTGCATAAAGAGTCATATATCTTACTACATATCCTTGGCCTATTTAGATCTGTTGTAGATGGTTGAAAAAGAAATTTTAACAGATAATTTGCTCCTGAAATAAGTGAGAATGATGAAAATAAAGACTGACATCTAATTTTAAAATGCTTTCATTTATAAATGTGACAACTGAGTAGACAGTGAGCAGACATACATGATCAAAAAATTCTTTGTAAGCAACTCCTCAGATCCATTTAGGGGTTCTTTGATTAAACAGAGTGAATCTGAAACTTAACAATGGCAGAAATTAGCATCTTTTGCAGAAACGAAAAAGAATGTGTTATCCTCCTACCATCAGGCTAAAATACTGTTTTTTACAACATAATCCAGGCACCAGTTCTTCCACCTGAAGTCCTGCACAAGTTGGTCTTTGGGAACAGTAGAAAAAAACATGGTTGAATTTTACTTTAGGACTGAATTATAAATGTCTTCATGGTCTCACTATGTTAGGATATTTGAAAGCAACCAGGAATAATAAGCGCTGAAGCCACAAATAGAGCCGATTTTTCTGGTGGTCAGTATGCACTGAGCCTGGGTCAGAGAGTTAGGCAGCGGTGCTTTCGTCAGCATCCTCTCCGAGGCTTCTAAGCTCGGACTAGAATTGCTGGTCTTCACTAAACCACGGCAGGCGGAGAGCCGGGTCACTACTTGGCTAGATTTAATTTCGCCTTCAACATGAGAAATCAGTGTGTCATGTTTCTACACAAAAGGGAAAAGCATTTAAATATTGTATCTATGTGAAGGCCAATTATGTTATCTCATTCTTATGCATTCCTGCTATAAAATATTTGAGGGCAACAATCAGGCATATCATTGGTTCTATTTTTCTTCTCTCATTTTCCAAATTACAAGATTTTTAGTAAAGCCAATCTTTCAGGATTTTGTAGAAATTTCTTTCTTTCTTTCTTTTCTTTCTTTCATTTTTGTTGTTGTTCATCCCTTGTTTGTAATTTCTGCCTACTTAGTCACACTTTACTTCATTTAAAATCCTAAATTTTACCTGGCACTCTGGGAGGCCAAGGCGGGCGGATTGCCTGAGCTCAGGACTTCAAGACCAGCCTGGGCAACACGGTGAAGTCCCGTCTTCACTAAAATACAAAAGAAATTAGCCGGGCGTGGCGGCATGCACCTGTAATCCCAGCTACTTGGGAGGCTGAGATGGAAGAACTGCTTGAACCTGGGAGGCAGAGGTTGCAGTGAGCCCAGATTGTGCCACTGCACTCCAGCTTGGGTGACAGAGCAAGACTCTCTAAAAAAAAAAAAAAAAAAAAAAAAAAAAAAAAAACTAATAATACTAAATAAATTTTCAATGTTTAATGATATATCATAATTGCACATATTTATGGGAGTACATGTGATATTTTGATACACACATACAATGTTTAATGATCACAAGAGGGTTATTGGGATATTCATCACCTCAAGCATTTATTGTTTCATTGTGTTAGGAACACTCCAACTTCACTCTTCTAGTTACTTTGAAATACGCAATAAATTATTGTTACCTGTGGTTACCTTATTGTGATAATGAACACTAGATTTTATTACTTTCATCTAATCGTATTTGTACTCATTAACCAACCCCTCTTAATACTTGTTTCTTCACTACCCTTCCCAGTTTATTATAATCATTGTTCTCCTATCTCTGTAAGATCAGTTTTTTTAGCTCCCACATATGAGTGAAAACAGGAGATACTGGTCTTTCTGTGCGTAGCTCATTTCACTTAACGTGGCGTCTTCCAGTTCCGTCCATGTGCTCAGCAGCACTAGTCATCAGAGAAATACAAATCAAAACTACGATGAGCTGTTATCTTGTTATCTCACCCCAATTAAAATGGTTTTATCAAAAATAAAACACAGGCAACAATGAATTTTGATGAGAATGAGGAGAAAGGGGCACTTGCACACTGTTTGTTAGTAGAGATGTAAACCAGTAAAACCATGGAGGTCCCTCAAAAAACTCAACATTGAAGTTATTTTATTATGTATCATCTACTCCAATTACATATAGCAAGCTTTTTGTTTTTCTAATTTTTAAAGTATTATGTTACATTAGTTAAGATATTGAACAATTTGATTTTGTTCTTTAAAAGCTTAGGCCAGGCATGGTGGCTCACACCTATAATCCCAGCACTTTAGGAGGCCAAGGAAGGAGGATCTCTTGCGTTCAGGAGTTTGAGACCAGCCTGGGCAACATAGGGAGACTCTGTCTCTACAAAAGAATGAGAATTAGCTGGGCAAGGTGGTGTGCGTCTGTAGTCCTAGCTACTTGGGAAGCTGAGCAGGAGGATTGCTTGAGCCTAGGAGGTCAAGGCTGCAGTGAACTATGATCATGCTATTGCACTCCAGCCTGGGGATGACAGGACAAGACCCTGTCATTAAAAATAAATAAGTAAATAAATACATAAATAAATACATCGCTTACTGCTAAATCCAACACTAGGACTGAGTTGTGCAAAAGTTGACTCAGATTCAGATTCTCCAAATACATCCAAATCTGTTTCTATGAAACAATGTTATAGGTTAAGTCATGGAACAACTTAAGAATTTCAACTCAGAAACATTAACAAAAAATCTGGCCTACCTCACAACCAATAACGAAAACACAGGTTGTTATGATCCTCTCGCTACCAAACTCTGTCATACGAATGTTGCATTGATTTTCCACTCTTCTAATTGCCAATAAAGGAAGATTATATTCCAGTATTGTGAAATTTTGAAAAATTAAGCAGTTCTCTGGGAAGAAGATAGGGGGTGGAAAGCAGGTTGTTAGCAGTAAATTTATATTGCAGGTTCATTCTAAGAAATGAGGCAATTACGCTCTTCTGTTTGATTTTGGTGGCAAAGGGGGAATGGTTATCAATGGAAGTTGGCAACTAGTGTTTGTCTTAGAATTGGAATAGACTCCTTTAATCAGTTCTTTGATCTTCCAACTCACTTTGCTGATTATCTCCACTTTGTTCCTACTTTTCCACTGCAACTCAGAATCTAAGGTATGTTTAATTATCCATTTTTGTCTTTACATCTAACGTTTCTTAAAATTTTAATTTGTCATACCCACATGTGTTTCCTCCTTACCCATTTGTATATTACTTCTTTTTTTAAATAATAATAGGAAAAATATTGTTCAAGAAGAATCGTTATAATGAAAATTCATTACGATTTTATTTATTATTGTTGTTATTATTATTATTTTGAGACGGAGTCTCACTTTGTCACCCAGGCTGGAGTGCAGTGGCACGATCTCACTTCACTGCAACCTCCATCTCTGGAGTTCAAGCAATTCTCCTGCCTCAGCCTCCCGGGTACCTGGGACTACACGTGCCCACCACCACTTATGGCTAATTTTTGTATCTTTGGTAGAGACAGGGTTTCGCCATGTTGGCCAGGCTGGTCTCGAACTCCTGACCTCAAATGATCCTCCCACTCGGCCTCCCAAAGTGCTGAGATTACAGGCATAAGCCACCTCACCCGGCCTCATTAAGATTTTAAAACATTATCAAATTTATATAAGATTTCCAAATTCCCCAATCCCTAGTTTCATGTTGTTTTGCTTTTCTACACATTATGGGAAACGTTTAAAATATAATCACTCCATTCATGGACTCAATTAATTACCGAAGTTGCCATCCACACTGCATTTATTGTGTACTACTGAAAATTATGTTTTAGGGGATAATCGACAACAACTAAAATAAAAACAAACAAAATTCACTTTGCACTACCAGGGAGTAAAATATTACAGTAGGGAAGTAGAGCCCGAATTAAACAGGAAAATACTAGGCAATACTCCAACTTCACGATAAATCCAACCTAGACGTCTGAGCTTACATAAAAGACCAAAACAACAGTTATAATTTACCAGGGATAGTTCGACAGGACAACAGTTAACGTCACCGAAGTTGTAAAAAGACAATGTATGGCATCTCTTTAATTAGAGTTTAAATCTGCTCATCTTGATGCAGTAATAAACTGAGAAATGCCAGGTTATATGCTCTTTTGGAAGACAGCAATTCTATATAACACATGTGGCCGTTTCCAGTTCAACCCCTGATTCCTGGCTCCTGCTTCTGAAACACAATGTTTCATTTTAATGAAAAATACATTACTGTGGTAAGATAGGTCATCAGCTGTTAAGTGTAATGCAATTTCTGTAACAAAATTAATTTTACAGCTTGCATAAAAGACTTTACACAGGTTAAATACTGTTAATTACTAGCTAAATTTTGTTCCTTAGAATGCATAAATGAAGCACCTCCACCCTCTATAAAAATAATATCTATAGTACAAAATGTCCATAGGATTCTTTATGATTTCCATTTTTTATATCATGCTAAAATGCCAGCCATAGCCAACTGTGAGTTAATATGGCCTTTCATTGGTCACTGAAACAGAGGATATATTTGCTGGTGTCTTAAGACTAAAACAGTTGTGCTGGTGAAAGGCCAGTGCAATTTTCTTCTGGGTTACTTATTTAGAGATAGCAATTCAGACCAAAAAAACTCTGATACATAGTTATAGATTTACGTAACCTAAGTTAACCATCCAGCAAATGGATGCAGTTGATCTCAAAGGGAGGCGCAGCAGAGTAAAGGACATTCAAACCCCATCTATAACCAACATTGGAAAAACATTTCAATGTGGGTAAAATTACAGTCACATAAAAGGACAACAGATTATCGGTCAAATGTACATGCGAGCATTAATGCAATAACCTTTTTGCTCTGTGAAAAGTTTTCGTTGAGCTATTTGCTAAAATAATATTTTAAGTAATAAAGAATTTGGAATTAGTACAGAATATGGAATTGGACAGCTCTGAATTTGAACCCAAACTTTTTCATCAATTAGTTACTTAGAGCCAGGAAAAGTTACTGTATCTTCCTGATCCTGTTTTATTATCTGCTCTGTAAGTAAGTACAAGACAATTGCCTCACAGTGTTATTGCCATGCTTGAATATAATGATGGATAAAAATTTCTTGGCACTAAGGCGGCCTTTATAGATGTTCCTTTTCCTTCTGTTTTGCTGTTTCTATTGACTCATGGGAGCCGTTAAGGAAGAGATGTGATCAGATTTTAGATGCTCGTTTGTTTGTCTAAGTTACTGGGATACTGTAGCGAATCGCTGATTTGAATGCAATACCTGGTTTAAAAAGGCACTACACGGTGTAAAATGTTACATTTAATTCAATCTAAGAAATTTTCAGTTAGTTTTGCAAATAGCACATCTATGCTTTTTGATACTTGTTATATGGAAAACAGGAACACTAGCAAAAAAAAAAAAAAATAGGAAAAGTCTTCAGGGGAACATTTTTTAAAATATCCCTCATTTAACTCCAGACGGGAGGCAAAGACAGAGGAACAGCGTATAGGAACTCCTAGATGTGGAATGATGTCAGAGATTCTCCACTCTGCATTTGGTCACATTCAGGCTGTAGATATCACCAGTGTACCTTGCTTTCCTGGTAATAAGGACATAATCTTTCTTCCTCCCCTGGCCACTCTCAGCCTTGGAAGTGACTGGCTAGTGGATAGTAGATACTGGATGAGCCATCACAAGGTGGCCCTGGCACAGAAAGCCTGGGTGACACGGCTCCACACAGCACAATTCAGACGGGCTGTGGGAAAGATCATGTGGGGAAGCAATGTCGTTTCAACAAAGAACTCAGCAGGATAAATACGACCAAGCTCATGTCTCACAAATGATCACTTGTGTCTGAATGTCTTCCATTTCTGTTCGTATTCATGCCTAATGGGTTAAGTCTCATCGCCAAGTATGTTTCTAGTGAATATGAAAGACCCTATTGTCACATATTTCTTTCTTTATATGCAACTACCATCATTTCATTAACTTTTGCTTAAAGGAACATCTTTCAAAAATAATCTGACACGTTACTTTACCATTTTTTGATCAATTTATTTTGTGTCTTCTTTACATATATTGTGAAGGGCCATATCTGAAAGAGAACATTTTCATTAAAAAACTAGCATATGTGGGCTATCTGCGTTTATATTCATTTTATTGACTATTTTACTATGAACAGTCTTAGATTTTACTTTATACTAATTCCTCCAGATTAATGACAAGTATTTAACCTAACATATTGATACATCTCACTTAATATTAGTTTAACTTCATTTAATTCCTTCCTTTTTACTCATCATCTTTTTCCTCATGAGAAATTAAGGAAGAAGATATGTTTGGCACCTCTGTCCATCTCTTTGCCCATTTCATACTCCTCTAAGAGGGCAAGAAATGCTAATCTGATTACACATTACCAATTAATTGGGCCACATTTACTTGTGGGCCATCTGGCTGAATATTTTTAAATCATGAACAAACCATGGTGCTCTTCTTCTCTCTTGCCCCTGCCTTAACGAAGTGAGGCATTTTCCTTGACTTATTTCCTTCTCATTGCAGCAGAGTTGAAATGTGAGATGGGGTGTAGCTTCTCCTAACCCCTGGCGTATCATCTGATGGAACTGAAGAGTGAGAAATGACCTCCACGGACCTGGAGCCTCAGCTTCATGTCTCCACCGAGATGCCACATTGGAGGCAAGCTCAACGCAATGCCTTTATTAGAAACGTTTTTAAAAGGGAACCCGTATTCACGTTTGTCAGGACACTGCTTATCTCTCTAGTTGAACCCGTATAACTTACTTTATAAGATGGTAAGATACAAAGACTCTTAATCTTCTATCTACCAGGACTCTTGACATAAATTGAAAGCTCACTTATAACAGCTCTAGCATCCCAAGTGCCTTGGACTACACTCCAATTTAACTTATTGTTCAGTTTTTATATAACTGTCTTCCTTATATTGTGCTTAATTTTCTTATTAATTTAATATTTTCAGAAGAATACTCATTCTGAGAAGTTCACAAATCAGTTAGGCTTAAGTTTTTAAATAAATGTTTTAAAAATATTAAAAGCACACGTATGAAACAATGATACTAGACTTAATTATGGAGAGCAGCCTCCCCTACAAATTTCAGCCACAACACAAGAGCAGTCAAGAGCAGTAAGCAGATCAGTCCACTCACCTTCCTTCCAACATTTCAAGTGACTGGGGAAAGAATAGGGACAAAATAAGATAAAACAAAATAAAGGTTTCTTGTGGAACACTGAAAAATTATTATGTGCCAAAGTGTGAGAATGCTTTATATCCATCCCATCGTTTGTCCTGGGAGGTACTTTCTATTATTGATTTCATTTGACAAATGAGGAAACAGAGGTCTGAATAGGTAGAGAAACAATTGTCAACTTTCTACTTCTTAGTATAACTTTACTGCCTCTGAGGCCTGCCTGCATTCCTGCACTGGGGTTTCATGGACATTACTCGAGACCACTGGCCCTATGTCTGTCATCTTTTATGTTTCATTTATAAACACCCTCAGCTCTTGATCTGTGAGGGTCTTAATAAATATAGTTGTATTAAATTGTTGCGCTTTAAAGAATAATATATGATATTAAGAAATAGTATTTCTGATAACAGCTTAAGCCATAATATGAAGTGTGCTGATACAAGAGGAGTTTGTAGGTCTTAAAAAAACAAAACAAAAAAACTAAGCTCTAATTTAGTACAAGTTTCTGACCTTCCTGCTAAAATTTATCTAGGAGTATATATAAAGAAAAGGCCTTACTGAATAAACTGGTAAATGCATCTCTCAAGTTTTATTTTATATTCAACATAATATGAAGTAAAAATAAAAATAAAATACAACTAAGAAATATAGCATTGGCTACTTTTTGAAACATTTCTCCACAAAATAGGGGGTAAAATATGAAAAAGTTTCAACACAATGTTTTGAATCTCTATTTCTTTATAACCTAAAGGAAATAAGAATTTGATATGCCTCAAGGAAAAAAAATCCAACGAAATTTTTTTTGCGGGGGAAAGAAAGTCTACTATCCAGCCTCAGAGATTAGATTTAAAAGCCAAAGAAAACTTTGTTAGATTATAGTGTGACAGAGCAAACCAATCTTTAAATCTACCAAGACACTTCTAGAATGCTAGAACACAGTATGTGTGAGTAAATAACAAGTGTTTTGAGAAACATCATTTTTTTATGTCCTAAACCACTGACTTACAACGTATGAAAAGATGTGGCATGACATGGATTTGAGAATATATACTGTAGAACAGCTATTAACAAGCTTTTCTTGGTACTGAAGTGTGTTCCACAAAACACTTTTTACTCTTACATAAAGAAGAGAGTGGACCAAAGTAAATTAAACTACCAGAAACAGGTGTTAGCTTGGCATTAAGAACCCACAAATCAACATTTGTTTCCATTCCTGAAAATCAGCTTTCAATTAATAATAATATTATAATCATTAAAAAATATATATTTTTAAAGCATCTGTTTACTTTCCTTAACTTGTAAATCACTGCTGGTGTTTTCCAACTCTCTTAGTGAATTTAAATGACAATATCATTCCTTAATTTTTCTATGACCTGAAAAAGTCCGATTAGAAAATGAGCAAATTCTCACATCAGTCTCTACTAAAACGAGAAATACCTAAAAATACGAATATATCCAAAATGTCGCAAAGCACATAAACCAGGTTGAAATAAAAATTTGAACGGGCAATTATGTAACATAAAGCCAGATAACCCAACCAGTTCATACATTTTATACTCAGTATAGGATATTATAAATTAGATAGTTACTGATGAAATAATAGCTTTTATAGTTAACTCTGTAGTAATTAAGTAGGATGGCAAGGCAGCAAAGAGGTCAAATTAATTTCTGAGTTCTTCCATTTATCTTTAGAAATGATGGGGAAAATTCTAACTCCAGAAGTGTTTTATGGGAATCTAAAGAACAGTTTTGACAAAGAGGAGGTCTTAAGAAAGCATTTATGATTAAGCAACCTGACATAAAGAGTAACTGCAAATTATTAGAACCAGTTGATATTTATCTAAATGGATAAATCATTCATCTGAATAATTATCAACCCAGACAAACTATAGGCCTTGAAATTGCAATTATGAAAGAGAACCAATCAAATGTTAAGACCAAATTTAAAATTTTAGCAATGGTAGAAATTATGAATCATAAAATGCTACCTTTGACTCAAGAAATGCAACCCTTGGTTAGACAGCATATTAAAAACTAGATGGCTAATGAGGTATTTCTATGGTTTCTTTTTATACTTGTTTTTGTGACATTAAGACTCTCAAAGAATCACAAATTCTAATAAAGCAATAGGCCTCTTCTCTCTGAGTTTATCTTAGACCTTCCCTTACCTAACACGTCCGAACGTGTTCTTTGTTCTTGAACAAGATTTCACCATTAAAACTCACACAGAAAGAACTTGTCAAGACTTTACTAAATAAAGTTTAGGATGTTTCTAATTTTCATTAAAAAATAGTGTATGTATTTTTAATGAGATTACATAATTTCAAAGTCAGTTATTTAAGACCCACCAAATTACAATAATTTATTTCTTTCAGGAAAAAAAAAAAAAACTAGCCATCAGCCTGCTGTCCGGCTTCATCAGCTCTAGACGCAAACAGGAAACTAAGGCAATATTCCATTGAGAGCTGATGGTGGTTTATACCAAGTAGTGTCTGTGCAAATTACCTCAACAGGCATTCAGTTTAAAAGTAGACTTGCAGGATTTCCTGATGGATTGAATCTGGGAAAAATAGAAATAGCAGGTAAGGATAACTTCATAGAGTTTGGTTTAAATTATCGAAGAATAAAACTGTCATTTATTGAGCTGGCCAAGTTGCGGCAGAACCAGGTTTAGGGAGAAAATCAGAGGGTCAATTTTGCAAATAATAACCTTGAGTTACTTATTAGATTTCAAGAAGTGATATCAACTAGGTGGCTCAATGTACAATTCCACAGTTCTACAGCACAATGAAGGCTGGGGATTATAAACTTGAAAATCGGCAGTATATGCATAGGAGTTAAAGCATGACACCATCTGAGGTAAAAAAGAAAATGCATTTAAATAAAGTAAATAAATGCCAGAATCATCCCTTCTGTGCTGTAACTGAGAAATCAGGAAGATGGTGGTGAACGAAGGAACGCAGGAAGCAGCAGCTATAACATGGTGAATAGAACTGACAATACTGTGACCTGGAACCCAGGTGACAAACATGTTTCAAGGAAAAGTCGAAGATTACCTGTGTCAAATTTTGTGAAAAGGACTAAAAGTTGAAGAATATGGAGATCAATGTTGTCCTTGGCAACAACAAATTTTGGACAGTAGAAAAGGAGAAGGCAGATTGGGGTGGAAGCTTTAAAAACCAAGATGAAAGGATTTGGGTATAATGGGTGCATGGAGTTTTGCTCTGAGGGTCAGAGAAAGGAGGCAGTATCTTGAGAGATTTGTAGAATATGGAAAGGTATTTTAAAATAAGAATAATTGTAGCATGTTTGCATGTGAAGAATATTATTAATTAGCAGGAGGAGAATTGATGATGCAGAAGAAAGGGAAAAGTTGGGGGAATGATGTTCCTGCATTAGGTGAGAGGTGACAGTGTCTGGCACACAGGTAGAAGGCTTAGCATTTCCAATGAACACACTGTGAACACTTAGGGCACCTTCTCCATGGCACCCACAGTGACAGTTTCTCGTATTAAACCAGACCATAAGGTATGGCTGGTTACAAACTCCTCAGTGGCTTTCCATCTCATTCAAAGTAAAAGCCTGAGGTGTTACGGAGGCCTACAAGGAACTATGTAATTTGGCTCCATTACCCCGCTGTCTCCTTCTGCTCTCACTGTCCTTTAGCTGACTACAGCCCAGTCAGACAGAACTCCTTACCCTCCCTCAAACACACCAGACACCTGCACGCCTCTGTACCTGCAAAGTCTGTGCTCTTAACAACTAGGCCATTCTGCATGGCTTGCCTTCTCTTTTCATTTGTGTCTTTGCTCACATTTCACCTGCTTAATGAAGTCTTTCCTGACCTTGTAACCCTCCACCCTCCATGTGTACTTCTTCTCCTTAGCACTCACCAATACACGACATATTATGAGATTTAAATATTTTCTTTGATAATTGTCTTACCCCTTTAGATTTTAAGAGAACACAAATTTTTACCCGTCGTTCACTGCTATATATCCAGCAGCTAAATTACTATCTATCACATATTACATGTTCAGTAAGTTTGCCAGATAAATGAATAAAATGATATTTTAGGGCTTAACCTCAAACTTTTACTGCTTTGCATAAAAATCCTAAAACAACATTAATGTTTAAACTATATGCAATCATGTACACTAGAGGGTATTGTAGTTTTCAGTGAGATTTCTCATATGACAAGACTAGAAGGCAAAAATAAACATTGGTAACTAGAGCATTGGTGAAAGTTTACAAAATAAATACAGTTCCTACTTCGTAATTGGCAGAAACCAGGCCCTCTCGGAAACGTTTTAGATATGACACCAAGTACAGATAAATGCTACAGGATAATAATAATATAAAAAAGATTCTTTTTCTACTTAATTGTGCGGAGCCTGATATATTTATTGATCTTCAGGTAAACAATAGTTTTTTTTTTTTTAAACATTTCCAAGGCTCTGGTATCTATTGTAAAGAAAAGCAGTGAATCGCAGGAATTCTGTAAACTATTTGACTAAATTTGGCTGCCAATCTCTACCATGTTTTCCAAACATTTGTTCAGAAAGATTCCTCTTAGTCCCTGTTACTAGTATACACAATAGCTGTTATTTGTTGATTATTATGCAGATATTGTCCTCCTTTGATCTTGATATACAATAATTAATCATACAACAGAGTGAGCTGTGTTGTATTCTTTATTATCCCCATTTTTAACTGAAGGGAACTGGGGCTTAGAAAAATCAGATAACTGGCCTGTGATCACATTTCTGATTTGTGTCTAATCTGGGATTCAAACCAAAAAAGCCGACTCCAGAATTCACAACCTGAACCACTTTGCTCAGCTATTGCCTCGGGCTTCCTGTGTCAGCCACACAACCTCAGGCACCCTACAGTCATCGAGCTGGAGACTCGTATTTGTCCATGGAAAGTGTCTTTGTTTCGAAAGAGCTAATAAAGAATTCACATTAAGGCAAAAAGACAATTGAAAAGAAATTGCTGGCTTCAAACACGCAGCCAAGAAGATAACACCCGGATTCCAAAAGATTCTGATGCATTCTAAGCTAACTTGATTGATTATATCTATCAGCTTAATTATCTTTTAATATTTATATATTATTTCTGAAATTCTTAAAACAATAAACATGGAATTTTAAAGAGAACAGAAAAGAACTTATTATAAAGTACCACTAAGATAAATGTCTGAAAACCTAATTTCTAATTTCATTTCTTTGTCAGTCTAACTGACTGCATTCCTTAACATAGGTGAGCCTGTTTTTTCACATATAAAATTGGCAGACTAAATCATATTTCTCTATTCCTTTCTTCTCTGTGGATTCTAATATCCTTAAAATAAAGTTTTCTCTTAAATTTATTCTTGCTAATTTGAAAAATGTTCAATAAACATCTCAATTTTTGCAAAGTCTTATTAGTCTTATGTCTATTGTATTATTCTTAAGAAAATGGTTCATTATAAAAAATATTTGGTTTCGTAATTTAATATTTTGTACAACTAAAGAAGTTAACTTATATAAAATATTATCAAATAATTAAATAAGTTTGAGTATTCATTTGCATTATCCATTCTAAGTTATAAATCAGTGTAAGACTACAGATTTGGCTGGGCGCGGTGGCTCACGCTTGTAATCCCAGCACTTTGGGAGGCCGAGGCGGGCGGATCACGAGGTGAGGAGATCGAGACCACGGTGAAACCCCATCTCTACTAAAAATACAAAAAAATTAGCTTGGCATGCTGGTGGCGCCTGTAGTCCCAGCTACTCAGAGGCTGAGGCAGGAGAATGGCGGGAACCCGGGAGGTGGAGTTTGCAGTGAGCCAAGATTGTGCCACTGCACTCCAGCTTGGGCTACAGAGCGAGACTCAGTCTCAAAAAAAAAAAAAAAAAGGGAGGAGGGCAGCATAAAAAAATTCTCAGAGCAACGTCTATGGTCTGGACTCAGTGAACGGCAGCTATTTTTAGACTTCGCCCAGTAACTCAAAAGGCCCCATGCCCTCTGCCACATTACATTACGCTCATGATTAACAATGCAAAACTTTTGCATAGCTGCCAAGTATGGTGACTCATTCCCTCTTTAAAGACTATAGTTAGTGTTACCTTGCATAAACATAGGTTAAGTATTTGAGTGCCAGTTGTTTAAATGAGCTGATATGTGACAAAATGTAACCAGGCTTTTAGAATGAATGCATCTAATAAGCTTAATCAAGAACTTACAGTAATAGATTTCTAACTTATGAATAGAAAATCACTTAAATGAACTCTGATTGTTAAAAATGACATAGACAAATATTAGTATCAGTAGGCGTTATTTTCTCCTATATTAACTCCAACATATATGATTTTAACAATTTTGAAATCTCCCCCAATGTTTTCTGTGATTTCTCACCATTATCTGGGGGAAAACAGAACAAAGCTATGATTTGCTAGGGTCAAGCAACGATTCCGTTCTGACAGCCGTATAGCTAACACTATTCATGCTTTTTGATCTGCACTTCTTTGAATACTATGCCTGTGTCTGGGAAAATTTCACCTTATAAATTCGTCTCTAAGATGAAAGCACAAACCCAATTTCCTTTGCATCTAGAACACAGGCCTATAACCCTCATATAAGCATATGTTGCTAATCCCAAGTAAGAAGAATGCCAGGTAAGATTGAGTGTTGACTTCACTTCATATCAATGAAGGAGGGAGAAACTTGGATTTGAAATTTCGCGTTTTGTGACTGACAAAACCTGGTACAATGTTTTGCTAATGTTGTAAAACTACAGTGACTCGTACACCTGTAATTGTTTGGGGATCACATTAGTGAAGTAGTCGAACAGCATATAACTCTGCTAGGATTTCTGATAAAAAATTATGTTTCAATTGAAATTTGTAAGTTAACTTTTAAAACAAATTATTTTAGACGTGCTGTTTTGATTATCTTATTAATATTTAAATTTTACTGTTGCACCCAAAAGTCAGTTATGCCTTTCAAAGATTGTTTTAAAAGTTGGCTCCATCTTTGTGGTGGGCAGAACTCGGCCATATCCCCCAAGAACGTCCGCATTCTAATCTCTGTACACCTGTGAATATGTTAGGTTACATGCCACAGGGAAAGTTAAGGTTGCTAGCCAGTTGGCCTCAAAATAGGTAGATTATTTAGAGTCATCCCAGGAAGCCCAGTGACATCAGAATGGTCTCTAAAATGGGAAAGAGAAGCTGAAGAGCGAGAGTCAGAGGGAGATGTGACTATGGAAGGAAAAAAGAGAGCAGTGTTGCTGGCTTTGAGGATGCTGTGGGACCACAGGAATGCGGGTGGCCCCTGCCGGATAGAAAAAGAAAGGAAATGGACCCTGTAGAACCTCCAGAAAGGAACTCAGTCCTGCTGATACCTCGATTTCAGCCCACTGAGACCCTTGTTGAATTTCTAAGCTACATAATTATAAGACAATGGATTTCTGGGGTTTTAGCCACCAAGCCATTAGAGGTAATTTGTTACAGCAGCTGCACAGAACTAATACAATTAAAAAGTGTGACTTTACTTTCTCCAGGAGGGAAATTTCTGGTGCTTCCAGCTGTATATCAAAAAAGTATTTGGAAAACAGGTTCATCTAGATAAAATATGTTTTTTTTTTCACAAATTTCAACAGAACACGTCTCTGCTATCAAACAACTCTGTTAATAACTCCTGGTCAAATACAGAAAATACAGGCAAGCAATATTTTATATCTGTATCCACGTTTAGTTACAGAGTAAACAATGACTAAAGGTTCCTTTAAAAGTAAAAAATACATCTTACCAAAAAAAAGAAAAACCCAATCTGAATAATGACACTATACTTAAACATAGAGAGTTCAAACAACTCAGCAGAAATGCGATGCGTTTCCTAATTATTAACTTGGTTGCTGACCATGAGATGCAGGATGCAGGTGTTCAAAGGAAGCATGCACTTTACCTGAATTTACTCAGTAAAACAATTCCAGCTTCTAAAATTGGTTTTAGGAATGATAACTTTTTTTTAAACTTTGACATGAAATTAACTTGTTGCTGAGAATTTGCACATGTGAATTCACCTTGACATTGATTTTTTGCAATCTTTATAAAGAAGAATAACATAAATAAACATGGCATTTTCCAGGTGGCTGCAAATCATACCAGGGAAAATAAAATCCTCAAATCGAGTGGAGTTTTGCAATAATCTTGTCCTTGGGGTGAAACTGTAGCAAGAACATGCTTCTAGAATTTCTAATGTTGAAACACTGACCGCTGTCCAAGGTGGAAGAACATTAAATCAAATTCCACGGTGGGAACAGGGATGATCATGAGATGGCGAAGTTTGAGATTTCTTATTCTCTGTTATTTCTCTGCCCATAACAAATCATTTTTCCAAGTTAAGAGTCACAGACAAGATCTATTAATTATCTTTCACACAGCAGTAAGAAGGAGATGTCTATTCCTGACTTGAAAAAATTCAAAAGAGTTGTAACATTGGTGTGACACCTTAAGCAAAAACCTTGGACTAGTTATTTACAGTTGTAAAGGGACCCAAATTAGCCACAGCAATCAGATTATATTTACACTTCCCATTGTTAGGGATGAAAATCCTCGGTGACAGTCACCAGCAGAAATCTCTGCCAGCCTTCAAAACGACCACCTTCTGTGGAAGCCAATGTTTTCCCGGAAGACAACAGATCTGGGGAGAAAATGTCCTGTGCTGATTAAAACAACTAACCCTAGCATAATTTTATAAACCTCAGAGAGCTGCAACAGCAGTTGGGTTTTATTATTTACTAAAAGGTAAAATATTTCTCAAGATTATGGTTACAGATATACTTAATCGTTCCTTCACCACATGGGATTATTAATACAATACCCATATTAGATTTTATTCTGTATCTGATGTACACAAAAATCAGGTCTCTGTGTGAAAATGCTTTTTAATTTACATAAGAATGAACATTCAGCATAGATGTGATTGCTAATAATTTTCCCACAGGTAGTTTTTGGTTTATAAGAGAATGGAAATGATTTATAGTTATGGTCAGTGATGATAACCAAATACTCAAATCACATTGTCTTTTTAAAAAAAAAAACATTTTCTAGCCGATTCTGTTGGAAATCACACCAAAATACCTTGATGTGATAATGTCTTAAAAATATATAAAAGAATTTCTCTGGTACCAAAACAGAGATATAGACCAATGGAACAGAACAGAGCCCTCAGAAATAACACCACACATCTACAACCATCTGATCTTTGACAAACCTGACAAAAACAAGAAATGGGGAAAGGATTCCCTATTTAATAAATGGTGCTGGGAAAACAGGCTAGCCATATGTAGAAAGCTGAAACTGGATCCCTTCCTTACACCTTATACAAAAACTAATTCAAGATGGATTAAAGACTTACATGTTAGACCTAAAACCATAAAAACCCTAGAAGAAAACCTAGACAATACCATTCAGCACATAGGCATGGGCAAGGACTTCATGTCTAAAACACCAAAAGCAATGGCAACAAAAGCCAAAATTGACAAATGGGATCTAATTAAACTCAAGAGCTTCTGCACAGCAAAAGAAACCACCATCAGAGTGAACAGGCAACCTACAGAATGGGAGAAAATATTCACAACCTATTCATCTGACAAAGGGCTAATATCCAGAATCTACAATGAACTCAAACAAATTTACAAGAAAAAAACAACCCCATCAAAAAGTGGGTGAAGGACATGAACAGACACTTCTCAAAAGAAGACATATATGCAGCCAAAAAACACATGAAAAAATGCTCATCATCACTGGCCATCAGAGAAATGCAAATCAAAACCACAGTGAGATACCATCTCACACCAGTTAGAATGGCCATCATTAAAAAGTCAGGAAACAACAGGTGCTGGAGAGGATGTGGAGAAATAGGAAGACTTTTACACTGTTGGTGGGACTGTAAACTAGTTCAACCATTGTGGAAGTCAGTGTGGCCATTTCTCAGGGATCTAGAACTAGAAATACCATTTGACCCAGCCATCCCATTACTGGGCATATACCCAAAGGATTATAAATCATGCTGCTAGAAAGACATATGCACACGTATGTTTACTGAGGCACTATTCACAATAGCAAAGACTTCGAACCAACCCAAACGTCCAACAATGATAGACTGGATTAAGAAAATGTGGCACATATACACCATGGAATACTATGCAGCCATAAAAAAGGATGAGTTCATGTCCTTTGTAGGGACATGGATGAAGCTGGAAACCATCATTCTCAGTAAACTATCACAAGGACAAAAAACCAAACACCCCATGTTCTCACTCATAGGTGGGAATTGAACAATGAGAACACATGGACACAGGAAGGGGAACATCACACTCCGGGGACTGTTGTGGGGTGGGGGAAGGGACAGCATTAGGAGATATACCTAATGTTAAATGACCAGTTAATGGGTGCAGCAAACCAACACGGCACATGGATACATATGTAACAAACCTGCACGTTGTGCACATGGACCCTAAAACCTAAAGTATAATAATAATTAAAAGACAAAGGCAAAGAAACCATCTTGCAACCAAATAACAAAAAAAGAAAAAAAAAAGAGTTTCTGCTGTTTCGACATGTGATAGTTCATGTGTAACGTTCATCAACAAGTGGAAATTGTCACTCTACCTATTTCATCAATTAGGTCGCAATGAGTTTTATAATTACCCACTAGGTGCTTCATGCAAAAGGCAGTATTACATTCATAATATGAACTTATTAGAACTTCTAAATACATTCAGTAGTAATAACTATAGTATCCGTTTTCCTTTTAAAAATGTTCTTTACAGAAAACCAAACACCGCGTGTTCTCACTCCTAAGTGGGAGTTGAACAATTAGAACACGTGGACACAGGGAGGGGACATCACACACTGGGGCCTGTCAGGGGTGGGGGTTATGGGAGGGAGAGCATTAGGAGAAATACCTAATGGAGGTGACGGGTTGATGGGTGCAGCTATCCACCATGGCACGTCTATACCTACGTAACAAACGTGCACATTCCGCACATGTGTCCCAGAAGTGATAGTTTAAAAAAAGAGAAAAAAAAAGCTCTTTATAATGATTACAATTCTGAACGTTACAACACTATCCTCCTAAAATAACATTTTTGGATTTCTTTTATCTTCCTCACTCAGGTTCCATTTTTAATCATAACCCTTCACAAACACATGGTAAAAGCAGTGATTTACTGTACTGGATTTTTAACTACCTATCTACATTTATGCTTTGCTGTTAAATCTGTCATTCTTGACAAACACAGACAAACAAAAACATTTGTTTATGGTATGAGATTAGGAACAAAAATCAAGAAAAATGATGTAGAACAGGGAATGATCTGATTTTTCAGACCAAAAAAACTAATTGAATTGTTACTTCAAAAAGGAAAGACAAGACAAAGGACATTTGGTGAATATTTGCAAAAAGGGAAAAAAAAAGCTGGTCGCATTGGTCAGCAGCAGTGATCTACAGCTCCGTATAATACGGTTCCAGCTCTATAAATCTTTTCTACTCCACAATACTTTCCCGAGAAAGTGATGTATCTCTAAAAAAGTTCCATCTACGTGTCACCCTGAAAGCTTACTATGTTGAGGATAATTCCAAATGCAGAAGTGTGCAGCACAACCCCTTTTTGTGACCCAAAACTGACTTATCTATCAACCATGAACATGTTTATAAAGTAAATATGGAAATATTCTAGCTTTTTAATGAGAATGCTTGTCTCCTTTAAAGTATTTCTAACCTTCCAAAGCTTCTAAATATTAACATCTCTAAGCATAAGAAACTTTGCTCCTCCTGAGGTACTGAGGACTATTCTTACTGAATTACTGAAGTAAAAAATGTGTCGTATAAACCCAAGGATGGAGAGTCTAAATGACTTTAAGAAACTCCTGCAATGTCGTAGGCACTGCAGGCTGTGAGTGGCACACATTTGAATAAGCCTGCATACGCCTAGTATCAGATTGAAGCATGTATAAATAAAAGGCCCTAGACGGTGAGAGATGATGGTAACTTAAAATATTACACACAAAGGAACGGAATCCAGATGCTCATGATAAAATATTTTAAGATCTCATTTTGTTTCTAACTGGTCTTTAGAAAATTTGGGGAACTCCAAAGTTAAGTAGACAGAATATTCAGGTAAATAACATAGTTTAAATACATACACATGCATACACAACATAATTATTTTTTTTAAAAAGACCACAATTTTAGCTGTTTTGTTTTGTTTTAATGGGGGATTGAAACTGCATACTATTAACATATGCCCCAAAATTGCAATTTGCTACATCTGACATTACACTTTCCTCTATTATATGGTAGACTTTAGCAAATCAATTTGCAGATTATAAAGTGCTACCAATCACCACTTCTGAATTCATAATCTACTGATGTATGTTTAAGATTTGTACCTCCTTAAATTGCCATAAACATCTGCAACCCTCCCATCATAAATGTTCCTCAGAATGTTACAAGACTCAAATTTAAGTCTATGCTAAGTATTCTGAAGGCAATTGCTTCAGTGTAGTGATACATGTAAGATCCTTTTTCTTTTTTTTTGTAACCTCCTCTATAAACAGGCAACAAAACCTCAGTATTTTAAAAGTGAATGGGTTTTTTTTTTTCAATTTTATTTTAGAGACCCTTTTAGAACACGTAGTTAAAATTAAATACAACCAACATGATCATGCCTTTTAAAAAGTCACCATTTTATAAAGAAAATATCATGTAATTTAAAGTTTTTAAAAGCAGGGTTAGTATTAGAACTTTATTATATGGGCCAATGATTTCTGTTTAAGAATATTTTGTTTCAGTCTGAATACAGTCATCCCTTGGTACCTGTGGGGCACTGCTTCCAGAACGGACCCTCCTCAGAATCTGCAGATACTCAAGTCCTTTACATAAAATGGTGTAATATGTATATATAATCTATGCCCATCCTCCCGTATACTTTAAATTATCTACAGAGTTGTTATAATACTTAATACAATGTGAATGCTATGTAGTTGTTATACTGTATTGTTTATCATTTGTGTTATTTGTATCATTTTTTGGTTTTTCATTTTTTCAAATATTTTCAATTAGCACTTGGTTGAATCCATGGATGCAAAACCAGAGGATGTATTTTTAATCCCCAAAGTGTTGAATGAGTCGTGAGTCACAAAAACTAGTAAAATTAGTCAATCAAGTTTGTTTTTAAAAGCTGGTGGTCCAGCCGGGTGTGGTGGTGGTGCCTGTAGTCCCAGCTACTTGGGAGGCTGAAGCAGGAGAATGGCTTGAACCCAGGAGGCGGAGGTTGCAGCTAGCCGAGATGGCACCACTGCACTCCAGCCTGGCAACAGAGCGAGACTCCGTCTCAAAAAATAAAATTTAAAAAAATAAAATAAAATAAAATAAAAGCTGGTGGTCAACAGTTGATTAGATTTAAAAAATGTATATATACACCATGGAATACCACACAGTCATAAAAATAATAAAATCATGCCCTTTGCAGCAATGTGGATGGAGCTGGAGGCTATTATTCTAAGTGAACAAACCCAGAAGCAGGAACTCAAATCATTTCACATTCTCACAAGTAGGAGCTAAATAATGGGGACACATGGACATAAAGATGGAGATAACAGACACTGAAAACTCCAAAAGCAGGGAGGGCGATGGGAATGAGGGTTCATAAACTGCCTATTGAGTGTAATGTTCACCATTTGGGTGACAGGTGTACTAGAAGCACATACCCTACCATCACGCATGGAATAGCCATGTAACAAATAATCTCTGCGTCTAAAATTAGAACATAAGATAAATACAATAAAAAAATGGTGGTGACAATTAGTAAGGTGTGCCTGATATGGTTTGGCTTTGTGTCCCCACCCAAATCTCATCTTGAATTGTAGCTCCCAGAATCCCCACAGGTTGTGGGAGGGACCCCATGCAAGATACTGAATCATGGAGGTGGTTATTTTCCATGCTGTTCTCGTGATGTTGAATAAGTCTCATGAGAGCTGATGGTTTTATAAAGCACATGCCCTCTTCCCTGCTGCCATGTAAGATGTGACTTTGCTCCTCATTCGCCTTCAGCCATGATTGTGAAGCCTCTCCAGCAATGTAGAACTGTGAGTCCATTAAACCTCTTTCCTTCATAAATGACCCAGTCTCGGGTGTGTCTTTATTAGCAGCATGAGAACAGACTAGTACACTGCCCTTTCAAACTGATAATCAATCAACTCAAGGATATGTCCAGAGATTCCTCACCTCCCCAAACTTCAGCTTAAGGGTTTCAGGGCTGACACGGGATGTGTCAGTTTATTCAAGCTAATGCATAAGCAGGCATACCAAGAGGACAGCTAGAAAATCTCTGCTCTTCTCTCCAACTTTCCCTGATAAACAATGCCAAAAATGCGTTTCAAACTTCCATGTTTAAAATTATTTTTGAAATAATTATTATGCACCTCCACTGATAGGCTCATAGGACTTAATGTGAATAATATAATACATAATCCAAATCCTGTTGGAATTCTCAGTGTCTGTTATCTCTGTTTATGTCCATGTGTCCTTACTCTTCAGCTCCTACTTATAAGTGACAACATGCAATAGGCATGTAAACAAGAAGGCATTAAACTTGGAGGGAATAAAACTAGAAGTATTTTTGGCCGGATAGAAAAATGAAAGTCATGATAACAGTGAACAACAGGGGTATAGTTAACTTTAGTTGACGTTTCTGAATTTCCGTCTAAACTCACTCTATGACTACTACTTTTAGAAGTTGATTCCTCAAGAGAAGTGACTTGACATGTCAGTAAGTAGATTTTCCAATTATTGGAGGTAGGGCTAGGCAGGAGAGGTTTTTCCATCTGACCTAAAGAACTAAATTCAGATAAAATATTTTATACAAATTACACAATATTGTATGCAATTTATACAAACATAAACTAAGACATTTCACCTCACCAAATCAGGATTCATTCATGATAGGTGTTGCCTTATGATTGTAATTACATATAACATTTAAATATTCGAGTAAAAATATAACTCTCAATTACAAAAAGGCAGGACTTAAAACATATTTCCATAAAGACATAAAACTTAAATTTCCCTATATGTTTGTTAATGTCTTTGGTCAATTTAGTTTCAAATAGATAAATTACATTGTTATACAATGGTAATAGATATATAAAGTACAGATTGTTGACTTTATATTTAGTATGTTTGCACGATATTTTTGGGAAATAGGCAAATGTTTATTAAACTATATAAAGCTCTGAAAAGCTATTTTATGAGTACTACTGTATCTGCTAGACCACTTAATCTACATCAACAAGAGTTCATACAAGAAGATATATCATCAGGAAGCCAGGATTTCAATCTGCCTCTTATCACAGTAATATGAAGTCAATCTACAAAATATAAAAGATGGGTGGAAGAAGTTAATGAACCCATTTATCTTCATGTATGGAAAATCTAATGCCAAAACAGCACATGATATTTTATTCACTATTTTCCCAGTGCATCCTACATTATGGAAGAGTTATTTTATAGCATCTGATAACATTTCTTTTGACTTCTATTTGTATGAAATAATAGTTTAAATATAAAGAAATGTTTTCATGTAGAATGTATTCAAATGCTAAAATATACATACATGTTATTGTCATCACGGTTGTAACAAATCTTTGCTTATTAATGAACTACCTTTAAATAATAGAACATTGTTTAGGTTTTGAAATGAAAGGAAAGGAACAGCTACAATGCAGTTTTAACCTTTTTACAACTAGAAAATAGTCTCAGAGTTTAAGTGTTTTATTTAAATTTAACTCTGGAAATAACAGTGCACTTCTCAAAGCTCTGTAAGTCTCAGTAACTTTGCATTAGTTGTAAAATTTAAAGAACTAAGTCAGCAGACTTGTCCCTCAGATATTTTATTTTAAAAACAAAAACTAAATGAATCATGTACTTTAACGTAAAAAGTAAAACTGACCCTGAATAAGTTCAGTGGATTATATCGATGTCAGCATCTTTGTTACGATACTGTCCTATAGTTTGGCCTACATTACCACTGGGGGAAGCTAGGCAAGTGGCAATAAAATATCTCTGCATTATTTCTTATAACTGCCTATGACCATGTAATTATCTCAGAATTAAAGCTTGATTCATAAAACTAGCTTCTTTCAAATAAAAATAACCAAAGGTTATATTTCTTGAGGAAAAATCCAGATTTGAACACTTTCAATGTTTAGAATTTCCCCAGTCAATTTAACATGTGATATGACCACTTAGCTATTTTGAAGGTGACAACTTTGTGTTCACTTGTCCTAAACACAGAATGAGTTTTACAAAATATCACTTACACAGAGTTTGGTCAGATTTGAAGATATGAATGTTAGATTATGAAGGGAAAATTTCAGTTTGGAACGACAAACAATACTTCCTGAGAAATCTGCTGTAAAAGACATCAACATAGTGAAGGATTACAAAGATTTCTGGTTCTTATATTTTGTTTTAGAAAGCAGAAAGAGTATTTGCCAAAGTCCTTACAGAAACACTGAGAAATTTTACTTTAATCAGAAAATAAGGAGATACCCTAAGTTTTAAAAATACTTCACCCAAAATGTGTATCATGCAGTTTAACAAAAAAAATCTCAGGGACAGCATCTGAAATAATTGGGGTAGGAAATTCCATAAGCAAATATTACTAATTTAGATTAACCAAGCATTTCTTTGCTAGAAATTAAACCCATTATTTTATTTCACCAATTAACTTTATTATGGAACACAAACCATCTGTGCGTGCATGCGTCAGTCCCAGCATACACATTTGATGCTAGATGATAAATGTTGCAATTTGCAGGGTAAAGTTAGTATTTGCATTACTCCGTTGTCTCTTAATTTTAAACAGAATTGGCACCTCTTCCTGGAAGACATCCTGTCCTTTCCTGTGCCATTTCAAGGGTTGTTAACTTTTTCTGACTGCTGTAGTTCTTAACATATCTTATGACACTGTTGTTTACATATGGGTTTTTAAAATAGATTGAGAACTTTTAAATTTATGAAGTGTGTGGAAAAGAATGTATGATCATTCATATTCCCATTTCATGAAAAATTAAATCATATTTTGGACGTAAAAATTGTTAAAGGAATGCTTTTCTATAAATATTTTCTTTTACTAGTACTTTTAATCATTGAAATTTAGATCATTCAATTATGGAGATTTCTTCATTGAAGAGAAAATATCTCTTCACAACTCTAAATAAGCTGAGCTTTATCAACTAAATTTATAGGAATACAGGCTTCAGAGGTATTAATTTATCTTCCAATATTTTCCCTTCTAAAATTTCTCATGTTTTGTTACAGGTTTAAAGTGCAAGGCAACTATTGATATGAAAGATAATGTGGTATATGTAGTATAAGTGAACCTGATCTTTTCTCAGATATTTATTATTTTTATTTTCTTCGCTATCAAGAAGAGTGGTAACAAATATGTATTATTTGTAAAGACCCACAAAATTTGCATGAAAATAATTGTTGCATGAACTAGACATGCTTTCTGTGATATTAATCTGCAATATTCTTCAAGCCCCAAAAAAATATTCACACCCATTACAAGAAGCTTATTTCAGCATTTTACCTGTCAGAAACAGTGATTAATGTACTTAAAAGTAATTTTTGCAAACACTGTTATAATATAGTCCATGTGTAATATACATGTGAAAGCAAAGTCTGCAAAAAGTAGGATGTTATCCCTTCCTTGATTAGTTCAAATTATTTCATCAGCTAAATTCCTTTGAGATGTGTAAGATAAGGTGGTTCTTCAGTGGAACTTTGGACGGGAACTTATGACTGTAGTGACATGAATACATATGAAAGTACTTCATTTTTAAAATATAGAAAACGGACATGAAGAAAATGTACTTTAGAGTTTCAAATAATTGAAACCATCATTTTTTTCAAATGAGGCACTAAATAAGTGTGTAAGTCAATTTTTTTTCCAGCCTAGGCAATATGGCAATATATATAAGAACAAGTAAATATAACAAACAGTACAAGATTCATCTGGAGAAAAATAATTATACACGTGATAAAATACGAAAGAACAGAAGAAAACTCAATTGTTGATGTGGGATGAACTCATCACAGGATATCAATATATCACCAAGGTTTGCACATTTAAAACATGGGCAGGCCACAAGGAGGAGCTCTTGTGCAGGGATAGTGGCCTTTAATCTTCTATCTTCACTGTTTAATGAAAGCGATAGGAATGTTAGTAATTTCAAAAAGCATCACAGCAGTATTCATTAGAGAAGACTTGTGTGAACTGCCTTTCACCTGCTGAGCCCTGTTGGAAGGAATCAGCTGTAGGAGGGAAGAAGGCATTTATAAAGGCAAAGATCTGGAAACAGCTCTGGCCATCAGGTACTGAGAGAGAAGAGGGAGAGCACAGCAAGCCACAGCCGTTGCGAACTCGATGGAGAAATAAACACTGTAAGAGGCAGTGGCCACAAGAACCAGCCTGTGGGTGGTATTGACAACTTAACTGTACCTCCTAGCTGGGTGTATTAGTCAGGGTTCTCTAGGGCGACTGGACTAATAGGATAGATGTATGCATGAAAGGGAGTTTATTAGGAGAATTGACTCACATGATCTTAAGGTGAAGCCCCCAATACGCCATCTGCAAGCTGAGGACCCAGGAAGCCAGTCTGAGTCCCAAACTGCAAAAGTAGGGAAGCCAGCAGTGTCCCCTTCAGTGTGTGGCCGAAGACGCGAGAGCCCCTGGCAAATCACTGGTGTAATCCAAGAGTCTGAAAGCTGAAGAACTCAGAGTCCGATGTTCGAGGGCAGAAAGCACCCAGCACGGGAGAAAGATGGAGACCAGAGGACTTAGCCAGTCTGGTCCTTCTGCGTTCTCCTGCCTGCTTTTATCTTAGCCACAATGGCAGCTGCTTAGACAGCGCCCACCCAGATTGAGGGTGGGTCTGTGTCTCTCAGTCCACTGACTCAAATGCTAATGTCCTTTGGCAATACCCTCAAAGACACACCCAGGAACAGTTATTTGCATCTTTCAACCCAATCAAGTTGACACTCGTTATTAACCATCACACTGGGGAATAGCAAGCATCAGCTACCAACTATTCTGTACTCATTTAATCAAAGCTTTGCTATGCTTGGGTTGTATTACAGCACGAAGAAGAAGAGGCCTATCTTTTTATCATTTTTAAAACACTGGGGCAGGAGGCAGAAATACAGAGGACTCTACCAATTGACCTGATTTCCAGAGAGGGACTATGCACTACCAGGAGTGAAAAATTTGCAACATGCCACCCAGGGTACGAGGACACACACATATCTTCCTCATTTGATGAAAAAGTGGCACAAATTAGAGGACAGTGGACAATAACTTTTATGAATTAAATTCAGAGAAGAATATGTGTAAATAATAAAGTAAGAGGAGGTGCTTCTCTAAAGAGTGCGATATAAATAAGTTTACTTAGAAAATATTTAAGGTCTAAATATTTTCTCATTGTTTGTCCTTGTTGGAATATTTAATACATATACACTAAAGGAACGCTTGTGTCCAGGCTCTGTGGCTCTCGCCTGTAATCCCAGCACTTTGGGAGACTGAGGGAGATGGATCACTTGAGTCCAGGAGTTTGAGATCAGCCTGGGCAATATGGCAAACTCTGTCTCTACACACACACACACACACACACACACACACACACACACACACACACACTCTATATATATATATATATATATATATATATATATATACACTTAAATTAGCCAGGGGTGGTGGCATGCCCCTGTGGTCTCAGCTACTCCAGAGGCTGAGGTGACAGGATTGCTTGAGCCCAAGAGGTCGTGGCTGTAGCAGTGAGCTGTGGTCACATCATTGCCCTCCAACCTGGGCAGCACAGCAATACCCTGTCTCAAAAAAACAAAAGCAAAAACAAAAAATGCTTGTGATAAATGTGAGACACTGAGATTAAATGGAAAAGGGGGTTCCTTACACCCACCGCCTAGCTACCCAGCTCAAAATACGAAGTTGCTGAGGCTGGGCACGGTGGCTCACGCTTGTAATCCCAGCACTTTGGGAGGCCGAGGCGGGCGGATCACGGGGTCAGGAGATCGAGACCATCATGGCTAACACAGTGAAACCCCATCTCTACTAAAAATACAAAAAATTAGCCGGGCGTGGTGGCGGCGCCTGTAGTCCCAGCTACTCGGAGAGGCTGAGGCAGGAGAATGGCGGGAACCCGGGAGGCAGAGCTTGCAGTGAGCCGAGATCGCGCCACTGCACTCCAGCCTGGGTGACAGAGAGACTCCGTCTCGAAAAAAATAAAAAAAAGACGTTGCCGAAACCCTTAGGGTCCCTGAGGGTCCCTCATCCTGACAACTCTCTCCCCCAGAGAGATTACCATTATCCTGTATCTTGTGTGGTTTTTAATTCCTCTTTATCTTTATTAATAGTTGTACCTTCATATGTGCCTCTAATATGTTGTTTAGTGTTGCGTGCTTTGAACTTTATTCAAGTATACTCAAGAAATATGTATCTTTCTGTGGTGTGCTATTTTCATTCAACATTGTGTTCCTGAGATTAATCTTGTTAACATTTACAGTTCCGGTCCCTCATTCACACTGCTGTGTAGTATTCCATTTGTAAACATGCTATGATTTGTTAACTTGCTCTCCTGCTAATCTTCAGTGCCCCGTTACCGTAGACAGAGCTGCCATGGATGCTCTTGTGTGTCCTTATGCACATGTGTCTGAGATTCCTTGCTAGCTTTTTAGGGGTTGTGAGCATCTTAAAACATATTGTATAATTTCATATTGTCTTTTCAACCAGTGTGACAATCCATAATCTCATCTGCAGTGCATAAGGGCTGCAATATTCCCACGTTCAAATTGTCATTCATATGATCAAAAACATTGACTAATTATTTACTGCTTACTATATTAAGTAAAAATATTTGCAGTTTATGTACAAACTCATTTTTCTGGCTTATCACTGTCTGTTTGCTACTCTAAAACATAAACCTGAGTGCCAATCATGAAGTGTGCCTCCCTGTCAGTGCAGGAAAAATTCACAATTTTCAAGTTATACAAATACAAGTTTAATTTTAATTTTATCTAAAATGGTATGATTTCAATCAGAATTGCCCTAACACTAGCAGAAGATAGAGCTTTGCCAAACCCCACTGTGCAAAGGAAGTGTGCATATAGGTTAAGAGATGTGAATGCAACCATTCTCTTTTTTTTTTAGCATAAAAAACCTGCCCACCTACGGGAATGCAAACAATTTACTCCACATTTCATTCACAAAATGTTGACAATGCATTCCATAAAATGTTTTATGATGACTAAATGAGATAATATATGAAAAGCCTCTTATACAACGCTCAGTATGAAGCAGACATTCAATAAAGCTATTGTTATTCAGCAGCAACGCATTGATAAATCACCAACTTTGAGGGCTACTCTAATAACGAACAGGTATAATATAACCATATTCATTAAAAATATAATTTCTCCAAAGTTGTAACTTCAATAATATTTAATATTCCAGGTAAGATAACCTTACTATATTTTAAAAGCCCAGGTGTTCTTTATCGTAATAAAAATGTAGTAATCTGCAGATGAGATTATTAGATCAGAGACTAACACACTTCTTCGTAGAAATTAACTGGGGTCAAAGAATGTACATGCTTTCCAGACATACACCATGCACACAGGCATATTGTCTCTGGTCTCAAGACTGAATTCAAGGCTAGCCTTTTGAACATCTACATCTTATTAAATTATGTTTACACTAAGTTAAAAGCATTTTAATATAATTATCGCTGAGGCTTGTCGTCACTTACAAATCCCAGAAGGATTGTGTTGCATGACAAAGCAGACCAGAGATCCAGATCCTAAGTGGTAAACAAGACTCCTTCTCACCTCCACATAGTGCTGTGAATCTGCACGGACGGCAATCTCTGTATCACTAACATCTATTAATGTCACACACATGTTGAGAGCAGGCTAGGTCTTTTCATAGAACCAGATGGACAGAGAGAAATGGAGAATGAATATTAGCTTTAATGAATGCATGCAGAGGATCAAATATTATCCTTAAAAGAATATTTTTGGTTCTTTTCATCTCCTTTCTCCCTATTTAGCTATATTTTTCATGAGGAATATTAATGCACTATTAGTCCACAAGTTCAACCTCTGTGCACTGAGAAATAGGATTAGCATGGCTTATAAAATTAATCTGGGGGGAGGTTTCAGCTATCGAGGAATTATAGGGTGTATTAATTCTTACTTATTTAGGTTACAGACGGTTAAGCCAGGAATTATGTACTTATAATTAGGTACAGAATCGATAGCGATCACATGGTTGTTACTTATCTATCACTTCTGTTCCAAATGCATTTAAGTTTCTTGCAAATGCATACAATATAGCAATATAAAATACTTAAACTCTTTAGAAAGAACCTTTAGAAAATACAAAAAATAGGGAAGCAAGATGGTGTCAGAAATGTGGTCAGTGAACAAATGGACACTGGCGAATCATGCACTGAGTCAGGGCAGAGCACAAATTTGACTTTGAGTTTTCTAATTAACATGCAGAAAGGAGAAAATATAACCAGTAACAAGACCGTGCATGATATATTCTAGTTATTTGGGAGAACACCAATATGAAATAAGAGAAAATATTTCCTACGGCCCCTCATGAAGAGAAGGTTTTATGATGGCTAAAGCAGTTCAGTAAGAAGCGACTGTGTTGGGCCCAGTACGATGTGGTCCAGTTAGGCTTTTTTTTCTTTTCTTTTTTTTTTTTTTTTTTTTTGAGACAGAGTCTCACTCTGTCGCCCAGGCTGGAGTGCAGTGGTGCAATCTCGGCTCACTGCAAGCTCCGCCTCCCGGGTTCACACCATTCTCCCGCCTCAGCCTCCCAAGTAGCTGGGACTACAGGCGCCGCCACCACGCCTGGCTAATTTTTTGTGTTTTTAGTAGAGACGGGGTTTCACCGTGTTAGCCAGGATGGTCTCGATCTCCTCACCTCATGATCCGCCCGCCTCAGCCTCCCAAAGTGCTGGGATTACAGGCGTGAGCCACCGCGCCCAGCCAGTTAGGCATTTTTGGTGGTCTCACTTCATCTTGAAACAGATTTTAGATAACATGGCAGAATGGATGGCTTCGTTTCCTCCAGGCCATCTTTCATAAATATTATTTATCTTATCCACGTGTCTGAAAAGTATCCAGCTGCAGTGAATTCGTGATTATAGTCCCAGACAAGTACCGGGAAAGCTGTAATTCTATGTTTTCATTTACAAACAAAGCTTTATACTCCAAAAGTCAACAAAATTGCATGTAGCACAAACATCCTCATATGAAAAGCAGGAGCTGGATAAAGATGGGCCTGAACAGACCGCTCAATTTCTGACTTGAAAGGTACACAAGCAGCGCTGGCAGTCAAAGTGAAGAGTTCCTCAGAAAACAATTTTGGGACTACTTTAATGCAAAGAAAAGCAGGAAATAAAGTTCAACAGCTGCATTCCATAAAGCATACTGGCAGTCATTTGTCAAAAAAATACATAAAAATAAAATTAAAAATAAAACTCTTCTAGTGAAAAATGGCTCAAGCCTTAGGAAGGAAGAAGGAAGAGAGAGGAAGGGAGAGGAGGAAAGAAACCAGCTCCAGCTACAGTGCTTGGTTTTGAGCAACAAAGATTCCTGAAATACTTTCCAAAATAAACGTGTGGCAAAATGCTGAACTTGGAAACAGAAATAGACAACTTGATGCACAAAATAATCAGTTCTAAAATAGTCAAAATGCACAAAAGGTTACAAAGCATTTGTGGTGTTGACTGAGAAATTAACCATGTACATTTGCTAAACGTAGAAATCTGGGGACAGAGACTGAAAAATACAATGGTCCCCAAGGCTATTTATTTTGGCATTACTTATTTATAAAGTAAATACATAAAATTGAAAGTCTTTCCTATAACCTGCGTCTCCAAATCTCTCAGAGTCTTTGTTTCAGGTCTAGTCTGGCCTCCCTCATTTTTGTTCTCAGTCTGCCTGGATCCTGAGGTCACTGGAGTCTGTGCTCCCAGCGCGTGTCCATTCCACAGTGGAATGTGAGAACGTAGTAAAACACAACAACACAAATAAATAAGATTCTATGTTTGAGTCTGAGTGAGAGCAGCTAGAAGTGACTTAGATTAACTGAAAAAGGTGTAAAAGAATTTTGCTAAAATCATGCCTCAAAGAGTCTACAGTATTAATCGTGTAATACAGCACTACGCCACACGAGGGCACTATATGGTCAGCTTACTCAGATGAAAGCAAAATGTAAAAGGAGTTTATAAGAACAAGATTTGATGAAAATAAAATTACATTCTCTCCCAGGTAATAAAAAAAATCAAAATTCTGGAACATTTAAAGTCCCTATGTGTGGTTTGTAATAAAATGGTAATAGCTTGACTTGCTGTCATCCATTTCACCTGCAACTTGGCCCCTATCAGTTTTTCAAACAGCTTAGGAATTTTTCAACGTAAAGTCCTTTACGCATTCTATTTATCTCTGCCTAGGACACTCTCTGACCTCACTGTAATCTTTTAAGGTCCCAGCTGAAATGCAATTTCCTCAGAGACAGCTAACCTAGACACCTTACCTAACGCAAGTCTCTCTTATGCAACATGCAACTGTATGTCAGCCCTCGGTGTATTTTAGTCATGGCACTTACCGAAAGTATTTTATTTATGCACATCGCACATTCCTATGTGAGTTTTGTCTGTTCCCTTCAATATGCTTTAAGCTCCATGAGGCTAAATACCTGTCAGTTTTGGTCACTGTCTAATCCCCAGAGCCTAGGACACTGGGGCATAATAGAAACAAAGCTACGTGTTGAATGAATGAATGAATGAATGAATCTCTGTGACTGTGGCTTATTTCTCCCTACAAAGTTTGACTGAGCCCCACACTCTCACAGAAATCTTTACAATAATAACAAAAAAGTAGTGAATGTCACCATGTGTTTTCTGACCAATAAACTTGAGAACTTGTCTGGAGGTTATATGAATTATGGAGCGTTCTGATATACTCTTTATTCAACATTGCTTCTCTTCTATTTAAAAACCTGCCCTTCTTTGGAAAGGGTGAAGTGGGACAGGCTGAAGAACACAGATGTTTGAGGGAAGAATGCTTACATTCACCCACTTTGTGATAACTCTACCCTTGTTAAAACGGAAATACAGAAAAGAGGTTACAGAGGAGTTTAATGCTGCCCTTTCTTAGCACAAGAACAACACAATTCTCTTTTCTTTTTCTCCAAATTTACAGGTACTTACTGTGGCGTATAAAATGGTCACTTACAAATTAGACCAACAAAAGGGTATTAAAAGTATTTGTTTATGGGACATTGGGGTGTAAAACACACCACTCAACATCGTGATGTAACTTTACACAACAATAGGGAAGGAGATAGAAAAGTCAAAATGCACGGGGTGAGGTGAACCACAGCAGGGCAAAGTGATCCGAAGACAATCTTCACAGAGTTCCAAGATCATGTGGATTCCAAAAGGCCAGAGGCCATTTGATCCTTGATAATAACTCCATGCTTAGCGTGATACTACAATATAATGGTGGATTAAGTAGATAAGTGCGTCTTGAAGGGTTAAACCAAAACTATGGTTGGTCATAAAGAGGTGGCCGTGTTTTTTTGTTTGGTTTGGTTTGGTTTTTGGTTGTTTTTTTTTTTGGTCGAGGAAGAATTGGTTAGGGTATAAGGTCTGCATTTCAGGCTTCCATCATCAAAGACTGACAAATCCAAGCGAGCTGGAGTGAAGGTTAGGTCTTCCCCAGCCGTGGTCTTCACAGAGTAGAGGATCAGACCCCAGCAGGACTAAGGGGAATTCGGTGACCTTGTTACTCATAGGTCAGTAGCTTGGGGTTGCGCTTTCTCCTTTTTTCAACCCGTAGTCGACGCAGCAAAAAGGTCCAGAACTGGCGAAGGAACAAAGCAGCAAAAAGTGAGGCCCAATAAAAGCTTCAGGCTCAAGAAGACCCCTGAGAAACGAAAGGGAGAGACTATTCCAGGGGACAGTAGGTGAAAAGGGGATAACTAAAAGCACAGTGGCAAAATGTTCTTACACGTAAGGGATGTTCGTTAATGGACAAATATTCATGGCACTATGATCTGTTAGAACAAATGTAGAATCATCTGTATGCTTTAAATACCTTGTGTGTAAGATTTTAACTGTTTATTAGAAGTCCGAGAACCCCGTTTAAGATATTTGGATATTCCCTCCCCTTCCTTTCCAAGATTCAGATACTACTAAGGGTGTAGCAGGATGAGCCGCAGACAAAACCCCTCAGACGCCGAGTTGTAGAAGGAAGGGCTTTATTCAGCGGGGAGCATCAGCAAGCTACTGCCTCAAAACCCGAGCTCCCCAAGTGCACAATTTCTGTCCCTTTTAAGGGCTCACAACACTAAGCATTTCACAAGAAAGGGTCGTGATTGATTTGAGCAAGCAAGGGGTACGTGGCAGGGGCTGCATGCACCGGTGGTCAGAGTGAAACGGAACAGGGCAGGGAGTTTCACAATGTTCTTCCATACAATGCCTGAAATCTATGGGTAACATCGGGTTCTAAGTCATGAGTTGATTTTTAGCTACTAGGTTTAGGCCAGGCAGGCCCAGGCCTGGTTTTGGGTCTGGCGCTGAGCTGCCTGTCTTTGATTTCACTTCCTAGTTTTTTTCTTAAAACAAGTACTGAGTATAAAACAATATGAGAGGGTCTCTCTCTTCCCTCAAGGGTAAAAATAAGATTGCAACAAATCTAAACTTTATGGAAGTCAAATAAAAAACACTTAAACATATGTAAATAATTGCATACATAAAATACTGCATTAAAATGCCTCCTAAGTGTCACGTAGTCTTTAAACAAATATATTTTCAATGATGGCACAGCTTTTTGGTTCCGTTTCTATTTTAATCTCTGATATTCGCACATACCTGTGCACACCTGGAAACACCTATTACTGTTTCAAAAAGACAACTATTAACAAAGTTCTTACATACACCTGCATATCACGCATTAGAAACAAGTACTTTATTCATTTCATGTCTTCAAAATTATGTTAATATACTAATCAGGTATTCCATCCTTTCTCCAATATGATCGTCCTAGAATAAGCTACCCAACTTTCTCAAAGATGCAAAATGACCATATTTAAAGTTTGGATGAAATTTAATTCATCTTTAATTTGTTTCTGTCACTTTACTATGTTCTGGGGTGTTTTTTTAATCTCTCTCTCTCTCTCTCCTTCTCTCACTCTCTGTCACACACACACAAACACACATGCCTGGTGCTGTCAGCTCTGAGATTTCTGATGATCAAGAGAAACAGGACATCTTTTAAACTTGAAGTACATTCATATGTCAATGAATGACAACGTGTTTGCGCCATTACAGACAAAATCACAGCAGTCTTTATTTCCAAAAGCCAAAAAAGTAGGGCTCAATCAACATAAAATGTCATAAGCAATAATTAAATAAATGCCAATAGAATGACCTTATAATTTTCAAACCCATGTCAGATAAAGCTATAAGAGATATGCAAATGCCATATAACGTATGATATTAATACCTGTGTTTTGTGGTATTAAGAACATGAAAAAATAGAAAATTCTATGAAGTTCAAAGTTCTTTAAAGTTAGATGGAAAAGGCATTCATTGGTATTCCCACGAAGTTTTAAGGTTTAGTTGGAAAATACACATATGTTTCTTAAGAGCTAAAATAATGCATTCGACATACAGAAAAATGACCAATGTAGGTGGGAGGGCAGAGTTCTGTGATTAGACAGGAGAATTAGAAAATCTGTTCCAAGGAACTCCAGGGAATGGGTGGTATAACTTCCTCCTTGAGGTCTGAGGGTCACCAACATAAAAGCTCTACATAAGTTTTTATTAGTAGCTCAGAAAAAAAAAACAGAATCTAAAAATATCTGTCAAAATCCTGGCAAAGATTTCCGGTCATAATAAATCATAGTCGCACAGGATGACATGATCTCCCACAGCATAAGATTTAGAATTAAGTGTTTGGTATTGTGAGTATCTTCAGTTACCAGATAGTCGTTGCTTTCATGATGTGTACACGTCTCCTTAGCCTCGGCAGGTTTCCAATTAAGCATAGAAATACTTTAAAAATCTGAAATCCTAGTAAAGATAGTTTGGCATTGGAAAGGATCCAATCTGTGTTGGAAATCTACATACGTGTAATGTTTAAGAGAACTTCGCTTATGAGAGAAAGCTTCGTTTTGTTTTTTGAGAGAGAGTCTCACTCTGTCGCCTAGGCTGGAGGGCAGTGGTGGGATCTCAGCTCACTGCAACCTCCCCCTCCCAGTTCAAGCAATTCTCCTGCCTCAGCCTCCTGAGTAACTGGCACTACAGATGCACCCCACCACGCCGGGCTAATTTTTGTATTGTTAGTAGAGACAAGGTTTCTCCATGTTGGCCAGGCTGGGCTTGAACTCCTGACCTCAGGTGATCTGCCCTCCTTGGCCTCCCAAAGTGCTGGGATTACAGGCATGAGCCCCCATGCCCAGCAGAGAGTGAGTTTTAAAGGTACAATATCTAATGTGCAGTTGAGTACTTGAAACAGATATTTGATTTTAAATTTCTTACTAATATAAACAATATTGGAACATTTGGCAAAGCGTTTGGATTCACCATATTGATTGTTCTTACAAAAATAAAATTATCGGGGAAATTTTGTTTGTAGATGCAGACACTAAAGAACTTAAGTGAAATAAAATATATTACGTTTGGAATTCTTAGTGAATTGGAATGATGGTTTCATAATTTCAAACTTAAAATATGTAATTATTCGCTTGATTTTGACATGGTATTTTAAATTGATATATTAGTATTTATATATTATTTTGGAACAACTAGATGCATTTTAGGGTCACTATTTTTATTAATTAGATTTATAAAAGTTATTTAGATATGCAGAAAAAATTTACTGTCCTAAATTTGAAGCACTCAAAAAATAAGTTATAAAGGTTTATAAATAAATTTAAAAATATTTGAAAATGTTTTACATTTGTAACCAAGATTAAAAAAATTCATAAGCCCTTAAAATAATTGCTGCAGTTTCCCATTTTAAAAATAAAATAATCTCAGTAATGAAAGAGACCTAGAGAAGAACTAGGCTTATAAATCTATAAATTGAATAGCAAATGTTAAAAATGAGCTTTAGAAGTTTTCTCTGCACAAAAAAGAAGACAAAAGAAGTCATTAAACCCTACATTCATTTTTAATTACAAGTCGGATATTATTTAAGAGAACAATAATATGTCCCCTTTCATGTAATGTCCAGAATTCAAAGGAACCACAGGATGTCCTGTCGTTTATTCTCCGAAGTGGAATGCAATCATTTCTGCAGATAATACTGATTAATTTGAGCCAGGCTTCCACCTGCATCTCCTATGCAAATAAACTTTACAAGGCCTTTCATTACATTATATACAAATATTTTTTCTCTTCATCAGTCATATTCTAATTATAGAGGCTCAACAAGGTAAGTTTAGACTGACAAATATCTATGCTTATTGTTATAGATTCACAAAGTGCTCCTTCTTCCTTATTAGTCAGATAATGTTCTTTCCTTTTACCCTATAGACAAAGGATGTGATTCATTAGGAAGTATTCCCCAACAGAGAAAATGTTTATGTAAGCTTATTCATGTGTTCTTTTCAAATGCAAGATAATTTAAATATTCTTTAAATGTTTTTCTTTTCTTGAGAGTAAAAAAAAGGGAAACAGATGTTTTCATCACAAACACCATTTACCAACCAACCCAAAATGCATGGCCATTTATATTAAACAAGAAAACAAGTAGAATATGTGATTGCCTACATTTGTGCCATATAAATTCATTGTCGTTACTCTCAACTGAACTCCTGATGCTGCCTAAAAAAAAGAGACCACGTTTATTTTCTCAATTCAACCCATCACCCTTCAGAATGACTATTTTAATCTTTTACCACAAACACAACTCTGTATTTCCCTCTGCTGTCCTTAATCTTTGTCTCTTTCTTCCCTGAAACAAACAAAAGCCAAGACAGGAAACTGTGCTGCATCCTCCTCTAGTCAACCTAACGCCAGTCTTTCCTATGGCCGCTCCCCCACCTGTGGAGGAACATTCCAAAGTCAATGTCATTTCTTCCACCTGAAACAAATTTTACATGTGCTACCACTGTCCTGATTTTGTGTTTCCTCCTAAGCTCTTCAGTAAGATTGTCAACATTACCCATCCTCAGTCTCCCTCTCTTATTCCTCTACACGGTCCAATTCCATTGCTGCTGGCATGACTTGACCAATTTAGCTGCATTCACTACTGAAACAAAAGGGCTAATCACTACTTTGTTCCTATTGCAGACATTATTTATTGACTGTGCAGGATTACTAGACACAATCTAGCACACTCTTTAAACACACACATACACACACACACATACACACACATACACACATACATACACACACATACACACACACACACACGCAGTTTTCCATGTGCTACCAGTTGTGTTCCCAGGGAAGGAGAATGTCAGATTGATACTAACAAGAAGGATGTCTTTTATGGAATTCTCTTGGGAGCAATATCTAGGAAAGTAGAGAGAAGCATGGTAGGACAAGGAGAGAAAGTGGGCTGGATGCAGCTTCAGCCTATGGGGACACTGGTGTTAAAATAACACTTCAGAGTTGCATAAAGGCCAAGTTCTAGTTGGAACGGGTAGACTGTGCCTTCATATCCGTCTGTTGATCAGTCATTGGTTGCAGGCAGTTGAGGCCACCCTTAAAGAGGGCTGTGATCACAGCAACCATCATACAATGCAACCTCATTCTGAGGATGTTCCTCACACCTCTATAATTCTTGCTTCTAGATTGTTCGTTACCAGGTCTTACTTTTCTACTTATTTTTAAAGTGTTTTCCCCACACTTTTCCCCACTCTTCTTGCAATATACACTCAATGGAATCTCACCTACTCCCATTCTTTCCTTTAATAATGATAGACTGAAGGGACCCAAATTTATATCTGTACCAGATATTTCTTCTAGCTCTAGACATATATTTGCAAAACCTGCTTGTAGAATTCTACTCATGATTTTCCCCCACTTCCTGTTCTTTCCCAAACAATCTTTCTTTTTTCTTGCTCCACAAACAGAAACTAGAATGATTTCTTTAAAAATACAATTGAGGTCAAGTTACCCTTCTGCTGAAACTTTTCGGTATCTTCCCAGTAACCTTCAGATAAGGTAAGAACATTCTTAAAATGACTGTTTCAAAGCTCTGCACATTCTGATCTACGTTTCTTCCTTAAGTTCCTCTCTAGGTTAATTTTACTTATTCATACTTCCTCCTTGATCCCTGTCATTCGGTGAATCTTTCTTTATTTTTAAAGTATCTGTTTAAATGGCATTTCTTTAAAACCTCTTACTCATTGTCCAAAAGTACTTAAGGATTTTGTTCTATAACATCACTCTATCTTTGTGTTTATTCAAATGACAAAATTATGTACTTTATTCTTTTGTTTCATATATTTTTCTCCTGTTTGACTGTGAGTTTCAAGGGGGCAGGGGAATAGATTATCCTATTTTTTTTTGTTTTTAGTCTATACCCAGTGCCTAGAATAAGGCTTCATGCACAGAAAACATTTTATGTATGTATATGCTGAGAAAAGCAGTATGATTGAAGAATGCATAAATAGTGACTGGAAAATGAACATGCGAATCCCAGCACTTTGGGAGTCCGAGGAGGGCAGATAACGAGGTCAAGAATTTGAAATCAGCCCAGCCCACAAATGAAACCCCGTCTCTAGTAAAAATACAAAAATTGGCCAGGCATGGTGGTGGACACCTGTAATCCCAGCTACTTGGGAGGCTGACGCAGCAGAATCGCTTGAAGCCAGGAGGCAGAGGTTGCAGTGAGCCAAGATCGTGCCAGTGCACTCCAGCCTGGGCAACAGAGTGATACTCTGTCTAAAAAAAAAAAGAAAAAAGAAAATGTACATGCATAATTTAGCATGTGTTTCTACCACTGAACACAGTGTGGGCAACATAGGAATATATATCAGGATGATGCAGATGAGGAAATAATTCTGAATTATTTAATCGTCAGGATTTACAGCTAGGATTATTTTCAAAGGCCTATTGATATACAATGGAGATGGATGAGCATGTACTACCTGAGGGCAGAAGAAAATCTCAATGAAAAATAGGGAGTAGAAATCAGAAGACAACAAAGAGGATGGCAAGATAATAGCTTCTCCAAAGTAATACAAATGAACACACTGAAAAACAGGCATGGGTAAGTTCAGTATGGCAAAATGTCCAAATATATACTGGGAAGCAAATGGAAAGTTTTATCTTGACTTTCGAGGTGAATAGAGATCTACAGGGATAAATAATATTTTATAGCTGAGAAAACACATGTGAAAAAGGGGAGAAATGGCCGGGCGCAGTGGCTCATGCCTGTAATCCCAGCACTTTGGGAGGCCAAGGCGGGCGGATCACCTGACGTCGGGAGTTTGAGACCAGCCTCACCAACATGGAGAAACCCCGTCTCTACTAAAAACATGAAATTAGCTGGGCATGGTGGCGCATGCCTGTAATCCCAGCTACTAGGGAAGCTGAGGCAGGAGAATCGCTTGAACCTGGGAGGCGGAGGTTGTGGTGAGCTGAGATCGCGCCATTGAACTCCACCCTGGGCAACAAGAATGAAACTCTATTTCAAAAAAAAAAGAAAAACAGGAGAAACTTGCCCCAAATCATTTGGTTAAAAAGTAACATATTTAAAATGTGAACCAGCCAGGCGTGTTGGCTCTCACCTGTAATACCAGCACTTTGGGAGGCCGAGGCAGGCAGATCACCTGAGGTCAGGAGTTGGAGACCAGCCTGGCCAACATGGTGAAACCCCATTTCTACTAAAAATACAAAAATTTACTGGGCGTGGTGGCACGTGCCTGTAATCCCAGCTACTTGGGAGGCTGAGGCAGGAGAATCACTTGAACCCGGGAGGCGGTGGTTGCAGTGAGCCGAGATCGCACCACTGCACTCCAGCCTGGGCAACAGAGTGAAATCCTGCCTCAAAAAAAAAAAGTGAACCACTTTCTTTCTAACCTCCAAATGCACAATATTCCACGACACCAACCCTACACAAAAGAAATGTGTAGAAGTTTATAAAAATCGTTATTAACTGATTTTTTTTCAGCACCAGAATCAACTATCCTGACTCTAGCTTTAGAAATGTAAGTTAAAAAAAGAGGAAAATAACTTCGAAGGAAGTAATTCTTTGAAAGCCATTAGGACAACACAATGATTTGAGGGTCTTGTGCTTTTCCATGAAAAGGTGGGGCTAAGTCTGTTGTAGAGGGTGAAGGAGACACAGGAGTTACAAATGTACCAACACCGTGGCCCTTGGAAATAATTTGTAAGATCAAATGAAAATCGCAATCGAGACTGTCACTTTTCGGTCAGATTGTTTTCAATAGATAATGAGTGCAGGCCCGCAAATGTGTATGGGAATTATGTGGCATATCAAGGTATATTTCTGCAAAACATACTCGGTGCAATAAGGCTTGTGCATTCAAGCAGGAAACACAGCAGGACGTACAGGAAGCCAGTGTCCAAAGAGCTGGCCTTTCAATATTCACACTAAGAAGCAAAAGCAATAGCACAGCCTATCCTGGTCGGTGATGTGTGTGTGTGTGTATGTGTCACAGCTGCATTAGACCAGACCACGTGGTAATATTGTCTAAAGAAAGAAATAGAAAATACATAGAAAGCTCTAAACTTGTTTTTCTTTAGAAGTTATGTCCCAACCATGATAAAAGTGCTATTTTTTCCCCTTGAGGAAACAAAGAATAAACAACGATAACATTTCTACCCATTTTTTTTTTTTTTTTGCTGTTATATCCATTTTATGATGCTTTGGAAGGACTATTTATTCTTACTTTTAAAGCCAGTCAGAATGTGTTTGGGTTTCTCTTATTTCTGTCTTTTTAAAGCTTCAACATAAACGTTCTTTAGTACATCACACATTGCAATATTAAAAGAAAACCCTATCTTGCCTAAATAAGCAGCATCGTATAATATCCAGTCGAAAATAACTTCAATGTGTGTGATATGAATATTGCTTTCGGAAAAATTTATGGTCTGTTTGGACCACTCAATATGTAATTATTAAACTAGGATGCCATAGTGTTTAAACAGTTTTCACATCAGAAATGTAAGAAGTGCTTCTCCTCAGCAAATGTAAAAGAACACAAATCACAACAAACTATCTCTCAGACCACAGTGCAATCAAATTAGAACTCAGGATTAAGAAACTCACTCAAAACTGCACAACTACATAGAAACTGAACAACCTGCTCCTGAATGACTACTGGGTACATAACGAAATGAAGGTAGAAATAAAGATGTTCTTTGAAACCAATGAGAACAAAGACACAACATACCAGAATCTCTGGCACACATACAAAGCAGTGTGTAGAGGGAAATTTATAGCACTAAATGCCCACAAGAGAAAGCAGCAAAGATCCAAAATCGACACCCTAATATCACTATTAAAAGAACTAGAGAAGCAAGAGCAAACACATCCCAAAGCTAGCAGAAGTCAGGAAATAACTAAGATCAGAGCAGAACTGAAGGAAATAGAGACACAAAACACCTTTCAAAAAATCAATGAATCCAGGAGCTGGTTTTCTGAAAAGATCAACAAAACTGATAGACCACTAGCAAGACTAATAAAGAAGAAAAGAGAGAAGAATCAAATAGACTCAATAAAAAATGATAAAGGGGATATCACCACCGATCCCACAGAAATACAAACTACCCTCAGAGAATAATATAAATGCCTCTATGCAAATAAATTAGAAAATCTAGAAGAAATGGATAAATTCCTGGACACATACACCCTCCCAAGACTAAACCAGAAAGATGCTGAACCCCTGAATAGACCAACAACAGACTCTGAAATTGAGGCAATAATTAATAGCTACCAACCAAAAAAAGTCCAGGATTCACAGCTGAATTCTACTAGAGGTACAAAGAGGAAGTGGTACCATTCCTTCTGAAACTATTCCAAACAATAGGAAAAGAGGGAATCCTCCCTAACTCATTTAATGAGGCCAGCTTCATCCTGATACCAAAGCCTGTCAGAGACACAACAAAAAAAGAGAATTTTAGACCAATATCCCTGATGAACATCGATGCGAAAATCCTCAATAAAATACTGGCAAACCGAATCCAGCAGCACATCAAAAAGCTTATCCACCAAGATCAAGTTGGCTTCATCCCTGGGATGCAATGCTGGTTTAACATACGCAAATCAATAGATATAATCCATCAGATAAACAGAACCAAAGACAAAAACCACATGATTATCTCAATAGATTTAGAAAAGGCCCTTGACAAAATTCAACAGCGCTTCGTGCTAAAAACTCTCAATAAATTTGGTATTGATGGGACGTATCTCAAAATAATAAGAGCTATTTATGACAGACGCACAGCCAATATCTTACTGAATATGCAAAAACTGGAAGCATTCCCTTTGAAAACTGGCACAAGACGGGGATGCCCTCTCTCACCACTCCTATTCAACATAGTGCTGGAAGTTCTGGCCAGGGCAATCAGGCAAGAGAAAGAAATAAAGAAATAAAGAGAAATAAATATTCAATTAGGAAAAGAGAAAGTCAAATTCTCCCTGTTTGCAGACGACATGATTTATATTTAGAAAACCCCATCATCTCAGCCCAAAATCTCCTTAATCTGATAAGTAACTTCAGCAAAGTCTCAGGATACAAAATCAATCTGCAAAAATCACAAGCATTCCTATACACCAGTAACAGACAGAGAGCTAAATCATGAGTGAACTCCCATTCACAATTGCTACAAAGAGAATAAAATATCTAAGAATCCAATTCACAAGGGATGTGAAGGACCTCTTCAAGGAGAACTACAAACCACTGCTCAATGAAATAAAAGAGGATACAAACAAATGGAAGAACATTCCATGCTCATGGATAGGAAGAATCACTATTGTGAAAATGGCCATACTCCCCAAGGTAATTTATAGATTCAATGCCATCCCCATCAAGCTACCAATGACTTTCTTCACAGAATTGGAAACAAACTACTTTAAAGTTCATATGGAACCAAAAAAGAGCCTGTATTGCCAAACCAATCCTAAGCAAAAACAACAAAGCTGGAGGAATCATGCTACCCGACTTCCAACTATACTACAAGGCTACAGTAACCAAAACAGCATGGTACTGGTACCAAAACAGAAACATAGAGGAATGGAATAGAACAGAGGCCTCAGAAATACCACCACACATCTAAAACCGTCTGATCTTTGACAAACCTGACTAAAACAAGAAATGGGGAAATGATTTCCTATTTAATAAATGGTGCTGGGAAAACTGGCTAGCCATATGTAGAAAGCTGAAACTGGATCCCTTCCTTACACCTTATACAAAAATTAATTCAAGATGGATTAAAGACTTAAATGTGATATGTAAAACCATGAAAACCCAGAAGAAAACCTAGGCAATACCATTCAGGACATAGGCATGGGCAAGGACTTCATGACTAAAACACCAAAAGCAGTGGCAACAAAAGCCAAGATAGACAAATGGGATCTAATTAAACTAAAGAGCTTCTGCACAGCAAAAGAAACTACCATCAGAGTGAACAGGCAACCTACAGAATGGGAGGAAATTTTTGCAATCTACTCATCTGACAAAGGTCTAATATCCAGAATCAACGAAGACTTTAACAAATTTACAAGAAAAAATCGAACAGCCCCATCAAAACATGGGCAAAGGATATGAACAGACACTTTTCAAAAGAAGACCTTTATTCAGCCAACACACACATGAAAAAAGGCTCATCATCACTGGTCATCAGAGAAATGCAAATCAAAACCACAATGAGATGCCATCTCACACCAGTTAGAATGGCGATCATTAAAAAGTCAGGAAACAATAGGTGCTGGAGAGGATGTGGAGAAATAGGAAGGCTTTTACACTGTTGGTGGGACTGTAAAGTAGTTCAACCATTGTGGAAGACAGTGTGGTGATTCCTCAAGCATCTCAAACTAGAAATACCATTTGACCCAGCAATTCCATTACTGGGTATATACACAAAGGATTATAAATCATGCTGCTATAAAGACATGCACACATATGTTTATTGTGGCACTATTCACAATAGCAAAGACTTGCAATCAACCCAAGTGTCCATCAATGATAGATTAGATTAAGAAAATGTGGCACATATACACCATGGAATACTATGCAGCTGTAAAAAGGATGAGTTCATGTCCTTTGTAGGGACATGGATGAAGCTGGAAACCATCATTCTGAGCAAACTATCGCAAGGACAGAAAACCAAACACTGCATGTTCTCACTCACAGGTGGGAATTGAACAACGAGAACATTTGAACACTGGGTTGGGAATATCACACACCACAGCCTGTCATGGGGTGGGGGGTTGGCGGAGGGATAGCATTAGGAGAAATACCTAACGTAAATGAGGAGTTAATGGGTGCAGCACACCAACATGGCACATGTATACAAACCTGCACATTGTGCACATGTACCCTAGAACTTAAAGTATAATAATAATAATAAAGAAATGTAAGAAGTGCTAAATTATACATTTTCAAATATTTACGAGACATTAATATAATGCCATGTTTTTTCTGAACACTTATTAATCACAGTTAACAAAAACAAATAGGAATGATAAAGTTTTGTTAATATTTCATGTTAACTCCCATTTTTATTTTAATTAATTTCTGGTTTGAAACCATTGGAAATTTGTTTTTAACGAACATAATTAAATATATTAGGTCCTTGATAGAATTCTTTTCCTCCAAAGAATATCCCCATCCCCCACTTTTAGCTAAGTGTCATAATATGTTCTTTTTTTTCCAGATGCTTCTTGTTCCAGAACTGTATACACAAGTTGGATGACTAAACTGATATTTACATAACAAGAAAAGTGGTCTTTAGACAATTTGGCAAATATGCTCATAGCATCATTGCCAGGAACTAGCCCCCAAAATAGGATCACAGCAGAGTTGGAACGCCAGTGATAGGGCTTTAATTCCAAGCACACAACCAGAGTTAGAGAACACATTCAAATAACCAAGGCCTTTTTTTATGTAAAAATTTTTAATCGTCATGGCATTTCCAATGCAAATTTAAAATCTAGTCAGTAGCTTATTTTATTAAGAGACTTCATGGTTTTGACAGGTAATGATCTTTGGTAGAAAGGTCCCCCTCCTACTCCTCTTCCTCTTCCTTCTCAGGTCTATTCTTGATTCTGAAATTCACACCACTGGAGTTTTATACCACACCACAGTTAAACATTTTTTTCTGAATTTTACTATATTGCATTTTCCTGAAGATTTCTTTAATGCATGCCCTAGTTCTTTGGAGATTTTCAATGCCTGTTTAACAGCTTTCCTTATTCATTAGCAACTTCCTTTAGAATCTAACAAGTCTCCTATGATCCTGGAGTTCTGTCAATTGTAGTAATTTTTTAATGTTTTTATCACACGGTTGGGAATATTTCTGTTACTTTTTAACCTCACTTAGAAGCTTAATATAACTACTAAAAATGTTATATAACTCTTATTATTGTCTTCATCTTTTGTCATTATGAGTGGCCTAGCCCCTCCATAGACAATTTGAGCCTATGATTTTTCATGGAAGAGGGCCTAGTTTAGCTTCATGTACTATTATCCTTTCTCATATTTGCTCTATCAGTATATATTTGAATATGGTTGAATTCTATAGCATGTATTTTATTGCTTTCACACGTTTTATTGTGCTTATGTTTGGATTTCTTCTCATCTGAGAAAGGATTGATTTTCTCATCTCAGTATATTTTTAATAAAATCATAGCTAAGAAAGAACATTTCATACATCTAAAAGCTAACTTCCTTTCTTTTATTTTGTCTTGAAAAATACTACACCCACACTTTTTGCCAATAGCCTAAGACATTTAGCCATACTAATCTATCCTATTGGCTCCTTGGCTTTGATTGATGGACGAACAAAAATAGGTTGGTTGATGTTTCCAGAAAATGTATCTTACCCTAATCTGTCTAAAGTATTCCTAACATAGGATTGTCAGATTTAGCAAATATAAATAGAGGATTTCTACTTATATTTCAATTTCATGTAAAAAACAAATAACTTTTTAGTATAAGAACATCTTAAATACTTAGAGGCTTATCTGAAGTTCACATTTAAATAGGTGCCCTGTAAGTTACCAGGCAATCCTGTCCTAAAGGAATAATATTCAAATCTCTCTTTAGCTTTTCCTCCAAATGTTGCTTAAAAATTTTCTGGGAAAATCATTAGTTTTATCTCCAGAAGCAAGACACTGTTGTCAGGAAAGCATGGGTTTCACTTTCTATTATTTTCATGTACTTGATTTTTTATGATATTAGAACTGGGATCTCAGGAGTGGCCTTGTGTAGCAATCAATGATGGCTGACCATTGGTTGCTCTTTAGGAAAAAGGGTCATAAGCCCCCTTTTGCTCACTTCCCTGCCCCTTGAGATTAACTTATTGATTTAAATTAAAAGCATTGCATGCCTACTCTACGATGAATATTGTGATGTCAAGAATCCCAAACAAGCAGCAAGATTCTGTCCACCAGAAATGTTAAGCATATGTAAACCGGGGGCGGGCGACTGGGAGGTAGCAGAATATGCTCTTTGTATTGATTTTAGTACCTGAACTTATGTGCTTTAATTGAGTTATACTTACCTATAAATTGATGCTCCCATCATTGAAAACAGCTTATGCTGTCACAGAATACATTGCGTAAGTGTATGGATTTCTTTACAGTCAACAAAAGGGTAAAGGTGACATGAAGAAGAAAAAATACGCTAACTAAATGAAAATTAGGAGTCATAAAAATATTTTTATAGAACTGTAGAAATGATCTAAATCTCTTTTGGTGGGCTTTCTTTGCATCAGTACTACAAATGTTGGATTGTCCCAGCTCAGTCCTCAGACATCTCTGTAATCAGTATCTTGTCAGAGATCCCTGAAGAGGGGTTCTGGAGAGCCCTGGAAGGTTCTTGAGACCTCTCGAGGCAATCCAAAATGTCTTCCCCAAATGACTTGGCCCATCATTTCACTCAGATATCTATATAAAGTCTCCCCTTAGACAGATCTTCTCTGACAACCCATTAGAAAATAGCAGCCTGTGTTACTTCATCACCTTCCCTACTTCACATTTTGTATAGTTCCGTTGCAACCTGAAATAAAGTAAGTTAAACCAAAATATAAATAGCACATTTGTTTATATTGGGTTTCCCACACAAGCTCAAAGAATGTAAGAACATGTACTTTTGTTTATTACTTTATCCTCAACACATTCAATAGTACATACCATATTGCATGTCTACAGAAATCGTTCATAATTCTTTTGTACAATGAATGTATTTTATCTGATAGTTTTTCTTGGCAGTGAAAATATGCTTTTTCCTTACAGCTGCTCTTATTGAAAGACATTCCTCTTAAGTGAGTTTCCTCACTCCAGTAATTGAAGAAGAAAAAGTGTATATTGAGAAAAAGCATGAATAGTATTTTATAACTTATTCCTAAAAAAGAGTTGATTAAATTTTTATCATTAGTGCAGCAATGAAATTTCTTTTAAACTCTGAAAATGAGGGCACATTCAGTGCCTTATATTTTCAATGCCTTGTGTAGACCAAAAATAGATAAAAACAAGAATCAGTAGGAAAGTAATATTGTATAAGCCAATCTCTAACAGAGTCACAATAAAACAAATTAATGTTTGAAATTATCACCATTCGGTCAAATCTATGTCTTGAGCTTCAAAATACTTCATTCATTCAATGGTTAATCAGTGACTGACTACTGTAGGCTGGGTACTGGGGAGCCAAAAGAGAAATTAATCACAGTCATCAATTTAAAAACCAAAAACTCTGTCAGCCAAGTGTATGCAACAGTTTTGCAGAATAAACACAGTGAGTTTGGTTTAAGCAAAGAGAAATTTAAGTTTTCAGAATATTGGGGAGAAAGTGTCTAATAGGATGGTGGAGTTCATGTAGAGATTCTGGACTGGAAAAATGATTTGGCCACCATTAGCATAGGACTAGATGCCACTGAAGTGGCAGAGATCACTTAGAATAAATGGCAAACAAAAAAGAGGCCTTACTTCCTTGAGATTCTTGTGACTAGGAGCCAGACACTACAGAGCATGGAAAATATTTTGTAAGGTAGAGTTACCGAAGACGGCCTTTTTCTCCGAGATATGCTGACATGCTTAATGTGGGCTTTCTTTACAACAATGTGATCATTCCAACAACTACTAGTTCCACGATGTTTTTAGAGTTTACAAATGTTTTACTATAGTGAGTTTTATTGTATCTGAGCCTCGTGAGAGATTTACGATTATCCCTATTTTATGCAAAACTTCAGAAAGTTTAAATGAAAGGTCACAAATAGATGATTGATACCTAATCCACACCTCTTGGATGACCTATAGCGTCAATGTTTTCAAAGAAGAGAAGGTGATTTTCACCCCGTCCTTCACTTCTAGTTTTTCCTAATTGTTCTATGTGACTTTATTGAAAGCTTCACTTCAAAATCAATCTCTCCCCTTCTCAAGCTATCTTTCTTAATAAGGATAATTGTTAGGAAGTTCCCACAACTACCTAACACCCTCTAATTCCCAAGACCTTGTGAATGCTTCTGACTATTAATTTTGAAGGCATCCCAGAAATAGAGTTTCAGTTTGATTATAAAGAAAATAACATTTTGGATATTATTATATTTAAATATTAAGAATTATTTAAAATTAATTTTCTGCCAAAAATTCTTGGAGGGAAATGAGAACAAGAGTTTATTTAAGAAGTAGTATTTTTTTTTCTACAGATCGACTTACTAACACTGTGGTTCTCCATAGAAATAAATAAAATTGACATACATAAAAAAGGTAGAGAATACTAAATATGCCAAATAACGAATTCCTTTAAGCATACATATATATACACATATATACACACATATATATACATATATATAGGCACACACATATATATACATATATATACACACACACATACATACACATGTATATATACACACACACATACATATATATACTTTTATACCTGCCCAGAAAGGTAAGTTTGTCACTGCTTAGAGAATGCTGAAAGCAAAATGAAAGAGTTCCATCAAGTGGTCATATCAAGACACAGCAGTTAGTATTTCACCAATACAAAGAGGAAAACAGTTTCTGTGAAATCTAGTTCAGACATACATTTCTAACCGAGCTATCAAAATTTTATGCCATGCAACATTAAAAAACACAATTAAATGCATTTTAAACATTATTACTAATTCATTTTCCAATTCATTTTTAAACTGCAAAGAAAATAGAAACTATGTAATTTTTATTTTGTCTTTTTCATATCGAATACTCTTTCCATATAGTTTGCAGTTGAAAATGCGTGGTTATAATCTTAATTTGCATGTTATAGTCATCTGTTTAAATTAGCAGGTAAACCACAGGTAATACTAAACTAAGTATTTGGATTGCACCGAAAATTCAGCAACTAACTACTTGCAAATGACCTATACATCTTAAAATAGTACAAAATAAATACAAAGAAAACTCAACTCAAGGTTGTTTTAAAAAATAAAATAAGTTATAAAACATAAACATGAATTAACTTGCTTCTTTTAACAACCTAAAGTTTTTGCCTTGCCAAATTTCATCTCCTTCATAAACACAGACAAAACAGGCATCTTTCTTTTTAAAGTATAATTGATTTAAGGGGTCATTTTCTCATTATTTTGGAAAAACCATCATGGCTTATTTTAATGTTATAAATCCTACTTCTAAATATATATTACAGATTAAGATTTGTATCTTGCTTAATAAAGCAGTAGTTCATTTAAGTAACCATTGTTTAAACTTTCTGAATATTATATATATATTACTAATGAGATGATGTTAAACAATAGATTTTTATATAAAACCTATGAAATATATATTATCTAGACATAAAATTGGAAGCAATGTATTTAATGATTAAGATCATGGATTTTGGCATCACAGAGATTTGATTTGAATCTAATCTCTTCCACTTTTTCTCTCTGTAACCTGGAGCAATGGCAAGCGTACTTTGTTTCATTGCACTTTTCTTGTAGATGTTGTGATTTTACAAATTGAAGGTTTTGACCACCCTGCCTTGAGCAATTCTATCCACACCATTTTTTCCAACAATATGTGCTCACTTTTGGTTTCTGGGTCACAGTTCAGTACCTCTCACAATATTTCAGATTTTTTCATTGTCATTATATTAGTTATGGTTATCTGTGATCAATGATCTTTTATGTCACTATTGTAATTGTTTGTGGGACACCATACACTCTGCACATATAAGATAGTGAACTTAATTAATATCATGTGTGTTCCCACTTCTTCAGCAACTAGCTGTTCTTCCATCTCTCTTCTTCTCCTCAAGCCTCACTATTCCCTGAGACACAACAATATTAAAATTAGGCCAAGTAATAACCCTACAATGGCCTGTAAGTGTTCAAGTGAGAAGAAAAGCATCATACATCTCTCACTTTAAGTCAAAAGCTGGAAATGATTAAACTTAATGAAGAAAGCATGTTGAAAGCTGAGAGAGGCTAAAAGCTAGGTCTCTTATAACAAACAGCCAACTTAGGAACACAAAGGAAAAGTTCTTGAAGGTAATTGAAAGTGCTACTACAGTGAACAAATGAACGACAAAGAATGTAAAACAGACTTGTTGCTGATATGAAGAACGTTTTATTAGTCTGGATAGAAAACCAAACCAACTACAACAAGGCCCAAATTATTTTCAATTATCTTCAGGCTGAGAGAAATGAAGTAGAAAAGTTGGAAGCTAGAAGAAGTTGGTTGATAATTTTTAAGGAAAGAAGCCATCCCAAAATAAAAGAAAAAGTGCAAGGTGAAGTAGTAGCATGTGCTGATGTAGAAGCTTTAGCACATAATCTGGAAAATCTAGCTAAGATAATAGATGAAGGTTGTTACACTAAACAAGAGATTTTCAGTGTAGATGAAACAGACTTATATTGAAAGGAGATGCTGTCTAGGACGTTCATGGCTAGAAAATAAGTCAATGCCTGGCTTTAAAGCTTCAGTGCACAGGGTGACACTCTTGGTAGGGGCTAATGCAGCTGGTAAATTGAAGTTGAAGCCAATACTGATTAACGATTCTGAAAATAGTAAAAATTGTGCTAAATCTACTGTCCCTGTACTCTATAAATGGAGCAAAGTCTGAATGACAGCATATCTGTTAACAGTATGGTTTACTGGATATTTTTATCCTGCTCTTGAGACCTACTGCTCAGAAAAAAAAGAGTCCTTTCAAAATATTGCTGTTCATTGACAATGTACCTGAACACCCAAGAGTTCTGATGGAGATGAACAAGGATATTCGTGTTTTTAAGCTCGTTAACACAACATCCATTCTGTAGCCTCTGAATCAAGGAGTAATTTCAACTTTCAAGTTTTATTACATAAGAACTAAACATAGTAAGATTATTGCTGCCATAATGACTCCCTTGATGAATCTGGGTAAAATAAATTGAAAATCTTCTGGAAAGGATTCACCACTCTAGATGACACTAAGGACATTTGTGATTCCTGGGAGGAGTCCAAAATATCAACAATAACAGGAGTTTAGAAGAAGTTGAGTCCAACTCTCACAGATGACTTTGAGGGGTTTAACTCTTCAGTGGAATTAAATGCGGATGTGGTGGAAACAGCAAGAGAACTAGAATTAGAAGTGGAGCCTGAAGATGTGACTGAGTTGCTGCAGTTTCAAGATACAATTTTAATGCATTAGGATTTGTTTCTTACAGATGAGCAAAGAAAGTTGTTCCATGAGATAGAATCTACTCCTGGTAATGATGCTGTGAACATTCCTGAAATAACAACAAAGAATTTAGAATATTACAGAAACTGAATTGATAAAGCAGTGGCAGAATTTGGGTTTGAAAGAAGTTCTACTGTGGGGAAAAAGTTATCAAACAGCATCACATGCTACAAAAAAAAAAAAAATCTTTCACGAAAGGAAAAATCAACCAATGTGGCAAACTTCATTGCTGCCTTGTTAGAAGAAATTGCCACAGCCACATTAACCTTAAGAAACCACCACCCTGATTGGTCAGCTGCCACCAACACTGGGACCAAACCCTTTACCTGTGAAAAATCACAACTTGATCAAGGAACAGATAATCCTTAGCATTTTAGCAATAAAGTATTTTAAAATTAAAGTATGTGCATTGTTTTTTAGACATACTTCTATTGCACACTCAGCTGCTTATATTGTAATGTAAACATGACTTTTTTATGCATTGGAAAAGCAACAAATTTATATGACTCATTTTATTGCAATGTTTGCTTTACTGCAGTGGTCTGGAACTGAATCTGCAATATCTCCAAGGTATGCCTGTATATCTTCATGTATAATAGGGAAGTAATTCTACTGATACAGGTATGGTAGAGCTTAGATAATGTCTCTTATATCAAGCATCTAGATTAGTAGCTGACTATCATCAAAATGAAAACTCATGTTTGGGAAATAATATTTCCAGTGTTCTATCTTGTTATTGGTAGGTGAGAGTGGTGGTGCACTTTCACCTCAAATTGTTTGATTTAAATAGTTGAAAAAATATAAACAAGTAAGGAGACAAAAGACAAATGTATTTCTTCTATGATGGCAATACGATCATATTTCTTCTGAGAGTGCTCTATGACCTTCCTCCAATCTAAGCAATATTTCCATTTTTACTAGAAGCCATAGAGAGATTCACACTGTTACCCTTCTTTCTGTCTTTTGGAAATTTGCAGTGATAATAAGCTGATTTAAAATCCTTACTTAATGTCAAGAACAACTCTTCCTGTCAACATGGTAATAAAATGAACACTGAGGATGAAGAAAGAGAGAGAGAGAGAGAATGATAAAGTGCATTCAGTAAAACATAAACAAGTAAAGGATGTGGGCGCAAGGTATATAGGAAGTATTAATATTTGTACTCCTCTCACATATTTTGTCATGTTTGAAATAATTCAAAAGTAAGATGTAAGTAAACCTAAAAGAAAAACTAAAACTCCCTTTAGGAAACCTAAAAGTGAATAGATTCACACTTCAACAAACTTTTGATGATATGTCAACAAGATGGAAAATAACCACAAAAGGAAAGCTGGAGATACAAGAAGAAATGTTGAGTGAAGAACGTGGAAAGCATGTAGATAAACCACAGAGTGTATGTGAAATAACAAAAATATGAAATTTGGGAATAAAGAAAGGATATAATTAAAATATGGGACAATAAGTAAGACTAAATAGCAGGTGATTTGATTTTTATAATTCGAAGCTCCCTATGTTATATAAAGAAGGAATAGAGAAAATGATTAATGTAGACTTTAAATAAATCTGTTAAAATTTCATGGTAGCTATTAAAAGAATAAAGAGGGAAATAGAATTTAAATAAAAACTTCATGTAAAGGATGCAGAAAAAGTGATAAAAAGTAAAAGCGATGAAGTAAAATAGGAATATACATAAAAAGAAATAGGATGGTAATGAATCCAAATATAACAGCAATCCTAATAAATGTAAATAAATTAACTTTCTAGTTAAAGGTTAAATTCAATAAAAGATAAGATCCAGGATTATACTATCGAAGAATCACACGTGAAAATAAAAACATGGGAAAACTTATACACAATGGATAAGAAATTAGGCAGCTTAAATATTAGTCAAAGGAAAGCTGGTGTATCTATATTAATATTATAGAGTGAAGTCTTTAAGGCACAAAGCATCACATAGAATGGAAAACATCATAAAACAATGATAATTATACACTCATTTCAACTTCGATGCCTCTAATAACTTTCCTCAAAACATATGAAGAAGTCAGCAAACCCATCATACGAAGGAATACACAGTGTTCTCAGGTACGCATGGAGCTTCAGAGAAAACCGAACCACGTGGGGAAGACATAATGCACATATCAGCCAATTCCAAGGAATTATCAGACAGATATACTTCTCTAAGCACAACGAAGTTCAAAGTCAGAAAAAAACAATTTTTTTTGAAAAATTTGTAGATTTGGAAATAGGAAAGCATATTTAAAACATACAAGAAAGCAATAAAGTCTGAAAACAGATAAATTCAACAGTTAACTTAAGATATTAGGGAAAACATAAGAAACCCAAGCAGAAGAAATGCAATTATAAAAACCAAAAATAATAATGAATGAAATAGTAAATAGAGATACAGCAGATTAAAACAAAAAATTAACAAATCCAAAGGCTAATTCTTATATACTTAATATATGTGTGTGTCTAATCTACTCTCAATATTAAACAATTAATCCTTTCTTTCCTAAATATATATCAACAATGATTGTTATATTTTTTCTATTTTTATATTTACACAGGGAAATGTGATATTCACCATGTTTCACTTAGTGTTTTTTAACTCAGTATCATTTTTGAGGCCAATTTTGAGACCCATGTATATAGAGAGATACTTTATTCCCTTTAACTATTGCCCAGTAATATATAGAATAAATTTTTATCCATCTATCCCCCATTTGCTATCTACTAATAGTATTTCAAAGCACATCCCTGAATTTTCCTATGCATCTCTGTTACACGTTACCCTAAAGAGAAATGACAAGCTTTTTAGGGAAGTGGCATACTCAATTTCCCTAAATGTTGGCAAATTGATTATTTAAATGGCATTTAGCAGAAAATCTAACAAAACATTTTTCTTCACATTAAAAAAGAAATCTTTAAATTGCTTCTTAGTTTCTATAAAAATGGAAAAGTGGAGAAGTATTCAGGGCTTTATGTTTTATTCAATTGGATCAATATCCTCCATAATTCTGTGAATCATCTTTTTAAAAAATTTGTAAAACTTAAGACAATATTTTATAGTTTTGCTCCACATTATTTGAAATTTAGAAGCTTTTATTTCTAATTAGATTGCTATGACATTGAGTGTCTGTGTGTGTGTGTGTGTGTGTGTGTGATTGGTATGTATATAAATTATCTACTACATGCAAGATATAAAAATATGATAAAGTGTTTGGACCTTACCCTTAGAAAACAATATCTCAATAACTGTGGTGTGGCTGAGATGATGTTCAGGTATCATCTCATATTTGCCTACATTTCTAAGTTTATTTCTACATTGCCAAGTTTGTCACTATAACATGGCCATTTCTTCTATAGGAGGCAGATGCTCTTTAGGTGTGCCCATCATAAAACTAGTTTAATAAATCAGGACACATTGAAAATAAAATAAGCCTCAAGCATAAAGCAGGACCAATCCTTGAACAACGTGTATATTCAATATATACTCCATTGGCTTCAATAGTGAAAATATACTGTGAGCTGTCACAAAGTTGGTAGGCTCTGATCCCCAGCGGGTACTGTGCCTGTCCTTTGCATAACTAGAGGGATTGTTAGTCCTCTTTGCATACATCACGATTGTTAATAAAGTGGCATTTGTCAAAATGAGTAAATACCTGTTGCCATGGAAGGTGCCATAAGCAAGATTATAAAACAAATTGTTGTAGTTGGCTAGGAACCAGGAGGAAGATGAACACCAGAAGAAAAGGCATTCTTTCCTTAATTCCTCATACCCATTTTACAATACATTGCATACAGTTGTTTATGCAGAACACAGGCTGTTTTCTTTTTTTCTGAAACCTCATGTAACCGATGGTATTTTAAATGAGCTCTAATACAAAATGCCTCACACACTGCTATCCTATGCCTCATTTAACCCATTATATGGGTTCCCTCTTGAAACATTTAGTCTTCATTTGTCTATTTTTCCTGTAACTTATTTTTAGGAATAGAAAAATCATGTCCTGAGAAGCACTGTCTTCTGGCACATATTTAAAATACCTAAGGGGGCTCAGGTAACATCAAGACCCTAGTAGGTGCAGACGGGTCCCCACCAATATCTCGGCATTTTATTTCAATTATTTACTATCTTTCAATATGGCCCACAGCATGAAGATTTTGCATATACCAGTTTATTTTTTTAATTGAAAATTGAAATAATACCAATACTCATAAAAATATCCATTCAATTATATTCAGTAAACGGTCTTCCTCTTCATGCCAGTAGATATCTGTAACTCTTTCCCCAGGTTCCTTATTTAAAGTATCTCTACCAAAAAAAGCAGACAGGCTTCAAATAACTGTCCGACATTGGAGAATGACAATATTTTTTCTTGTGAATTAGCATCCTAGATAGGCACTGACATGAGATATACTGACATAGCTTTCCTACCAAATCTCATTCTTGTATTGTTCATGAATAGATTCATTATTTTGGTATAAAGACTTTAAATATCAAGTTTAATTGAGCTTTGATATCACACTTCTTCAGAATTTTTTACTGAAGGATAAAGTTGTTCCTCTAAAAAGTACAGCCTGTCCTGAGCAGATGCATGCCATTAAAAAAAAATCACATAAATGTCTTCTTTTGGTTCTATCACAGCCTAACTTATGAATCCATGTTTATTGTGGTAATGATTCAAACTAGTAAAATGGGGTATAATTTTTGTTTGTATTATAATTGCAATGCTCCTCATTTCTAGGTACCCCATACTGGCTATTCTCATGTTTTATGTGAATCACATGGTGTATTGACTAGCTCTGTGATCTTGGAAAAAATCACTAACTGCAAAAAGTTCTCTCATTTTTTCTGCCAATCCCATTCTGTGAAGAGGAAAATGTAAGACTATGTGTGCAAAAATTCTAAGACACTGTGAGTCCAAAGAAAATAGAGAATAGATTTTTAAGCTTGAGAACAGAAAGCATTTGTGATTATTAAGACTGAATTCTTGTGACTTTGAGTCAGAATGGCTTGTTTTAGTTGGAAGTTACCTTCTAGATCCTTATTCTCTGATTATATGCAATTTGGAAATGTCCTACATAAAAACTGCTGCCTAACTTGTCACCTGGTTTTCTTCCATTCCATGGAAAGAACTAGAAGCCCTGCAACAAATGGATTGTGTGCACCATCTGGCCATTTTGTGTCACATACTTAATTTTAAACTAAAAATGCCTTTCTTCTTCCAATACTAGAACATAAGAAATTTGCGATCTTTTCTGGCTTGATGTATAACTTAATTTAGTTGTTAATATAAGTTGTTGATGGCTAAAATGGTGTAAAATGCAGTTATGCATAATTTTTAGCTTCAAAGTCACAAATTCTGTCACTTTATTATGGAGGAATTGCAAATATCTCTAGGGTATAAACTCAGCCTGATTTCTGGATATCTGTTTTTTTCTATTTGCAACTTCAAATATGTGTGTAACACCATTGCGAACTCTCAATTTTGTTAGGTATCTTTTAAGTATATATGAGAAGTTAACATATGCATATTTTATATAATTTTTACATGTAAGTGCATATGAGTTGCTCTGAACTTTGAGAAACTAAACTGTCCAGAAAGGTATGTTTTTACATGTAGCCATTTGTAATTTGGTAACCACAGGAAATGTAAATCTGAAAATAACTATAAAACAGTTAAGGGTAAGTATATAGTGTGATTCTTTTCCTTATCTAATATAAATTTTTAAAGCCACAGGAAAAGGAGCCAAAGACTGGACTACAACAGGTTTGGAGGCTATGGATACATAGAATGATACCAATTTATGGAAATACGGATTGATATTAGCTCATGTTATTGAGGGCCTACTCTTTGCCTTATTTTTTATGTATGTATGTATGTATGTCTTTATTTCTGTATTTATTTTTAGAGACAGGGTCTCACTCTGTGGTTCAGATTGGAGTGCAGTAGCGCGATCACAGCTCACTGCAACCTTAACCTCCCAGGCCTAAGCAATCCTTCTGCCACAGCCTCCCAAGTAGCTGGGACTACAGGCACGTGCCACTGCACCCAGCTAACTTTAAAAATATTTTGTAGAAACTGGGTCTTTCCCTGTTGCCCAGGCTGATCTTGAACTCCCGGGCTAAAGCGATCGTCCCACCTGGGCCTCCCAAATTGCGGGGATTACACGCACAAGCCACCGTGCCCAGCCGCCATTGCCTTTATACATATTACCTCATTTAAATACTCATTTTTCCAATGGAAGGAACTGGATCTTAGATAAATTCTATACCTCTCAAAATAACACCACGTGGATTTTTAAAAAAATATTTAAGCATTTACCTACTTATTTATTTGGCTAATGGGAAAAAAAAGCTTCCAGTCGCAAACATCCCCCGTCACAAACATCACGATCCATGATGATAGAGCAAAATCAGATATGCTAAATATAGCCAAATGTATTGCATACAGTAGGTCATCAATACATGCTTATTGAATTAATTAAAATCCAACTTGAAAAGGAAATTGACCCTGTCAAATATTTGTATATTTTATCTCATCAAATTTAGTTGTGTGTGAGCCAAAGAAAACATATAAAAAGTGTTTTATTTTGCAGGGACAGATGTACAAAATATTATCTAATTTTAATATACTAAAGGCATAGTTATAGTTTTCCTTTAAACATCATTTTGACCTTAATGATGTGACTTACTATTTTACCCTCCAAAAACAGTACACTTTATAATTATAATTGCTGGAATATGCCACTTTCTAGAATTATGAAAAATAATTCGCTACACATAAAGGCTTTATTTTGGAATGAATAAATGAATTTTGGCTGTCATCCTAATTTGTGCCTCCCAAAAGATTGGTTTCCTACCTCTAGATAGAGATAAAATAAAATTTAATCTTTAAGAATTCACATTTCTTGTTTGGCAAGAGTTTGTATTGCTACTAATTAGCTGAAATAGAAATTAAAGAATCTCGGCTACATTGAACAACTGGGCTTTGAATGTCTAAAACTGTTTCCTCAGAAGAGAACGGGTGATGTCATTGCATCAAGTCACTGGGATGAATTGCTGAAAGGGAGATGCATGGAAACAATATCGTACCCTCAAAATTTCCATTGAGGAGCACAATGTCTCCATATACACTATTACCAGTTTCCCTTCAGAATTTTCTCTATGTCTGCTTTTAATTATCCCAAATTCATTTATCCCCAATATTTAAGTTCCCGCTCCCTCTTCCCCTATATTTCCCCTTGAACCTATCTTTTCTGTATCCATTGCAGAGAGATCACTTCGTTGTAACTGAATACAGATCTGAATGCTTACCACTTGCAGAGTCCAATTCACAAGAGTGAGGTCTGGTAGAAAGAAAGGGATTTTACTAAACAAAACTAGTAAAGGGGATGTGGCCGGATTCCCATTCAAACCAACCACTTCAATTTTGGGGGTGAGGGTAGGGGTTTAAGTGTGGAAAAATTGATAAGGAAGGCGCGCAAGAATTGTGCTGAGTACAGTGTCTGTGTGTTTTGCTCTGGTGGCTATTTTGTGTCTCAGTCCTCCTGAATCACGAGCTGGCAGCATCTCAACAATGGCGGGGTTGTTGACTAGCCAGCCACCTTGCAGTAATCTTGGGAATTTTGCAGCTGAGTCTCCAAGCTTCCTTTGTCAGACTCAAGATTAGCCCCTGCAACTTCTAAGAAGGCATATAGACGACAGCATACAATTAGATAAATGTGAAGGGAGTATACATGGTAGGAAAGGGGGGGAAATGGAGTCTATTTTATGGCTAAGAGTAAAGGCTTCTACAGTTTTCTTCAAGGTTTTATCTTGAAACCCAAGATTAAGAAAAATAAAATGCATTTTGAAGTTAAGCTATCTGGTTTTTTAATGATTTATAGCTCTGGGGGTCTTCTCTTTTCTAAATATCCCCAAGCCCTAGGATGGATTTTGGGCAATATTTTGTACTAAATATGTGAGTTCAAAATGAGATATTTATTTACCTTGTACTTTATGTTGCAAATTTCCTAAAACTGTAATTTTAACAATCTACACGTTTATATTTATATGATGGTTTTGTTAATTTCATTTCAACACTTTTCTCCAACAAGTGGATTTATACAAAACTGACAATGTGAATCTTCTTCAGCATCCCCCTTCAACATCTTAATAGGATAAAATGAATCATAATTTTAAACTACATTTCTTAATTTAAAGAAAAAAATTATGTGGACATATTCACATTCAAGGTGAGCATCCAGCAAACAGTAAATCAGGCAGGTGGTTATGTTGGGAAATGGTAGCAAAACATTTACAATTGATGCCATATGGCTTTCAGCCTAGTAGGGCCAACTAGCTGTGTTCAATGACTCTGGGGAAATTAAGCTGTTTGAAGGTCATTAATGCTAATTCTAAACCTCTGGTGCAGTGACAGGAAGTTTGCAGCAATATGCAGGGAAACCATCCCTCCAACTGAGTGGATAAGACTCCCTCATAAGTGGACCGAGGATTGTTCTTGTTGGGCCTGTGCTCTGATTTGGAGACAAAGAACCAGGTATAACCGCTATTGCTGCATATACACAGCAGGCAGTAACGTATATTCTGATCCTGTCATTGTCTTTCTTAAACTGACCAGGAGTCCTTATCATAAAGTTCAAATCCCCTTCCATTATCTTCCTGTTTGAGCTGATACCACTGTCCTCTGGACTAAGACCCAGGCACATTAAGTTTCTAAGTTGACATTTTTAATTAAGTTTTAAAGACATATTTGGAGAATTTTTTAATGCACAAGTATATGTCCAGCTCAAATAATTCCACTTTCAATGTGCTTTCCAGGGTTTTTTGAATGCCATTGAGAAATTACAGTACATATAAAGAAAATAGAAAAGAAATAGTAATCACTGAATCACTGATTAGCGAAAAAAAAAAACAGCAAAAGCTGAAGCTTTTCAGCAATTAAGTTCACGAATTTTCAGTAAATAACTCAAGTGAAAAAAATTAATTTATCTACTTGAAAATGGCTAATGCAGAGTCAAAGATTAAAATGTTGGAAATAAATTTTCTTCTTACAAGCCAACCTTTAAGGAAAATATTATTGAACTCTTCTGGAACACAAAATCTTTGCAACCAGCACTATTATGTATCTTATCCACTTACATTAAACTAAAACTATATATGCATGAGGGAATGTTTCTTCAAATATTAACCATAAATAGAAATTAGAAAAATGTATAAAATTAGGTTGTATATTTCATTCCTAAGATTTTCTAGACTGGGTTTTCTGAAAGATGCAACACCATTCTCTTGATATTCTACAAATAAAAACATGCTACCCCAGAGCATTGGGTTCAGAACGTGCTACCCCAGAAGATGGCACCTTCACATTTGAGAAAATCACAAAGGACAAAGGTCTCTGACCTTCTCCAATCCTTCTTCTCTGAAGCAAGCTGTAAAAGAATCTGATCTTCAGCTGGGTGCGGTGGCTCACGCCTGTAATCCCAGCACTTTGGGAGGCCGAGGTGGGTGGATCACGAGGTCAGGAGATCGAGACCATCCTGGCTAACACGGTGAAACCTCGTCTCTACTAAAAATACAAAAAATTATCCGGGTGTGGTGGCAGTGCCTGTAGTCCCAGCTACTCGGGAGGCTGAGGCAGGAAAACGGTGTGAACCCGGGAGGTGCAGCTTGCAGTGAGCGGAGATCACGCCACTGCCCTCCAGCCTGGGCGACAGAGGAGACACTGTCTCAAAAAAAAAAAAAAAATCTGATCTTCCTCTGAAGTATGTGATAAGAGCCTCATGTGCCTCATATCTGGAGACAAGGAATGTCACACTGGGACACAGAAAGTAATATGAACAAACAGGCCTTGCTAAGTTCCCCCAGCTTATTACCATTAGATCATACTCCCTCTGTTCAATCATGCTTCCTCATGACTGTCTACTCCCCATCCAACCTAAGCATAAATATACATAGATTTCGCCATTTCTTTGGGTCTTCATTTCTGAAGGTCCACATGTCACATAAAATTTACATTAAATAAATATGTACGCTTTTCTGTTGTTAAACTGTCTTTTGTTATAGGTGCTTCAGCCATGAACCTAGTGATGGATGAGAAAAAAAAATCCCTTCTACCCTACACTAACAAGGAAGGACGAGAGAGAGAATTCTAATTTCTTACCATAGGTATTCAATGTGATGAGAGGGTGGTCATTTGATGTATAAAATTAGGAATTCATTCTAAAACATGTTTGAAACTTTTGTGTTTAGTTTATTGCAGAGGAAGGGGCAAGTTTGGTGCTCCAAATTCCTGTTTTATTTGCCATCATAGAAAGGATTTGAATTTGCAAGACACTTCACAAAAGTCTGATTTTTTTTTTCACTTTAAATGTGGTATTGTGGTTACTGTAATGAGGTGGCATCGACACTGCTAATACTTACCCTTTGGAGTTTACCCCAAGGCTTTACCATAAGACATCATCCAGATCACTGTGCTTTCTTCTAAAAAACAAGTCTTTATTAAAAAAGAAAAACACAAACTAGACCATCACAAATAGAAATTAGTAATAGCCAGAAACGTATTTAGCAGCGATATTTTTTTCTTTTTTTTTTTTAACAGTCTTGCTCCGTCTCTCAGGCTGGAGTGCAGTGGCGTGATCTCGGCTCACTGTAACCTCCACCTCCCAGGTTCAAGCAATTCTCCTGCCTCAGCCTCCCAGATTAGTTGTAACTAGAGGTATCCACCACCACACACAGGTAATTTGCATATTTTTAGTGGAGTTGGGGTATCACCATGTTGGCCAAGCTGGTCTTGAACTCCTGACCTCAGGTGACCCGCCTACAAAAGTGCTGGGATTACAGGAGTGAGGCACTGCGCCCACACTTATTTAACATCAGTTTTAAACATTGTTGACATATTGCAGTATCTTTCTAATTTTCTCTAAAATCCTTAATTAATTATATAATGTGATTTTTGAAGAATTCTTATATACATTAAGATAAAGTTCAAGAAGGCCATTAGCAAAGGATTTTAAAAAGAGTAGTTTTTTTACAAAGATTTTCCATTTTAAACAGATTTTTCTTATGAAATAAATTTCTCCATGTCTTTTAAAAATACGAAACTTGGCTCCCATTAAATATGCTCATTTTTAGTTACCCATGGGATACCCTTACTTATCTATGATAACAGACACTTGTCATAATTTCCTGTATACTCCTAATGTCAGAGGTATGTTTACAAGTGGTATCATTTACTTCTGGATTTCATTTCCAGCTATTTAACTTCCAGATTCATGAAAAAGCATTTTTAAGATTATCTCTGAAAAAAATACCTGCTTTTTATTTACTCAAATTATATCTACACTTAACATAAGTACACTTTGGATAAGCAGTTATTTTTAGTCAAACCTTTTACTAAGATAAGTATATGACAACATAAATAATGGAGGATATCCATGTGTAGCTAAAAGTGAAAATATTTACTTTACCTGGAAGCTGTTTTTTTTAGAAAAAAAACCTGAAATAATTGATTTCATGCAAAAAAAAGTGCTAAAAGAAAAATGCGTAATCTCTGTATGATAAAAACATTTTCTCGAGCTGTGCAAATGACCTTGTTGATTTTTATTTTATCTAAGAATGATTTTAATATGCAATAATACAACTTACAGCAACATATAACAATGCATTTAATAGTAATGCACAAAAGTAACAAAGCAATGCAGATAAAAATGTTATACTGAACTCATCATTTGACATACTTCATGTATTAGAAAAATTTGCTGAATAATGTCAATTATCAAAACATGTAGCTGCTATGTAGTCCCTTAAAAACTGATATTTCCAGCATGTATATAATACACATATAAGTATATTCGTGTTGAACATAGTTTTAATACTTTTTATATTTTTTTAAAAAGAAATTGTATGCCTTTTGTTCAAAACCACTATAACTTACTTGACCTGTGTGTGATTTTTATTTTCCATTAAAATATTTAATTTCCAATATAGTTTGGATGCAGGACAGTCTGCATTTTAGGAAGCAAAAAAATAGATTTTAGAAAGGTAAAATATCAAAGCCAGTTTTGTAGTAATAGTGATGTCTAAAAGTTAAAATAGCAGTAGCTGTCATTAAATGAGCACCTACTATATTTCAGGCACTAAACTAGATTCTTATAGACTCTTTAATGTTAATATCATACTTTATAAGTGTGAAATTTTAGACTGCAAAGTACATAACTTGCTAAAAGTCACAGATGTAATAAACCATCAATCCAGAATTTGAACTTAAATCTTTTGGCTGCAGAGAGGAAAACAAAAGAAGGGTAGGTAAATAGCTAGATGAATCCGTTGACTGACAGTCGTATCAGCTTCCCTTTACTGAATGCTGATCTCATCACACCAGCATAACTTTGTAAAATGTGTTTATTATTTCTATGTCCAAATTGAGTGATTTAAAGCTAAAAATGATAAGAAATTGTGTCCTTGATGGCAGCTATCACTGGAAGATCCAGAATTTAAACCAATATTTCACTATCCAGTATTCCTCATTTCAAAGCACTCAGGCTTTCTGCTATCACTTACAATTTCCACTTCAAGTAACAAATTCAAATATAATCAGTACAAAGTTTATTCTACCCTGAAAATGAAATGTATAATATTCAAGAACAACTTGATGATTCAGATCTGAGAAAACATAGTACTCTCAAAGTGACAAATACTGAATAAATAAATATTACCTCTGTATTGGATGTCTAAAAATGCGTAAGGACAAGATACTTCAAGCTGGAAAAATTAGAGTGCAACCAAAAGACAGTGGAGAAACCAAACATAGCTGGTCACATATGTATTTTTGTAACGATGTTTAAGTCTGGGAGTCTTGTTTCCTAAGCGAACATTTATTTTGTTGTTAGCCAGAAGTTTATATCTCCCTAGATTATGTAAAATACTGAATAAAGAAATATGAAAACTTTATTTTTGGTTGTGTCATCAAACAATGCCTTACATATTTGAATGACTACATTTTCAAAAGCTGCCAAACTTTAATTTCTTCAGTTAGTATCTCTATATCTACACATATTCAACATTCAAAGTAAGGAATCTTGTAGTGTGTGTTATATTGTTCAAGTATTGATCATTTTGTTGCAACTCTGGAAACACTTTTTAGCCCCTGAAGCCTGAATTAGGGGTATCTATATAGAGAGGAAATTATTGGCTTATCAAAAGTGTGCCTAGATTCTGTAGGTCAAGTCTATCCATCATAGACTTCCTAAAAGGTGGATTAGATTTGAAGCTCTCCCAATTTATTTTGTTATGGTTTATTGGCACATTCATTTTGCACAACTGTTTATACAAAATAAATGGCTGCTCATATCTTAAGCCCCTCCATTAGTGGAGTCCAATTCACCATGTAAGATAACAAAAACATAGGAATCTTCAGTTCCTACTGCTACCATTACAGAAGGCTCAAGCTGTAGAATATTTGATGCTTTCTGCTCTCAAAGTTCTGATCCAGTCCTTTCTCTTACATAACATCTGTCCATGTCCTTGCTCAGAGGGACCCACTGCTCATTCAAAGATTCCTTTATTGTGGTGAAAGTTTAATTTCTTACTAATATTCATTCAAATGCAATGCATGTATAGTTCCATTCAGTCTGTGCTGCTATAATGGAATATAAGAGACTGGGCAATTTGTAGAGATTCTTCATGGTTCTGGAAACTGGAAAATCCAAGATGCAAAGGCAAGTGTCTGGTGAGGACCTTCTTTCTGTGTCATCTCATGGTGGAAGGTGAGACAGCAAGAGATTGAACTCCCAGCCTTAAGTTATTTTAAATCAGCATGAATCTGTTCACAAGGCTTCTGCCTTCATGACCTAAACACCTCCCATTGGGCCCCACCTCCCAACAGTGGTTCATTGGATTATGTTCCAACACATGCCTTTTGGAGGGACACAACCAAACGATAATTATATATAACAGCATTTTCTAAGTGTTCATTTTGATGATTTTTGACAAATGTTTACAGTAGTGTAACAACCACTTCAATGGAGACATTTCATCCTAAAAATTCCCTTCTTCTATAGATTCAATTTTTATATTCTTCTGAAATTTTATGCTGAAATCTAATACCCAATATAACGGTATTGGGAGTTGGAGGCTATGGAGGGTGATTAGGTCATAAGAACAGAGACTTAATCAAAGGAGATAGTGCTTTTTATAAGAGACCCTGGAGATATCCCGTCCTTCTACAATGTGAGGAGACCAAAGAATGACAGCCACCTCTGAATCAGGAAGTGAGTCATTACCAGGCACTGAATCTGTCAGTAACTTGAATTTGAACTTCTAGTCTCCAAAACTGTGAAAAATAAATTTTGGTTGTTTATAAACTACCCAGTCTATGATATTCTGTTACAGCAACCTAAAGTACTATGTTACCTAGTGCCCCTTAGTAATCAGTCCTCACCCCCAACCTGACACCTAGACCCTGTCTACCCCACTCAGATTTGGGTGGCTACAGTTTTGGCTATTAAATAATGTCACAAAAATTGAATCATATACTATGTAGCCTTGATTGTTTTTTATTGAGTTTACTTAATGCGTTGGAGATTTATTCATGCTGTTACATATGTCTATATTGTATTTTTTTTATCGCAAACTAGTGTTCCATTTGATTATACCTTTACTAATACATGGGCCTCTGGATTATTTCTAGTTTAAGGCCATGCAAATAAAGTTGCTATAAACATTAGCAAATGGGTCTCTGTATGAATATGCTTTTATTTCTCTTGGGTAAACATCCAGGAATTGATAGTTGAGCCATGTGATAAATGTATATTTAAATTTAAAAGAAACTTCCCTATTGTTTTCCAAAGCAACTATACCACTGATGTTTCTACATATCCTCATCAGTACTCCGTCTTCTGTGATTTTATTATAGCCATCCTAGTAGCTGTATAGGGCATCTCATTGCAGTTTTAATTGCGTTTTCCTAATGACTAGTGGCGTTAAGCAAATTTTCACTGCTTATTTGCCATTGGTATATACAGTGCTTCCACGTTCTCCATGAGGGAATAGTTCTAGAACCCTGATGGATGCCAAAATCCAGAAATGCTAAAATTCCAACATTGGTCCTGTATAACCTGGGAAAATTAAAACTGAGCCCTCTGCATCCTTGGGCTGCCCAATCTGGGAATACTGTATTTTCTATCCATAGTTGGTTGAACCTATGAATGTGGAGCTCGTAAACATGAAAGGCCAACTGTATTTTTTGAAAGTCCAGTTTTTAGTCTGTTTCTACCAGTTATAAAAATTTCCAGTTCGCATATATGGAAACTGTTTTTATGTGGATGGCTGAGGATTCTTTTGGAAAAACATACTGTCAAGAAAAGAACATAGGGATTATAAGCATGACTTTATAGCAAAATCTGATTTTTTAAAAAGGAATTTTTATTAAAATGTCTAAAAACACTGGGGCCCTGTTGACATCACTTGGATACCCGGCTGGTATAATCTATGACAGTATAAATAGCCTCTCTACGTATTCTTGCATGGAATATGAGATGTTGAGGACTTTGGCATGTTGGTAGTTATGTCCACTGGTATTTATTTAGGCAGAGTATGGGGGGCTGCCAGGATTAAGAGAGGGCATAGGGTCAAGTGTGCATCCTGAGAAGCCATAAACAGAAAAGAAAGTGTAACCTAGTAAACCGTGCAGTTCCTGCAGGAATCTGGCAGGAATGGGACACAGTGGGCCCAGCATGGTCTACCAACCCCCTGCTGAATCCTTGAAATGCCTTCTGAAAACCTCCAGAAAGAAAGGATAGAGTACTACATGGAGGGTTGAAGGTTCTGGTTTCTCCTGGCTCTTGTTTCTGTTTACGATTTGTAGCTGTAGTACTTTCCTGGGACTGCCCTAACAAAACAGCGCACAGTGGGTGGCTTAATCAGAAGTGTACTGTCTCAGAGTTCTGGAGGGTAGAAGTCTAAAATCATGGTGTTGAAAAGGTGGCTCTTTCTGAGAGCCACAAGGAAAAAGCTTTCCAGAGAAGTCTCTCTCCTAATGTCTTGCAGCTTTGGGTGTTTCTTGGTGTTTTAGTCTGCTCTCCTGCTGCTCATGAAGACATACCAGAGACTGGGTAATTTATACAGAAAAAGAGGTTTACTGAACTCACAGTTCCATGTGCTGGGAAGGCCTCATAGTCATGGCAGAAGACGAAAGGCTCATTTCACATGGCGGCAGGCAAGAGAGAATGAGAACCAAGCAAAGAGGAGACCCCTTATCAAACCAACAGATCTTGTGAGACTCATTCACCACCACAAGAACAGCATGGGGAAAAAAACACCGTGATTCAGTGATCTCTCACCAGGTCCCTCCCACAACACATGGGAGTTATGGAAGCTACAACCATGATTCAATTACCTCCCCCAGATCCCTCCCACAACACATGGGAGTTACGGGAGCTAAGCCAGACCATATCGCTTGGCTTATCAATGGCATTCTTCCTGTGTCTTCACATCGCCTTCTCTGTATGCCTATCTTTCCCTGTGTCCACATTTCTCCTTTTTGAAAGGACAGAGTCATATTGGATTGGACCCATCCTAATGACCTCATCCTGACTTGGTCATCTGCAAAGGCTGTATTGCCATACAAGGTCACATTCACAGCTACTGGAATTACCGCCTCATTATTTGCTGAAGGTACACAATTCAACCCATAATACTGTCAGTCTAGTAATTGTGCCCTTTTAGGTAATTTCTGTTTTCCACTCATAATTTAAAATGAAAGTATCTTGAAATTATAAAAGACAATAGTGATAAGAGAAAATTTCCATCAACCTATGATTTTAAACTCTTCAAAGTGCTAAGAGAAAATATCCATCAATCTATTATTTTAAACCTTTCTAAATTATTAAGAGTAAGATATATAAAATAAGATAATTTTCAGGACAGCCATGGTTGTTCATGCCTGTAATCTCAGCACTTTGGGAGGCTGGGGAGAGCAGACTGCTTGAGCTCAAGAGTTCAAGACCAGCCTGGACAAGATGGCGAAACTTCATTTCTACTAAAAATACAAACAATTATCCTGGGGTGGGCGTCGTGGCAAATGCCTGTAGTCCCAGTTACCCAGGAGGCTGAGGTGGGAGACCTCCTTGAGCCCAGAAAGTCAAGGCTGCAGTGAACCATGATTGCACCACAGCACTGCAGCCTGGGTGACAGCCTGAGACCTGCCACAGACACACACACGCACATACACACACACACACACATTCAAATAAATCATTGAGTTTACATACCAAAGAGCACCAAAACATATGCTTCAATGAGAAGAAAAGAGTGAGATCTAAGTGGCACTGAGTTATACAGAAACTTGAAAACACGTTGGTGTATCTAAATAATCAATAACCAAAGTAACAGTAATAATAACATTAAGGATAATGACTATTTAGCTTGGAACTTAAAAAACAAAACATAATTATATTTACAAGTTGCAATAACATAAAAACTGGAAGAGATGATCATATCTAAAATTTTCTATAGCCCTTAAATTGTTCAGGTAGAAGGAGATGATTGATTCAAGTTGTACTTTGTTAATGCAACCTTGTGCTTCATTAGTGCTAATGCACTTTATTCAACATTTAATAACTAAAGAGCAATGAAAAGCGACACAGATTAAATAGAAAAGGAAATATACAAACAACACACCCCCGAAAAATATGCAATCAAGTCAATGAAAAACAGAAAACAAACGAAAAAAGTAAAGAAGTAAAAATACAGTGAAATTTTATTAAAGATGCAGAAATATATCCATATATGTCAAAATCATATTTAGTATGAATAGATTAAGTTCACTATTAAAAGACAGAGAGTACAAGCTATAATGACAAAGGATTTTTAAACGCTGAGGGATATAAAATGATATGCCAAAATTTAGATTGTATAGTAACATTAATATCTCATTAAATATGCTAGAGCAAAATCTGAAATATATTCAAAAATTAACTTTGGGAGCCCGAGGTGGGTGGATCACGAGGTCAGGAGATCGAGACCATCCTGGCTAACATGGTGAAATACCGTCTCTACTAAAAATACAAAAAATTAGCCAGGCATGGTGGCAGGCGCCTGTAGTCCCAGCTACTAGGGAGGCTGAGGCAGGAGAACAGGGTGAACCTGGGAGGCGGAGCTTGCAGTGAGCCGAGATCGTGCCCCTGCACTCCAGCCTGGGCGACAGAGCCAGACTCCGTCTCAAAAAAAAAAAAAAAAAAAAAAAAAAAAAAACGCTTTCCAGTTGAAATATCTTTATAACGTAATATTGAATTCCCATGGCTAAGGAAAAATAATTTTATAATTAATCAGGTCTAAATAAAATAAATTAAATACTGAAAGGGCAAAAAATTATCTTAAAGCTTTTACACTTCAATGCTCAGTTTTGCTGTGAACCTAAAACTGTTTTAAAATTAAAGTATGTTAAATAGAAATAATTATTTGGGGGACATTTAATGTTTCTTGATTAACCCTTGGACTTGTAGAGATTTTAGCTTAGAACAGGCATAAAAATTTTAACAATTGTTATTGTGAATAGAATAGAATATTGTTCTGAGAACAGTAAATATTTCTTGAGAATTTCGATGTGTCAGAGGCTGGAATATTTTCACATATTGTTTATCTCTTTTGTCTTATATACTATTTTGTCTTTAAAACAATCAGATGAGGAAAATGAGGCTCAGATAGCAACTAGCCTGACCCAAATCACACAGCTAGAAAGCAGAAGATGCAGGATTTAAACCCAGAACCTGTTTGACTATTCACTACACTCTACCACCTCCAAGGAACGTGGTGCGTATATGATACTTGAGGACATAACAATCACGACTAAGGTTTAGTAAAACGGTGGAGAAATGAAGACAATGTTGAAAGAGAAAGAGTTCTAAGCCAACCACAATTAAAGTCTGAGTATGAAGAAGTCCTGCAAAATATTTAACAATTTTACAAATGAAGAAGATGAGGCTAAGAGAGAATTCATTGCTTGCCTTATCGGACCTCACAGAAGTTACTGGCCGAGAATCAAGGAAAGCCAACATAAACATCTACATGGCACTCGGACTTTTTGTCAGAGATACATGTGTCCAGTCAGATCCTCTTCAGATTTAAGTGAATAGCAGTGCTTTGAGTCTTCTAAATTATCACTGTTTAGATGCCTTATGTAATTTATACCAATAATTAGGTGCAGCCCAGCTTTGTATAGTTTGACTACAGAAACTTGACATATTTCATGCGAAAATAAACTGCTGCCTCTTCCACAGTCATGGATGCTGACGCATGAAAAGATTTGAGGTAACTTACTCACTTCTGTTTGCTTCACAACAGTTTTTTATAATTTCAAGAGTAAGTGTGATAATGAATACTAAGCAGAAAAAAAAGCCATATACATTTGGCTCAGACTGAAAGTCAAATTCAAACATCATCAGAAATGCTTCTATAGAAGATGAACGGAATAAGTAATTGTTGGATCAGGAACCCCTAAAGACACTGAACTGTTTTCCGTTTTCAAGCACTGACATCATTCTGAAAGCAGAAGGCAGAGAGGGAGGCTCATGTTCCACATACTCATAAAGTTTATACATTTTAGGAGTTCAGAGAATTCATTTAATAAGAGAAATGGAAGCACTTTCTTTATGAAATCTGAAGTCCATGATGGCAAAATACTTTGCCCTGTATCACTTGGAAATGTGGAACATGAGGACTTTAACTGGTATTACTACTCATCCAGCTAATAGTAACATGAAACACCTACTACAAATGGAAGACAAGTTTATGTAACTTGAAAAACGTCACTGATTTTTAATTTTGTATTTTATGCATATAATTTAGCATTTTCATCCTTATCCAAGGCTCCCATGGGTATTTTTTAGGAAATGGAATTTCTTGAAAAAAAGTCTGAAAAAATAAACTAAGCAACTTACATAAAATTAAATGGCATACTTCCTAAATACTGGATTAAAGGATATCAACATCTCTACAAAATTTATACTTTGGAAGAAATTAAGAATTAACTAAAACAATGTGTAGCTTTCAGGCTTAGAAGAAATAAAGGTTGTGTTTTACTGGTCATTATCTGAATTTCAGAATGCTGAGGCTCTTAAGAAGTTTATATAGACATTGAAGGGACACAAGAAACACACAAAGCACCCAACTTATTTTGGACACTAGTAGACAAGGCATTTTAACGCATGTTATGTCCTAAATTTCCATTAACAACTCTAAAAATTATGTGCCAGAAGAGAATTTCCATGTGCTCCCGATAGGTTAGAGTGTGAAAAAAAACCTGTCCTCGGAACCATTTTTCCAATGTAATCACTTACTAGATAAACTTATATCCATTCTTGTGGGGTTCAACACTATCCACTTGGGCTGATCCTACTCTCTGCTTTCTATTCAAGACATTGTACAGCACTTCCCCTGCCTGTCTTGGATAAGATAATTAGTATACAATTAAATAAGCAAGTCTATTATTATCTCTCTCTGTATATGTGTGTATATTCCCTTCCTTTAAAAATATAAGGTTCACTCATCCCTTTATCCCTAGCCAGTTACTGTCCCACATATCTTTATCATGCCATCCTAGTATGATAGAGCATCTGTTAGTTATCACTGCCATAACTTTTTATAACATACCACCTCCAAATTTAATAGCTTAAAACAATCACTTATTATTTTTCAAATGTCTATAGATTAGTTAACTGGTTCTGCCTATCTGAGCTGGGAGCAGTGGATCTTACACATGCATCGGTTTTCAGCTGGTGGGTCAGGCAGACATTGGTTGACATAGTTTGCCCTCAGCTGAAAGTATTCACCTGTGTTCTAATCTCTCATTCTTTAGCACACTAACCCAGGTATGATCTCACGGTGGAGGGAGAGGAGCCAGTGAGGAAGCAAAAATGCACAAGCACTTACTCCCGCTCCATCCCACATGTGCTCTGCCCCATTCCAGTGATACTCAATAACAAGATGTGAGCTTGTCAAGAAAATGGCATAGTTTCCTAGAAAAACCTCACTTTAAAGAGATTACTGGTATAAATCACTGTGTCTATGTATTCTGTAAAGTTATTCACTTGGTTGGTAAAATTTTCATGGAACTTGCATGTGTCTTTACCACACAGTGCAGTTTTACTACTGTTGAGAGTTCAGATCAATTATTAACTCTTAAGGACGGATATCAGTTAATAAGCTGAATACCAAATACTGCATATTAAATATATATAACTACAGTAATTTTAAAATTTTCAGACAGCTTTTTACTTTTTTGTCTCACTTCCTTTAATCAATTTTTTAAATATTTTGCTTTATTTTAAAATTGTGAAGCATTTAGAAAATATTTTGTTTTTGGGGGGTGGAGCCAAGATGGCCGAACAAGAACAGCTCCGGTCTCCAGCTCCCAGCCCCAGTGACACAGAAGAGGGGTGATTTCTGCATTTCTGCTTGAGGTACCGGTTTCATCTCACTAGGGAGTGCCAAACAGTGGGTGCAGGACAGTCGGTGAAGCGCACTGTGCGCGAGCCGAAGCAGGGCGAGGCATTGCCTCACTCGGGAAGCGTAAGGGGTCAAGGAGTTCCCTTTCCTAGTCAAAGAAAGGGGTAACAGACGGCACCTGGAATATCGGGTCAGTCCCATCCTAATACTGCGCTTTTCCAACGGGCCTGGAAAATGGCACACTAGGAGATTGTGTCCCGCACCTGGCTCGGAGGGTCCTATGCCCACGGAGTCTCACTGATGGCTAGCACAGCAGTCTGAGATCAAGCTGCAAGGCGGCAGCGACGCTGGGGGAGGGCCGCCCGCCATTGCCCAGGCTTGCTTAGGTAAACAAAGCAGCCAGGAAGCTCGAACTGGGTGGAGCCCACCACAGCTCAAGGAGGCCAGCCTGCCTCTGTAGGCTCCACCTCTGGGGGCAGGACACAGACAAACAAAAAGTCAGCAGGAACCTCCTCACACTTAAATGTCCCTGTCTGACTGACAGCTTTGAAGTGAGTAGTGGTTCTCCCAGCACACAGCTGGAGATCTGAGAACGGACAGACTGCCTTCTAAAGTGGGTCCCTCACCCCTGAGCAGCTTAACTGGGAGGCACCCCCCAAGTAGGGACAGAATGACACCTCACACGGCCAGGTACTCCTCTGAGACAAAACTTCCAGAGGAACTATCAGACAGCTGAATTTGTGGTCTCACGAAAATCCGCTGTTCTGCAGCCACCACTGCTGACACCCAGCCAAACAGGGTCTGGAGTGGACCTCTAGCAAACTCCAACAGACCTGCAGCTGAGGGTCCCGTCTGGTAGAAGGAAAACTAACAAACAGAAAGGACATCCACACCAAAAACGCATCTGTACATCACCATCATCAAAGACAAAAAGTAGATAAAACCACAAAGATGGGGAAAAAACAGAGCAGAAAAACTGGAAACTCTAAAAAACAGAGCACCTCTCCTCCTCCAAAGGAACACAGTTCCTCACCAGCAACAGAACAAAGCTGGATGGAGGATGACTTTGACGAGTTGAGAGAAGAAGGCTTCATACGATCAAACTACTCTGAGCTACGAGAGGAAATTCAAAACAATAGCAAAGAAGTTAAAAACTTTGAAAAAAAAATTAGAAGACTGGATAACTAGAATAACCAGTGGAGAGAAGGGCTTAAAGGAGCTAATGGAGCTGAAAGCCAAGTATCGGGAACTACGCGAAGATTGCAGAAGTCTCAGTAGCAGATGCGATCAACTGGAAGAAAGGGTATCGCTGATGGAAGATGAAATGAATGAAATGAAGAGAGAAGGGAAGTTTAGAGAAAAAAGAATAAAAAGAAATGAACAAAGCCTCCAAGAAATTTGGGACTATGTGAAAAGACCAAACCTACGTCTGATTGGTGTACCTGAAAATGATGGGGAGAATGGAACCAAGTTGGAAAACACTCTGCAAGATATTATCCAGGAGACCTTCCCCAATCTAGCAAGGCAGGCCAACATTCAGATTCAGGAAATACAGAGAATGCCACAAAGATACTCCTTGAGAAGAGCAACTCCAAGACACATAATTGTCAGATTCACCAAAGTTGAAATGAAGGAAAAAATGTTAAGGGCAGCCAGTGAGAAAGGTCGGGTTACCCACAAAGGGAAGCCCATCAGACTAAGAGCTGATCTCTCAGCAGAAACTCTACAAGCCAGAACAGAGTGGGGGCCAATATTCAACATTCTTAAAGAAAAGAATTTTCAGCCCAGAATTTCCTATCCAGCCAAACTAAGCTTCATAAGTGAAGGAGAAATAAAATACTTTACAGACAAGCAAACGCTGAGTGATTTTGTCACCACCAGGCCTGCCCTAAAAGAGCTCCTGAAGGAAGTACTAAATATGGAAAGGAACAACCGGTACCAGCCCCTGCAAAAACACGCCAAATTGTAAAGACCATCGAGGCTAGGAAGAAACTGCAGCAACTAACGAGCAAAGTAACGAACTAACATCATAATGACAGGATCAGATTCACACATAACAATATTCACGTTAAATGTAAATGGGCTAAATGCTCCAGTTAAAAGACATAGACCAGCAAACTGGATAAGGAGTCAGGACCCATCAGTGTGCTGTATTCAGGAAACCCATCTCACGTGCAGAGACACAAATAGACTCAAAATAAAGGGATGGAGGAAGATCTATCAAGTAAATGGAAAACAAAAAAAGGCAGGGGTTGCAATCTTAGTCTCTGATAAAATAGACTTTAAACCAACAAAGATCAAAAGAGACAAAGAAGGCCATTACATAATGGTAAAGGGATCAATTCAAAAAGAAGAGCTAACTATCCTAAATATATATGCAGCCAACACAGGAGCACCCAGATTCATAAAGCAAGTCCTGAGTGACCTACAAAGGGACTTAAACTCCCACACAATAATAATGGGAGATTTTAACACCCCACTGTCAACATTAGACAGATCAATGAGACAGAAAGTTAACAAGGATATCCAGGAATTGAACTCAGCTCTACATAAAGTGGACCTAATAGACATTTACAGAATTCTCCACCCCAAATCAACAGAATATACATTTTTTTCAGCACCACACCACACCTATTCCAAAATTGACCACATCGTTGGAAGTAAAGCTCTCCTCAGCAAATGTAAAAGAACAGTAATTATAACAAACTCTCTCTCAGACCACAGTGCAATCAAACTAGAACTCAGGATTAAGAAATTCACTCAAGACCGCTCAAGTACATGGAAACTGAACAACCTGCTCCTGAATGACTACTGGGTACATAATGAAATGAAGGCAGAAATAAAGATGTTCTTTGAAACCAACGAGAACAAAGACACAACATACTAGAATCTCTGGGACACGTTCAAAGCAGTGTGTAGAGGGAAATTTATAGCACTAAATGCCCACAAGAGAAAGCAGGAAAGATCCAAAACTGACACCCTAACATCACAATTAAAAGAACTAGAAAAGCAAGAGCAAACACATTCAAAAGCTAGCAGAAGGCTAGAAATAACTAAAATCAGAGCAGAACTGAAGGAAATAGAGACACAAAAAACCCTTCAAAAAATTAATGAATCCAGGAGCTGCTTATTTGAAAAGATCAACAAAATTGATAGACCGCTAGCAAGACGAATAAAGAAGAAAAGAGAGAAGAATCAAATAGATGCAATAAAAAATGAAAAAGGGGATATCACCACCGATCCCACAGAAATACAATCTACCATCAGAGAATACTACAAACACCTCTATGCAAATAAACTAGAAAATCTAGAAGAAATGGATAAATTCCTCGACAAATACACCCTCCCAAGACTAAATCAGGAAGAAGTTGAATCTCTGAATAGACCAACAACAGGTTCTGAAATTGTGGCAATAATCAATAGCTTACCAACCAAAAAGAGTCCAGGTCCTGATGGATTCACAGCCGAATTCTACCAGAGGTAAAAGGAGGAACTGGTACCATTCCTTCTGAAACTATTCCAATCGATAGAAAAAGAGGGAATCCTCCCTAACACATTTTATGAAGCGAGCATCGTCCTGATACCAAAGCCTGGCAGAGACATAACCACAAAAGAGAATTTCAGACCAATATCCTTGATGAACATTGATGCAAAAATCCTCAATAAAATACTGGCAAACCGAATCCAGCAGCACATCAAAAAGCTTATCCACCATAATCAAGTGGGCTTCATCCCTGGGATGCAAGGCTGGTTCAACATACACAAATCAATAAATGTAATCCAGCATATAAACAGAACCAAAGACAAAAACCACATGTTTATCTCAATAGATGCAGAAAAGGCCTTTGACAAAATTCAACAACCCTTCATGCTAAAAACTCTCAATAAATTAGGTATTGATGGGACGTATCTCAAAATAATAAGAGCTATCTACGACAAACCCACAGCCAATATCATACTGAATGGTCAAAAACTGGAAGCATTCCCTCTGAAAACTGGCACAAGACAGGGATGCCCTCTCTCACCGCTCCTATTCAACATAGTGTTGGAAGTTCTGGCCAGAGCAATCAGGCAGGAGAAGGAAATAAAGGGTATTCAGTTAGGAAAAGAGGAAGTCAAATTGTCCCTGTTTGCAGATGACATGATTGTATATCTAGAAAACACCATTGTCTCAGCCCAAAATCTCCTTAAGCTGATTAGCAACTTCAGCAAAGTCTCAGGATACAAAATCAATGTACAAAAATCACAAGCATTCTTGTACACCAAACACAGACAGACAGAGAGCCAAATCATGAGTGAACTCCCATTCACAATTGCTTCAAAGAGAATAAAATACCTAGGAATCCAACTTACAAGGGACATGAAGGACCTCTTCAAGAACTACAAACCACTGCTCAATGAAATAAAAGAGGATACAAACAAATGGAAGAACATTCCATGCTCATGGATTGGAAGAATCAATATCGTGAAAATGGCCATACTGCCCAAGGTAATTTATAGATTCAATGGCATCCCCATTAAGCTACCGATGACTTTCTTCACAGAATTGGAAAAAACTACTTTAAAGTTCATATGGAACCAAAAAAGAGCCCGCATCGCCAAGTCAATCCTAAGCCAAAAGAACAAAGCTGGAGGCATCACGCTACCTGACTTCAAACTATACTACAAGGCTACAGTAACCAAAACAGCATGGTACTGGTACCACAACAGAGACATAGATCAATGGAACAGAACAGAGCCCTCAGAAATGATGCCGCATAGCTACAACTATCTGATCTTTGACAAACCTGACAAAAACAAGAAATGGAGAAAGGATTCCCTATTTAATAAATGGTGCTGGGAAAACTGGCTAGCCATATATAGAAAGCTGAAACTGGATCCCTTCCTTATCCCTTATACAAAAATTAATTCAAGATGGATTAAAGACTTAAATGTTAGACCTAAAACCATTAAAATCCTACAAGAAAACCTAGGCAATACCATTCAGGACATAGGCGTGGGCAAGGACTTCATGTCTAAAACTCCAAAAGCAATGGCAACAAAAGCCAAAATTGACAAATGGGATCCAATTAAAGAGCTTCTGCACAGCAAAAGAAACTACCATCAGTGTGAACAGGCAACCTACAGAATGGGAGAAAATTTTTGCAACCTACTCATCTGACAAAGGGCTAATATCCAGAATCTACAATGAACTCAAACAAATTTACAAGAAAAAAACAAACAACCCCATCAAAAAGTGGGCAGAGGACATGAACAGACACTTCTCAAAAGAAGACATTCATGCAGCCAAAAAACACATGAAGAAATGCTCATCATCACTGGCCATCAGAGAAATGCAAATCAAAACCACAGTGAGATAACATCTCACACCAGTTAGAATGGCCATCATTAAAAAATCAGGAAACAACAGGTGCTGGAGAGGATGTGGAGAAATAGGAACACTTTTACACTGTTGGTGGGACTGTAAACTAGTTCAACCATTGTGGAAGTCAGTGTGGCGATTCCTCAGGGATCTAGAACTAGAAATACCATTTGACCCAGCCATCCCATTACTGGGTATATACCCAAAGGACTATAAATCATGCTGCTATAAAGACACATGCACACGTATGTTTATTGCGGCACTATTCACAATAGCAAAGACTTGGAACCAACCCAAATGTCCAACAACAATAGACTGGATTAAGAAAATGTGGCACATATACACCGTGGAATACTATGCAGCCATAAAAAAGGATGAGTTCATGTCCTTTGTAGGGACATGGATGAAATTGGAAAACATCATTCTCAGTAAACTATCACAAGGACAAAAAACCAAACACCGCATGTTCTCACTCATAGGTGGGAATTGAACAATGAGAACTCATGGACACAGGAAGGGGAACATCACACTCCGGGGACTGTTGTGGGGTGGAGGAAGGGGGGAGGGACAGCATTAGGAGATATACCTAATGCTAAATGACAAGTTAATGGGTTCAGGAAATCAACATGGCACATGGATACATATGTAACAAACATGCACATTGTGCACATGTACCCTAAAACCTAAAGTATAATAAAAAAAAAAGAAAATATATTATTTTTGTAAAACATAGGTAAAATTTTGTTGAACACCATCAATAGCATATTAAATTAAAAATGAAAGATCTTGAAGTTTGAAATACTAGCTAAGATAAAATATTAGTAAAATAATAACTAAACCTTATTGAATAATTTTGGCATTCTAAGTACTTTTTTAAAATTATTGACTACTCTACAAAACCCTGCAAAAAGAGAGCCCATTATTATATTCACTAGACTTATGAAAAAACAGAAAAACAAAGAAGTGAAATGTTTAACAAAAGCCAACCAGTTTTTAAGTGGAAGCACCATGATTCCAATTCAAGTTACTCTGAACTATAATTCTCTACACCATATTTACGATGGTAAAATTTAATATCTACAGAAAACTACTATTGCTGATTTTTTCAGATATAGCTTTACAAACTGTTTTGATGTGTAATATATCACTATTTTGAAAAATTGGGACATATTTGAACTAACGTTGTATTACTTCTTGCTCATTTAACTTCCTTTACATTATAACATCTTTCCATAGAGCTGGTTTCAGGATAGTGTCTCTAAATTGACAAGTTCAATGAGAAAATGTTAAAGCTATAATAATTTACTCATTGTTTTCAAAATTGTTCATGTGATATACAAGAATGTCTCATTGTTACCCAAAATACCACAAGTTGTAAATAGTGAAAATAATCAATAGCAGAAAGTAATGTATAGTGCAATTTATCTTTGTCACTCTACCTTTTCTGGATCTTTGAGTACAAAGTATATGCTGATGTGTATGTATCAATATGGCAGTTGACGCTTTTCAAATTTCCTTATCATGAACATTGATCCATCCTAGTTAACTTGCAACTAGCATACCCCTACTCATTTATTTAGCTAAATTCATATCCTTATATTTTAAGTAAACTCAAATAATGGCTCTAACTAGTATAAAATATGGCATGTAGAAAGAGTTGCTTGTGGCAGAAAAGCCTTTTTAAGCATTTTCAAAAAGGAAGAGTTTTCAACTTTATGGATTCAAAACTAAAATTGTTCTCCATTGAATCAACTGAAAACCAAATATGGAGACGCAACTTTTTTATGTCTACAATTAGCTATTTGACTTTAAGTTAGATATTTCCAACAAGTAGTAGTAGGTTGAGATAATCCATTCTACCAAGCACAGACCATGAATTTTTTTTCAACTTTACTTTTCAGCTATGTGTTTGGTGTATGTTTGGACCTTTCTTGTGATCTGTTCTCTAGTCGTATCAGAACCTATCAAGTGTCTATTACGTTGCCAGGCACATTTGTGAGACAGAGTAAGGCCAGGCGAGAATTCCTTTCGTTAAGTGTTTGATCTGTTAATTAGCATGTTTTCCTGAATTGGTTGCTTTTAATCATATTGTAGAACTCTATGCACAAAAGTATTATTTTGCAATTCTTTGATACTATATGAAAGAGTGATCCACACAACACATTATAAAGAACAGAGGGATAATTGAGAATACCTAAGCTACATAATGGGAAGCAAACACTAAGCCATTTCCTTGATAGGTAACGTAACTTTTGAGGCAACCAGCAAAAAATAAAACACACCATATAGATAATGAGTCTTTAATTATTCCATTCTATGGTATGGAGTAACACTTTCCACAGACGTGTGGCAAAGAAACATGGTTTGTGCCATTCATAAGTGGATTTCCCTCCCTTTTATTTCCTCCGAGTCTTCTTTTTGTTTCTAATTCCTCTTCCGTATATTACATAGTCCTTGTCTTACAATGCTCTGTGTCACAATGGAACTTCCTTAGATTTTGTTTTTAATATGAATTATTGAAAATAACCATTCTTTCTTTGTGACAATGAAAAATTGATTTTTAAACTTTTATTAACATGTAATACATTTGGAGAATGTATTATACGTCAATACCCATGTAGCCAATAGTCAAATCAGATAAGAAATATTGCTAATGTCTTTGAAATTCGTCTCTTCCACTCCAAGAGTCACAAAAAATTTCCTTCCTTTCTACTTTGTATAAGTGGAATTAAACAGTATGTATCTTCTGTGTCTAGATTTCTTCACTCAACACTGTATTTTGGAGAGTCATTTAACTACAGCCCACGGTTGTAGTTCAATCTTATTGCTTAATAGTATTACACTGCATGAATGTGCAATAATTAATTTATCTCTTCTACATTTTCTGGGCATTTGAGTGATCTCCAGTGTGTGGCTATTTTGAATACTGCTAACACAAACATTTCAGTACGGTTTTTTAAACACATGTACACATTTTTATTGAGTTTCTGGGTCATGGTATATGCATAGTCACATGTAAATTTTTGGCAGAGTTTCTTTTTAATTAAGTTTTATAACTTGTGCTTCTGCTGTTCCCATTTGCATGGATATTGACACTATTCTCTCCTCTCCAATGAAAGCTCATAGGCACAAGCCAAAGACCTCTATTACCTGGCAATGGGACTTCTGCTTCATGTACACTGAGAGTTGCTATTCAATGATTTTCAGAATTTCATGGCAGTGACTGGAGTTCTATGGCCCAACTTAGGCTCAACCAATAAAAAGCCCCCTGGTCCTGTAGAAATCAGATTAATACTACTTCCTGTCTTCCATTAGTGAGTATCTCTCCCAATTATAGCCAGATGGGATTTTGCTGTTTAGTGATTTTATGCTAATAAATTATAGATCACAGATTCACACATAATCTTTGATTTAATTCTCACACACTATTTCTATATGGTCATGTTAGCATCTCCTGTTCACTGAGAAGTAATCAGAGCAGGTAATTTTCTTAAGGCTTCTATCAACCACATTGTTGATTGAATGTCATAATTGTTGATATCAAGGATCATATTACTTCAAAAAATAAACATTGGTAAATAGTGATAGCCAAATAATGGGAAAAAAAGAGTTTATATATATACAAATAAAGTATATTTAATATATATATATAAATAAAGTATATATAAATAGAGTATATATAAAGTGTATATATATAAATAAAGAGTATATATAAATAAGGAGTAGATGAAATTGATCTAAACAGAGGCTACCAAAATATATTAGTACATATAAATAAAGTGTAGATGAAATTGATCTAAACAGAGGCTACCAAAATATATTAGTACATATAAATAAAGGGTAGACGAAATTGCTCTTCAAATATTCAAATATCTTAGTCATTTATAAAAATTATTCATTTTTATATAAATAATTTGATAAAGAATTTGGCCTTGCAAAAGTACCTATAAAGAGGCCAACAAACTATTAAATTTGTACAAATATGTTTAAATTTGTATCTGTGGAAGAACTTATTTACCCAATTTGCCAATATTCATGTATTGTACCCAATTACAAAATAAACCAATATATGACAGTGATTATTGTCTAGATATCTGCCAACTATTTTATATCTAGCCAATTCTAATCCCAAAGTATGTATCTTCTTCCAAATTTTAAGCATACATTATGAATCTCAAAAATAATTCAATCTTTTTCAGCCATTGTGAAAAAGATTATTATACTTGTTAACAAGTTCATTTTACTTGTTATTATTTATATTTTGAGGACAGGTTAAAAATATGTTATAGCCCGACAAAAATAAAATAAAGCTCATCAATTTATCAAAAACACTATCTGTATAAACACACATCTCTCTATGTTTTACATGGCATCAACAACTATTTTCCTGCTGCCATCGAATAAATATAATGTGACTTAAGTCTAAAAAGTTGTGAAAGTAAATGTATCTACATATTTTAGCCTCTCAAAACTGCCTCTTATTGTGCAATATGGAAATTTACAACTCACTAAACTTTTCAATGGATCTCTTGCAAAATTAAACTCAAATAATTGAAAACATTATAAATGTTTACCTAACATTAGAGAATAACTGCTAACAGTAAAATCCGAAACATTGTTTAGCCAAATTTACATTTGACGCAGTACATAGAATTACAAGACAAGCCATAATTCATAAAATTAAATTGTCTGTTAATGCCAACAATACTTTGACAAATTTTCGATAAATTTTACTTAATTAATGATTTTAACCCCCGAAACATTCCCATGATAGCTACTTTGAAGTATAGCTACTCTCAACTGTTCAAATGCACCTATCTTTCAAAATACAGGGTGCATAATATTTCCTCCTATTATGCTGATAATAATTGCAACAGCGAACATAATTTCTTTTGTAACTGAGTGCCTCTGAACAAAAAATTAATACTTATCTGTTTCTATGCACTGCTATGCATTTTGTGCCTACTATATTTTACATTTACCAAATGCCTGAATCTATTCTTTCTTGCGTTGAAATATTTTCATACATTGCTTCTTTCACCCTCTCCATTTTGTATTCACCATATGCACTATATTTAGCAATCATAATCACCTCACAATGGTCAATCCCAATGTCCCTTCAGTTTCAGCAAACTGTAAGCTGTTCGCAGTATTTGGTCCTCACCATTACCTATTGCTGTTTTCCTTCACTTTCTTCTTTAAAATAATTACCCCTTCCTTCCATATTATTCTCATGTTATATAACCACATTACCATGGTTTTTCTCCTCCCTCATCCCTACCTTAACTACTCATGAGCCCTTTCCCGCCATCTTTACTGGCTTCTTTTTTACGATTTTTTTCTAACCCTGGGTAATTAATTTTAATCTTCTGCCTTCAAATTTTCTCTTTTCTTCTACCTCTGAAATCTCAACTATTATTTTTATTTGATGAATCGGAAGCCACTCCATCTAAAACTTCCTATCACCAATTCCCTCTGCTACTTAGCTCCTTTCATTTCCATGGCCTGCTGTCATTTCAGTAATCCAAAATCAAATTAACATTCTTTCTATAAAATTAGTTTCCTTTTCTTACTCTCCTGTTTTTTCAAAATTTCTATTATTCCAGACAAAATTTTCACTGTTGCTTTCAGATAACAGAGTCTATCTATACTTTTTTTGTTGTTTTAATTTTTATTTTTGGTGCGAGGTCTCACATCTCTCCCTCTTGCTCCTTCCATCACTATTCCTTGCCTTTTTAGTTTCTGGGCTTTTAGGCCTTCTGTAGGGCAATTCCTCTTTCCTGTCGCTCATAACACACACTATTGCCACGTTAGTCTTCCTAAAAGCCTAATTCTATCTTTATACTCCGACACCAGATTCATTAATTGGATCATCAAATTCCTGGATAGTCTGGCCAAAATCAGCAGTACTAGACTCAACTAGAGATGGCAAACAAAACCATATCTGCCATCACGAATGGCCACAAATCTGCACATTGCCACCTGGACAACCCTTTACATTTTCATACTTTGCATGGATCATATTTCAGCATTTGAATACCCTTGCTCTCAACCTTACTTTACAATTAGTCTTCCATATAGCCCAAATTACTTCCTCTAAGAAACGTCCCTGAACTTGCCTCCGTGCAACACTATTTATCACGAAGCACAAACTTACCTTCCTCTGACCCCTCACTCTTATTGAAGTGGACATCCACTTGGTTCTTTCACATGTAGCCTTATGTTGTTGTTGTTCATATATAGGACACCAAATATTAGCTAACCTAAATGTTAGTATTTTTTAAAAAGAATATATCGTTGTGTTGTAAATATCTTTGGATTCGAGTATTTTTATGATTATAAACCTTACATAATTTTTATACTTTTATTTTAAAAAAATTATTGGATATTTTATTTATTGAGTAATTACAACACCAAGCACCTTCCCAACCCCTATAAATAATTTATCCATTTAGCCCTGATTAAAGATAGGCATTACCTTATCACTATTTTAGAGATGGAAAAACTGAGGTTCTGAGAGGCTAAATTACTTGAGTTCACCACAAAGTGACGGGATCAAGGTTCATGTGAGTTAGTCAGGCTCTAGAGAGTGCTCTGTTCAACACTATGCTGCAAATCAATAATGATACTAATAATATTTATTATTATGTAATTACCAATGAATCTGCCAGTGTGAGATAATCAGCCTTATGCATTGTTTTGCTGAATTAACTTTTCATTTTTTCTAGGCATGTTTTTATTTTGACAAAGTTGACAATTCCATGTAGAATTTCATTTCTTGCTTTGTGATTTCATGGTTTTATGTCTATATATTATGGCATCATGTGGCCATAAAATAAATGGTGCTGATTTGTGGGAATTTAAGTCTATCCACACACACACAATTATTTGTCAGTGCTTGATGAACCCTCTGTATCAGAGAGGAATCCACAATCACACTTCACATTCTATACAATCAGTTTCCTTTTCTTACTCTCCTGTTTCTACAACATTTCTATTATTCCAGACAAAATTTTGACTGTTACTTTTCCTTAATGTTCATATACAGGTAACAGTGTCTATCCATAATTTTCGTTGTTGTAGTTTTAAGTTTTATCTTTGGTGCAAGGTCTCACATCTCTCCCTCTTGCTCTTTCCATCCCTTAGTCCCTTTTGCCTTATCAGTTTCTGGTTCTTTAGTTCTTGGATTAGATTTCTATTCCCTTAAGGTGATTGTTTAACCGTATTATTGTGTCAATGGCCATATTTTTTAAATTCTTGATAAATTCTGCCAAACTGAGCCTAGAAAGTTTGTACTAAAGCACTCTTCCAATAATGAAGATAAACCACTGTGAAGTAATCTTACAATATTTGTTCATTTGATAATTAAATTTTTTTCATTTTTATAATTTCTAGTGTTACAGAATAGATGTGTAGTTATTCATCTTATAATCCTTCTAATAGGATCTACCTACCTGGCTATGCTTTGCTTATGTAAATGACATTCTGATAATAGTTTTATTTATTTCTTGTTAACTAACCACTAATTAGTAATTGATTGCCTGGTCCTTTGACTCTATGTCTTCTTAATTCAGAAAAATGTTGTTATTTAGAATAGCTTAAATTCGAGTGAAGTACCTTCTAGTTAGAAGATTGAAAATAGATTATTTCGCGGATTATGGTTTACATACAAAATTGTACCCTATCATTTGTTATCTTTCCATCTGCCACTAAACTTTAATAGATAGAGTGAACAAGGGATGGTCCTGCAGGAGCCACACTTAACAGGCTGCCACAGCTAGTGCCAGACGGCCTTCGAGGGACTTCGGTTGTTTTTCCACAGCAGTGGTTTTCAAACTCCACTGTGCAATGGAGTCACCCAGGGGACGTGCTGCAAAAGAGACTGCTGAGATTTCCTGAGTTTCTGATTCAACAGATCTGGGGGTCCAAGAATTGACGTCTCAATGTAACACCGATGTTGTTGGATCAAAGACCACTCTTTGAGAATCAATGATCTACATGATTTGAATTCAAGAAAATTATGCCCTGAATTTCTCCAAAATCCAAGTCTCTGTCCAGGCAATCCCTAACATAATCAAATTTGGTTTCATTTATTTAGAAGTTGCTTATATAAGAGTAATAAGTCAAGCTGGTATCACAAACATAATTTTTCTCTCAAGAGGCCATCCATTTTCCAGAATCTGTCTTTGGTCTTTACTATTTGTTCAACATGATGCCCAGTGTCCCTGCCTCAACACTCCCTCCTTGCTTCCTTCATTGAAACAAAGTCCTCGTCAATGGCCAAAAAGTACTTTCCAGAACTTCACACTCACCTTAGAATACTTTAACTTTGCACCCCCATAACAATCAAGTATACTATTGTGTGGTATTTCACACATTTTGATTTTATTGATCATTTCTATGAATATTTCACAACTCTCTTAAAAATGCTTGTGTCTTAATAATATTTCTTCTAAATTATGTTGCTCAAAATAGTTTTTTGATAAGCACTTTTTCAATAATCATTTACTGGACCCCCAGGAGACGGGAAAGAAAGAACAAATAACTGACTTAGCAACCTTTTCCGTTTCCATGATGATGGCAAATTATCTAAAATTGGGTCTGAAATCTCACTTTTATAAGCACAGAACAGAATAATTTATTTGATTTACTTTGCAATAAGCTTCGATTTCACAACATAAGCAATAAAAGTAACAAATACTTATTTAGGATGCTATATTTTATTATGTACTTTGGACAGGTGTGACTGATTATATAATGTTTTCTAATTAATGGAAGAGGCTGAAGGATATATTTCTGAATTTGTAGCAACCCTTTTTGTGAATAAGCTTCTGTAAAAGTTAAGAATCTCTAAAATGTTACAAGAAAAATTTGATATATATTGGTGTATACATGCTCTATTGCCCTCTGATTTAGCCACATAGCCTGAAGTTTTCCAAACTTGAAAAATTATTTTTTCAATGTTATAGAATTTATTAGAATTTGTACTTCAAAAAATAGCTAATTTTTAAATGAATTTTTAATAATCTAGATGGTTAAGAAATTCTATGCTACCACAAAATTTCAAAGTTATGCAGCTTTCTCACAGAGTTTGGCAAAGTAGGATGAATTGAATTTTTCTGTCTTTATCGATGAAGACAATGAGAAATCAGAGGTTACTTACTTGACCAAAGTTTTGCCACAAGCAAGAGAACTAGAATTTAGACCTAATTTTTAAGCTATTATTCTGCTTTAATCTTATTTTGTTCCAAGTTTTTGATGCCTTCATCACTCAAATTTTACTGAAAAGAAACATGTTCAGGTTTTATGATGTTGTTCAGAGATCTCTGAGAGAGATGATACCTCATTATTATATTTTGATATACAACACGATGATTTTCTTTTCTTTCATGGTACAAAGAACATGATTTAACCATAAAATTCTAACTAGTGTTTTACTTTTAAAGCCTGAAATCTAAAAATGTATATTGTTCTTAGTTATTTAGTGGTCATAATCACACCTAATTGTTTATGTCCTAAACATTAGAAATATAGGGATACACAACTTTGATGAAGAAAAAAAGTAAAATTTCTTTTTATTCTAAGAAGACCTTTTAAATATTCTCCATTAAAAGTTTTGAATTTATTGTCAAAATTTCTCAAAGAACAAATAGGAGGATTAAAAATGTTTTGGCCAAAGATATTTAATTAGCAAGAAATAAGAGTTCAAAAATAAATTATTTATTGAGGTTAATTTCATATTCATGAGAATAGTTTCCAAAAGCATATTTCCTGAAAACATGCAACTAGATATAAGACAGGCTTTTGGTCTTTAAATGCTACAAGAATAATAAAAAGTAAAAATGGCCTTCAGTTTCATATATAATTGGATATGTTTTCCTCCAGAATTGGCATTTCAGCTGAAGAGAATGTGTGCTTCAAACTTGGAAATAAATAATGCATTTACTTATTTGATTAAAGATTGCACAGTGAATTTAATAAAGACATTATGGTCTTGTAATGTAATATAAACTCAATCTTCTACTTACAAACAACTTTAAGACAGAATCTAGGAGGAATGTCCTTTGGAAAATTATCTTTCCTTCCCCCACAGATGATTCAAATAAACAATACATACTGTTTGGAACATTTCATTTTATCTGGAACTAACCCTATGTTGGCATGTCTTCTTCATCACTGAAAATGTAAGAAAGCACAGCCTCATCATGAAAATGCTGGGTATCCACATCTCACACAACTTAAAAATCATAATGAGTTGCAGGTTTCATTGTCAAGAATTACCGTGTGCTTCAAAAATGTGCTTGCTTCTTATGAAGCAATATAAACCTTGTTTTTAATCTTGCGAACTGTATATTCTATTGGATATGTCTATTAAAGACCGAATTATGAGTGAACAATAAATGTCTTTCCTGAGAAGGTGCATTTTCCGTTGCACTTAGACTTGAAGGTGGTGTAGAAGGCACTTGGCCAAAATTGGGGCAAAGAATGGTTCCTGTGAAGAAGCAACAGTGAGAGTCTGGTTATCTACATATAAAAGAATAAAACTGGACCCTTATCTTAGACTGTACACAAAACCAACTCAAGATGGATTAAAGGCCCACGTGTAAGACCTGAAAGTATAAAATTCCCAGAAGAAAACACAGAGAAAACAACTCCTTGATATGGGCCTTGACAATGGTTTTTTAGCTATCACACCAAAAGCTCAGGCAACAAAAGCAAAAATAAACAAGTGAGACTGCATCAAAATGCAGTGCATAAAAAGCTTCTGCACAGCAAACACTCAACAAAATGAAAAGACAGCCTGCAGAATGGGAGAGAATATTTACAAACCATATGTCAGATAGGGGTTGACATGTGAAATAAAAATCTCACACAACTGAATGTCAAAAAACAATCCGACTGATAAATAGCCAAAGTATCTGAATAGACGTTATTTAAAAAACACATACGAAGGGCAACAAGTGTATGAAAAGGTGCTCAACATCATTAATCAGAAAAATGTTAATCAAAACAAATATATCATTTCACAACTCTTAGGATGGTTGTTATATAAAAAAGAGAGAAGTGTGATGGGGGTGTGGAAAAAGGAAACCCATGTTCACTGCTGGTGGGAATGTAAACTGATACATCCATTTTGGGAAACGGTATGAGGGTTCCTCAAAAATTTAAACTAGAGTTACTGTATGACTCCACAATCCCCCTGCTGGGTATACACCCAAAGGAACTGAAATCAGTCTATGAAAGATACATCTGTGTTCCCATGTTTATTGCAGTATAGTTCACAATAGCCAAGCTATGAAAACAATTGGATAAACAAATTATGATATCTAGTTATAATATATATTATAATCTTATAAACTCTGTAATAATAGTATAAATATTATGTATATAGTATTCAATCTTAAAAAAAGATTAAAATTGCCATTTTTGATGATATGGATGAACCTGGATGGCATTATGCTAAGTAAAATAAAACCAGACATGGAAAGAAAAATGCTTCATGATCTCACTTCTATGTGCTATCTAAAAACAAGCCAAGTATACAGAAACAGTAGAATGGTGGTCATCAGGGATAAGGATTAAGAGGAAATGAAAAAAAGCAGATCAAAGGGTACAAACTGGCAGTCATGTAGGATGAGTAAGTTGTATCTAACGTATAGTATGATACCAATAGTTAATAATATTGTATTCTATACTGAAAATTTTCTAAAAGTATATTTTTTAGGTGCTCTTGCCAATCACATAAAAATAAAACTATCAAAGGTGATGGATATGTTAACTGGCTTGATTTTAGTAATAATTTCATGGCATATATGTATGCCTTAAATATGTACCATGAAAATAAGTAAATAAACTAAAATGTAGGTTATCAAAACTTAACAATTTATACACTAAAAATTTCAAAACTTGAAAAAATAACTCAATGGGAGAGATTTACAATTACTTCGATCCTATTAGAGCGGCAAAGACGGAAGATAAGTAGAGGAAGGAGACAACTTGATACATGTAGACTCATCAGCAAAGCCTGAGGGACAGTAATAACATCCATAGCGTTGACAGCCAAACCATCAGTAACTTTGCTGTGAATATATTATTTTTGCAACATATGAAACACAAACAGAACAGCAAATCTTGATTCAGGCATCTATCGTCCTAATTAACTGCCTCTCTGATCATGTATGCATGTGTCACCTTGATCGCAACCATTTTCGAAAACAACGAAACAAAAATAAACTATTGTAATTTAAGAAAGTAAATTATCACGTGAAGTTTATATTTGAAGTTATTTTTCAGGAAAACTTCTGGACACTGAAGATACTTACAGTCAATATTACCTCAAGGCAATTATGGCACCCTAACTACTGTTTTTAGTAATATCTGCTTCCAAATACTCTTAGAAATGGGCAACTTGATAAGGTGATCCCTGAAAATCTCTGCCATCTTGATTGTGTTAAATGTGTTTATTTAAAGAGGCTAAAAAGAAAGTTGGTTTTTAATGCATGGTAACTATGCATTAAAAACAAAATTATATATGAAAAATGAAATTATATATGAAATTATAATGAAAAATGCAAGATTACTCCATGCCTTCTAACATTATTCTTCCTACTTGGGTACGTTTTTGCCATCAGAACAAATTGTTAGGATAAATAAATGTGTAAGGGCCATACATACCTATTAAGTCTGAGTGCCATGAATTTGTTTGTAATTTTATGTTATTTTAATTATTGTAGTATGTGGTTATAACCCTTTTTGTGTTAATATATAGTAATCCTAGAGACACCTAGGATTATTTTAAAAGTTGAGTCAGTTGTCTCCAGTTATAGAAAATTGACTTACACACTTTTAGTAGTGAAGTCAAAATATCTGAACTGAGTTCACTTCTGCACAAAGGAAAACTCTGCAAGTAACTGAAATTTTGTCAAGACTGGCACATAGACAATTCTAAAAAAGTCCTGGGATATGAACTATCTCAAATTGGCAGCATATACTGGCATGTGCCTCATCCTGCTGACAGTCATTTCAGCTTGAGATACTTACAAAAAAGTGAAAAAAGATACCTTAATAGTTCCAAGTTTAAATAGTTATATTGGTATACTCCTTAAAAGAAAAATCAGCACCTTATCGTGGAGTAAAAATTTTACTTATGATTTCTTCACTTTTCTCTCATCAACTCAACAGCCAGAAAATAAAGCATATTAATAAATACACATGCAGGCACACACATTGTGGAAATCAAAGACCTGGGTCTATGTGTAGCAGTGTGTTGATAAACTATCTGTAGAGACCGGAGGTCAAATTAATTATATATATGAAAATTATACAACTCCAGAGACTCAAGAAGATATACAGATAAAAGTTACTACATAAGAAAACACAGATTTCTCTATTTTTCTACAACAGAAATCGTAGAGTGGAATAGTGATTTTAAATGTAGCTTCTGTTATCACTTGGGGGAATAGAAAAGTGAGGGAAACAGAGATCAGAATATAGGCACTAATACTTGAATGCCTGTTATGTGTAGCTATTGTGCTTTGACAGTTTTACATAACTTTCTTATTTAACCAACACACAACATTATGAGATTGCTGTTTCTATGACTATTTTTCTGTATGAGAAAACGCAGGTTCTGACTTGACGTCATTCATACCATATTGGGTGGCTGAGGCAGGATTCAAATGCAAACATGGCAGCACCAGTCTATATTTTATTAATCATACAACCACTGTATCCAACTAATTATAAAGTCTGTATGGAAGCCCAGAAAAATAGGCCAGCATTAAACTGAAAACAGCATTAAAGAGAAAACTGTTGATGTAAAAACATTTAGTTTTACAACTTTTAATTTACCATAATTGTGGTTGCTACTGTGACTATTTTATAGGGAAACCATGCACAAATTAATTCATGATACATTCATGTTTTTTTGCATATGTCTCTTTAAAAAAAAAGTTATTTAGGCAAAGTGATTTGGCTACTTCTATAGATGTATTAATAAAGCCTTATTTGTATAATAGTCAAGTTAAGATGAACATGTTTGTGACCTCTTGCAGAAATAATGAAGATTCTGCCATTTAAAGAGCAATAAAATGTAAAGATGTAATTACCAGCTCTTCATTATCATATGGAATCTCAAGATAAACTCACTTTATTTCAATGTCAAAAGAGCATTAAAGTCCTTTTCAAAATACCATTTAATTAGATAGATTAAGATACTTTAATACATTAATTTCATTCCTTGTTACTGTATATTTCACGATAAGAATGCAGGGATATATATTGGAGTTCTGGGAAATTGAAATTTGTGTAACTTACCAGTTAATTCTAAAATCTATTAATCATGTGCTTTGGTTATCTTTCTTCCTTGGTAAAATAGGGATGTTCAAAGATATTTTCTTGTTGTCTAAAGCATCTGCATCTCATATGCAAGTATACAAAATATATAAAATATTAACAGAATTATGCCAAATATATACAAAATAAAAATATACAAAATATTAATTTAGCAGAAAAAAAACTGTTGCATGAAGATAAAGTACAGGATGAGTAGCTGAATTTGAATGACCAAGAGACTCACAAAAAGATGGGTATGCACAGTTATACTAATCACAAAGGACAAAGATCTCTGTGCACGTGCACGTCACACATATCTGAATAGCTCATATACAATATTGACCGCACATTTAACAATTCAATGAATGGCAACTATAGAACAAGACAAATATGTCCATTCCTAAAGAAACAGTAATCAGTCACTAAAGTGCAAAATACCCAGCCTGTATAAACTTGTAGCAGTAGCCTCTTCATATCCATATCTGCAACACAGAGTTAGAAATGTTTGGATTTAAACAGTAGTGAAAATATTACTGCATTTCAGAAAGGTATGGCCTCAACAGTATGGAGTTTGAATTTTAGAAAAATATATTTCTAACTAGGTTAAAGCTTGGGTGAAAATTTCAATTGCTTAAGATAAGCAAGAATTAGGGAGTGCTGATGAGGTAAGTATAGATGAAAAATAAATTAGCAGGCTAGTCCAAATGTAGTGGTGTTCAAAACTAATTAATCACAACCAGTTACAGATTTCTTGTTTTCTTTTCCACTCGCACTTAGCCTTAAAAATAAACAGAAAAAATAAATAAAATAAATAAGTAAATTGACAGTTGGATAATAGTACGACATCCTGAAACCACTATTCTGGGAAACATATACCTATAATGGGAATACTTAGGAATATTTGTCATGAAAAATTCATGCATAAATGGTGGCAAAATATAAACTTTGAGATTATGTGTACAATATAAATAAATGTAACAATGGGCAACAAAATGGTGTTTTCTGTATATTTCATAATAAGAATGCAGGGATATATATTAGAGTTCTGGGAAATTGAAACTCGTGTAACTTACCAGTTAATCCTAAAATCTATTAAATCATGTTCTTTGCTTATCTTTCTTCCTTGGTAAAATAGGGATGTTCAAAGATATTTTCATGTTGTCTAAGGCATCTGCATCTCATATACAAATATGCAAAATATATAAAATATTAACAGAATTATACCAAATATATACAAAATAAAAATATACAAAATATTAATTTAGCAGAAAAAAACTGTCGAATGAAAATAGGGTACAGGATGGTACTTTATCTTATGGTTTTTTTGTGAACCATAGTCAGAAAAATCAAGGGATCAAAAATAATTAAACAAAATATACCCATTACCTTAGGGAAATCGGTAAATGAGAATTATATTTTTAAAGGAACTATATAAAAGCTTTATGTAAAAACCACAACCATATTTCTTGTTCCCACACATTCCAATCAATTCATTAGATTGTTTTACACATTCTGCAAAAATATTCTAATGCAGGCAGAGAATTTGAAATGTAAAAATTATCATACTGTCTCCTATATTTACAGCTCAGCTACGTATCTTATATGTTAAAATGCTACTTCTGTGTGACACACTCTTACACCTACTGAGGAAAAAAATTGCTTTGTATTAAAAAAGTGAATTATCTCTCTTGAGTAACATGAGTAACTTGGTCAATAGTTACTTACCGTGTGTTAGTTATGGGCTGAACTGTGCTCCCCTCTCTCCAAATTCATATGGTGAAATTCTAAAGCCTAGTATTTCTGAAAGTAACCATATTTGGATGTTTTAAATAAGAATTCAGTTAAAATGAGGCCCTCAGGGTGGGTTCCAATCCAACAAAAATGAAGTCCATATAAAATAAAATTTGGAAAGGGGTAAAAATCAGCTACATGCATGCACAGAAGTACAACTGCATGAAGGCAGACACCTACAAGCCAAGAAGAGAGGCCTAAAACAGATCCTTCCATCATGGTCCTCAGAGGAGCACTTTGACCTTGGATTTACAGCCCCTAGAACTGTGAGAAAATAAATATCTGTTGTTTAAGCCACCCAGTCTGTGCGTGTGTGCATGTGTTTAAGTGCCACCTTAGAAAACGGACATAATGGACTTTTTAAAGCCAGCACCCAACTATGTCAGAATCATTTTCAGATATTTATTTTATTTTATTTTATCAAGTATTCTAATGATAATTTAAAAAAACAGTTTCGTGAGGTGGTTCACACTTTTAATCCCAGCACCTTGGGAGGCAAAGGTGGGAGGATCACTTGAGGTTGGAAGTTCAAGACCAGCCAGAGCAACATAATGAAAGCTAAGGTCTACAATTGTTTTTCTTTAATAAAAAATAAAGCTGGGTGTGGTGGCACACACCTGTAGTTCTAGCTACTTGGGGGCTGAGTTGAGAGGACTGCTTGAGCCCAGGAGATCAAGAGTACAGTGAGCCATAATTGCACCACTGCACTCCACCCTGGGTGACAGAGTGAGACCCTAAATAAAAATAGACAAAAACAATTTCAAAACTTAAGCTAAAAGACACTCAGAAAACTGTCAATTACATTTTGTTCTGATTTTTCTATTTTATATAGTATGATGAAATGTTATATCAACTTGCCATTTTTAAAAACAAAAATCAGATGGATTTAGCTGGGCACAATACCAACTGTATTGAGAATTTCTAATGTGTTCAGATGAGAGACCTGAAGGAAAGGAGACAGATTTAGAAGGAATGATGGTTAATCAGATCAGTCATTCAAATAATCTACCTACTAGTAAAGTTAGACAAACAAACAAATGGCAACAACAACAACAAAACCCCACCCATCATCTATAGAGAAAAATCATAGTCTCCCACTTGAAATAACACATCTGTCTGGCAGCTTCAATAAAAGGATGCATATTTTCACACAGCACAAAAGAATTATTTTTATATTTCAAAAACAATTGCTGCAGAACTATGAAAAGAAAAAAATACAGACTGTAGAGAACAAAATAAGACAAGCTTCCATCAAGAAGGAAACATAAAATATACTAACTTGAAATAACAGATATACACTATATTTGGAGTCCAAGCTTTTAGTGTTGACTCCAGCCCAGTTATATCGGAGGCAAAGATAACTTGAAATAACAGATATACACAATATTGAGAGTTCAAGCTTTTTAGTGTTGACTCCAGCCCAGTTATATTGGAGGCAAAGAAACAAAGATTTGCAAAGGATTCCTGAATTATCCAAAGTTAAACGTGTTATATCTAACCAAGCCAGATCTAGAACACATTATTGGTCATATTCTTTCCATTGACTATGTCTAATTCCTCTTAAAGTTTTTCCCCTTTAAATATAAATCCTACGCACATTACAACTTTGGTAACATAAACAGAACAAGACACTTATTCTTTCTTTCAGCACTTTGGATGTGCTATCCCATTGTGTTCTGACTATCATTGTTTCTGATGAAAAGTCAGGTGTTAATCACAAAGTCCTTTCCTTGTATGGATGAGTTCTTTTCCTTTTGTTTCACGATTAACTCCCTCACATTTTATTTAATCCAGAATTATTAGAAACTTCTCTAATTTTGAGACTCAAAGTCACTCGTCAGATCACCAGAAAATTTCAAAATATACATTCTAAGTGCTTGTAAACTATCAATATACTACTTGAATGTCTTCTTTTATTAATACAAGGTCATGGTTTGGAATATTTGGGAAAGGAATATAAGTCAGAGCAAGAGCATCCTAGATTAGTGATTGCAAGTTCAATCAATGTTTTTGTGACAATCAAATAATAAATTACTTCTAGTATTTTTGCTGACATATTTCTTTCCCTACTTTCAAGATTCACACAGAAATATACCTAAAATAATATAGTTTGATTCTCTTCAAAAACATTTTCTTTCTCCTCAATCTTTCTCAATATTTTTAATACAATATTTTTTGTTTCTATATCCATCAAAAAGTTTCAATTTGATGAGATAGCATAAAAAAATCTATTTAGAGGATCAGTTTGGAAGTCAGATATGCAAAATGTTTCTTATCTGCTCTGTTCTCTTTTCATTATCTTCTCCCTGACCCAACCCCAAACATTATAAAGAATGCTAAACCCTTTATAAAGAATTTTACCAGAATCGATATTAAAATTGAGTGAGCTATTTCTTACTTAGAAGTAATTCTCAAACTTTAACCTGTAATCTCATATATTTACAGTGGAGCATAGTATTTAGAAGAAACCTGGCTCAATTATAGGTGAATCACTCCTTAGCAATGTATCAGAGTTCAGCAAGTTACCCAACCTCTGCTAATAACAATCTATTAATCTGTAAAAGTAAATATAAATATATCCACGAAGTATTCTTAAGGTTAAATGAAATAACTTATATAAAAGTAAATCACTTAGTGTAATGTTGAATATATTATATGTTCTAGCTTGAATTACTACTAATGAAAAACTACATTTTGAAATTTTTGAAGCTGAGATCAATAAAAAAAATAGTGCCGTTCTCCAACTTTTTCTAGGTAGTTTGCAAGAAATAAGAAAGTAAAATAGACTAGGGCCCAGTTTCTGGATTTAAGGATCAGAAATCATCTGCTGTGTTTATTATGAACCCTTTATATCCCTTCAGTTCTTCCTATAAATTTTTACAAAGAACTTACTGAATAAAGAGTTAAAACACCTCAAATTAACAAAATCTTCTCTACTATGTCTCCATTATTTCAAAAAAGAAAAGAATAATAATTTTGTCAATGATAGTTAAGTACATGTCAGTCACTAACACTATAGCAGATACCTTCTTATTCCTATTTCTAATATTTCCAATACCTTCATATTTATATTTCTCATTCATATTTGAACCCAACTCTGTAATTTAGGAAGTTCTCTTTTTTCTTTTAGAAATTAAGGCATGAAGTGTCAGGTGACTTGCTCAAGATTACACCACTAGTAAATTTAAAAATATAGTTTACTTGCCTACTGTCTTAGTGATATAGTTTACTTGCCTACTGTTTTAGTGAATTATTGATCATGCACAATTCTTTTTGAAAACAGAAATTCATTTAGCATACCACATTTCAAGATCCATTGGTAAAAGCCATCTTATTAGCTTAATCAACAAAAATGTCTAGAAAATGTGAGCTTTTATTAACTGATAAAATATTAGAAGTTATTTATACATATATATATAAACCACCCCTATAATCTTTATAAAATTATTTGGGAAAGGAGGGAGGGGATGAAATAAAAATAAGCTTCCAACACATCCAGTCTTAAACATTAAGTTAACTTGCTATCTGTCCTGCTTCCTCATAATTGTTTATTAGGTACAGCCCCACAATCATTTATATCCTGTCACAAGATTATAGTTAAACTTAACTACTCATAGATAACAACTTGAGCATTGTGAAGTGTTAAGTTTTCTCTCTGAGGTATTCTTTCAGATCCTACATACCAGTGAAACTACTGACATCAGCTCCTCCGAAGGGCTCCAGGAGAAGCTGACTCACTAAAGGGCGAAGTTTCCACATCCTGGTGATTTAAACCCCCTAACCCAAACCAGTCAGTGACCCCATTTATCCAGCCCGTGGCCCTCTACAATCCCTTCACCCCAACCAAGTACTCTCTGGAAAGACAGATTTGAGGGTGCTCGCATCTCCTCACTCAGCTGTCCTGCAATCATTAAACTCCTTCTTTACTGCAAACTCTGTTTATCAATTTATAAGACTGTGACTGCACAGCAGTCAGAGCATACAAACACGTGAGTCCTGTATCATTTATAAATATTTAACTTTTATATACATTTAACTTCTATACACATAATTGACTATTTTGTATATTAATATTAGTAGGTAATAATAATATTTATATTTCCTCCATAGGTAGCTTCTGGGGCATTTCTGCCTGGTAAATTTTTATTCTTTAATGACAAAGACTAAAGTAACTTCAAAATATTATTGAGAATTTTTTTTCTATTGACGGGACACTGAATTTGTAGGTAGAAATAAAAACCTAGCTTTTTACTAAACTTAATTTTAAACAAAATTCAAAATATAAACATAAAATTAAGAATTTCCAAAATTAAACTTAGTTTTAGAAACTCACATAAGCAAGTGAAATACTGAAGAGCAAAGAAACTGTGGTCTACAAAAAGAATTATAAGTAATTCATGAAATCTAAGGGCTAATTTGTGAAGTAAATTAGGAGGATATTTTATGCTGTAGCTCCATCCTAGAGACCGAGAGAATCGCTCTAGGAAAACCTGCTCAACTCCTTTTAACCAGAAATTCTTTCTTTCTCCAGAAATCCCTTTCAGGTAATGCCTAATAATATCTCACTGAACATGTATTAGAAATCGTAGTTTAATTTTTAATTAAATAATTCAGTGAAAATACATTAATTGTAAAGATAAGTTTTAACACATATAGGAATACTAGACTTACGGTGGTCATCAACCCAAAATGCTACAAAATTACATGGAATGGTTAGTTTGGCAAAAATAAATATCACCACTACCACCAAAAACCTAGGTTTCAAAAAGAAATAAAAGAAGCATTCCAAAATGTTAAAAATTTTTCATTTGTCTGCTTTCTAAATGCTCTTTAAAATACTTACGTCATCATAATTTTGAAGTTTAAAAGTAAAGAAATAGTTCTCCTAGTTAATATACTGCCTTAAAGTTACTCTGGCTCACAAACAGAACAAATCAAAGCATGACTTGACAGCTGTCAAATTACAGGAAATTGAAGCTAAATGAAATTGGACACCTCACCTCATCTAAACTCCTTACTTTATAAGAAGGAAAAGCCTCACAAAATGTTGAGGTCATTTAACTTCAAGTCATCAGGTGAGTTAGAGATAATCTGAGAACACCACTTTTTTTCTCTTTGTTACTATTCTCTCATGAAATTTTGCCTGAAAACAGGTCTACTAAAGAGAGAAGAATTTGTAATGAAGATGAACATATATCATTGCGTTTCTGCTTAGGGTTGTTCAATATTTTCCCATTGATAATATATAAAATCCTACCTACTTTGACCTCCTCTCCTACCATTTCCTTGCTATTTCCTAGAACTTCATTCTTGACTCCAAAGCTGCACCCTCCTGCATCAGTTTCTTTTGTTTTAAATCTTCAGCCCTTCATAAATTTCATCCACCAAACTCCTATTTATCCTTTAACTCCCTATTATTTTTTCTTACAGTGCCACATTTTCCTTCATTAGCACATATCCAATTTAAAGTTATATAGTTTGAGGTTTTGCTTGACTTTCTGTTTCTCCATTAAAGCATGAGCTCCACAAAAGCAAGTATCATGTCTGATTTAACAGGGTATATTCTATTCTTATAAGAGTGCTGCCACGTAAGTGTCAATGAATGTTTGTGAAATAAATGAAGGACTAAAGGAGTGACTGAACAAATAAAAATAAGTTCTCTGTGTGTATTGTATGTGTGAATAAGATTTTGAGTTTGGCCAAGGCAGTTAATCACACATTAACAACTCATTAAGGTTTATAGCACTGAGGTACAAAATTGGTTCAACACCACATTCTAAGATGAAACAAGGTTTGTGTTCAGAAATATAGTGTCACTTTTTCTAATATCAGCTGTCCCCCAACTATCAGCATGACACAAGCAAACCATTGATATGTGTTTTTCTGGTTTTTTTTGTATTGAAGATTCCACATGAATGAAAATTATTATATTTCTAATAGGAAGTCCTGTTCTAAATGACAGCAAATCTGAGGGTGAACACATTTGTTTAAAAGAGAGAGATTAAAAAGATGAGATTCTGTGTGTACATTATATAACTGAAGAGAGTTGTCTCTAGCAATTTGACAAGAAAGGTGAAACAGAACATTAACCTGAGCACACAAGTTCAGCTAATGATCTGGGATAGGGAGTTGCGGGTAGAGGGGAGGACAAAGACGAAAGACAACCATTTACCCCAAGTTACTCTCCAAAGATGAGAAAAAGCCCTCTTAGTAATGTCTTTCAAAATCTAACTACTTTCAAGAACACATCGATGAGATACAGAGAGATAGTAATCAAGTTGGACATTAACTTAAAAGTCAGATGACTTTTTAAGCAAAAGTAACTTAGAACTGTAAAGTAGAAAACACTAAATGTCATTGACTTTAAAGTGGATACTGAAGCAAAAAAAAAAAACCCTTCTATTAAAAACTAGACTATATGCAGTAACTTATGTAGAAAACTTAGCATAAATATTTATACAAAATTGCCCTACCATATTTTATTAAAGTATTACATTATAAATTAAGAGAAAATCATTTTAAAAATGAGTTATATTTTAGGCCTTTTTTCTCAAAATGAGTTTCATAAATTGATATGGTTATTAGCATAGGAATTTCAATAATAGGAACAAAGAAACCAAATGAAAACCTAATGTGTGTGTGTGTGTGTGTGTGTGTGTTTTGTGTGTGTGTGTATACAATTATGTGGCATTCCAACTTCAACATGTTTAAAAATATTTCAGTAAAAAATGTTAGATTTAAGGTAGTTTGTAAGATATTTATTAGGTTTATTTGTAGGCCTTGCACACTAAGTTAAGCAACACTATCATAAAATAAATTATTTAATAACGAAACAGAAACTCAAAGCTTCATATTATAATTAAATAAACTCTAAAAGATCTAGTAACTTCAACTGTATGCCCTAAAATAACATCAGGACTACAGTGTCTATCAACTTGCCCACAGAAAACGCAACAATGAAAGAAAGAAAGAGATATCTATTTTTTCATAAAAGATCAACACACTTTGTCCAATTTTTTTGTCCAACTGCTATAAAGTGGACCAACGCTAATGGCAAATAAAAGAGATGCCATTCAACATGCATTCTAGTAGTGAATATTAACTGACTACTATGTGAAGGCAGTGTTCGTTGAACAAATAAAAGAATCTTTGCCTGCATGACGCTTATATTTTGGTCACTTTACATTTTACTGGAGGAAACGTGAAGAATAGAATACCAGCAATATTAACAACATTATCCCACTAGAAGGTCTCCAGTGACTCATACTTTCAGACTCATCTCAATGACCCTATATGATCTTTATATTCCAAGGAGCATGGCAATGGATTTTAACATTTCCAAATTAAAAGGTAATGGTAAAGAAATGATAACCAACATAAAAATGACTCCCTGGAAACGAAAGCAACTCATTTCAAATGGCTTTGGAATGCCATTAGGACAGCACCTTTTTCTTTGTAATGCAAAAGTCTCACAATCCAGAGAGCAGGTCTTGTGAATTTTGTGAATTTTGATGAGAGGTAAGGCATTACAGAAAGACCCAAAAGTCATGCTCCAGATTCCGGCAATATAGCTAGTAGGACAGACACAGAGTACATAGTTTTACTACTGATCACAGTGATTTAGAGATTGGAACCCATAGTTCTGTGAGATCAGGCATCACTTCAAGATAAATTTACATTTTTAATAAATACAAACTTTGGCTCAGCTAAACAAGGTACCTTGGGCTATATTAACTGTAGATAGATAAATTTGGCGTAATTAACCCTTGCACAGTCTAAACATACCATGTGCCAAAAATGATGTAAAGCACTGAATATGTGAGATAAAGTATGATGAATTCTATTGACAAATACAGGCAATAGCTTCCATTTAATTGAGAAGAAACCGTATACCTAGCACAAGTCTTTTTCTGTGCATTAACTTTTCATAATACAACTATATGAAGTATATAGGATAAAATAGTATATGAAACTATTTTATATATAAATACAGGTGTTTCCAAAGGTTAAGAAAGGGCACGGTGAGAGTGAGAAGCACAGTCTGGGTGGGCAGGACAATCTAGTTGTCTATCTGTGCTTTAAACTCCAATAAACATCATCTCCCACACCACGGCATCTAACTCAGAGTCACATTTCAATTGCCAGCAAATGGAAGCCTCATAAACCCAAAGTGTGAACGGTAATGAAGTTCATAGAGCACGCTTTGAGTGCACAGAGTATCTTTGCAAACATTATCTTTTTTTATTATACTTTAAGATTTAGGGTACATGTGCACAACGTGGAGGTTTGTTACATATGTATACATGTGCCATGTAGGTGTGCTGCACCCATTAACTCATCATTTAACATTAGGTATATCTCCTATTGCTATCCCTTCCCCTCCCCCCAAACATTATCTTTTAAGACTTTCACAATCACGCCATGAGATTATTCCCATATCAAAAAGTAGGAAATGAAAGCCTGGAAAGAAGTTATATTGACATTAAACTGCTCTCAAACCCAAGTGTACAAATGATTCTTCTTGCAAAGAAATTCATATTCTACACAAAGTTCTATTTCAAAATGAATTCTGGAATTCAATTAAACACTCATCTGGAAAACGAGAGCTTAAGTGGAAATTCCTCACTGGTATTCAAGCAAATAAATTAAATAATGATATTAAATCTACATCTAATCTCTTATTATTACATATTGAAAGTTTGCTATATAGCTACCACTAAGTTATACATTTCCAGTGACACAAACCATAAAATGAATTTGTTTCTATTGGTACTAGCAAAAAAAAAAAAAAACCTGCGTAGACAGCAAAAGGGTCAATCTACTAATTTATCTTCTAATAACTTTCCACCCAGGAACATTCGTCCCTCTCATTAGACAGTTGTTCTATGCTTCTTTTTTTCACATTCTAATTGCCTCACCTGAACCAAAAAAAGAATGTGGATCTAGGATCAATACCTTTTGAAAAGTCATTTATTTCATTATATTATTTTTTCATATATCTGCATTATTGCATAGAATACCTGATTGGTCTTATGCTAAGTTTTTCATGTAACATTACCTCTGCAAGATGCTAATAAGTATCCTTCCAAAAATGTTTGAAAAATCTTGGGTAAAATATATTAAGTAAGTTCCTGTTTTATAGTTTTCCAAGAGTTTTACTATCCTTGGCCAATGACAAAATTCAAAGCAGAGATACAGTACACAACTTTTGTAAAACTTACCTATTTTTCTTATAAGACTGTGGCTTTGTTTTGTTTTGTTTTGAACTTCTTTTCTGTGATGTGACATGAGACTGTGTGTTGAGTTAGGGGTGGGGACATACATTAACAGAGGTTTAAGAACTGCTTTGCTAAAGCAAGTTTGAGGAGAAAATGGGGAGACTAATACAAGATTTTCCTTTAAGCAGTGGGAGTTGAAGGGGTAGGTGGTTTTTGGAGAAAGAAGGGACCCATTCATGGCACAGGCTTCTTTATGTTTCTGCTCTGTGTGATACTTAATGAGGATACAGACATTCACTTCCTCTATTTCCCACACCTGGCTGGGGGTAACCCAAAGGTACCTGATAAAGACACAGCCTTATAGCTGTATCAAGTATCCCTGAGTGTGTTAGGACTGGAGAGGCCTGAGGAATAAAAAACATACATGCATTAAATGGAACAAATACAGAGAAGAAGAAAACTCAGACATGGTACATTAATTGTGTACCTTTCCTTACAACCCAGCACATCACAGGGTACATGACCTGCTTCCTTTTGACCTGCTTCCTTTATGTTGACTGCATGAACAGGGAATGGGGTTGGGGTACACGTGGGAGATAATTGTGTTTATTATGTACCTGGTATTAATACATCTATAGAGACAATTGGAATGACTATACTGCAGAAATAGCAAGGGAAGAACTGAAAAGGCTAAAATAAATACTTGGTTCTCTAAAAAATACTACAAAAAGATTTCTCATGTCTGACAAATTACATTTTAGTCTAATAGTAATAAGTGATCAAAACTAAGGCGATTTGATAAATATCATAAGGTATTTTATTGTGAAATTGATATCTATACGTATTGCTTATAAAGCTCAGTAATCTGTTCTTGAATTGAGAAATTACTGAGACAACATCGAAAGCTGTCATTTTTGTTTCTATGTTGTCGTTGTTATTGTTTGTGAGGTCAGAGCTTCTAAACTTTATGACTGTTTGAAAGGGGCCTATATAGACCTTGCCTGAATGTTAAGTCATGTGAAATGATAAAAAGCTTTCTGATTTATTGGGTTAGACAAAGAAAAAATTGAGAAATTGAGCATCATTAAAATTAAAGACTTTTGTTATTCAAACTGTGCTTAGAATGAAAACAAAAGCCACAGGTTGGGAGAAAATCTTTTCAAAACATATTCAAAACATTTTCAAAACATATCAGATAAATTACTGGTATTTAAAGTATACAGAGAACTCGAAAATAAGAAAGAAAACAACTCATTTAAAAAATAGTCCAAAGGTCTAAATACAGCTGTCAAATGGGGATTTTGAAGTTACTAGTCATGTATCATTAGGGAACTGCAAGTCACAGCAACCGTGAGATATTATTACATGACTATTAAAATGACCAATATCCAAAAGTCTGATGATACCAAAAGCTGGCAAATGTGAGGAGAAAGAGGAACTTTTATTCATTGCTGGTGAGAATGCAGAATAGTACAGCTACTTTGGCAGTCAGTTTGGCAGTTTCTTATAAAACTAAACATACCCTACCACACAACCCAGCAATTACATTCCCGGTATTTACTTAAAGGATTTGAAAACTTACATGCACACAAAAGCCTTCTTCCCATGAATGTTACAGGAGCCTTATTCATGATCACTAAAATCGAAATGTCTTTCAGGAAGTGAATGGAAAAATAAACTGTGGTATATCCAGGCAATGGAATAGTATTCTGTCAAGCTACAGAAGACACACAGGAACCTTTAAATGCATATTGCCAAGTGAAAGAAGCCAGTCTGAAAAGTCTACATACCGTATGATTCAACTGCATGACCTTCTGGAGAAAGCAAAACTATGGAGACAGTAAAGAGATCAGTGGCTATTAGGGATTTGGAGGAGATTTGTGCAGTCTAAACATGTCATGTGCCAACAATGACGTAAAGATATGTGAGATAAAGTATGACGAATTCTATTGACAAACACATGCAATGGCTTCCATTTAACTGAGAAGAAACCATATACCTAGCACAAGTCTTTTTCTGTGCATTAACTTTTTGTAATACAACTATATGAAGTTATAGCCTATTTTATATATGAATAAAAGCATTTCCAAAGGTTAAGAAAGGGCACAGTGAGAGTGAGAAGCACAGTCTGGGTACGTAGGCCAATCTAGTTTTCTATCTGTGCTTTAAACTGCTATAACCATCAACTCAATCTACTAATTTATCTTCTACATAAATTAGTAGAGGAAACGATGAACGGATGGAGCAAGGAAGAATTTTAGGAGAGTGAATCCATTTTTCTGTATGACACTGTAATGAGGATTATTTGTCATTACACATTTGACAAAACCTATAGAATTCATAAGACAAGGAGTAAACTCTAATACAATCTACATACTTTAGTCAATAATAATGTACCAATATTGACTCATCAACTATAACAAATGTACCACACTATTGCAAGATGTTAAAAATCGGGGAAATTGGGGTAGAGGCTGAGGATGACGTGTGAATGCTTATTCACTTCTTTCTACAAACCTAAAATTGCTTTTAAAGAGTCAATAAAAATTAAAACAAGGCAGGGTTTTCATGCAATGGAAAAAAACACACAACTTTAGTAAGTGACTGATAATTATGCTTATGCCACTTTGCTAGATTACACTTCATTAATAAATATAGTTTCATTCTTTATGTTATAAAGCAGAATAAAGTCAGATATCTAGAGAAATTGATTTTAATGATTAGAGTAAAAGCATTTTCACCTCCAACGTCAGAATGAGTTCTTCAGAATCAGTCCATTTTATAGTTAAATCAATCATTGATTTTAAAAAAATATTGAGAAAAACTTTAACTTCACTATTTCCATCAAACTCAATGTCATGACAGCATTGTGAGTCATTTCAATCTAGGATTAAAACCTATTTCTGGACCCAGTGGACTTACTGTGATAGATTCTGAAAATGTAAGACGTTAAAGTCCAGTCTTTGATCTGCTGTCCTCTGCAGTTATCAAAAGGTCAGTTTATCCTGCTTCTTTTCTTTCTTTTTCATATATCTTGCACTTCAGCTTAATATTAGTATTAAGCTAAATTTCTTATTTTATTTTGATTGATAAAGGAAAACAGATTGTTTCGATACAGTTACTGAGAATAAGCAGCAAAAGGTACTTATAAAGTACACAAGAGAACTATCAGATAAAAATGTGTTCAAAAAAAGATTTGGAAATTTTTATTGCATGAATGTTCAAATGGACAGGAAAACTTTCTGGATTCTTTTTCCACCACACATGAGTAGCAGCACTAAAGTAGTGAATAATGTCCATTCAATTGGTAGTTTTCATGTATTTCTGATATCAGAAATGGACTGTTAGTAACTAGTTTTAAAAGCAGAGCATTTTTGTGCATGGCATTCCCCTGAATTCCAAAGCCCAAACTTAAATTAGGCTAATTTCTCTCTGCTGGGAGCACCATTAATTTCTCATAGATAACATTTCATATATATGCGGCATTCTGATGATGTAAAGGAATTCACACTTTATGGGCCTACAAGCCAAATTTAATCAATGGCTTGCTTCATATGGCTGAGAGCTAAAAATTGTTTTGGCATTTTTGAAGTGTTTAAAGAAGGAGAAGGAAGGGGAGAAGAAGAATGAGTAAATGAAGGAGAGACAGAGACTACATATGGCCAGCAAAGCCTATAATAGTTACTGTCTAGTTCTTTACACAAAGAACTTTTCCAATCTTGAACAAAACACACACATTTTTGTTATGCCAAAAAAGGACTACAATAAGTCTTCACTTAACATCATCGACAGGTGCTTGAAAACTAGTCATAGGTATATATATTTATGGTCACGTGATGTTTTGATACACGCATACGGGGGGATAAATTGGGGATGGTTAATTGGTACAAAAATACAGTAAGCGAAACCCATTTTACCATAGGTTGACATCAAAAGAGTTAAGCTTCTATGGCTTTCGGTAACTAAAACGTCAACAAACTTGTAAATAAAGATCAAAACACTTCTAATATTAAATGCTGAAATAAATTTCAGCTATTCATACGTTTAAGATTAATAAAAGCTAGTAAAATCATTATTTACCTACTTATTTCAGTTTGGGGTTGCAGTTGACCGCAGCCTATCCTGTCAGCTCAGGACGCAATGTGGGAACCAGCCCTGGACAGGGCGCCGTCGCATTGCAGGTGCACTCACACATACCCACAGTTACTCAGACTGGGACCACATAGACACGTCAATCAACCTCACATGCACAGCCTTGGGAAGTGAGAGGAAACTGGAGCATCCAGAGAATATCAATGCAGACATGGGGAGAATATATAAGCTCTACACAGACAGTGAACCCCAATTGGAATCAATTTGTTTTTTCTCATCAACATTATAATGAAATGACATTGAATGAAACGTCGTTATTCAAAGACCTGTTGTACTCAGTTCTAAACATTTCAGAATTAAGGGATCTACACACATCCTCCTCTATATAATGGAGTGGGTCTCTTAAAATTTCCTGGCAACATACTCTTAGCCTGCCTAGGAAACACTTTAGAATAGAACTGCATTATAATAAATTTTCATATTCTATTTATATCTTCCTATTTCTCCCTCTACTTATTAAGGTATAGTCTTGTATATGTAATCCTTCAGTTCCTGAACAAGGTGAACATATGATCTCATGATGTGTGTTTTAATTTCTTAACTTTGTTGAGATTTGGGAATGTGAGGATGATGGAAAGGAAATAAAGGAACTCAGCAGCTACAAAAGAAATCTGACCTTTAATTTTTTTATTGAATTTGTTTCTTGTTTTATTTTTCCTTCCTTTGCACAAATGAGAACTTCTAGTTTTACAAAGGGTACCACCAATTTTAGGACAAAAATTTGTATTTGTGGTATAACACAAGTTGGAGACACAATGATTTAGAGATTGCATATCAATTTTATCAAATAAATGTGATAAAGTAGGTGATATGCACACACACACACATATGTAGTGACAAAACCATTAACACAGATACCCAGATGGCACTTAATGTACTTTCAGCCTTAAATTCTTTCTCAAGGACAAGCCATTTGTTTGCAAATGATTTAGCATTTGGCCGGGCGTGGTGGCTCACGCTTGTAATCCCAGCACTTTGGGGGGCCGAGGTGGGTGGATCACGAGGTCAGGAGATCGAGACCATGGTGAAACCCCGTCTCTACTAAAAATACAAAAAATTAGCCAGGCGTGGTGGCGGGCGCCTGTAGTCCCAGCTACTTGGAGAGGCTGAGGCAGGAGAATGGCCTGAACCCGGGAGGCGGAGCTTACAGTGAGCCGAGATTGCGCCACTGCACTCCAGCCTGGGTGACAGAGCAAGACTCCGTCTCAAGAAAAAAAAAAAAAAAAAAAAAAATGATTTAGCATTCAAAAATGATTAAACACGGGAAAAAATGCATTGCACATAAAGTTCAGATTACAAGTGAATTAAAGTCACACTAATATAACTATAATTTATAATGAATTCAAATGGCTTTCAGAAGGGTCATCTGTGGAAGGTGAAGAGCAATCTGAATTTATTTTTCTGGTAACTGGTCACAGCAATGTTTTCTAGACTAGTGAGTGAGTGCTCATACAGCACCATGTGTGTTCAACAACACATAAAGTTGGATGACAAAATCTACTTTAGTGAGAAGGTAGCTATTTCCAGGGGCACCAATAGTAATATCAGTTTTGAGTCTTGGGTTTGCTTTTGTTTGTTTACAAGGCGATGAAATGTTTAAGGAAAAAATAAATTCTACCAATCCATGTTGAGTGAACATTTCAATCCTTGTAAAGACCAAAGTCAGCTGCCACCATGCCATGCAAACCTTATAGTACATGACATGTTAAATCAGTAACCTCGAAAGGGACTTCTGAGAAGCTATGAGTAAAAGGCACACACAAAATGCCTCTGAGATGAATTCACAAATGAAATGGAAAAGGATATCTGTGTACATCCAAGAAGAATAGTAATTAACAGAAAACAAGAACACTTCTAAATTGAAAGAATCCCTAAAGTAAAAGAAGACCAAAGAAAAAGAAATAAAGATGAGAAGTGAAATGAGGCGGAAATGGTGAGCGACAAGGAGACACACTGAGAAAAAAAGTAGCTAAAGTTAGTGTGTTATTATTTCAGCAAAATTAAGTATATCAATACTGAGAAATATGACTTGAAATAGATTCAGTACCTCAAGCAGAAACATAAACAAATAACATCTGGGTTTTTCTTTTGATAACCAGTATTTTAAATACAAAAATCTAAAAATTTTATCTTTGTGTAAGAGTTACACATTTATCATACCAATCAATAACAGAAAGGCGCTATAAATACTTTATGGAAATAAATGTCCTAACAGATGTTAACCAGACATCAGTCTTCACCGGTAAGGATTAGATTTGAAGGTGTTTGCAGATAATTAAAACTTGTTTTTATAACATAACTTAGCAGCTAAGTAGTATAATGAAAATGGGATATTCAAATTATAAGATATAAAATATTAAAGATAGAAGAACATGTTTATTTTTTCAATATAAATATTGTTACAGCTCAGAGAAACAGTATGAAATCTCAGGGCTCATGAAAGGCCACGTTCTAGAGATAGTGATTGACAGGTATGGTAATTCCCCTACAGCGTGGTGCCTGTTGTCATGGAGTAGCATGTCTCCTACAGGGTACTACCAGCAGGTTGAAGTAGGAAGAGCCGATAGTCCATGTGAGAAACCCCGGAAGGCTAAAGATAGAAGGAAATATTTGTGCCACGTTGAAGAGCAAGTTCACCAGGTGAATTGGCATGTGGCTAGGGTACAACTTACCATACATATATAAATAATGAAACACACAAAAAATTATCAGAAAAGTATTTTATTATTATTAGAGTCACGATTAGCACTCTCCTCATCAGGAGAGTTTTAGGTTTTTTTCTAGCCCTACTCTATACTTTTTAAACACAGTCTCCAAGTTTCAAAATAAAAGTTTCTTATTTTTAATTCAAATCTCAATTAAAATAAAACAAAAACCGAAAATGTAGAAGTTCCTTATTTTGACCATCTATATATCATACACAACAAAAAGACTGATAAAATTCCACTAAACACAACAGCTAGATCCGTATTCCCGTTACTGCTTAAGCCCATTCCAATAAGGATTTTATACCAAATCTGCCCTTGCAAAGGCTACCTGGGGCCTTCATTTTATTATTTGCAATGGACAATTTTAACTTCACATCCATGTTGGCTTCCTTACATCCTAGATGCACATACAGCCAGATTTTTTCCCATCAGATGTGATTTGATCCTCCAACTTCGGAATGGCTTGATGACCTCCTCTTTATCTAAAGATCACTTTAAAAAGCCTGAAGTATTTGGCTCTTCCCTAAATCTTTGGCCAGATGTAATGTCATCCTCCCATTGGCTTTCTTTGTCCAAACTACATTAGCCTTATCTCAGATCTTCAAACAAGTTATATTTCCTGCCTAAGATCTTTCTATGAGTGAGTGAAAGGTGTGACGAAGATAGTTCCTCTTTGCCCCCAAAGGTTTCATTGATCACGCTGATAATGAATTTACTGTTAATCTCTTACTGTTATACTCAGGCTTAAATTCTGTACCCTACACACTTCAGTTGACATAATTTTAATTTCCACTGTGATGCTTCTCTCTCTTCTATCAACACTCTCTCCTCACAGGGTTTCATCCAGATCAGGAGTCAGTAACATTTTTGACAAAGAGCCAGATAGTAAATATTGCAGGCTTTGTGTTGCCAAGAGGCAAATTTATGGAACTTTCCCTGCTGAAAAATTTCCCTGTATTTTACATTTTAGACTTATAAATGACACACGTACTTATAACTCATGAGCCATACAAAAATAGGTGGCAGACCAGATCTGGCTCATGGGCAATAATAGTTTTCCAACCCCTCACCTAGATTCATGACTTTAGGCATGCTCTATAGGCTACGATGATCTAACTCACATCTCTAGCCAAGTCAACTTGTCAGTGCCTACTTGATGTCTCCACTTGGATTCTAACTAGCGTCTTAATTTAAGATTAAAAAATGTAAAATCAATCACACATACGCACCTACCCACACCTCTGTCACTTGCAAACTGCCTCATGTCATCAAGACTTTGCCATATCACTAAAAGTGACCATAATCCCCCATGTCCCTAAATCCAAATACCTTGATATAATTCTTGCTCAGTAAATTCAATCATCTTCAAATCAACTTCCAATCTCAACTGATTTTCTCCAACTTTATTGCTACACTCATAATCCCAACTACCATCATCCTTCAACTGGACAGGTGCAATAGTCAGCTAAATGAACCCCCTTCCTTCACTACTGTACCCTTCCACAATAGTACACCCTCCTAAGGGCTAACCTCATCGTATCACACATCCATCATACAATTCTCAATGTAGTTAATTTATATTCACACTTTGATATAAGATCTAGATTTGGTCCCTGAGAACACTCATGTAATCTCTCTCCATGCTCTTCCTTCATGGACATTCCAGCCAAACCGGCCTTCTTTTCTTTGTAAGAAACTATCAAGCTCTCTTTTTAAATTACAGAATCTTTATATCTGCCCTTCTTTCTGCTCAGAGCACCCCAGATCTTCAAAGTACCTTCCTCTTTGTCTTCACTCAACTCTCAAATGAAATATTACCTCCTCAGAGAGAAAAATGCTCTGAAATACCTACAGCCAGATCAGTGCCTTCCTCCTTGACAGTTTTACTCAGCCATGTTATCACATGTAATCTTCTTCGTAGTAGTGTACTTTATAGCCCTTCACACCATTGCTTTGTTTAGGTATTTGTATGTCTTCCTCCTCTTTCCCTCCTCACTACAGTATAGCCAATTGTGTCTTTGCCTTCTTCACTGCTATATCCCCTAGTGCCTGGTAGGCTTTCTATAAACAGCCATTTATTGACTTATTGACTACATGTATATGCTAATCCTTTTTACTAATTGTTGTTACACTATAAATTTCTCTTCTCCCTCTCTTCGCTTCCCTCTTCTCATGTCCCTTGATGCTTCCTACTCAATATTAACATGGACATCATTTTGTGTCTTCAGCATTTCTCTTTTCATTATATTATGATAGGTTAATTTTCCTAAGAAAACACTATTTTGACAAAAGCAAAGCATTAAAGTAAAGCAGCATAGGATCAATTTTTTCCGATTGAAAAGGAAACACCATCTTTCCGAGAAGACAATTCCACCAGGAAACAAAACAAACACACACATTTCCGGTAAGTCCTAGTTCCCAAGACTTGAAGCCAGTATGTTTTTCCACTTTCAAGTATCCTTGACTGTAGAGATAAAAGGTATCCACTTAGAGATATTAACTCATTACCACTGCCTAAATTTGGTTTCCAGAAACACAACTTAATATGACATCAATGGATGTGATAATCATTTGAAAGTAGCTTTATCAAAATCATCCAACAGAACAAGTTACTTTCCTAATTAGCATCCTCGGTTAAATACCTAAATCTGATGAATAATAAGTTATGCATTATGCTAAATTGCATTGGCTCACTATCCTAGAATGCTTTCAAACTAATTAAAAATGAGATATTCAGTGATGAGAAATATAAAAAGATAAAAACCTATTTCAATCAGTTTAAATTAGAATTTAACATTTCTTCAATACGCTCTTTTGTAGTCAATTGCAAGAGTAATAAAGCAAAATTATTGAGTCTATAATAGTGACCGTTCAAAATTCATAGTGAATTATTAAAAAGAAAACTAAGGTCCCTGCCAACTTTCCACCTCACTTCAAAGCATAGCCAAGGTCATTACAACAGCAAGTAAAAGACTCCACACAATTCCCACTTCTTCGCCTCTATTCTGTTACTTCTGGAATCTTCTACTACTCCAAATTGTGTGTTTGCTCCAGACTCAGCAGTTCTCACCACCTTGTTCTTCCAATTGCCATATTCTCTGTGCGGCCTTTCTTGACTACCCAGTTAAAAATTATCCTATCAAAATTATCTGATCCCCATCCAGGATTACTTTTCACCATCTAACTTACGATACTTTGCATATTTATGTGGCTCATTGTCTGTTATCTGTCTCTCTAAGTTAGAATGCGAGCTTCACGATGGCAGAGTTTTGGTCAATTTCCTTCACTCAATAATTCCTGACCCAAAGTAAACACTTCATAAGTATTTTTTGAATATACTAATATATAGTCCGAATTATCAAGGAACTTATAAATAAATAAAGACACAACCCAGCATATAGTGCAGCTTGAGAAATGTTGATAGTGTGGTACAGGAGGAGGTATGTAAACTATGAGAAGCAACAGTTAAATAAGAAGCAATCCAGAAAGACACACAGTGTGGGTGACATCTGAGTTAAAGGACAGAAGGTAAGAAGATAACCAGATGGAGAAAAGAGAGGAAGATCTTACAAACAAGCATCAGAAGTTACCATAAGAAAAGCAAGTACAAAATCATCAGAAGAAAAACAATTGCATCCCAGTTATTACCACAAACATAATTAACTATGAAAACCCAGAACAGTTCATGCTTTGATAATGCTAAAGTTGATACGTAGATTAAGATGTGATATAACAATCTGCAAATCTTAGTTTTCAGAAAACCTTTTTAGGCAAGATATGATGATTTAAGGAAGAAAAGTTGCTGATGGATGAGGCATGTTGTCCCTTAAAGACAAACACTATGAAGACTGCGTACAGCCTTTATAATGGAAAGGTGCCACGTTTTTTCTTTTTTAAGTCCTTGGAATCTCAGTTGGCAACTTTGAAATTCATGTGTAATTCATGAGTTTTTTAAAAGAAATGTAATAAGTAACACAAGTGATTCTAGAGCTTGTCTTTAGGCTGAGGTAGATATTGGCATTATAAATTGAAGTGCTAGAAAGGAACAATAAGAATTAAGAATAAGCAGTAATTTCTGCCAAGATCTGTGGCACCCAGTCTCACACATAAGGCTTTTTGGAATCTCTTGGTTTCCAAGGTTCAGGCTCTCATACTTTAGTTTGTACATAAAGGACTTAAGTTATTCTTAAAGCACAGTTTTAGCACTTCACACCAGGAGATGGTTATGAGACTGATCACAGGATAAAGTGAAATAGGATGTGTGCCTACTTGTAGAAGGAACCTCCTTCCTTTTGCCATTCTATTCCTACTTTTCTGGCAGGAAAGTCCTAGAAAAAATTTCATATACAGATTAATTTTAAACAATTTACATTATATTTTACTATTAATAGCTTCTAGAATATCTTAGCTTAGGCTGGCCCTGGTGGCTCACACTTGAAATCCCAGAATTTTGGGAGGCTGAAGTGGGCGGATCAACTGAAGTCAGGAGTTTGAGAGTAGCCTAGCCAACATGGTCAAACCTAGTCTCTACTAAAAATCCAAAAATTAGCCGGGTGTGGTGATGCGTACCTGTAATCCCAGCTACGCAGGAGGCTGAGGCAGGAGAACCATTGAGCCTGGGAGGTGGAGGCCGCAGTGAGCCAAGATTGTGTCACTGCACTCCAGCCTGGGCAACAGAGCAAGACTCTGTCTCACAAAAACAAAAAACAAACAAACAAAAAAAGAGTATCTTAGCTTATATATTTCTCACATCTGATCCTACCACTTTACTTCTTTTTTCCTGTTTATACCAATTATTTCTATCCCTCTTTACATATAGGCAGAAAGATAAGACTAAAATGTGTCATAGACAATGACATCTAGTAAATTGACGTATTCTTCATGTTTAATTCCACAACAGATTTCAAATACAACCAAAATCTCCAAATAAAATCTTAATTCTAAATTGAGTGCTTGTACAGTCTTCAAATATGTTCAAATAGAACATCAAAGCTCAATAAAAATAGTTATATCACTTGGGATGGTGTTTAAAATATTTTTTCCTAAATAAATTCAGCTTCAGAGGATGAGAAAACCTTCGTTAGGAGATGTTTTAAAGAACAAATTAAGTTAAATGTGAAGGAAATCATACTTTATTTTGTTGAATAGTAAGATTTTTTTGTTGCTATTGTGAATTAATGCCATCCAAATATTGAGTGATGTAATTCAATTTAGTAAAAGAAAAAAGTCTAAATTATCAACTTCTTTCCTTATAAAAATGAAATATGCTATAACTTGCATTTTTTCCATGGCAATGACCCTGATGATCAGAGAGGTTAAAACCTAAAAACATTTAAAATCATCTAATCTAAATTATAAAAAAGAAATCCCTTTCTTCAGAAAAAATAATTTTTTAAGGAAGCACTCAAAAACCAATCTCTACTAGTAGATATACAGCATACACATCTCTTACTATCTCCCATGCAGACTGCATAAAAAGGCTTGCTGGCTACTTTTAAGAAAACAACATTCAGATGTCTGGAAAGTATCTGAAATGCATGATTAATCTACACAGATAATTTTCTCAAGAAACCAAATTTTGAAGACAAGTAATTCAAAAGTCTATTGTCTATAAAGTAAATCCGCTGGTATACTTAAACTGCTGTAATCCTTTCTCTGTTTACCTTATAGTGTGCACCTCTCAAGCTATGGGAATGCATGTCTTCTCTAAGAAGAGCTGACTTCTTTTGTAGGAAATAGGTGTTGGAAATGACTGTTAGGATTTCAAATGTTTGGGAGTGTGTATTCATGTGGGTTTTACGTGTTGAATATTTGCATTTGTAATTTTAAGATGCCTAAATCAAAAACTAAAATGACCTATGCAACATAATTCTGCCATAGGATAAATTAAATTCAATTAAATGTTCCCATACAAATTATTATCTACCACAATGTAAAAATATTTATATATCACAAAGATGTAAGAAACACTGACTTCTATTTACAGCAGAGTTCAATTTCACTACTACTTAGCTTGATGATATTTTAAGGTCATGTCTCTTGGAATACACATTCAATATTCATTGCCAAATGTCACATTCAATATTCATTGCCAAATGTCTGAGCTCACCTCTCTTGAAGCAATATTCAATTATCAAATGAAAATAATTTACCAAGCAACCTCACAAAACACAAACTCTAGGTAGCATCAAGGTTTTTCAAAGTGATTATTCCTTACTGGTCGCGATCCTAAGATATTAAAACTCATAGATCACATTATCTGAGATTTTCTAATTGAAAAGCCGTAGCTGTAAACCTTTCATTCAAAGTCGGATACTACCTTCAGCTGTCAAGAGAATTATGCAATCACTTAAACTTCTGGAATGAAAGAGAAAATGAAGGGAACAATAAAAGTAACTTTGAAATGCACTGGGAAATGAATATAAGGAACCAAATGGAGGCAAAGACAGAGAGAGAGAGAGGGCTGTTTATCTAACCTTCCCTTCTTGAGTGGGTTTTCTCTGATATCTCTAGAGAACAATTGGATGTGTAACAATGAAATACAAAACACAAGATACTGTCTTCGTATAATTACTTGTAATGATTCCAAGATGGCATAATTTGGGAACCTGCTAAATAGGACAACAAAGTGATCTGCTTTTCCAAAATTTTGCCCCTTACCTTCTATATTATTTCATGGTGAAGATCAATAAAACTGAAAATTGGAATTGCCAGATATTATCAGATTTTATTTTTTGAATGCTTAACAGCTGACTCAAAATCTGGTCATAAAAATGGAAGTTAAATTAAATTGTCCTCAAAATTTAAGTTTGCTACATTTGTAAGAACCACTTGCTTCTTCAAAATCTCAAACTTTCTCATATCGAGCAGCAAATTGAAATGAGGAATTTAAGCATGTAAATTCATCGTGGAAACCAAATTGATTAAAATTTTCTGTGTATTCATGATAATGTTTAAAATTTTTGCTACATTTAAACCCTAAGTTAGTTACAAAAACTCTAAAATTATGCTTGTTTAAAAACTTGGGCTAACTTGCTTTTGAAAACATACTGACATATTCGTTCCATTCTTCTTATAATTATTTTTTTGTCACTCCCAAACAGCACACCATTGTATATATCCCCAAAATAGCACTTCTTTGTTAAAGCCATTAAGACAGAAATATTTTTGAGCCAGGTGCAATGGCTCATGCCTGTAATCTCAGTACTTTGGAAGGCCTAGGTTAGAGGACTGCTTGAGGATAGGAGTTTGTGACCTGCCTGGGCAACATAGCAAGACCCAGTCTTTACAAATGAAATGAAAATAAAATATAAAATAAACTGGCTGGGCATAGTAGTGCACACCTGTGGTCACAGCTACCAGAAGGCTGAGATGAGAGGACTATATGAACCCAGGAGTTTGGGGCTGAGAATGAGCTATGACTGCACCACTGCACTTCAGCCAGAACTATGGGTTGGTGAGTCAGAAATAAGTTCTCAGTTCTGAATATAATAACTGCTCCTGGCACTCCCCAGAATGAGCTGGGTTTTCTTTTGCCTCTCTATAGTCCCTCTTCCTCAGGAAATACCCCCATGGTTCTGCCCGCTGTGCTATTAATTACACCAATGCTTATTATATGTCAGTTCAGTTTTATCTAGATTCTCCCAAAGTCAGTGCTGAACTTAGTTGTTTGAAAATGTATATATTGTAATAGTTACCAAAAAGACCAAATACAGCTAGATATTTATGCTATTTGTTTTATTTCCATCGTAGGTATATTTCCTTTTAAAATTCATGAATATCTTTCTCTAAGGATTGTCTCCGTTTCCAGATGTTAAGCACTTTCTCATGCACACACCACCTAAGCAGCAAAGACACAGAGTCCACGTCAGGGAATGTCACATTCAGGATAAGCACCTATTATTCTGTAATTCAGAAGTAGGAAAATGGATGTCCTCAAGCAGATGCTTTTCTTGACAGATACAAAAAATTGACAAGGATCATTGACTTACTTCCAACTCACCATTCATCCCTTTTCTCTTATTTTGACCCTAAGGGTCCAAGACGGATAATGGCCCTACACTCTTATTTGGAATTCAGATTTCAGACTGCATTTCTTCTATCATTGTTTATAAGTAGTGGTTGCACACAGTTGCGATAATACTATGACATTAATCTACATTCCTCGTTAAATCGATTTTTGCCTTCCATTTTTTGAGCTTAGCTACAATTTCTCACATGGTTTCTCTAGGAAGATTCCCCAATGACTGAAACATTTAGAACATGGTCCATTCATAAATATGACATTGGGATTCCCCAACGACTGAAACATTTAGAACATGGTCCATTCATAAATAAGACATTGGGATTCCCCAACGACTGAAACATTTAGAACATGGTCCATTCATAAATATGACATTGGGATTCCCCAACGACTGAAACATTTAGAACATGGTCCATTCATAAATATGACATTGGGATTCCTCAATGACTGAAACATTTAGAACATGGCCCATTCATAAATATGACATTGGGATTCCCCAATGACTGAAACATTTAGAACATGGTCTATTCATAAATATGAAGAGCTTGTGTAGAAACTATAATTTACTTATCCTATTATGCTTAAGAAGTTATGTGAAATAATGTGAAAATAATCTTATAACATTTGCATGCATATTTGCTGCAAGAGTCATAATTCATTGATACTTAATCATAATCTTGGATATGGTGGGTCCCAATAACCAGTATTTCATGCAAGACTGTAAACTTAATAGAGAGAAAACCTTATTTATAAATTTTCATGTGTTCTTTTCTTGACAATAAGGAGCTGTGAGATTTGTATTTTAAAAGATACTTAGTAATAAAAACTTTAATTTTTAAAACTTTTAATTTTAAATTCTGCTTAATTGCATAAAAGTTAAAAGGTAATATTTAATATTTAATGAGGCTTATTGAGCTAAATGATGATATGCAGCTTGGGTTATACTTGCAATTATAAGATTTGCTCATTATACCTAAGCAATCTCCTTCACTCAATCTAGCTACCACAAAGGAAGCAAAATTCCCTGAATCATAATATCAAAGCATTCCATTATGTTTTCTATTAAGTTGTTTTGTTCTTTGAATCATTGTCTATTTTAATTTATCCTTTTAGAAAGAAAACAAATTACTTAATTTGCATTTCCCACTAGAAGCTTCACTACAGCTAGACTTAGAATTGATTTCAGGCCATTTTTTAATAAATGATTGTCCCTAGTGAAAGATAGAATACTTGAGCCATCAATATTGAGTAAATAAAAGGGTTTGGGTAAATAAGAGAGAAGATACCTATTTTTCTCAAATATTTTAAATATCTAATAACCTATTCCTCATCTAAAACAAGCCACAATTACTGGAAATGATGGTCAGAGGAAGGTTTTAGCAACCCTGTGTAATACTACATGTCATGTTGGATCACTATTACAGAGAAACAGTTGTCATGCTGCATTTTAGTAATTCTACACATTACCAGAGAAATAGACAACTCTTATAGCCACAGAAATCCAACGTAGCTACTGTCTACATATTCTTGTTTCAGACCTTTGGTGAAAAAAACTACTATGTGTATTGAATATATTTTACATTAGTTTTATCACAAAAAAAGAAAAATGAGAATTCTATTAGATGCAAATACAAATTCTGAATGACAGGAAAGAAAAATTAAAATCAAAGCTGATCTTAATTAACAAAATGTATTATCTGCTTACATGTATATACAACTGTTCATATAAAGGCACAGATGCATTTGTGGTTTTGAAAAATATCTATTTCATTTCAAAACTTCATTGAACAATATTACATATGGCAAGAAAACTGCTTTTTTTGAAGGATCTTTTAAAAAGTGTTAAACTTTATTAGATACTTCAAACTAGCAAAGCTCAACTTCATCACAATTATATAATAACACTGCACACTTTCAATTTTATCTGGAGAAATATACCTATCCCTTGAAATAACTCTGTAAAGTTCCTGCTCACAGATTTCATTTCAAGCCTTGAAAATGCAGGAAATCAATGCCGAATATACTTGCCCCGAAAGGAAAAGAAAATTTCAGCGATGTCAGGATGTTTTATCACATAAAATACAGAATTGCAATTTGTATCTGAGCAGGCAACACACCTCCAAAAATAATACAATACTTATCACAAAATACATTCACAGATACTAGATTTGGCACAAACCACTCCATACAGCTATTGATGAAATCAGTATTGAAAGCCTTATTACAAAATCTATGGCCTTTTTCTACGCTCCAACAGACATTTCAGGATGCCGCAACCTTGCAGCTCCACTCTCTCATTAATTTCCCCTAAATACACTTGGCAGAAGAATGAGAAACGTCACATTTTTCATTTAATTTCTAAAGAACATCGCATCCTTTAAGAATAGGTTCTTGAAATTTTAAAATGTAAAACATAAAAACCCTAAAGAGACAAACATCCAAAAACATAAAAACCCTAAACAGACAAACATCCAAAAACTTTTCTTCAAAATCACGACAACTTTATATGCTACGTGTTCTTGTAAAATACCACACACACAAACTCACAGGCACACCCACCCACCCAAAACCCACACACACGCATATTTATGGCCTCGTAACACCTCACATATATATACATATCACCAACTACAACAGAGACACACGCATATATATGGCTTCATAAAACCTCACATATATATACATATCATCAATTACAACAGAGAAAAGCCAATTTCAGAAAGATGGCTTCAATTTTGATGCATTTACTCACACCTAATTCTATTTCAATTTAACTGGTGCAGAGATATTACAATACCCTGTAACAAAAACCTGACGGAAGATTGTAACAAATTGCTTAAACATCAAACCAAAGACTCAACATAATTTCATCACAAAGTGAAATTCGCATCCAACTCGCAAAGAATTAGAAAATCCTTGCACTTACCTTGGCCTTGTCCATTCCCCAGATGACCCCAAAAGACCACCGTCATCATCAACAGCCCCGGAGCCCACGTCCACATCCTTCTAGTGACACGCTCATGTCTTCTGGCCATTGCATCTTAAACTCTGCATATTCAGTGGGGTGGATGTGAAAGTACAATAAATTACATTCTTAGAGAAATACACTATGACTCAAATCCCATATCTAATATGCACTGTGCATTTCTGAATTATCCTGCCTACAAGGAGGTATATTTGAAAATCATGCTTCCCTTTAGGGTTGTCATATTGATGATTAATACGAAAGCTCATTCATTTTTAATCTTTAAGCATTCATCTGAATTACATTTTTAATATCATTTTCCAAAACAGGCCACTTAACCTATGAATGTTAAAAAGTACTCCGGATATACATATTGGAGTTCAGTCAAGCAAAAGCATGGTGTATGGACACTACTTAAGTATAACTTGATATTTAGGCAAATTGATGAATTTAACATACCATGTAATCTCTACATATATACAAAAGGACTTTTCAACACATTTATGTAAGTTTTGCATAAATACCCTTGAAAATATTCTCAAGTTTTAAGTGGTATTCTAATTATGTCAGTAATTTTAACTGAATAAAGAGATGCATCATGTGCAAAAACTAATCTTGTTTACTTAAAATTGAGAGTAAAATTAATTATAGAAGGTACAAAACACTTGTAATTTTGATTTCAGATATATGACCCACAGGAACCTTCATATATACAAATATTATACACATATATGCAATGTATATTTGAATGTTCATTTTGAAACTGTTTTTCATACTGATACATGAAAATACTTAAATGTCCACCAAAGCAAGGTTATTTATTCATACATTTGAATGATATACAGTAGCTCAAAAGAATAAACTTGAGTTGCATGTACTAATATGGATAAGTGTCCAAAATGAATAGTGAAGCAAAATTAGCAAATTTAATAATGATAAGTTCAAAACTACACCTTTCATATGTAAACATGTGCAATAGTTAAAACTATACATTTTATGTTGCATAAATATATAATACAGTATAATAACGCATAAGAATGATAAACACCTTCAAGACCAAAGTTAGGAAATTACAAGACTACAATTTAGATGGTTAGTAGGTGGAATTGTAAATCAGAGGTTACTCCTAAATCCCAATTTTTCCACAGTTGACAAAATACGGAGTTAAGAAAAATAAACTTAATGATTTCCAGAATGAACGCTTTATTCAAAATGCTACGTAATTACAATTCTAATAAACTTGCAAGGGAATCCAGTCACCCAGAAATTTTTTATGCCTTTCTCCTACATCACGAAAGGGGAAGATTTAATTACCAACTTTGCATTACTTAACGTCAGACACATAGTATCAGAGCTAAAGAGAAATTTAAGAAACACCTAACTCAACCTCTCTATTTTAAATGACCAAATGAGTTGAGAAGGTTACAATGGCATTTCTAAGTTCATATGTAAAAACAGAATTTTGATGACAATGGCAGTTTAAGTACTAATAAACACTCCTTGAAAAGTTACTGTAATCCAGGTTATTTTACTGTGCTAAATGCCTTACATTCTTTACCCAATTCAGTTTCCACAGAAATCCTATGAACAAAGCACTTCCAAAATTTACCACTTCACAGCTAAGAAAACAAGGCTTAGAGAAATGCTACACGATCCCCTAGTCATGAGGTTAGTAGGTACCACTGTGGAGACTGAGGCAAAACAGGACGATTTCAAAGCCTATGCTCTGAACAAGTAAACACTAAGCAGGAATTTAGTTCTAGATCTCCCAGTTGTAGTCCAATAATCAGCCAAAAAATGGTGCTGAGAAGAGGGGAAAGAAAGATGTCTTGTATGTGGAGCCTCATGTATTTGATCCCAAATAAATCTTCAAATTGAAAATCATTAGAGCACAAGGCAATAGAATTATTAGTTTGTTTCTAAAATCATCAACCTTTCCCAAGTTGAACATACAAGTATATTTTATCATACATATACTATATGTGTGTATAACGTGTGTTTATCTAAGTATTCCTGTGGTTTATATATCTGGATTTGGAATTACAAGTGTTTTGTGGTTTATTATTTATTTATTATTATACTTTGAGTTTTGGGGTACATGTGCACAACGTGCAGGTTTCTTACATATGTATCCATGTGCCATGTTGGTGTGCTGCACCCATTAACTCGTCATTTAGCATTAGGTGTATCTCCTAATGCTGTCCCTGCCCCCTCCCCCCACCCCACAACAGTCCCCAGAGTGTGATGTTCCCCTTCCTGTGTCCACGTGTTCTCATTGTCTCCCTCTGTTGCTCTGGCTGGAGTCAGTGGTGTGATCATAGCTCACTGCAGACTCCAAGTCCTAGGCTCAAGCGATACTTTTGCCTCAGCCTCTCAAGTAGCTCGGACTACAGGCACGCACCACCATCCCCGGCTAATTGTTTTACAGAGATGGGGTCCCACCGTGTTGCTTGACTGGTCTCAGCCTCCTTAAGTCAAGGGATCCTCCCACCTAGACTTCCGAAAGCACTGAGATTACAGGTGTCAGCCACCTTGCGTTTTTTGATTTCTTCAATTAATTTTACTTATACACTTGATTACACAAGATTAATTTTGTGTACATAATGAATCTCTTTTGAGGTTTAAGTTACTGATTAATTAGAGTACCACTTAACAAGCGTGTCATCCCAGCACTTTGGGAGGCTGAGGTGGGCGGCTCACCTGAGGTCAGGCATGAGCCACCGTGCCCGGCTTACACACATTCTTTTCACTCCTGCTTTCAGATCTCTATTCCCTTCTAATTCCAGTGGAACCACTTTCACTTAGTATCAAAATATCCAGATCCACTCATCAAAGTGTAAATAATCCTTCAGCAAATTACCTTTGCAAATCTACTTTTATGTAATATTTCCTTAACTTCTTCTTACCTACATCCAGTAGTCATTTTACAAGGCAGAATATTTTCTATTTTATATAGAACTGAGGCAGTATTTGAAAAAAATCTCAAAACACTCTTCAGGAAGGACTGGCATCTAAAACACCAGTTCCAATATATATTTTAGTAACATTTTAAAGGACAGATGGTTTTCAAAATGTTATTATAATTTAAAAAAATGTAACCTTCCTCTCTGAGTTCATGTTTATGGAAAACTAATATTTCATAAATGCCAAGTTACTATGATGTATTGTCTAAATGCTGCCCCTGACATTCTATAAATGTAAAAATCATAACCTTCTAACTAACTTTGGTATTAGTCAACAACTGTGCTGATGAAAAGTAAAATCAATTCATTTAAAAAAAATTTTCCATGAAAAAAAAAACAAGTAACTTGTAAGTAGTAGCGTAGATGAGCCAAAAAATAAAGTAACATTAACCAGAAAGACATGCCATGGATTTCTCTAATCTTTTTTTGGAACACACTTTTCATGCATATGAAAATAAAAATTAAATATAAAATGCCTACTTTATGTATGTACTTTTACTTGTGTCTGTTGTTCTTTAAAGGTTAAAATAACTCCTAAAGCCTGCATAGCTGAGCCCATTGTGCTCTTCTGCCCATAAAATAGATTGGATGTGCAGTGAAAGAGGTATAACTTAGGCTTTCAGATTAGTTATGACGATGGAAACACAATTCTATTCAATAGTGTTCATGTTGGTCTTTGAAATGTTTAAGGTCACAAGGCAAAAGAGAACAGACTTTAAGAATGTTCGTGTATTACTTCTCGTCTTACCCAATAGCTACATTAGTTCAATAAGGCCAGTGTTTTGGAGTAAACAGCATTGTGAAATGTGTCGCGGAGTCCGGAGGCTCCACCACCTACCTCCAGGTAGTTGTTCTGTCCGGTGGAGCCTAGACTAATACCTTAGGAGATGCATTACATCTACAGGTACCAACTAGGAAGGGTAGTCTTGAATTAAATGGCTTTAGACACGTTATAAGAGCAAATCGAAGCTTCCAGGTATTAGAACTACTTCAATCACAGAGCGTCTCTGGGTTCTATCTGTGGCCAGCATCATGTCTCTGTCTGCCCTCCCCGAATGCTTTCTCTCATCATGTGGATCTTCTAGATGGTTTTATTCTTCCCCAGCCAGCCAACTTGATCAACAAGCCTAGGTATATTAGGTATGTATAAAGTTGGTTCTTAAATAAAGTCCATTTCTGTATCTAGGTAAGTAATGTCTTCAGACTTACAATTTCATTGATATCTATAAAGAGTGACTCTAGTTAGCTTCTAGTGTCAGTTTTCCTAGCAGATTCTTTAAAAAAAAAAAATCCTCTCTGTAACAAAGCTTCCTTGCAAGTATTGCTGTTGGCAATAGTCCTGTTTACTAAAATGCTTATCCGGTGAAACTTGCGCTGTGCCAGTGAGCCTGCAGGTTGATGGTCCTTTTGTTCAACTTCTCCATTATAAAGCAACCTCTCTGATCACCCTTTTAAAACTAAAGACCAAAGAGTCAAATGAGATCAGGAAGTGACCAGAGCTCACAGGTCATCAACTCCTCTTCTTAGCATATTATAGCACACAGTCTAAGCCCGAAAAACACAGCAGAACCCATTACAGCTCTCGAGTTCCAGTTATTAACATTGATTTTTTTCAATGGAAAATTTTCATTAGAAGCTATCACAGGACTCACATTCAGTAATAACTTAGATTAGGATACATACTGGAGCCTTTGTCCTTAGAGTAGGTGCCACTGAGTCACTATTAAAAGGAGTCTTTTTGACCTTAGTGAGTTCTCACAGGGCTTATCTCAGTCTAAACTGTAACTGGCCTTTACTAGTGATGTCATGTGTAATTCAAATTAATATTGTAATGTATATAAATTGTATATATAGGTATAATACATGCATGTATTTACAATTATTTATTTTATTTTATTTTTTAATAAGATGAAACTTAGAGGTTAAAATATGACTCTAGGCCATTGTGCTTCAGAATGAAGAGCACAGACATGGGTTGCAAATGTAAATTTTGGCCCAATTTAATTTCTGTGACAAATTCATTAATGTCTTCAAGGTTCAGGCTCTATGTGTGAGACAAATGAAAACAGCTCTAAGATTCCTGAAAACCCTAAAGTATTAAAATTCCACTCTGCCATTAGTTCAGATAAATCATTTGCCAATTTGCCCCACAAGAACCAGGCATCTTTAAATGGTAACATAACATGCACTTCTCTCTCCCAAAGTGTAGTGCATAAACGTTCTGCTTCTGAATAACACAGGATGCCTGCTAAAATGTGCTGTCAGGGGTATTAGTAAGGAAATGTTGTATCAAAACTTCTGCAGATGTGGCCCTGAAATACACATTGTAATAAATCCTCCAGGCCTCTCAAGTTAGGAATAACTGGTTTATAAAATTGTACTTACTTAAAAATTATAGATAAACAGATTTTACCAAAACCCAGTTTTTCTGATCTGAATGAAATAAGGCTCTATATTCAGACTGACTTTTCAGTGAAAAACAACTTAAAATAGTGACAAATCATCTATAAGTTTAAATGAATATAACTAGGAGACCTGAAAACTCAGGTTTAGCAATCATCTTCCAACAGTTTGAGAGCCCACAGGAGCCACAGAGCCCTCATGTCTCCCCAGAGAAGCGGGGTGATTCTTCCCCCTAAACACCATGCAATTCTTCTTCTTTTTTTTTTTTTTGAGACGGAGTCTCGCTCTGTCACCCAGGCTGGAGTGCAGTGGTGCAATCTCGGCTCACTGCAAGCTCCGCCTCCTGTGTTCACGCCGTTCTCCTGCCTCAGCCTCTCGAAGTAGCTGGGACTACAGGCGCCCGACACCACGACTGGCTAATTTTTTTTGTATTTTTAGTGGAGACGGGGTTTCACCGTGGTCTCGATCTTCTGCCCTCGTGATCCGCCCGCCTCGGCCTCCCAAAGTGCTGGGATTACAAGCGAGAGCCACCGCGCCCGGCCAACACCATGCAATTCTTGAAGTGAGTGAAAGCATTCCTGCTCACACTGATACCCTCTCAAGTGAACTCAAAGTTAAGCCATCTCCAGCCAGACCAGATACCCTGGCCCATATCTCATTCATTAATATATGTTGAGAACCATTTGTTTCTTGGAAACTATATGAAGTGAATAGGCTGTGGACTCCACTGGACCTAGTGGTCTATATTTAACCAATTCCCTTCACACATATGTATCAGATGCTCTCTTAGTTACGGAGCTGCAGTGGTGAATAAGAAAGCCACAGTCCTGTACTCCTAGGGTTTCAATTCTGAAGACGAAGACAGGCACAGAAATCCAACTGAGCAAAGTGAAGAGATTATTACAAAATGTGTTCACATGCAAAGTGAAGCAAGGGACTGAATATCCAACAAGGGTGTTGGGGCGAACATTAGATATAATCTTAATTCACATTATATAAGATTCATACATATAATTTTTATATATAGATATATTAATTTGGGCCGGGCGTGGTGGCTTATGCCTGTAATGCCAGCATTTTGGGAGGCCAAGGCGGATGGATCACTTGAGTCCAGGAGTTTGAGACCAGTGTGATCAACATGGCAAAACCCCATCTCTACTAAAAATAAAAAAGTTAGCCGGGTGTAGTGGTGTGCGCTTGTAGTCCCAGCTACTCAGGAGGCTGAGAAAGGAAAACTGCTTGAACCCAGGAGGCAGAGGTTTCAGTGAGCCAAGATTGTGGCACTGCACTCCAGCCTGGGTGACACAGCAAGACCCTGTCTCAAAAGAAAAAGAAAAAAGAAATATTAATTTGGATTATACAGACTCTAACCACTTCTTTCAAGTGAGAATATTTAAGCTAAGACCTGAGAATAAAAAGAGTTAGCTTTTCATACAATACAGAAAGATTCATCTTATAGGAAAAACCCCCAGTGTTCAAGGACCCTAATATATGAGCAAGATCTTGGCATGTAGAAGAAACCTGTGAATTGGATGAAATGAAAAACTGAAAAGTAGGAATCTGGATGAAGTACAGAAGGGAGAAAGACTAATGTGAGACGTGGCTGAAAGAGAAGGATATGTGAAACAGTACAGGTCTTCATTAGTAATGATGAGGAACATAAATCTTAGTCCAAGTACACCAGAAAAGTGGGAGAGTTGGAAACTGAAAGACATGTTAAGAGATCACTTTTGTTTCTCTGTAGCTAACAGGGTGTCGGAGATAAGAATTAAAGTAAGTTGACTAAGGATGACCTAAGAAAATAAGCGTAGGTAAGAAAATATGTGGCTCTGGCTAGGCTGGGGACATTGGAAATCAAAATAGGTGGAGGAAATTACAGATGTATTTGGAACCAAAATATTTTTTAAATGAATGTTGAATTGGATATTGTCAGAATATTGAGGAAGGGCCAAAAATGACTTATAAGCATCTAGCATGGCTGGCAGTGCCACTTACTATCATGTGGGAAACCAGGACATGTTACCTCTGAACTATTCGAGTGCTATTGTCACGTAAATCATCAACTCCCAGAATAAAGGTCTGGGCCAAACTCTAAGACTGGAAATTATGAGCTGTTTAGTAGTGTTTAGAGCTTAGAGAGAGTATGTGTGTGGAGAGAAAAGAAGAGCAATTAGGACAGAACCCTTAGAAACATCAACATTTAAAATTTGGGAAGAGAAAGAGAAACAAATAAATTGTGGGAAAATGAAGCTCAGGGTAGTTGCAAGGGAATGCTAAAAATGAACTATGGCATTTGAGGAGGAAAACGTGGAAACTGAAAGCAAGAGAGTACGGATGGATCGTGAGGGAGCAGCAGCATCTGTGTCCTAAGGAGAGTCTCAGTGAAAATGAAGGGTTGTAGGAATGAGGACATCTGGGCCAACGAGCTGGCAAGGAGTGATGTCCAGGAGGCAGAATATTTGCATCCAGATCCTGGTGGTACATACCCTTATAGAAAATGTTTCAGATTTGATGACAATAAAGTGGAGGAAAGAAAAAAAGTAATGGAAATAAAGATGTCAAAAAACGGGGAACCGAGGTTTGTACTGGTCCTTTCACGTGAAAGCTGAGCCACTAAAATGATGGCTGAACTTGCCTGAAGATGATATTGAGCAAAAGATCTAAAGCCTTAAATAAATGGCAAGAGGCCAGGTGCAGTGGATCATGCCTGTAATCCCAGCACTTTGGGGGGCTGAGGCAGGCAGATCACCTGAGGTCAGGAGTTCGAGACCAGCCTGGCCAACATGGCGAAACCCCGTCTCTACCAAAAATACAAAAATTAGCTGGGTGTGGTGGTATGCACCTGTAATCCCAGTTACTCAGGAACCTGAGGCAGGAGAATCACTTGAAACCGGGAGGAGGAGGTTGCAGTGAGCCGAGATCACACCATTACACTCCAGCATGGGTGACAGAGCAAGACTCCATCTCAAAAAAAAAAAAAAAAATAAGACCAGAGTGCCCAGGAGGGAGGTCTGTTGATGATGGTAATACCAACGGGGCATGGCTGATATTTCTAAGGGGTTTGAGTTTCAAAGGAACAGTCTAATTTGCAAGGAGCGGAGAAATTAACAGTCTAGAAGTTGTAACAGGAAACAAGAACAACCACCTCGGCTTCCAGCCATAGGTATGTGGAGGGTGAGAAAAAGACCTGTCTCAATTTATGAAAGCTAGAGGAAAAACTGCACTTTAGTATCAACCAACTTTTGTTTTAAGATAATTACAAACCAATATGGAACTTAGCAAGAGTCAATTTTGACAGTTTCCTGCAGCTTAGTAAATTCTGCACAAAATTAAGATTTAACACAAAAGTAGAGAAAAATTTTAATGGCATAGCACATTTCTTCACAATTCCTTAAACCAAATAATTCCCTGTTCTTCTAACTCTCACCTTACACTATCAACTAGGCTTCTTATTCAATGAACGGTTTAAGTCTACTAAGACACACACACACACACACACACATGTCTTATCCAGCTGCAGATCTCATTTTTGAAGGTACATTGAAAGTACATAGATCATTCTATAATCATCAACTATGAAGATTGTGAGCAACTGGAACAAGTATTCTTGGAAAAGAAGTTTCCTGTGTATAAGAAAAAAAAGAGTCCAACTCTGGGAACTGACTTGGCTGAGTCATCATTATATGCCACTGGCAAGAAATCAAGAAGTAACTCAGGACTGATAAACTTTGTTAAAGGAAATGGAAACAGCCTATCTGTGAGGCTTAATTCTTGATAATCTGGCCAAGATATAGCATCTGGATAAGAGTTCACTGACTCAACTAAATTTTGTGAAGGTGAAGTACTTGTTAAAATGAAAGATCTATTTAGAGAGAAATAAGTAGACATAATGTCTGCACTATGGATAGGTGTATACCTGTTTTTTGCAAAAACAGTTTGTATCTTTGAAATGCTGGTTTGCCCTGGACAGAGCTAACTTAAATAGAGACCAGGCGCGGTGGTTCATGCCTGTAATCCCAGCACTTTGGGAGGCCGAGGAGGGTGGATCATGAGGTCAGGAGATCGAGACCATCCTGGCTAACACGGTGAAACCCCGTCTGTACTAAAAATGCAAAAAATTAGCCGGGCATGGTGGCGGGCACCTGTAGTCCCAGCTACTCTGGAGGCTGAGGCAGGAGAATGGTGTGAACCCGGGAGGCGGAGCTTGCAGTGAGCCGAGATCGCGCCACTGCACTCCAGCTGGGTGACAGAGCGAAACTCCGTCCCCAAAATATATATATATAGTTTTTTTATATATATATATGTATATATACCCAAAGGATTATAAGTCATGCTGCTATAAAGACACATGCACATGTATGTTTATTGTGGCACTATTCACAATAGCAAAGACTTGGAACCAACCCAAACGTCCAACGATGATAGACTGGATTAAGAAAATGTGGCTGGATACATATGTAACAAACCTGCACATTGTGCATATGTACCCTAAAACCTAAAGTATAATAAAAAAAAGAAAAAAAAAAGAAAATGTGGCACATATACACCATGGAATACTATGCAGCCATAAAAAAGGATGAGTTCATGTCCTTTGTAGACACATGGATGAAGCTGGAAACCATAATTCTCAGCAAACTATCACAAGGACAAGAAAAACCAAACGCTGCATGTTCTCACTCACAGGTGTGAATTGAACAATGAGAACACATGGACCCAGGAAGGGGAACATCACACTCCGGGGCCTGTCATGGGGTGGGGTGAGGGGGAGGGACAGCATTTGGAGATATACCTAATGTAAATGATGAGTTACTGGGTGCGGCACACCAACATGGCACATGTATACATATGTAACAAACCTGCACGTTGTGCACATGTGTCCTAGAACTTAAAGTTATATATATATATATATATATATATATATATATATATATATATATATAAATATAGAGAGAAAACCATTAAAGAAAGGCTATAATACACAGGAACACACAGACATACATACACCTGTGTGTCTATATCTTCAGTTATCACACTTTTTCTATACAGACTCCACACGAGACAAACATGTTACATTTTATGAGAAACTATAAGTGGAAAGAGGAGAATTTGTGAAATCAATATAGAATGTTCCTTGTTTAGCATAATTCTAACTGTTTCTCATTAGAGGTCTGAGTATCAATCTGTATTATAGGTGGCCATGCTGGCATTTGGGAAATTCCACAAGAAACTTCTTAAATATGAATTTGGAAAAGGGAAAAGGATTTTTAAAGTGTCTTTTTTTGTTCTGCATTCTATGTGGAACATCTATTTTGTGCTAACTGCTCGTGTTAGCTTGTGATTGCCTGTGACTATGTAGAAGATATACTTTACGTGACTATGTGAGCAATAGTCTTAAAGTTAAGAAATCTAAAATTTGGTTGGTTTAGTTGCTAATTAGGTAAATTACCTTGTAATGGTTACTTAACCTCTCAAAGATTAATTATCTTCAGTGGTACATTGAAGGTTCCATTCATATTGATTTTAGTAGACTTATCCTACTAAAAAGTAAATTTAACAGAAATTATTCTAGACCTCATTATTTCAGGAGACCCCACCCCAGCTTTTATTCCTAACTTCAAGAAATGCAGAGAAATTTAAAAATTCGATGTTCTCCCAATTCAACAGAATATAACTGAACTAAATCGATTTATGTATAATTCATTATTTCAACCTTTAACGCTATATCCGAGCGGTTTGTTTTCACCATAAAGTTATAGCTGTTTAGGCCAATAATTAAAGAGGACCTTGATAGAGAATGACAAGAGAGGATGATCGCCCTATTGTCTATCTTCCAGCTGTTTTCAATGCCCTGAAGTTTTATTCACACCCAAATATTAGAATCTTATCTGAGAGAGCGTACTCAAATGATGAATCATGCTAATTTCTCAAGAAAAGTGTTACAGAATAATAAATGCCTTTCTGGTCAAAGCACTGATGCTCTGGAAATAATCTTTATCCAAATGAGGTACAGGAATTGTTAGGACTATTAAAAGTTTGTATATGATATCTGCCAGGTTCGACTGAGCTTCACTTAAAATCTACCATATTAGGGCCAAGTGTAATGACTCAAATTAGTGAACTTAAAAATTGTTTTAAAATGTTTCCTGGAGACATTTCAAATATTGCTCTCTGATTTATCACTGTTACTTTTGCTGAATTCAATTTGATGCCAAGATTTATTCAGATTAATCAAATGCCATAAACTCTGATACCTAATGTTCCTTAACACCTTAAGAACTTTTAAACAGATCAAATGTTGAAGATACGCTTTTAGTGAAACTGTACCTAAGTACATGAATTCTATTGAATATAGCTTTTTAGAAGACTAACAAAGAAAGAAGACTTAGGAAATTCGGAAACATTTTTTAAACCTTCTAGAGGGAATTAAACTACTGAAAAATAATTTCAATTGGTGAATCTAATGGCATAAATCAGAAGATAAGAAAAAAGTAACCATAAAACTTTATGGGGGTAATATTTGCTATGAGGATCAGGAAAAACAACTAATGGATATTAGGCTTAATATCTGGGTGATGAAATAAACTGTACAACCAATCCCATGGCATAAGCTTACCTCTGTAACAAACCTACACTTGTACCCCTGAACTTAAAAGTTAAAATTTAAATAAATAACGTTGTGCTATTAATTTCAACCAGAGCCTTTCCAAGGTGCAGGGAACTTTTGAGAATTTTATTTCTTGCAAAAGGAAACTTGATTCCTTGCTTAGGGCCTTCCTAGGAAAACCTCTATTCTTTGGAGAAGCATCATACTCCTACAAGATTTAAGGACCATCATATTTGTCAGACTTTTTTTCTGTTTTACTGTGAGCAGTTTACAGAACATAAAATCAAATCCGAAGGTGCACTACACGTGTTTTATCAAAAGGAACATTTTTGTGTACTTTTAAGAAAATACGACAAATTGAGTTTTCTGACCTATTACCAAGTTAGACATCTTGAGTGAATTGAATCTGTTGTAATCCTGTTTGGTTTTCATCCCATGGCTCTGGAAAACTGACATTTATCTCCAATTTTTCAACTCTGCTTCTTTCCAGTACCTCATCTATACGACTATTATAGTACTTTTCATCTGCTTCTACCACTACACTATGGCTGCATTACTTTTAACACAGTGTCCCACATGTTACCCATTTCTACCTTATATAAAGAGTAGAAATTGAATTGTAATTGAGTATCCAGTTGCCTCATATTCAGGTCTTCAACTGAAATAACTCCAGCTATCTCAAAACTTCAACCCTCTCTGGAAGTATTGGACCAAATTATCCCAGATTATAGCACTCTCAGGCTAAAATTACTAATGCTTCTATAGTTTCAGAGACTGTATCAGGTTATTCAACACAACATTCCATGCACCATTCCAGCCTCATATAATCAGAGGACACTTAGACGACTTTAATAGCCTTCAAAAGACACCCTCCTCTTTTACTTATATATATATTTATTTATCTATTTATTTAATGGAGACAGGATCTCACTCTGTCACCCAGACTGGAGCGCAGTGGCATAATCACGGTCCACCGCAGCCTGCACCTGCCGGGCTCCGATCCTTCCACCGCAGCCTCCTGAGTGGCTGGGACCACAGGCGCCGCCACCACGTCTGACTGGTTTTTGTATTTTTGTGGAGATGGGGTTTCACATGTTGCCCAGGCTGATCTGAGACTCCTGGGCTCAAGAGATCCACCTGCCCCGGCCTCCCAAAGTGCTGGGATTACATGAACGAGCCATTGTGCCCAGCCGGTCCCGCCCGGTTTTTAACCTTCGTACTGTTTATATAATCATCCTTCACAAAATAGAACACTTCATTACTCGATGGTTCTCATTATTCTAATATGAAGAACTATATTAAGAAAATAAATTCCTGGCCGGGCGCGGTGGCTCACACTTGTAATCCCAGCACTTTGGGAGGCCGAGGCGGGCGGATCACGAGGTCAGGAGATCGAGACCACGGTGAAACCCCGTCTCTACTAAAAATACAGAAAATTAGCCGGCGTGGTGGCGGCGCCTGTAGTCCCAGCTACTCGGGAGGCTGAGGCAGGAGAATGGCGGGAACCCGGGAGGCAGAGCATGCAGTGAGCCGAGATCGCGCCAATGCACTCCAGCCTGGGCGACAGAGCCAGACTCCAGCTCAGACAAAAAAATAAATCAATAAATTTCCAATATTTCCTAGCATATCCAATTTAATTCTATACATCACATAAAAATAAAAGCCGTCTTACTGTGTTAGTTTCTTACTGCTGTTACAGTAAATTAACATAAACTCAGAGGCTTAAAACAACACATTTTTTTTCTTTATGCTTCTGGGGGTCAGAAGTCCAAAATGGGTCTTAGTGTGCTAAAATCAAGGTATCATCAAGTGTATATTTTGTCTAGAGATTCCAGGAGAGAATTCACCGGGTTTGAGGGGTCACAGGTATCCCTGAGCTCTTGGCCTCTGCACATCTTGGACACAGCACATCACTTCAGCCTCGGCTCCAGTTTCCCCAAGCTCTTCTGCTCACTCTGGTCTCTCCACCTTCCTGTCTGAAGGTTCTTTGTGACTACAGTGGGCCCACCTAGATAATTCAGGATAATCGCTCCAGTTTAAGGTGAGGTGATTAGCAATCTTAATTCCACCTCTAACCATAATGCTTCCATGCTGCCTAACAACACATTCAAAAGGTCATCCTGCTAAGGGTCATTATTCTACCTACACACTAAGTGACTGAGAAAAAGTAAAGTTATCTATCATGCCTTACCTATGGCGAGGAAATAATAACTTATAATGATTTATCTACGAAAACCTGTTTTTAAAAGCTTTGGTCCTAGTCTATTGATTAAAGTTTTGGTATATTCCAGATAAATTTCATGTCCTTGATGCTAACACATTGTGCACAGTAGATGGCCTTTTTAAAATAGTACTGCATAAAGGAATATTTAAGGTTGTCTGGACAATAGAAAAGGAACTTTAGTTGCTATGCCACAAAAGGCCGGATTTCTGCACATTACACCTCCTACCAGTGCACACATGTGCCAAACTCCTTCCTGAAAGCCTGGTTTATGTTTCCTATGTGCTTAGCAATAGTTTTACTCTCACGACTGTTTATATTAAGTCCTATTTTTTAAAGCATATCCTCATTTGTTTGTTTTCCTGAGCCTCTGAACTGGATTTCATCTGGTATGTATTGCACAGGTTTGCACACTTGATTGTACGCTACCTTAAAGCATCCTCTTGTGTTCTGGACACGGTTATTTTTCTCCATGGTAAGGTGATAAGTGACTTCTCTGAGGACTTGCCACCTTAGAATGCAGTGGTGACATCACCTGCTCAGGCTCTGTCTGCAATGTGGAATTTAGTATTTTCCCACTTCTGGTCTAACTTGAACTTCATAATTAAGCAGAGCCGCCTTTTGAGGGAACAGTAGGGTGTCTGCCCCTAAACGTCTGTGTAAATGCAGAGACACATTTGGGAACATAACTGACTTTTATGTACAGAAGCCAGATGCATTTCATGCCCATGCATGCTTAGGGAAGCAAGTTCATCTCATCTATCACAATAAGCATCTGTGCCACTAAATTCCACTGCAGGATACTTTTCACACTTAGACAACAAAACATTTAAGGAAATAAAAGCTCTTTCCAATAAAAATGTGCATCAAATACTGTGTGTATGTTTAAAAAAAAACCTTCCTCTATAAGATAAGGCCACAGGAACTACTAAAAAAGCATTCTTGAAATACATTTTCTGATAGGAATCTAGGCCCTTGCCTTATATAAGATTTAAGGAAAGTGATGTGTGTCTTTATACTTGAAAGGCTGTTTTCAACAGCAAAGGGTATGCTTTGAGGTATCAATATAGTTTTGAGAATGCAAAAGTTTAAAAGAAATGGAATGCATATTCTCCAGGTATGAATATGCAATTGTCATTATTTTCCTACCATCTACTAGATTAGAAACAGAAGAAAAATTATGGAAATGTCTGTTTTCCCTCAATAGGAGTACCTATTTATTAAAGTTAATTAAATACTATTCTTTAAACATTTTCAAAATAGACTCATAAGTGACAACTTTCAGAGAAAACAAGGGTTTTTGGATGTAAATATTTACTTATAACATGGATAAAATAATTTTGTTAAATATTAACTCCATATTCATAATGTTCTCTATTGTTTTTGCATTTTGTTTAACAATAGAGAATCTAAGACATTTAGTGTTCATGAGTTTCATACAGTTTCCTGTCAATGTACTTTGTCTTTTTTTTATTGGACTACTAATCATTTATTTATGATTTGTTGGAACTACTCATATTTTAAATATGTCAAGTGAATTGCAAGCACTTGTTGCTGATTTGATATTTGCTTTTTACACATATTCATTGTATCCTCTGAAAAAGAAAAGTTTTATATTTTAACAAATTCCAATCCATAAATTTTTTTTTAAATTTTCTGTTATTGGTTAGGTCTATGTTTGGATATTTAATTTTAACCGTAATGTTGCAAGTGATATTTGTCTACGGTATTTTTTCTTTATATTTTGAAAAAGTGTATTTGACATCCACTATGGAATTAATATTTATTAATGACATATTATACCTTTGTGCAACTATAAAATACATATAGCCAATTATCTGAACACCATTTTATGAACTGTTTATCACTTATCCACTGATTTGAAACACTATCTTTATCATATATTGGATTTTAGGTTTATCGAGATTATGTAACATGAAATTATTTAATTATGAAATTATGTGAATTCAAGCATGACAGTCAGCTCTTCTTCCCCACCACTACCCTGTAAAAGGATGGATGGAATAATTGCTTCCCTATGGCTTAAGTGTATGAGAGGTATACAACATGGTCTTGATGAAGTGGGAACTACACAGAAACTGTTTTTGGTCCTGAAATGTACTCCAGCTTTACCAATTTGTTCTACACATATACCATTGAGGGTAGAAGCTGAATTTTGCTAATGATTATATTTACACTACTTAACATTGTGCCAGATACTGAGTAGATGCTTAGAAACATGTTTAATGACTTGTTTTATTGCTAGAGACCTAATTATCTGCTGTAGTGGTGCTATCTCATTCAGAATCATTTTGACCAGCCTTTCTCCATCATGAATAAAACACTTATTTACACACTTGTGTACATGCACATGTGCATAGAAACACACACACCCTTTGCAGAGACAAACTGCATCGAAAGCATGTACAAACATTATAGTATTTTTGTTGATTCTGACCTGATTCTGATTCTATTGTATACATTTTCATTCTGATCACAATAACAATAAAAATAGAAAACTATAAGTTGTGAAGCTGGAAGATGCAGAACATGAAAGATCGAATTACCAATTTTTTTTTCTATTTTCTTTAGTTGGCTGCTGATAAAATCAGAAAAGAAATGGACACAAAAATGAAAGTATGCAATGTGTGTGCGTGTGTGTGTGTGTGTATCACATGCACTCGTTTCCATGATGTACATATGGAATTTCATAACCAGCCAAACTAAGCTTCATAAGTGAATGAGAAATAAAATCCTTTACAGACAAGCAGATGCTGACAGATTTAGTCACCATCAGACCTGCCTTCCAAGAGCTCCTAAAGGAAGCACTAAACATGGAAAGGAAAAACCAGTACCAGCCACTGCAAAAACACACCAAAATATATAAACCAATGAAACTAGGAAGAAACTGCTTCAACTAATGTGCAGAATAACCAGCTAACATCATGATGACAGGACCAAATTCACACATAACAATATTAACGGTAAATATAAATGAGCTAAATGCCCCAATTAAAAGACATACACTGGCAAATTGGATAAAGAGTCAATACCCACAGGTGTGCTGTATTCAGGAGACACATCTCACTTGCAAGGACACACATAGGCTCAAAATAAAGGGATGGAGGAATAGTTACCAAGCAAATGGAAAGAAAGAAAAAAAAAAGCAGGAGTTGCAATCCTAGTCTCTAATAAAACAGACTTTAAACCAACAAGGATAAAAAAGGACAAAGAAGGGCATTACATAGTAGTAAAGGGATCAATGCAACAAGAAGAGCTAAGTATCCTAAATATATATATATGCCAAATACAGGAGCACCAGGATTCATAAAACGAGTTCCTAGAGACCTACAAGGAGACTTAGACTCCCACACAATAATAGTGGGAAACTTTAACAACCCACTATCAATATTAGACAGATCAACAAGAAAGGAAATTAACAAGGATATTCAGACTTGAACTCAGCTCTGGTCCAAGTGGACCTAATAGATACCTACAGAACTCTCCACTCCAAATCAACAGAATATACATTCTTCTCAGCACCACATAGCACTTATTCTAAAATCAACCACATAATTGGAAGTAAAACACTCCTCAGCAAACGCAAAAGAATGAAAATCATAACAAACAATCTCTCAAACCACAGTGTAATCAAATTAGAACTCAGAATTAAGAAGCTCACTCAAAACTGCACAACTACATGGAAACTGAACAACCTGCTTATGAATGACTACTGGGTAAATAGCAAAATTAAGGCAGAAATAAATAAGTTCTTTGAAACCAATGAGAACAAAGACACAACATATCAGAATTTCTGGGATACAGTTAAAACAGTGTTTAGAGGGAAATTTACAGCATTAAATGTCCACATTAGAAAGTGGGAAAGATCTAAAATAGACACCCTAACATCACAATCAAAAGAAGCATTGGAAAACACATTAAAAACCTAGTATAAAACAAGAAATAACTAAGATCACAGCAGAACCGAATGGGAGAGAAACGCAAAAAAACCTTCAAAAAAAAATCAATGAATCTAGGAGTGGGTTTTTTGAAAAGATTAACAAAATAGATAGACCGATAGCCAGACTAACAAGGAAGAAAAGAGAGAAAGATCAAATAGACACATTAAAAAACGATAAAGGGGATATCACCACTGATCCCACAGAAATACAAACTATTATTAGAGAATACTGTAAACACCTCTACACAAATAAACTAGAAAATCTAGAAGAAATGGATAAAGTCCTGGACACATACACCCTCCCAAGACTAAAGCAGGAAGAAGTCAAATCCCTGAATAGACCAATAACAAGTTCTGAAATTGACTCAGTAATTACTAGCCTACCAACCAAAAAAAGCCCAGGACCAGATGTCTTCACAGCCGAGTTCTACCAGAGGTACAAATAGGAGCTGGTACCATTCCTTCTGAAACTATTCTGAACAATAGAAAAAGAAAGACTCCTCCCTAAATCATTTTATGAGGCCAGCATCACTCTGATTCCAAAACCTGGCGGAGACCCAATAGAAAAAGAAAATTTCAGGCCAATATCACTGATGAACATCGATGCGAAAATCCTGAATAAAATACTGGCAAGAGAATCCAGCAGCACATCAAAAACTTATCCACCACGATCAAGTTGGCTTCATGCCTGGCATGCAAGGCTGGTTCAACATATGCAAATCAATAAACATAATCCATCACATAAACAGAACCAATGACAAAAACCACATGATTATCTCAATAGATGCAGAAAAGGCCTTCAATAAAATTCAACACCCCTCATACTAAAAACTCTCAATAAACTAGGTATTGATAGAACATATCTCACAAAAATAAGAGCTATTTATGACAAATGCATAGCTAATATCATGCTAAATGGCCAAAAGCTGGAAGCATTACCTTTGAAAACTGGCCCAAGAGTAGGATGCCCTCTCTCCCCACTCTTATCAAGATAGTATTGGAAGTTCTGGCCAGGGCAATCGAGTAAGAGAAAGAAATAAAAGCATGCAAATAGGAAGAGAGGAAATCAAATTGTCTCTGTCTGCAGATGACATGATTGTATATTTACAAAACGCCACCACCTCAGCCCAAAAATTCCTTAACCTGATAAGCAACTTTGGCAAAGTCTCAGGATATAAAATTCATGTGCAAAAATCACAATCATTCTTATATACCAATAACAGACAAGCAGAGAGCCAAATCATTAGTAAACTCCCATTCACAATTGCTATAAAGAAAACAAAATACCTAGGAATACAACCTACAAGGGATGTGAAGGACCTCTTCAAGGAAAACTACAAACCAGAGCTCAAGGAAATGACAGGACACAAACATATAGAGAAACACTCCATCCTCATGGATAGGAAGACTCAATATCATGAAAATGGCCATATTGCCCAAAGTAATTTATAGATTCAATGCTATTCCCATCAAGCTACCATTGACTTTCTTCACAGAACTAGAAAAAAACTATGTTAAATTTCATATGGAAGCAAAAAAGAGCCTGTGGAGCCAAGGCTAACCTAAGCAAAAAGAACAAAGCTGGAGGCATGACGCTGCCTGACTTCAAACTATATTACAAAGCTAAAGTAACCAAAACAGCATGGTGCTAATACCAAAACAGATATATAGACCAATGAAACAGAATAGAGGCCTCAGAAATAACACCACACATCTACAACAATCTGATCTTCAACAAACCTGACAAAAGCAAGCAATGGGGAAAGGATTCCCTATGTAATAAATGGCGCTGGGAAAACTGGGTAGCCATATGCAGAAAAGAGAAACTAGACCCCTTCATTATACCTTATAAAAGAATTAACTCAAGGTGGATTAAAAACATAAATGTAAAACCTAAAACTATAAAAACCCTAGAAGAAAACCTAGGCAATATGATTCAGGACATAGGTGTGGGCAAAGACTTCATGACTAAATCACCAACAGCACTTGAAACAACAGCCAAAATTGACAGATGGAATCTAATCAAACTAAAGAGCTTCTGCTCAGTAAAATAAACTATCACAAGAGTGAACAGGCAACCTACAAAATATGAGAAAATTTTTGCAATCTATCCATCTGACAAAGGTCTAATATCCAGAATCTAGAAGGAACTTAAACAAATTTACAAGAAAAAAAAAACAAACAACCCCATCAAAAAGTGGGCAAAGGATATGAACAGACACTCCTCAAAAGAAGACATGTATGTGGCCAATAAACATATGAAAAAAGCTCATTATCACTGTTCATTAGAGAAATGCAAATCAAAACCACAATGACATACCATCTCACACCAGTTAGAATGGTGATCATTAAAAATTCTGGAAACAGCAGATGCTGGAGAAGATGCAGAGAAATAGGAACACTTTTACACTGTTGGTGGGCTTGTAAAATAGTTCAACCATTGTGGAATACAATGTGGTGATTCCTCAAGGATATAAAACCAGAAATACCATTTGACCCAGCAATCCCATTACTGGGTATATACCAAAGGATTATACATCATTCTACTCTAAAGACACATGTACATATATGTTTATCATGGGACTATTTACAATAGCAAAGACTTGGAACCAACATAATGCCCATCAATGATAGACTGGATGAAGAAAATGTGGCACATATTCACCATGGAATACTACACAGCCATAAAAAAGGATGAGTTCACGTCCTTTGCGGGGATATGGATGAAGCGGGAAACCATCATCCTCAGCAAACTAACACAGGAACAGAAAACCAAACACTGCATGTTCTCACTCATAAGTGGGTGCTGAACAATGAGAACATGTTGACACAGGGAGAGGAACATCACACACTGGGGTCTGTAGGTGGGTGTGGGGAAAGGGGAGGGAGAGCATTAGGACAAATAGCTAATGCATGTGGAGCTTAAAACCTAGATGACGGGTTGATGGGTGCAGCAAATTACCATGGCACAAGTATACCTATGTAACAAACCTGCATGTTCAGCACATGTATCCCAGAACTTAAAGTAAAATTTTAAAAAATGAAAGTATGCAATATGTGTATGTGTGTGTATACATACATATAAAACAAGCACTCATTTTCATTATGTACATATATGCACATTATGAGTGTGAATATATGTTAAATAATATCCTATCAGTTTTGTATTTGTAACACATATATGTACATGCATATACAACAAATAGAGGTGTTTTGCATAATAATTTCATTTATATTCATTTCATCAGCTAAGAACTAAAAAGAATTTAAATCAAAATCAATTATTCATTTACAGGTGTTCTTAACCATCATCTCCCCCTTTATCTTCACTTTTATGCCTCCTTGTATTGCCATTTTGTGACTTTTTTGCCATAAATTATACATATTTGGAACAGTCACTTTAAGAAATTCAATCTTTGGATAAGATCTCTAAGATTGATTTAGTATGAATACGTGTGTGGGCACACACTTGACAAAGAAAGGTCAGTTATAAATATATGTGTACACTTATCAAAATAATTCACATAAAATCTCTGAATAAAATTATCTGTATGCTTTTTCTGTCAATAAAAGCAATATAGTATAATTCTTGGTAGTAAACCTGTTTGTTTTCATTCTGTTGCCTACCATGTGAGCTGCCATGTTGGTATAAAACATCGATCATTTGATATTTTACTACAGCAAATAATAGTGATCCCCACGAAATAATAAATAAATCAGTGAGTTTCACGGAAATAAGTTTTTGGATGGATCAGATAATTTGAAGTTGTTAGTTTATTCTCCAGCAAGGTGAAAGAAAAAAGCTGTTAGTTTGTTCTCTATCAGGTGATCGAAGATGAAAACTAAAGTTCTCAAGGCCAGTGCATAATAACGGTGCCGTATTCTGTGCATCAATCACCATTACCAAATACCTATATTGCCAAATATTTCATGTACCGCTTTAGTGGTGATTAATCAATGTGCCATGGCACTGAAACTGAAACGAGACTTTGTAGTACAAGTGATATTCAAAGGGTTTTGAAAATTTATCAGCTCTATAGATATAGATGAAAATTTATCATCATCTATCTAGAAATCCTGTTTTTATAAATGTTACCTAGCCAAATATTGGTTTTATTTACTTAATATTTAGAAAACATGAGTTTAGTAAAAATTGTTCAGATTTTCTTAATGTAGTGTGTGAAATTACTATGTAATTATACAAGAAATATGCTACACAGCTGAATACACAAATAGGTCAGCAGAGGGAGCAAAAGGTGCCTTTCCACTATAATCCACAGCAACATCACCCGCTCTTCTCTCTACATCATCGATGTATGTTATCTAAAGTCCTGTGCAAATGCCACCTCAACACGAGTCCTCTAGCCTTGCCTTCTTATCAGAAGCAGCTCGAAAGCCCCGATAATTCTAGAACCACTGAAAAATACACACTTGTTGCAAGGATTGAAAAGCCTCATATTGCAAATTCAGAATTCACAGTACTGAAAAAATTCATAATTTTTTTAAAGCTACAATACTGTGAACTATACAAAGTGAATTATGTTGGGATCCGATGACTCTCTTCATTCCAGCCTATCTTATATTTTCTCATTCATTTCTCCACATAGTCACAACAACAGACTCACTATTACATTTCATTAATGGCTATTTTATAATAAATGATCTCAATAGCATTTCTGAAACCTCTGCTGTTCTGGTTTTACAGAACTCTTGAATTTGTGAATGAGTTAGTTTTTGATTGAAAAAGACCTGACTCTTATGCTTAGAAAAGCCATCATTTCTTTCTGTAAGCTTTCCGTCTTCTATAAGCTTTACATGTTCCATAAGCAAACATTCGCTGGTTTTGTGATCAAACTAGAGAGGCAAATTCAGTTAATAATAACAACGTCATTTATCATCCTCAAATCTAGTGTTATGGATAATACGATCTCCACAAGGAGACGGTTGCACGAGCGACAAGAGAAAGACAATCAACAGTCTTTTACTCATACCAAGATATGTCCACACACACTTGTTTCAACAGTCAAAGTAACGCCATATGTCCCCAGTGATGTGGGTGGGCAAAAGGAAGAGTTGGCCTGCTAATGAGGGCCATATGTACACGCAGCCTATCGTACCATCCTTCTTACTTATGGTTGCTGAAAACTCAGTGGAAGAGCTTGCTCTGAGGAATGGCATGGCTGGAGGAGGAGAGGCTTCCTTAACAGCAGGAAAGGACCATTTGTTGTACAACTACTGTATCTCTGAAACTGGGAGCTAAAGATATGCATGTACGTTACTCATTCTTATTAAGAGTTCCTTACGCATCCGTAGAGTTCTTTACTCCAGTTTCACCTTCTTTCACTAAATTCTTTTGCATTTATGTGCAAAGGGATTTTGGGCCCTTTTCAAAAATTACTTTTCCTAATCAATCTTGTTAATTTGATGTTCATTTACATCGGCTTCTCTTTATTTTTAGCTTGATTTCCAGAAAAATTATACTTGCTTTGACATTGTTAAATGTTACAATATTAAAAGAAATGAAAAAGACTTAAAAACTTAGAATATTTGAATGAGGGTTTCTGGAAGGCAGAGAGAACAATAAGGCAAAAGTACTTACTGCACTACTGTTCCAAAGTAAAAGAAAAACAAAGATTTTAAAAATGATTATAGCAGCTTTGTATCTCAACCAGGGTTTCCTTTGAAATTTCTACAACTGCAAACACTATTCAGCAATTTGCACTGATTATAAAATTTATTGTTTTAAGGTCAATTGTGATACTATGATCAGATAATATAATTTACTTTACTCTTAATGGCTTCATTTTGACAACGGAGGGAGCTTTCAGGAAGGACAACGCTTCCTGCACAACAACCAGTAAAGCAGGTCACATCCATTTTCAATCTAATTTTAAGAAAAATGAAGGACAAACTACTTGTGAGGCAGCAAGAATTCATTTGCATTAAATTAATTTGAACAGGGCATTTCAAGTTCTCTCTGGCAACAATGGAATAAAGGGGAAAATGAATCTATCTTATGCAATGATCCTCTTCTAGGTTACAGAAAGATTTGAAAGGCTGACATGACCATTGTTAAATTTCTTCTAGAAGTCTATGATTAGTGTCATAGATATAACTCATGAGATAAAATATTCACAAAGAATGTCTGTGAACTGCATCAATTGTGATGGAACTACTGTCTAACATCCCTTTGAAAAGTTATATTCTGCAAAGGTTAAAAAAACACCAACCTTTCGATGCTTTCTTATATGGATGAGCTTTTGTCAACAAGAACTAAGCTTCACAATTAAGCACTATGGAAGATAATGTTCTAGGTTAATTTAAACCTAACTAATCCAGGACTTGGCCTTGATAAATAATGGGTTTAATTAATATTTTTGACCCTAGCAGTGCAAATACTTTTACTTATATTTTACTAAAGCTAGTTTTGACAAATCTAAGGGTATTTAATTTATCAGTATCTGTTGTCAGATGAAAACTTCCCCATCAATACCTTCTAATGGTTCAAAAATAAACTGTTACCCCCACAGATACATTGTTTTTCCATGCGTAAGCAAGTACATTAATTTCAGGGTCTCAAGGCATAAAAGTGATATTACCACTTGTGATAGGCTGCATAATAGTCCCAAAAGATGTTCTTCACCTAATCTCCCGGCCCTGGGAATGTGCTGCCTTACACAGCCAAAGGACTTGTAGATACAATTCATTTAAGGATCTGGAGACAAGGTGATTATCCCAGATCATCCACGTGAGTCCAAAGTAATCACAGGAGTCCTTAGATGAAGTGGAGAGAAGGACTCAAAGTTAAAGGAGGAGACAGCGCGGAGACAGAAACAGAAATAAAAGCAACGCACCTTGAAAATGGAGGAATGGGGAAAAGACAATGAAGACAGGTGCCACCAGAAGCAGAAAATGCAAGAGAATGGATTCTCCCCTCAGCACCTCGAGAAGGAACCCACACTGCAGACACATTGACTTAGCCTAATTAAAGTGATTTTGGACTTCTGACCTTTGAAACTGCAAGACAATAAATATGTGTTAAGTTATGTAAATGTGTCGTAATTTGTTATAGCAGCAGTAATACAACTAATACACCACTACAATAAGCAAAGGAAATAAAGTGCAATAGTGACAAACTTAAGAGTTTCCAGGAAAGAGAAACGAAGTGGTAAACTCAATCACAGGATTATATTAGTAACTGTAGTATATGTTACTTGCTTACCCTTTCAATCACATTATTGCTGTAATTATCATTATCATCCAATCAATATGATTACACCAGTATGTATAACTTAGACATGAAAATTTTTTTCTATTTCACTCTTCCCATAATTCCATGCAGCTACCCCTAAGCAACTATGTATCTGATGAAGCTAATATTTTCAGGGAAAATCTTCCATGTTAAGCAGAAAATTTACATCTAAAATTAAATTCTTTTAAGCCAGTCTGGGGACAATACCTAGAAAATTCAAACATTACTTCTCAAGAATACCACTAGCAGTGAGTTTGTGACGCTATCTTCCACCAACTGAATCAAAATTAATTTTAAATATTTTCAAAGCAATATTTTAAAAAATCGTGTACACATTTTTTCCTCTTGGTAAAAATAAACCACTTCTCAACCATCCATTATATTTATGTTAGTTACATGAAGTCCATACATGAATTATCATACCACAAATAGAAAACTATTTAAATAGAAAAATCTCACTTGGTGCTGACAGAATGACAGCATAAAACTGTTAAGCATGAGGAGAAAGTTGTTTGCAGTGTAAATATTTCCCTTTTCCTATCAAAGTGTGTCCTGTGATCTAGCGCTCTTCTCTCCACATGCTTAAGTACAGCAAAAGTTATAAAAACACTCATTCTAGTTTTCTATACTTTAATGGTTGTAGAACATCAGAAGAGAATTGGGAGATGGGAATGTTTTGTGCTTGACATTGCATTTGAGGGGAAAATAAAAACTTGGACATAATATGTGGGATGTCTTCACAGTAATACATGGGAGGGCAAGCAAAAAATGCTATCAAATTTCTACCATGCGCTGAGCCCCTTATATAAACAAATATCCAGCCTTTCTAATGTACTAACAACCACTCTTCATAGCAGGTATTCTATTCCCAGCTTGTAGGTAAGAAACAAAGCTTCAGAAAGGGATCTTCACCAATTTCACACAGTCAATAAAAGGCAGAACTAGGGCAAATATCAATAATAAAAATAGCAATCTAATCCTAATTGGACCTGGCACTGTTCTAAGAAGAAAATCATTAACAAAGGATTTTGAGTTACCACACTCTTAGTCTCCCCGTTTTACAAAAGAAGCAACTGGGGTAAAGTGAAGCTATGCCGTTTCTTTTCAAGCTCATATACCTAACAAGATACCACTTTAATCATGGGTCTCTGATAGATCGTGTACCTCATTTCTAGCGTTTGCTGAGATTTTTCTTATTAACCCTAAGCAAGTATTTGATCCCTGGTAAGTATGCTGTAATTTTTTCACCGCTCATTCTTATCACGGTTCTTCAAGAAAAGTACAGTTCAACACATTTGTCCTATTTGGTTACAAATTTTGAAATTCAAAATATGTATCACACTAAGCTGTTAGCTCCATTTGGAATTTTAAAAAACTAAATTTTTCACTCAGTTAAAAAAAATTGCATTGTTTACTCCCATATCTACAATATAGCTTATAAGTGTATATTTGTATTGAAAACATAATTTTCTACAACTTTTATAATATTTAAATATTATTTAAGGTTTTAATAATATTTAAATATTTAAATAATACATTTAAAAACATAGTTCAACAAGTCCGAATAATCCATCACTTACTTATGACAGAATATTTGTTCAGTATCTTCTGTTTGTTCACTCTTGTGTAATATATCCTATTTTAACAATCAAAAACTTCTCTTAATGTCAACACTACAGCCTCTTCACAATTCCTACTTATTCCTAATTACCCTTCAGGAGCAAATAAAATGAATTTATCCCAAATTTCTTTGCTTTGAAACAACTTCAGTGAAAATGGTGGTTGTCAACCATATCTACCATTCATATATCCCATTGTTTTCTGCATTAAATTTCATCTAATACTCCTTATGCCATCAGTGTCACTACAAAGGGGGACAGGGGATGAATCTCATCATGAACAAAGGTATATACACTAGATCTTAGGATGTTCAATCATTTCCTTACTCTATTATGTCCCATCTGAACTACTCATATTAAAATGAGCAACTATATGAACATGGTACTTTTAAGAAAGGATGTTCAAAAATTAATTCATATCTTGTACAAATTGGTATCCAAGAAATCATGACCTAATAGGCATCACATATGTGAATGAAAAAATTCACTTTCAGCAATGAATGTTGATGACACTCCTTTAGCAAGAGTTGTACCGAGCTACCCACAACTCCTCAGCACTCACTATTCTCATACATGCGGTCGGACAATGTCCAAGGGTGCAGTGATTCTGTCCAGAGGCTTTTCTGGGCCGTTAGAGCTGTCTCAGCCTGTGTACAGGGTTATACAGACACTCTAGGGCATTCATGACTCTGATCACTGGAGCAGCCCTGTACTAACTGCAAATTTATGGAGGAAACTTTCAAGTCCTCTTGCCCCCCAGTTGGGGTAACTCTGTTACCTATTTCATGTGGTCTCAGTTCTCCAACAAAAATGATCTCGGCCTGCTCATCTTACTTCCATTTCACTACATGGCATAACTAGAAGTTGACTAGGTATTCTGCTTTAATGTATATGCAAAGCCCTCTTGTTCAGGAATGTTTGTAGAATAATATTTCTAAATTAGGAATACAATTGGTCTTGTTCTTTCCTGAGGGATAAAATGTCATCTCTCTTCTTCTCTCCCTCTCTCCTTTCTTCCTAACTCAGCTAACCCTTTATCTGAAAGAATTACAAAGGAAGAAATCTAGGGCATTGTTTAGCATTCTCAGGAGGATTGGAAATGTTGGAATGACAGCGAGTATCACACATACACTGCTTGAAGTATTTTGTAGGATCCAAGGGAAGAGAAAATTTTGACATTCCAGAAAATTTAAGTCATCCTTTTAATATCAGGACCAGAAAGAAACAGGTCACACGGGCAAGAGCCATAAAACTAATTATCTTGACTCTTTCCAGAATACCTGAGCTATAAATGTACAGGGAATCCTGTAATCAGATGCAAAGTTGTGTATAATATACTTAGTTCCCAAATGTAACTAGGAATTTTATGTATATAATGTGAAAAATCGTTCCAAAGTATTTGAGACTCCAAAAACTTTCCTAGCTAGCATTCAATATTCTTGCTTAACTTCTCCTTATACCCCTAACTGTATTGAGCATGCATAGACACACAAAAGCTAGGATCAACTATTACCGCTTAAGAAAGAAAAGGAGGAAAAAGGCTGTATTATAGGGATTTAGTTTTCTTCCTCAACTCTTGAAGAAGCCTATTTGTATCAGCCCGTGTCAGACAACAAAGTACTTATCAATAAAGTTTTATGAATGTGGTCACATATGAAATATAAGAGCATTCAGTTTCTACCTCTCCTTTTCTCATAAATCCTACATCAGATAGACATTAGCTATATCTGCCAATGTTTCCACGGAAACTTAAAGACTATTCACTGCAAAGCTGGCAGTGTAGCCTGAAAGCAAGTTATGTCTGCGTTGCAACTTCACACTAAGTGGTTTAAAAATACAACTAAATGTGGCCTGTCTTTATCTTGATTATAAGACATAAATTATCCCAAGAATATTCTTAGTAAAAATTGGGTCTCCCGGTCAAGCCACTTCTATTAAGAAGGACACAGGTCAGTTTTTAGGAGTTTAGGTGTTATTTGGAAGTTAGGAGCATCTAAATATGGAATATAACTCCATTAAATTATAGTATATTTTATATCAAAGAGAAACGACAAAAATAAGAAATGTTTTAAGTATTTTTTCGTATAGCGTGTTCATATATAATTACTTCAGTAGTCTCAATGTAGTCATGCAATTGTTTGGGTAAAGAACTAAACTTGAAGTTAAATAGCATAGGTCTGAATTCTTATGGTTTATAACATTCATATATTTTATATGTTCCAGAATAATATGTAATTTCTAAGTTTATAACATAATAATTACAGAAATCTAGGTAAAGTAATACTTCTGTGACACAGTCTCTTCATCTACAAAATGGAATATTGCTTTTCTCCTTAAATTTATATTAAAAATTGGAGAAGTAATATATGTGAAAGAACCTTACATTAAATATGCAAGTTTTATTTGTTGAATTCAGTCATTAAAGAACAAAATAAAACATTACATTTGGATTAACAAAGTAGATACATATATCTCAATCTGAGAAACCTTTAAGCTCTCTTGACCATAAAATGACATTGGATCCTATAAGAGAGTTTGGTAAATATTTGAAAGATATTTCAATTTCACACCTAAATGTTGATTCTGACATTTATTTCCTAAACTTATCATTTGTATACTTACCTGCTATTAAATCCACAGGGGTCATGTCACTAACTGTATGCCCACCGATTTTATTGAGAGGTATTCAGCAAGGCCCACAAAGTAAGTATTGAATTTTTTTAAAAAACAGACCCAAAACACCTAAAAGCAAAACACTTAGTAAATTCTTATAATCATGAAGATCACAAATTAGTGCTATTAGTAAGAAAGAAACTTCTAAACCAAATAAAGTCCTAATACCTCCAACGAATTTTGTCTCTCTGATACACACACACACGATTAAAAAAAAAATGAAGGAAATGTAAAAAAATAAATAAATGAAGGAAGTTCTGTGGGAAATGTCCATAATTTCATGCCCAGAATTTCCCTATCAATCACTTTCCCCAAAGTTCTTCCGAGAAAATAAAGTTGCCTTTCTCTCAACGTTAACTCATCACTTTTCTCATAGCATTTTCAAAAGAAATATTTCCTGTCAGCCGGCCACTTAAACTTTGTGCTGTTAAAGAAATCCAAAAAGGTATCAATTTTGCAACAAAGGATAAAGAGGAGACGAAGTGAACCAACATGGCTTTTAAGCTAAATTGCCGTCACCTGTCACAGGTTGTCTAGCGAGCCTCAAGTTCCCTCTAATAAGCTTATGGAGGGTGCGGAGCAAAGGCACCTCAAGGTGCTCTGCGGGTTTTCCCCTGGTAAATTAGGCTGAAAGGAAAAGAGTCCCACCCCCCACCCCCAAACTTGGAGACCAGGGCTGCCCTGCCGAATGCTGTGCCCAGACCTCCTACTTCCACGCCCTTCCAGTCCTTTCCTCGGCTTGGAAAATTGGGCATGAGGCAAGCAAAAGGAAGGACAGAAGGCCAAAACGGGCATCCGGGAAGCCAAATTTCTGTCTCAAAAGCTCGTCTAGAAACGCGTACATAGCGCGTGCCTTGCGGACATCTCCTAAAACCCCGTTCACTGAAGCTAATTCCTCCCGAACGCCCCCACGCCGGCTGAGGATCGCAACCGCCCATCCGCCCCTCCAGCCTGTGCAGCCGCCCCCAAAACCTCCCGTGAATCGGGAAATGTCAAGGCAGCAGCGCTTGGGGAGCCGAGCAGCCTCGCCAGTTCCAAGTCTCTGGTTCGAGACCCCTCGCTTCGCCTCTTTGGGGAACTCACCTGGAGTCAGGTTTAGATGGCAGCCTCCACCCAGGGGACCGGGAAGCGGCCCCGGGAAGCGCCGCCGCGTCCTGTGAATAACGAGCGCAGCGCAGCGGAGCAGCTCCCCCTGGACTGGCCGCTCCCCGATTCCTCCCGCTCTGTCCGGGAACCGTCCCTCCGTTCTTTCCTCTCCCTCCCCTGCCTGCAGCCGCCGCGCTCCCTCCTCCTGCTGGCGGCTCAGGGCTGTGCTTCCGCCTCCCTCCTGCGGGCGCACGAGCTGCCCGCGCTGCTAATGAGCAGGCTCCAGGCTCCGCCCGGCCAGGGGTGCGCACACGCCCCACGCCGGAGACGAGCTCCCGGGAGCGGAGCTATGGATACGCCTGGTGCGGCCGCTGGAGAAATGAACTGGAGGAGGCATCCAGCATCTCACACTTTCTGGCCACTCAGCTTAACTAAGCCATAACCCCAGACTTCTTCCTAAATCTCCAGTAATTTACAGGTGCTGAAAAGTCAATGAGGGGTTTGAGCACAATCTGTGTTAACAGTATTGCCAGTATAGACATGCTAATCTGGCTAGATTCTAGGGATGAAATGTTCAAGGGACGGTATATGATTCTTTCTGGTGGTTATTTTGACATATTTTGGCTATACTTACAGATCTGTAAAATAAACCAGCAATCTTCTAATCATGACAACACAGATTCCTAATTGAAGGCAGCTGATACTTATTAAATACCAGGCTCTGTTTAATAGGCTCTTCTTTCCCAGCTGATCTTTACTACAATTCTGTGAGCACTACTAGCACCCCTATTCTATATTTTAAGAATTTGGGTTTAACTTTTAAAACAAGACGGTCTTAAAACAAGACTAAGGATCATGTCCAACCTTGCAGAGATTCTAAGTTTCTGAGCCTAAATAATAACTGAAATCTGTAGCTCCCACAACCCATAGCCTGTGTATAATGTGTTGCAGCATCTTGGATGGTACTGTGTAACTGAACCAACAAAGATAATAGGACCATCAGCAAATACACACCACGAGACTAATGAATACCTAGAATCCTAGTGAGACTTGTAAATAGTCAAGCACCCTAAGTAACAATAGTTCAAGTGCATGCTAAACATGGTGATTACTTATAAAAGAACAGCAACCAGTATGAGTGAAGACAGGCAAATAATGTTCAAAATGTTCAGAATCAATGTCCAGCCACTTATGAGTTGAATTCCCCACTCTAAAAAGGAGGCCAGATGTGATGTATTCTAAGAAGTCTACAATGGGCGTGGTCTTTTCGCAACCAAAAAGGGCTTTTTAAACACTTATTTCCCATTAAGAATATGCAATAGCTAATTAATATTAAATCTGAAAATCAGTGATAATTTATTTCAACTAACCTTACATGAAAAAATCATTACTCATTCAAGCTTTTAGAATTAGATTAAATAGCATTGAGTATCAAATTTACTTCAACCCATAGAAATAATAGACAGTTAATTAATAAAGTAAGTAATTTAATTAACTTTACTTTTGTGTCATGATGTATTTTTCCTTAGGAAAAGGATAAGACATTTTTTCCATGGTATAAAATACTAGAATATGACTTTTATATTTTTCTTCATGAAGATTAAAGAATTAATAAAATAAGTACAGACATATTGTCAACAAATCTATCCAGATCATTCATTCTCCACTCAAGAAATTATGCTAGGCAAGCTTTATTTCTCCATATGTACAAGGCAATTCAGAGGTCAAAAATTTGAAAACACTTCAATGAACATCAACCATTAATTAACTAAGAGTAGATTTTATTTATAAACAACTTTAAAAGACTATAAAAAAGGTATAACAAACTTCTACTTTATCAGTACTGCTACTCCTGTTGAACACAAAGATATATAAATATAGTTTTCTCCCTATTTAAAATATTTATTGATTCTGGCATAATAATGTCATACTCATCCTCAATAATCAGTGTACATGGAACCAGAAATCTTTTCTTTCACCTAGTCAATTTAAGTATTTCTGTGTTTTGCATGTTAACACTCTATTTATTCTGTGTTTCTAGTGCTTATCCTCAAAATTTTTATAGTTCCGTTCACATATGAATTCTACCAATCAGCACTATATATAAATAATGCAACGTATAAAATGTGTTAAATAAATGGATGTAAGATTTATGCTAAATTTTTCACATAGTAAGTACTTCAAAACCCTTATTATTTTTCCTTAAGCTTTTATGTGCATATATTTTATCTCTCCAACTAAAGAATAAACTTCTAAATAAGAAGAGTTTTGTCTATAAATTTTACGCATTTTAATATATTATTAATCTAAAACCTTGGACTAGAGTTTGGAATTCTTTTATGTATTCATTTATTGATTCAAAAAATAGGTGTCCATACCATTTTTTCTAAACCTTGTGCAAGATGTAGGATATACAATGATGTCCAGACTTTAGAGTCCTTGACCTCATGGCGTTTAAAGTGCAGTAATGTACAGTAATTTTAAAATCTATTTATTATTATTTAAAACAATAAATGAATACATTCTTGTCGAAAATAACTGAAAAGTCTGTCTGAATTCCCTGGCCAAGGCCAAAACATGAAAGCAAAAGAGCTGCCTGAAAACAGTGCAAGCCACTCTCCAGAGGGTTTCTCTGTTGAAACAGCACATTGCATTATGGAAATAATGAGAAAAATTAGTAACTGTGCAAACGACAACACATATGCATCTTTGTGGTTTCTGACCTTTTAGCATCGTCGAAGCAAGACCACAAACCTTTCAACACCAGGCGTGGTATTAATCTTGCACAGAATATAATGTTTTCACATATTTTATTCTGATTTCCTACAAAGTAATTTCAATTTCTAGCTAAAGCTAATGGATTTTTCTAGTGAAAACATTGTGTACCGAATGACTTTCCAGTGAGATCCGCGTACCATGCGCCATTTTCATGTTCGTGCTCATTTCTCTGAAGTCTGTTTGCCTTTAATTCACCATAATAAAATTCCTTGTGTACTTTTATTGGCAACCATTGCATAGTGACACTTGCATCCAAATGTAATTCCATTTGAGCTTGGCAGTGTTTGCTTTTTTATCAGAAGAGGAAAGTTAGAGGGAACAAGGGGCAAAGATGTGTGTAAGAATATCTGAGGGACCATCACAGCATCATCACAAATTCAAGATTTTTTTGAAACATTAGACAAGGGACTCACAGCCATGCCCTGGGATGGCTGAAACACTTCACAACCTGCTCATGTTTATGACCAAAATCATCACCTAAAATGAATTCAATGTGTCAATATCATAATATTGTTTGTGTATAAGTAATCATGAAGCTGTTAGGGAAGGGAGTATAATCTAGTAAGAAATTGGAACAAAAAGTGTTAGACAAAATTCAAGAAGATTTAAAAGAAGAAAATTAACCTGTCTGATCTGAACAGAATTGGAAAAGCACATCAATCATAGCTCTATACATTGACCATAGACTTAAAGCATAACATAAAAATAAAGAAGGCAGATAACTCAGGAAAACATTTCTATTAAATCTACTCCGTAAAGTTTTCCCATACTTTTATTTTACTAACAGGAGCATACATTTAAATCTGACAAAATCATATATATTTTGTTGATTCAATTTGTAGCAGATAGAGGAGCATGTCCCAGTGCTATGACAGTGAGTTGTCACTATAACATACCACTGCTTTACATCTTACCCACAGGCTAAAATGTTTACCCCTAGAGTCGTGACTTTGTATATGACAGGAGATTGCTACTAAAAGTAAATATATTTGGCTGAAGGGTAGATACAACTTTAGGCCATTATATCATTCACTAAAATTTAGCTGGCATTTACATATTTACCTGCTTAGTTCATATGACAAATATGTTTGAGAGACTGCCATATACAAAAAAAAAAGATGGAACCATCTTACAAATTTAGAGATTACTTAAAGAAATGGAACTGAAGGGTTAACCGTGATGGCAAGAATGAAGAGAGCAAAACCAGAGGGTACTTCAAGGAGAACAGGCATGAGAGAGGCATTATAATTTGGAGGGTGCTATGATTTGAACCTATGTGCCCATCCAAAGTTTGTATGTTGAAACTAAAATCCCAGGACAATGACATCAAGAGATGGGGCTTTTGGTTAAGTGATTAAGTGAAGAAGGATCCACCCTCATGAATGAGATAAACGTCCTCGTAAAAGATGCTTTAGAGGAATGCCGGGCTCCTCAGTCTCTTCTGCCATGTCGTTACATTGTCCGTTTTTGCCCACTTTTGTCACGTGAAGACGAAGCAAGGAGGTGCCACCTCGGGACCAACTGCCAAATCTCCACTGCCTTGATTTCGGACTTCTCAGCCCCAGAACTGTGAGAAATACATTTCTGTTTTTTATGAATTACTCAATCTGTGGCATTTTGTTATAGCAGCATACAGACAAAAACAGGGTAAACAGCCTGGTGAGAGTGGATATTTTAGAAACTTGAGATGATTCAATGTCGCTGATTCTCCATTTTCTCATATGTAAAATGAAGGAAATAATGCTGATTACTTCATAGTTCATTGTACAAATTAAATTAACTATGTAAATAAAGCAAGCAATATAGTTCCTTTTATCTAGTATACATTGTTTAAGTGTTGTTGTCATTACATGAGGAAAACAAGAACTTCCCCAAACAGAAGGATGTGGGAACCAAAACTAAGATATAAGAAAGGACGAAAGTTCACTGTGACAATCTGGTCAAGCGCTGGTTAGGGAAGATAGCATAATGTTACGCATAGATATTATTTGAGGATAATTTTCCTCCACCCCGAACTCCTCTAGCACTTTCCCTACGTCTTTCATTGCACTTCTTCATTTGTCTCTTTAATTACGGTTATTTATATAAATCTTTTAGCTTCCTACAAAAATAAGCTTGTAGTGGGACAGATTCTTGAGGATCTATGTCAAAGCAATTTTTCTATTTCCTACAGCAAGTAACCCAGTAGTAATCACACAGAATTTGTTAAAAGAATAAACATAGGAAGATTAATTTCCATTTTTTCTTTGCTAATTTTTAATCAGAATTATACCATTGTTAGGGAGGGAGAAATTATAAATTGAGGACATGAGTATTAACATTTAAATCTGTTATTCTGCTTTATTTTAGAGCTTGCCATGTTTTGTGATTAAAAAAAGAAACAGGACATTCTATATAGCTGTTGCAAAACGTGTGGTCTGTTGGTGAACTAGCAGCATCAGCATTACCAAGATTTCCTTAGTTTGCAGGGCTACTGAGTCAGAATTCGCATTTTGACAAAACTCCAGGTGATTCATGCTCTGCATTTAAGTTGGAGAAGCACTGTTCTATAGTTCTCCTTATGTCCTAAATGCATTGTCAGTGAAAGAAAATACTATACGTATGATAATAATAACGGTAATATTAACAAAAATGTAACTATTAGTAATTTTCTATGCTCTCCCAGATACTAAGTCCTTTATTTAATACTTGTGATATTTCTGCGAAGTTGCAATTGATATCACCTACTAAACTGATACTCAGAAATCTGAAGTAATTCTCCAAGGTCACAAAGCTAGTGAATCACAAACCAGATTTTTAAACTCTTGCTGCTTCATTCCAAAGACTAAACCGTTTCTAACTCACGGTTAATACATTTGCTTCTGCCTTCCATTTCCTAAATATGGTTTCCTTTCTATTTCATTAGCTTTACTTATACATGACTGATTTTTAACCCTCTCTAACATTTGCAGAATATGGTGTACTATGGTTAATAAGGACAATACCAAGTAATATCATGTTGAGAAAGCGTGCAGAAGTAGCATCAAAAAACAGACTTTTTCCAAAATGTTTACTAAAAACTTTCAATAAAAACAAGATTTTCTACTTAGAATTTGTACCTTGCATAACTCAAATGGAGCATGATTATTAAAATGACAAAAAGATTCCGTAATTGCCTAAGAGCTAAGAATAAGAATTGCTATATAAAAAAGCATAAATATGCCATATGAATGACATGTATAAGAATCATGGGAGTGCTATTTGGTATTTAGTATTTAGTTCCATTCTGCAGCATGATCAAAAAGAAGCATCTGTATAGTTCACTGTGCATTATAGCACAATAAATCACCTCATTAGGCTCAGATATATGTAAAGATTTACAGTCTGGGAAAGTCCACTAGATATTCTTAATCACTTCTTAGACTGTACTGTCCCCCATATTTCTCTTTTTCTATAGAAAGGTTGCACATGGAAAGGCTTTATTTGAAATCCAGCAATGAATGGAATGTCTGTGAAGCAAGAAATAGATGGAAATTGACATTTTAAAAGAAAGTTTGGCTTCTGAAGAGATACAGCTGTGACCTTGGTCTTTTTGTTGGAGAGAAGTATTCCCTAGCCTTACTGTACTATTTTTCCCAAAGCACCCTCTCTATTGTTCTCCCTTCATCTCTGGCTCGTATCATATGGCCCTTCCCTCATTCTATCTGGTGAGTTCTGAGAAAAATGCTTAAATTCTGCAGAGAAGATTGAGAACAATGCTAAATATTCCTCAGAGAAGCAAAATATTATGTTAACAGTTTATATTTTCACATGAAATTGTCTATCTCTTCTCTCTGTCTCATGTGTGTATGTGTGTATGTGTATATATATATATACATATAATATACAGTAGATATGTATATATAGAGTATAATATTCAGTATATATGTATATATAGTATAATATACCGTATATATGTATATATATACAGTGTGTGTGTGTGTGTATATATATATACATATATATATATATATATATATGTATATATATACTACCATTTACCTCCCAGGCTATACGTCCTGACATCTTAAAAGTAGAAAGCCCTCACAGGCCGCGGTTGCTCATGCCTGTAATCCCAGCACTTTGAGAGGCCGAGGCGTGCAGATCACCTGAGGTCGGGAGTTCAAGACCAGCCTGACCAACATGGTGAAACCCCATCTCTACTAAAAATACAAAAAATTAGCTGGGCGTTGTGTTGCGCACCTGTAATCCCAGCTACTCAGGAGGTGGAGGCAGGAGAATCACATGAACCCGGGAGTCGGAGGTTGTGTGAGCCGAGACCATGACATTGCACTGCAGCCTGGGCAATGAGAGCAAAACTCCATCTGAAAAATAAAGGTGGATAGGCCTTAAAAGACTTTTGAAAATGAGATTTGTCAAATATTTATTAGAGATGAAGAAAATAAGTGCGGACCCACACGTAACTTGTCTGAGGTCAAAGAAGTAGGGACCCACACGTAACTTGTCTGAGGTCACAGAGGTAGTCATGCTGCAGCAGCCTTATTGGTTTTCCTCTATGACATGCATTATTATTGTTTTTGATCATTTCAAGAGGTTTCTAGTCGATAGTGGGACAAAATTTCTAATTTGGGAACCTAATTTTCTCTGCAAATCTTCTTTACATCTCTAGCTTATTAATACACCTCAGAAGTGTTACAGGAATTAATTCGCAGGATTTTGAAGAATATTTTGAGGTATGCTGGGAAAAATCATGTCAAGTATCAATGATTAGAAACTAAACAATCAATATTAGATATTGTAAAATTATATTTAATCTTCCATATGGCATAAATAAGTTATTTTAATGTACAGTCGTTGTACTTTGTAAACTTGCATATAAAATATTTGAAAAAATAACTTTCAATATGTAAAATGTAAATATACAAAGGAAAGCATCGGAAAAAATAGATAAAAATAATCAGGCTAAGAAAACACTACAGTGTCACCCTCAGAAGACTATAGAAGGATTCTCACCCTCGAGAAACAGAGGAACTTGAACATGGAAATGACCCTCTGCTGGCCATACTGATTATGGTACATAATTTTAAAAGGCTTTTAGAGAGAAGGGAAATGTTTTATTATGCATTCAGCACAGTGTTATGGTGATGTTTCTTAACTATCAGCTATTTTTAAAATTCCTATAATCTTTCTATAGATGACAAAGTTACATAAATATGAAGGATAAGAAGGGCCCCTGCAAACCTGATAATACAATTCTCTTTACAATGATAACGTATTTCTAAGCGTGCATCTCCTAATCATATTGATGTGCATTTAGTGTTCTTTTACCTACACCTGTCAAAGTGGCTAAAGTAATCCTTCATGAGGAGATAATTTTTTCCTTTAGGTGATTTTTTCCGCATAATATTCTAACATTTCCAATTCCATCTTTCTCGAAAAAGTTTACATGATATACATATACAATTACTAAAATTTTGGCGGCATAAATAATTTAAATGGACTTTACTTCAAAGATAATATTTACTTTTAAAGTTGTAAACCTTTGAATCATCAATTAATTAGAATTATCTTTTTCTTTATAAATAAAGTTTTTTGTCCCTACATATTTATGATTTGGAAATTTTCACCTGGAAAATTTCATTTTCAGTTGGATGCCTTGTCTTTAGTATAAAATTAGGTATTTCAATTTCAATATAATTTTTTGATTGATTTTAATGCAGAGAACAGAAAGGAATATCTTCAAATATAAACTACACAGAATCATTCTGTGAAACTTCTTTCTGATCTCTGCATTCAGCTAACAGAGTTAAACCGTACTTTTGATTGAGCAGTTCTGAACACTCTTTCTGTAGAAAATGCAACTTTACATTTGCAGCGCTAAGAGGGTAGTAGTGGAAAAAGGAATATATTCAAATATAAACTACACAGAAGCATTCTGTGAAATTTCTTTCTGTTCTCTGCAACTTCTTTCTATTCTCTGCATTCAACTAACAGAGTTGAGCCTTACTTTTGAAGGAGCAGTTCTGAAACACTCTTTGTGTAGAAACAGAAATTGGACATTCGGAGAGCTAAGAGGATAATAGTCGAAAAAGGAATATCTTCAGCTAAATACTACACAGAAGCATTCTGTGAAACTTATTTCTGATATGTGCATTCAACTAACAGAGTAAAACCATACTTTTGATTGAGCCGTTATGAACACTCTTTCTGAAGAAAATGCAAGTGGACATTCGGAGCACTAAGAAGGTAATACTGGAAAAAGGAATATATTCAAATATAAACTACACAGAAGAATTCTGTGAAACTTCTTTCTGTTCTGTGCATTCAACTAACAGAGTTAAACCATACTTTTGATTGAGCAGTTCTGAACACTCTTTCTGTAGAAAATGCAAGTGGACATTCGGAGCTCTAAGAGGGTAATAGTGGAAAAAGTAATATCGTCAAATAAGAACTACAGACAGGCATTCTGTGAAACTACTTTCTGTTCTGTGCATTCAAATAACAGAGTTGAACCTTACTTATGATAGAGCCATTCTGAAACACTCTTTCTGTAGAAAATTCAATTGGGGCCGGGCGCGGTGGCTCAAGCCTGTAATCCCAGCACTTTGGGAGGCCGAGGTGGGCGGATCACGAGGTCAGGAGATCGAGACCATCCTGGCTAACACAGTGAAACCCCATCTCTACTAAAAATACAAAAAATTAGCCGGACGTGTTGGCAGGCGCCTGTAGTCCCAGCTACTCGGGAGGCTGAGGCAGGAGAATGGCATGAACCCGGGAGGCGGAGCTTGCAGTGAGCCGAGATCGCGCCATTGCACTCCCGCCTGGGAGACAGAGCAAGACTCCGTCTCAAAAAAAAAAAAAAAAAAAAAAAAAAAAAAGAAAATTCAATTGGACAATCTGAGCGATAAGAGGCCTATATTGGGAAAAAGAATATCTTCAAATAAAACTACACAGAAGCATTCTGTGAAACTTTTTCTGATCTCTGCATTCAGCTAACAGAGTTAAATCATACATTTGATTGATCAGTTCTGAACACTCTTTCTGTAGAAAATGCAACTGGACATTTGGAGCGCTAAGAGGGTAGTAGTGCAAAAAGGAATATATTCCAATATAAACTACACAGAAGCATTCTGTGAAACTTCTTTCTGTTCTGTGCATTCAACTAACATAGTTGAACCTTACTTTTGATTGAGCCTTTCTGAAACACTCTTTCTGTAGAAACTGCAATTGGACATTCTGAGTGCTAAGAGGCCTATATTGGTAAAAAGAATATCTTCATATAAACACTACACAGCAGCATTCTGTGAAACTTCTTTCTGATCTGTGCATTCAGCTAACAGAGTTAAACCATACTTTTGATTGAGCAGTTCTGAAACACTCTTTCTGTAGAAAATGCAACTGGACATTCAGAGCGCTAAGTGGGTAATAGTGGAAAATGGAATATCTTCAAATATAAACTACACAGAAGAATTCTGTGAAACTTATTTCTGATCTGTGCATTCACCTAACAGAGTTAAACCATACTTTTGATAGAGCAGTTCTGAACACACTTTCTGTAGAAAATGCAAGTGGACATTCGGAGATCTAAGAGGGTAACAGTGGAAAAAGGAATATCTTCAAATATAAACTACACAGAAGCAATCTGTGAAACTACATTCTGTTCTGTGCATTCAACTAACAGAGTTGAACCTTAATTTTGATTGAGCAGTTCTGAAACACTCTTTCTGTAGAAACTGTAATTGGATTTCTGAACGCTAAGAGGCCTATATTGAGAAAAATACTATCTTCAAATAAAAACTACAGAGATGCATTCTCTGAAACTTCTTTCTCTTCTGTGCATTCAGCTAACAGAATTAAACGATACATTTGATTTAGCAGTTCTGAAACACTCTTTCTGTAGAAAATGCAAGTGGACATTCGGTGTGCTAAGTTGGTAATTGTGGAAAAAGGAATATCTTCAAATAAAAACTACACAGAGGCATTCTCTGAAACTTCTTTCTGTTCTCTGCATTCAACTAACAGAGTTGAGCCTTATTTTTGAAGGAGCAGCCCTGAAACACACTTTCTGTAGAAACTGCAAGTGGACATTCCGAGCGCTACTAGGGTAATAGTGGAAAAAGGAATACCTTCAAATAAATACTACACAGAAGCAATCTGTGAAACTACTTTCTGTTCTGTGAATTCAACTAAAAGTGTTGAACACTACTTTTCATTTTGCCGTTCTGAAACACTCTTTCTGTAGAAACTGCAATTGGATATTTGGAGCGCTAAGAGGCCTATATTTGAAAAAGGACTATCTTCAAATAAAAACTACACAGAAGCATTCTGTGAAACTTCGTACTGATATGTGCATTCAGCTAACAGAGATAATCCAACTTTTGATTGAGCAGTTCTGAACACCCTTTTTGTAGAAAATGCAGGTGGACATTCGGAGCGCTAAGAGGGTAATACTGAAAAAAGTAATATATTCAAATATAAACTACACAGAAGCATTCTGTGAAGCTTCTTTCTGTTCTCTGCATTCAACTTACAGTGTTGAGCATTACTTTTGAAGGAGCAGTTCTGAAAAACACTTTGTGTAGAAACTGCCAGTGGACATTCGGAGCGCTAAGAGGGTAATATTCGAAAAAGGAATATCTTCAACTAAATACTACACAGAAGCCTTTTCTGAAACTTATTTCTGATATGTGCATATAACTAACAGAGTAAAACCATATTTTTGATTGAGCCGTTCTGAACACTCTTTATGTAGAAAATGCAAGTGGACGTTCGGAGCGCTAAGAGGGTAATAGTGCAAAAAGGAATATATTCAAATATAAACTACTCAGAAGAATTCTGTGAAACTTCTTTTTGTTCTGTGCATTCAACTAACAGAGTTGAACCTTACTTTTGATTCAGCCGTTCTGAAACACTCTTTCTGTAGAAACTGCAATTTAACATTCTGAGCGCTATGATGCCTATATTGGGATAAAGAATATCTTCAAATAAAAACTACACAGATGCATTCTGTGAAACTTCTTTCTTATCTGTGCATTCAGCTAACAGAGTTAAACGATACTTTTGATTTAGCAGTTCTGAAACACTCTTTCTGTAGAAAATGCAAGTGGTCATTCGGTGCGCTAAGATGGTAATTGTGGAAAAATGAATATCTTCAAATAAAAACTACAAAAAGGCATTCTCTGAAACTTGTTTCTGTTCTCTGCTTTCAACTAACAGGGTTGAGCCTTATTTTTGAAGGAGCAGCCCTGAAACACACTTTCTGTAGAAACTGCAAGTGGACATTCCGAGCGCTACTAGGGTAATAGTGGAAAAAGGAATATCTTCAAATAAATACTACACAGAAGCATTCTGTGAAACTACTCTCTGTTCTGTGCATTCAACTAAATGAGTTGAACCCTACTTTTGATTGAGCCATTCTGAAACACTCTTTCTGTAGAAACTGCAACTGGATATTCGGAGCGATAAGAGGCGTATATTGGAAAAAGGACTATCTTCAAATAAAAACTACACAGAAGCATTCCGTGAAACTTCGTACTGATCTGTGCATTCAGCTAACAGAATTAAACCATACTTTTGATTGAGCAGTTCGGAAACACTCTTTCTGTAGAAAATGCAAGTGAACATTCGGAGCGCTTAGAAGGTAATAGTGGAAAAAGGAACATCTTCAAATATAAACTACACAGAAGCATTCTGTGAAACTTCTTTCTGATCTGAGGATTCAGCTAACAGAGTTAAACCATACTTTTGATTGAGCAGTTTTGAAACACTCTGTCTGTAGGAAATGCAACTGGACATTCGTAGCGCTAAGTGGGTAATAGTGGAAAAAAGAATATATTCAAATATAAACTACACAGAAGCATTGTGTGAAACTTCTTTCTGTTCTGTGCATTCAACTACCAGGGTTGAACCTTACTTTTGATTGAGCCGTTCTGAAACACTCTTTCTGTAGAAACTGCAATTGGACATTCTGAGCGCTAAGAGACCTATATTGGAAAAAGGAATATCTTCAAATAAAAACTACACAGAAGAATTCTGTGAAACTTCTTTCTGATCTGTGCATTCAACTAACAGAGTTAAACCATACTTTTGATGGAGCAGTTCTGAACACTCTTTCTGTAGAAAATGCAAGTGGACATTCAGAGCGCTAAGAGGGTAATAGTGGAAAAAGGAATATATTCAAATATAAACTACACAGAAGCATTGTGTGAAACTTCTTTCTGTTCTGTGCATTCAACTACCAGGGTTGAACCTTACTTTTGATTGAGCCGTTCTGAAACACTCTTTCTGTAGAAACTGCAATAGGACATTCTGAGCGCTAAGAGACCTATATTGGAAAAAGGAATATCTTCAAATAAAAACTACACAGAAGAATTCTGTGAAACTTCTTTCTGATCTGTGCATTCAACTAACAGAGTTAAACCATACTTTTGATGGAGCAGTTCTGAACACTCTTTCTGTAGAAAATGCAAGTGGACCTTCCGAGCTCTAAGAGGGTAATAGTGGAAAATGTAATACCGTCAAATATGAACTACAGAGAAGCATTCTGTGAAACTACTTTCTGTTCTGTGCATTGAAATAGCAGAGTTGAACCTTACTTTTGAAAGAGCCATTCTGAAACACTCTTTCTGTAGAAACTGCAATTGGACAATCTGAGCACTAAGAGGCCTATATTGGGAAAAAATATATCTTCAAATAAAAACTACACAGAAGCATTCTGTGCAACTTCTTTCTAATCTGTGCATTCAGCTAAGAGAGTTAAATCATACATTTGATTGAGCAGTTCTGAACACTCTTTCTGTAGAAAATGCAACTGGACATTTGGAGCGCTAAGAGGGTAGTAGTGGAAAAAGTAATATATTCAAATATAAACTACACAGAAGCATTCTGTGAAACTACTTTCTGTTCTGTGCATTCAACTAACAGAGTTGAACCTTACTTTTGATTGAGCCTTTCTGAAACACTCTTTCTGTAGAAACTGCAATTGGACATTCTGAGCGCTAAGACTCCTATATTGGAGAAAGGAATATCTTCAAATAAAAAGTACACAGAAGCATTCTGTGAAAATTCTTTCTTATCTGTGCATTCAGCTAACAGAGTTAAACCATACTTTGGATTGAGCAGTTCTGAACACTCTTTCTGTAGAAAATGCAAGTGGACATTCGGAGCGCTAAGATGGTAATACTGAAAAAGGGAATATATTCAAATATAAACTACACAGAGGCATTCTGTGAAACTCCTTTCTGTTCTCTGCATTCAACTAACAGAGTTGAGCCCTACTTTTGAAGGAGCAGTTCTGAAACACTCTTTGTTTAGAAACTGAAATTGGACATTCGGAGAGCTAAGAGGATAATAGTCGAAAAAGGAATATCTTCAACAAAATACTACACGGAAGGATTCTGTGAAACTTATTTCTGATATGTGCATTCAAATAACAGAGTAAAACCATACTTTTGATTGAGCCGTTCAGAACACTCTTTCTGTAGAAAATGCAAGTGGACATTCGGAGCACTAAGAGGGTAATACTGGAAAAAGGAATATATTCAAATATAAACTACACAGAAACATTCTGTGAAACTTCTTGCTGTTCTGTGCATTCAAGTAACAGATTTGAACCTTACTTTTGATTGAGCCTTTCTGAAACTCTCTTTCTGTAGAAAATGCAAGTGGACATTCGGAGCGCTAAGATGGTAATAGTGGAAAAAGGAATACATTCAAATATAAACTACACAGAAGCATTCTGTGAAACTTCTTTCTGTTCTGTGCATTCAACTAACAGAGTTGAACCTTACTTTTGATTGAGCCTTCTGAAACACTCATTCTGTAGAAACGGCAATTGGACATTCTGAGCGCTAAGTGGCCTATATTGGGAAAAAGAATATCTCCAAATAAAAACTACTCAGAAGCATTCTGTGAAACTTATTTCTGATCTGTGCATTCAGCTAACAGAGTTAAACCATACTTTTGATTGAGAAGTTATGAGACACTCCTTCTGTAGAAAACGCAAGTGGACATTCGGAGCGCTAAAATTGTATTAGTGGAAAAAGGAATATCCCCAAATTAAAACTACACAGAAGCATTCTCTGAAACTCCTTTCTGTTCTCTGCATTCAACTAACAGATTTGAGCCTTACTTTGAAGGAGCTGTTCTGAAACAATCTTTGTGTAGAAACTGCCAGTGGACATTCGGAACGCTAAGAGGGTAATAGTCGAAAAAGGAATATCTATAACTAAATACTACACAGAAGCATTCTGTGAAACTTCTTTCTGTTCTGTGCATTCAACTAAAAGAGTTCAACCTTACTTTTGATTGAGCCGTTCTGAAACACTCTTTCTGTAGAAAATGCAAGTGGTGATTCGGAGCGCTAAGAGGGTAATAGTGGAAAAAGGAATATCTTCAAATATAAACTACACAGAAGCATTCTCTGAAACTTCTTTCTGTTCCGTGCATTCAACTAACAGTATTGAACCTTACTTTTGATTGAGCAGTTCTGAAACTCTCTTTCTGTAGATACTTCAATTGGACATTCTGAGCGCTAAGAGACCTATATTGGAAAAAGGAATATCTTCAAATAAAAACTACACAGAAGAATTCTGTGAAACTTCTTTCTGATCTGTGCATTCAACTAACAGAGTTAAACCATACTTTTGATGGAGCAGTTCTGAACACTCTTTCTGTAGAAAATGCAAGCGGACATTCCGAGCTCTAAGAGGGTAATAGTGGAAAAAGTAATATCGTCAAATATGAACTACAGAGAAGCATTCTGTGAAACTACTTTCTGTTCTGTGCATTGAAATAGCAGAGTTGAACCTTACTTTTGAAAGAGCCATTCTGAAACACTCTTTCTGTAGATACTGCAATTGGACAATCTGAGCACTAAGAGGCCTATATTGGGAAAAAGTATATCTTCAAATAAAAACTACACAGAAGCATTCTGTGCAACTTCTTTCTAATCTGTGCATTCAGCTAAGAGAGTTAAATCATACATTTGACTGAGCAGTTCTGAACACTCTTTCTGTAGAAAATGCAACTGGACATTTGGAGCGCTAAGAGGGTAGTAGTGGAAAAAGTAATATATTCAAATATAAACTACACAGAAGCATTATGTGAAACTACTTTCTGTTCTGTGCATTCAACTAACAGAGTTGAACCTTACTTTTTTTTTTTTTTTTTTTTTTTTTTTTTTTTTTTTTTTTTTTTTTTTTTTTTTTTTTTTTGAGACGGAGTCTCGCTCTATCGCCCAGGCTAGAGTGCAGTGGCGCGATCTCGGCTCACTGCAAGCTCCGCCTCCCGGGTTCACGCCATTCTCCTGCCTCAGCCTCTCCGAGTAGCTGGGACTACAGGCGCCCGCCACCGCGCCCGGCTAATTTTTTGTATTTTTAGTAGAGACGGGGTTTCACCGTGGTCTCGATCTCCTGACCTCGTGATCCGCCCGCCTCGGCCTCCCAAAGTGCTGGGATTACAAGCGTGAGCCACCGCGCCCGGCCTGAACCTTACTTTTGATTGAGCCTTTCTGAAACACTCTTTCTGTAGAAACTGCAATTGGACATTCTGAGCGCTAAGAGGCCTATATTGGTAAAAAGAATATCTTCATATAAACATTACACCGCAGCATTCTGTGAAACTTCTTTCTGTTCTGTGCATTCAGCTAACAGAGTTAAACCATTCTTTTGATTGAGCAGTTCTGAAACACTCTTTCTGTAGAAAATGCAACTGGAGATTCAGAGCGCTAAGTGGGTAATAGTGGAAAATGGAATATCTTCAAATATAAACTACACTGAAGAATTCTGTGAAATTTCTTTCTGATCTGTGCATTCACCTAACACGGTTAAACCACACTTATGATTGAGCAGTTCTGAACACTCCTTCTGTAGAAAATGCAACTGGACATTTGGAGCGCTAAGAGGTTACTCGTGGAAAAAGGAATACCTTCAAATAAATACTACACAGAAGCATTCTGTGAAACTTCTTTCCGTTCTGTGAATTCAACTAAAAGAGTTGAACCCTACTTTTCATTGAGGCGTTCTGAAACACTTTTTCTGTAGAAACTGCAATTGGATATTCGGAGCGCTAAGAGGCCTATATTTGGGAAAGGACTATCTTCAAATAAAAACAACACAGAAACATTCTGTGAAACTTCGTACTGATCTGTGCATTCAGCTAACAGAGTTAAACCATACTTTTGATTGAGCAGTTCGGAAACACTCTTTCTGTAGAAAATGCAAGTGGACATTCGGAGAGCTTAGAAGGTAATAGTGGAAAAAGGAATATCTTCAAATATAAACTACACAGAATCATTCTCTGAAACTTCTTTCTGTTCTGTTCATTCAACTAAAAGAGTTGAACCTTACTTTTGATTGAGCCTTTCTGAAACACTCTCTCTGTAGAAACTGCAATTGGACATTCTGTGCGCTAAGAGGCCTATATTGGTAAAAAGAATATCTTCATATAAACACTACACAGCAGCATTCTGTGAAACTTCTTTCTGATCTGTGCATTCAGCTAAGAGAGTTAAACCATACTTTTGATTGAGCAGTTCTGAAACACTCTTTCTGTAGAAAATGCAACTGGACATTCAGAGCGCTAAGTGGGTAATAGTGGAAAATGGAATATCTTCAAATATAAACTACACAGAAAAATTCTGTGAAACTTATTTCTGATCTGTGCATTCACCTAAAGAGTTAAAACATACTTTTGATAGAGCAGTTCTGAACACACTTTCTGTAGAAAATGCAAGTGGACATTCTGAGCTCTAAGAGGGTAACAGTGGAAAAAGGAATATCTTCAAATACAAACTACACAGAAGCAATCTGTGAAACTACATTCTGTTCTGTGCATTCAACTAACAGATTTGAACCTTAGTTTTGATTGAGATGTTCTGAAACACTCTTTCTGTAGAAAATGCAAGTGGAGATTCAGAGCGCTAAGAGGGTAATAGTGGAAAAAGGAATGTCTTCAAATATAAACTACACAGAATCATTCTGTGAAACTTCTTTCTGATCTGTGCATTCAGCTAACAGAGTTAAAACATACTTTTGATTGAGCAGATCTGAACACTCTTTCTGTAGAAAATGCAACTGGACATTTGGAGCGCTAAGAGGGTAGTAGTGGAAAAAGGAATATATTCAAATATAAACTACACAAAAGCATTCTGTGAAACTTTTTCTGATCTGAGCATTCAGCTAACAGAGTTAAACCATACTTTTGATTGAGCAGTTTTGAAACACTCTGTCTGTAGAAAATGCAACTGGACATTCGTAGCGCTAAGTGGGTAATAGTGGAAAAAAGGATATGTTCAAATATAAACTTCACAAAAGCATTGTATGAAACTTCTTTCTGTTCTGTGCATTCAACTAACAGAGTTGAACATTACTTTTGATTGAGCCGTTCTGAAACACTCTTTCTGTAGAAAGTGCAATTGGACATTCTGAGTGCTAAGAGGCCTATATTGGGAAAAATAATATCTTCAAATAAAAACTACACAGAAGCATTGTGTGAAACTTATTTCTGATATGTGCATTCAGCTAACAGAGTTAAACCATACTTTTGATTGCGCAGTTCCGAACACTCTTTCTGTATAAAATGCAAGTGGACATTCGGAGCGCTAAGAGGGTAATAGTGGAAAAAGGAATATATTCAAATATAAACTACACAGTAGCATTCTGTGAAACTTCTTTCTGTTCTGTGCATTCAGCTAACAGAGTTGAACCTTACTTTTGATTGAGCCGTTCTGAAACACTCTTTCTGTATAAACTGCAATTGGACATTCTAAGCGCTAAGAGGCCTACATTGGGAAAAAGAATATCTTCAAATAAAAACTACACAGATGCATTCTGTGAAACTTATTTCTGATCTGTACATTCAGTTAACAGAGCTAAACCATATTTTTGATTGAGCAGTTATGAAACACTCTTTTTGTAGAAAATGCAAGTGGACATTCGGAGTGCTAAGATTGTAATAGAGGAAAAAGGAATATCTCCAATTAAAAACTACACAGAAGCATTCTCTGAAACCCCTTTCTGTTCTCCGCATTCAACTAACAGAGTTGAGCCTTACTTTTGAAGGAGCAGTTCTGAAACACTCTTTGTGTAGAAAATGCCAGTGGATATTAGGAGCGCTAAGTGGGTAATAGTCCAAAAAGGAGTAGCTTCAACTAAATACGACACAGAAGCATTCTGTGAAACTTCTTTCTGTTCTGTGCATTCAACTAAGAAAGTTGAACCTTACATTTGATTGAGCCGTTCTGAAACACTCTTTCTGTAGAAACTGCAATTGGACATCCTGAGCGCTAAGACGCCTATTATGGGAAAAATAATATCTTCAAATAAAAACTACACAGAAGCATTGTTTGAAACTTATTTCTGATATATGCATTCAGCTAACAGAGTTAAACCATACTTTTGATTGCGCAGTTCAGAACACTCTTTCTGTAGAAAGTGCAAGTGGACATTCGGAGCGCTAAGAGGGTAATAGTGGAAAAAGGAATATATTCAAATATAAACTACACAGAAGCATTCTGTGAAACTTCTTTCTGTTCTGTGCATTCAACTACCAGGGTTGAACCTTACTTTTGATTGAGCCGTTCTGAAACACTCTTTCTGTAGAAACTGCAATTGGACATTCTGAGCGCTAAGAGGCCTATATTGGGAAAAAGAATATCTACAAATAAAAACTACACAGAAGCATTCTGTGAAACTACTTTCTGTTCTGTTCATTCAACTAAAAGAGTTGAACATTAATTTTGATTGAGCCGTTCTGAAACACTCTTTCTGTAGAAAATGCAAGTGGAGATTCGGAGGGTTAAGAGGGTAATATTGGAAAAAGGAATGTCTTCAAATATAAACTACACAGAATCATTCTGTGAAACTTCTTTCTGATCTGTGCATTCAGCTAACAGATTTAAACCATACTTTTGATTGAGCAGATCTGAACAGTCTTTCTGTAGAAAATGCAACTGGACATTTGGAGCGCTAAGAGTGTAGTAGTGGAAAAAGGAATATATTCAAATATAAACTACACAGAAGCATTCTGTGAAACTTCTTTCTGATCTGAGGATTCAGCTAACAGAGTTAAACCATACTTTTGATTGAGCAGTTTTGAAACACTCTGTCTGTAGGAAATGCAACTGGACATTCGTAGCGCTAAGTGGGTAATAGTGGAAAAAAGAATATGTTCAAATATAAACTACAAAGAAGCATTGTATGAAACTTCTTTCTGTTCTGTGCATTCAACTAACAGAGTTGAACCTTACTTTTGATTGAGCCGTTCTGAAACACTCTTTCTGTAGAAACTGCAATTGGACATTCTGAGCGCTAAGAGGTCTATATTGGGAAAAAAAATACCTTCAAATAAAAACTACCCAGAAGCATTGTGTGAAACTTATTTCTGATATGTGCATTCAGCTAACAGAGTTAAACCATACTTTTGATTGCGCAGTTACGAACACTCTTTCTGTAGAAAATGCAAGTGGACATTCGGAGCGCTAAGAGGGTAATAGTGGAAAAAGGAATATATTCAAATATAAACTACACAGTAGCATTCTGTGAAACTTCTTTCTGTTCTGTGCATTCAACTAACAGAGTTGAACCTTACTTTTGATTGAGCCGTTCTGAAACAATCTTTCTGTAGAAACTGCAATTGGACATTCTAAGCGCTAAGAGGTCTACATTGGGAAAAAGAATATCTTCAAATAAAAACTACACAGATGCATTCTGTGAAACTTATTTGTGATCTGTAAATTCAGTTAACAGAGCTAAACCATATTTTTGATTGAGCAGTTATGAAACACTCTTTTTGTAGAAAATGCAAGTGGACATTCGGAGCGCTAAGATTGTAATAGAGGAAAAAGGAATATCTCCAATTAAAAACTACACAGAAGCATTCTCTGAAACCACTTTCTGTTCTTCGCATTCAACTAACAGAGTTGGGCCTTACTTTTGAAGGAGCAGTTCTGAAACACTCTTTGTGTAGAAACTGCCAGTGGATATTCGGAGCGCTAAGGGGGTAATAGTCCAAAAAGGAGTATCTTCAACTAAATACTACACAGAAGCATTCTGTGAAACTACTTTCTGTTCTGTGCATTCAACTAAGAGAGTTGAACCTTACATTTGATTGAGCCGTTCTGAAACACTCTTTCTGTAGAAACTGCAATTGGACATTCTGAGCGCTACGAGGCCTATATTGGGAAAAATAATATCTTCAAATAAAAACTACACAGAAGCATTGTCTGAAACTTATTTCTGATATGTGCATTCAGCTAACAGAGTTAAACCATACTTTTGATTGCGCAGTTCAGAACACTCTTTCTGTAGAAAATGCAAGTGGACATTCGGAGCACTAAGAGGGTAATAGTGTAAAAAGGAATATATTCAAATATAAACTACACAGAAGCATTCTGTGAAACTTATTACTGTTCTGTGCATTCAACTACCAGGTTTGAACCTTACTTTTGATTGAGCCGTTCTGAAACACTCTTTCTGTAGAAACTGCAAATGGACATTCTGAGCGCTAAGAGGCCTATATTGGGAAAAAGAATATCTTCAAATAAAAACTACACAGAAGCATTCTGTGAAACTTCTTTCTGTTCTGTGCATTCAACTACCAGGGTTGAACATTACTTTTGATTGAGCTGTTCTGAAACACTCTTTCTGTAGAAACTGCAATTGGACATTCTGAGCGCTAAGAGGCCTATATTGGGAAAAAGAATATCTACAAATAAAAACTACACAGAAGCATTCTGTGAAACTACTTTCTGTTCTGTTCATTCAACTAAAAGAGTTGAACCTTAGTTTTGATTGAGCCGTCCTGAAACACTCTCTCTGTCGAAAATGCACGTGGAGATTCGGAGCGCTAAGAGGGTAATAGTGGAAAAAGGAATGTCTACAAATATAAACTACACAGAATCATTCTGTGAAACTTCTTTCTGATCTGTGCATTCAGCTAACAGAGTTAAACCATACTTTTGATTGAGCAGATCTGAACACTCTTTCTGAAGAAAATGCAACTGGGCATTTGGAGCGCTAAGAGGGTAGTAGTGGAAAAAGGAATATATTCAAATATAAACTACACAGAAGCATTCTGTGAAACTTCTATCTGATCTGAGCATTCAGCTAACAGAGTTAAACCATACTTTTGATTGAGCAGTTTTGAAACACTCTGTAGAAAATGCAACTGGACATTCGTAGCGCTAAGTGGGTAATAGTGGAAAAAAGAATATGTTCAAATATAAACTACACAGAAGCAATGTATGAAACTTCTTTCTGTTCTGTGCATCCAACTAACAGAGTTGAACCTTACTTTTGATTTAGCCGTTCTGAAACACTCTTTCTGTAGAAACTGCAATTGGACATTCTGAGCGCTAAGAGGTCTATATTGGGAAAAATAATATCTTCAAATAAAAACTACACAGAAGCATTGTGGGAAACTTATTTCTGATATGTGCATTCAGATAACAGAGTTAAACCATACTTTTGATTGCGCAGTTCCGAACACTCTTTCTGTAGAAAATGCAAGTGGACATTCGGAGCGCTAAGAGGGTAATAGTGGAAAAAGGAATATATTCAAATATAAACTACACAGTAGCATTCTGTGAAACTTCTTTCTGTTCTGTGCATTCAACTAACAGAGTAGAACCTTACTTTTGATTGAGCCGTTCTGAAACACTCTTTCTGTAGAAACTGCAATTGGACATTCTGAGCGCTAAGAGGCCTACATTGGGAAAAAGAATATCTTCAAATAAAAACTACACATAAGCATTGTTTGAAACTTATTTCTGATATGTGCATTCAGCTAACAGAGTTAAACCATACTTTTGATTGCGCAGTTCAAAACACTCTTTCTGTAGAAAATGCAAGTGGACATTCTGAGCGCTAAGACGGAAATAGTGGAAAAAGAAATATATTCAAATATAAACTACACAGAAGCATTCTGTGAAACTTCTTTCTGTTCTGTGCATTCAACAACCAGGGTTGAACCTTACTTTTGATTGAGCCATTCTGAAACACTCTATCTGTAGAAACTGCAATTGGACATTCTGAGCGCTAAGAGGCCTATATTGGGAAAAAGAATATCTACAAATAAAAACTACACAGAAGCATTCTCTGAAACTTCTTTCTGTTCTGTTCATTCAACTAAAAGAGTTGAACCTTAGTCTTGATTGAGGCGTTCTGAAACACTCTTTCTGTCGAAAATGCACGTGGAGATTCGGAGCGCTAAAGGGGTAATAGTGGAAAACGGAATGTCTTCAAATATAAACTACACAGAATCATTCTGTGAAACTTCTTTCTGATCTGTGCATTCAGCTAACAGAGTTAAAACATACTTTTGATAGAGCAGATCTGAACACCCTTTCTGTAGAAAATGCAACTGGACATTTGGAGCGCTAAGAGTGTAGTATTGGAAAAAGCAATATATTCAAATATAAACTACACAGAAGCATTCTGTGAAAATTCTTTCTGATCTGAGCATTCAGCTAACAGAGTTAAACCATACTTTTGATTGAGCAGTTTTGAAACACTCCGTCTGTAGAAAATGCAACTGGACATTCGTAGCGCTAAGTGGGTAATAGTGGAAAAAGAATATGTTCAAATATAAACTACACAGAAGCATTGTATGAAACTTCTTTCTGTTCTGTGCATTCAACTAACAGAGTTGAACCTTACTTTTGATTGAGCCGTTCTGAAACACTCTTTCTGTAGAAAGTGCAATTGGACATTGTGAGCGCAAAGAGGCCTATATTGGGAAAAATAATATCTTCAAATAAAAACTACACAGAAGTATTGTGTGAAACTTATTTCTGATATGTGCATTCAGCAAACAGAATTAAACCATACTTTTCATTGCGCAGTTCCGAACACTCTTTCTGTATAAAATGCAAGTGGACATTCGGAGCGCTAAGAGGGTCATAGTGGAAAAAGGAATATATTCAAATTTAAACTACACAGTAGCATTCTCTCAAACCCCTTTCTGTTCTCCGCATTCAACTAACAGTGTTGAGCCTTTCTTTTGAAGGAGCAGTTCTGAAACACACTTTGTGTAGAAACTGCCAGTGGATATTCGGAGCGCTAAGTGGGTAATAGTCCAAAAAGGAGTATCTTCATCTAAATACTACACAGAAGCATTCTGTGAAACTTCTTTCTGTTCTGTGCACTCAACTAAGAGAGTTGAACATTACATTTGATTGAGCCGTTCTGAAACATTCTTTCTGTAGAAACTGCAATTGGACATTCTGAGCGCTAAGAGGCCTATATTGGGCAAAATAATATCTTAAAATAAAAACTACACAGAAGCATTGTGTGAAACTTATTTCTGATATGTGCATTCAGATAACAGAGTTAAACCATACTTTTGATTGAGCAGTTCCGAACACTCTTTCTGTAGAAAATGCAAGTGGACATTCGGAGCGCTAAGAGGGTAATAGTGGAAAAAGGAACATATTCAAATATAAACTACACTGTAGCATTCTGTGAAACTTCTTTCTGTTCTGTGCATTCAACTAACAGAGTTGAACCTTACTTTTGATTGAGCCGTTCTGAAACACTCTTTCTGTAGAAACTGCAATTGGACATTCTAAGCGCTAAGAGGCCTACATTGGGAAAAAAGAATATCTTCAAATAAAAACTACACAGATGCATTCTGTGAAACTTATTTCTTATCTGTAAATTCAGTTAACAGAGCTAAACCATATTTTTGATTGAGCAGTTATGAAACACTCTTTTTGTAGGAAATGCAAGTGGACATTCGGAGCGCTAAGTTTGTAATAGAGGAAAAAGGAATATCTCCAATTAAAAACTACACAGAAGTATTCTCTGAAACCCCTTTCTCTTCTCCGCATTCAACTAACAGAGTTGAGCCTTACTTTTGAAGGAGCAGAACTGAAACACACTTTGTGTAGAAATTGCCAGTGGATATTCGGTGCACTAAGTGGGTAATAGTCCAAAAAGGAGTATCTTCAACTAAATACTACACAGAAGCATTCTGTGAAACTTCTTTCTGTTCTGTGCACTCAACTAAGAGAGTTGAACCTTACATTTGATTGAGCCGTGCTGAAACACTCTTTCTGTAGAAACTGCAATTGGACATTCTGAGCGCTAAGAGGCCTATATTGGGAAAAATAATATCTTCAAATAAAAACTACACAGAAGCATTGTTTGAAACTTATTTCTGATATGTGCATTCAGCTAACAGAGTTAAAAAATACTTTTGATTGCGCAGTTCAGAACACTCTTTCTGTAGAAAATGCAAGTGGACATTCGGAGCGCTAAGAGGGTAATAGTGGAAAAAGGAATATATTCAAATATAAACTACACAGAAGCTTTCTGTGAAACTTCTTTCTGTTCTGTGCATTCAACTACCAGGGTTGAATCTTACTTTTGATTGAGCCGTTTTGAAACACTCTTTCTGTAGAAACTGCAATTGGACATTCTGAGCGCTAAGAGGCCTATGTTGGGAAAAAGAATATCTACAAATAAAAACTACACAGAAGCATTCTGTGAAACTTCTTTCTGTTCTGTTCATTCAACTAAAAGAGTTGAACCTAAGTTTTGATTGAGCCGTTCTGAAACACTCTTTCTGTGGAAAATGCACGTGGAGATTCGGAGTGCTAAGAGGGTAATAGTGGAAAAAGAATGTCTTCAAATATAAACTACACAGAATCATTCTGTGAAACTTCTTTCTGATCTGTGCATTCAGCTAACAGAGTTAAAACATACTTTTGATTGAGCAGATCTGAACACTCTTTCTGTAGAAAATGCAACTGGACATTTGGAGCGCTAAGAGGGTAGTAGTGGAAAAAGAAATATATTCAAATATAAACTACACAGAAGCATTCTGTGAAAATTCTTTCTGATCTGAGCATTCAGCTAACAGAGTTAAAGCATACTTTTGATTCAGCAGTTTTGAAACACTCCGTCTGTAGAAAATGCAACTGGACATTCGTAGCGCTAAGTGGGTAATAGTGGAAAAAAGAATATGTTCAAATATATACTACACAGAAGCTTTGTATGAAACTTCTTTCTGTTCTGTGCATTCAACTAACAGAGTTGAACCTTACTTTTGATTGAGCCGTTCTGAAACACTCTTTCTGTAGAAACTGCAATTGGACATTCTGAGCGCTAAGAGGCCTATATTGGGAAAAATAATATCTTCAAATAAAAACTACACAGAAGCATTGTGTGAAACTTATTTCTGATATGTGCATTCAGCTAACAGAGTTAAACCATACTTTTGATTGCGCAGTTCCGAACACTCTTTCTGTAGTAAATGCAAGTGGATATTCGGAGCGCTAAGAGGTTAATAGTGGAAAAAGGAATATATTCAAATATAAACTACACACTACCATTCTGTGAAACTTCTTTCTGATCTGTGCATTCAACTAACGGAGTTGAACCTTACTTTTGATTGAGCCGTTCTGAAACACTCTTTCTGTAGAAACTGCAATTGGACATTCTAAGCGCAAAGAGGCCTACATTGGGAAAAAGTATATCTTCAAATAAAAACTACACAGATGCATTCTGTGAAACTTATTTCTGATCTGTAAATTCAGTTAACAGATCTAAACCATATTTTTGATTGAGCAGTTATGAAACACACTTTTTGTAGAAAATGCAAGTTGACATTCGGAGCGCTAAGATTGTAATAGAGGAAAAAGGAATATCTCCAATTAAAAACTACACAGAAGCATTCTCTGAAACCCCTTTCTGTTTTCCGCATTCAAATAGCAGAGTTGAGCCTTACTTTTGAAGGAGCAGTTCTGAAACACTCTTTGTGTAGAAATTGCCAGTGGATATTCGGAGCGCTAAGTGGGTAATAGTCCAAAAAGGAGTATCTTCAACTAAATACTACAGAGAAGCATTCTGTGAAACTTCTGTGTGTTCTGTGCATTCAGCTAAGAGAGTTGAACCTTACATTTGATTGAGCCGTTCTGAAACACTCTTTCTGTAGAAACTGCAATTGGACATTCTGAGCGCTAAGAGGCCTATATTGGGGAAAATAATATCTTCAAATAAAAACTACACAGAAGCATTGTTTGAAACTTATTTCTGATATGTGCATTCAGCTAACAGAGTTAAACCATACTTTTGATTGCGCAGTTCAGAACACTCTTTCTGTAGAAAATGCAAGTGGACATTCGGAGCGCTAAGAGGGTAATAGTGGAAAAAGGAATATATTCAAATATAAACTACACAGAAGCATTCTGTGAAACTACTTTCTGTTCTGTGCATTCAACTACCAGGGTTGAACTTTACTTTTGATTGAGCCGTTCTGAAACACTCTTTCTGTAGAAACTGCAATTGGACATTCTGAGCGCTAAGAGGCCTATATTAGGAAAAAGCATATCTACAAATTAAAACTACACAGAAGCACTCTGTGAAACTTCTTTCTGTTCTGTTCATTCAACTAAAAGAGTTGAACCTTAGTTTTGATTGAGCCGTTCTGAAACACTCTTTCTGTAGAAAATGCAAGTGGAGATTCGGAGCGCTAAGAGGGTAATAGTGGAAAAAGGAATGTCTTCAAATATAAACTACACAGAATCATTCTGTGAGACTTCCTTCTGATCTGTGCATTCAGCTAACAGAGTTAAACCATACTTTTGATTGAGCAGATCTGAACACTCTTTCTGTAGAAAATGCAACTGGACATTTGGAGCGCTAAGAGGGTAGTCGTGGAAAAAGGAATATATTCAAATATAAACTACACAGAAGCATTCTGTGAAACTTCTTTCTGATCTGAGCATTCAGCTAACAGAGTTAAACCATACTTTTGATTGAGCAGATTTGAAACACTCTGTCTGTAGAAAATGCAACTGGACATTCGTAGCGCTAAGTGAGTAATAGTGGAAAAAAGAATATGTTCAAATATAAACTACACAGAAGCATTGTATAAAACTTCTTTCTGTTCTGTGCATTCAACTAACAGAGTTGAACCTTACTTTTGATTGAGCCGTTCTGAAACACTCTTTCTTTAGAAACTGCAATTGGACATTCTGAGCGCTAAGAGGCCTATATTGGGAAAAAGAATATCTTCAAATAAAAACTACACAGATGCATTCTGTGAAACTTATTTCTGATCTGTAAATTCAGTTATCAGAGCTAAACCTTATTTTTGATTGAGCAGTTATGAAACACTCTTTTTGTAGATAATGCAAGTGACATTCGGAGCGCTAAGTTTGTAATAGAGGAAAAAGGAATATCTCCAATTAAAAACTACACTGAAGCATTCTCTGAAACCCCTTTCTGTTCTCCGCATTCAACTAACAGAGTTGAGCCTTACTTTTGAAGGAGCAGTTCTGAAACACACTTTGTGTAGAAACTGCCAGGGGATATTCGGAGCGCTAATTGGGTAATAGTCCAAAAAGGAGTATCTTCAACTAAATACTACACAGAAGCATCCTGTGAAATTTCTTTCTGTTCTGTGCATTCAACTAATAGAGTTGAACCTTACATTTGATTGAGCCGTTCTGAAACACTCTTTCTGTAGAAACTGCAATTGGACATTCTGAGCGCTAAGAGGCCTATATAGGGAAAAATAATATCTTCAAATAAAAACTACACAGAAGCATTGTTTGATACTTATTTCTGATATGTGCATTCAGCTAACAGAGTTAAACCATACTTTTGATTGCGCAGTTCAGAACACTCTTTCTGTAGAAAATGCAAGTGGACATTCGGAGCGCTAAGAGGGTAATAGTGGAAAAAGGAATATATTCAAATATAAACTACAGAGAAGCATTCTGTGAAACTTCTTTCTGTTCTGTGCATTCAACTACCAGGGTTGAACCTTACTTCTGATAGAGCCGTTCTGAAACACTCTTTCTGCAGAAACTGCAATTGGACATTCTGAACGCTAAGAGGCCTATATTGGGAAAAAGAATATCTACAAATAAAAACTACACAGAAGCATTCTGTGAAACTTCTTTCTGTTCTGTTCATTCAACTAAAAGAGTTGAACCTTAGTTATGATGGAGCCACTCTGAAACACTCTTTCTGTTGAAAATGCAAGTGGAGATTCGGAGCGCTATGAGGGTAATAGTGGAAAAAGGAATGTCTTCAAATATAAACTACACAGAATCATTCTGTGAAACTTCTTTCTGTTCTTTGCATTCAGCTAACAGAGTTAAACCATACTTTTGATTGAGCAGATCTGAACAGTCTTTCTGTAGAAAATGCAACTGGACATTTGGAGCGCTAAGAGGGTAATCGTGGAAAAAGGAATATATTCAAATATAAACTACACAGAAGCATTCTGTGAAACTTCTTTCTGATCTGAGCATTCAGCTAACAGAGTTAAACCATACTTTTGATTGAGCAGTTTTGAAACTCTCTGTCTGTAGAAAATGCAACTGGACATTCGTAGCGCTTAGCGGGTAATAGTGGAAAAAATTATATGTTCAAATATAAACTACACAGAAGCATTGTATGAAACAACTTTCTGTTCTGTGCATTCAACTAACAGAGTTGAACCTTCCATTTGATTGAGCCATTCTGAAACACTCTATGTGTAGAAACTGCAATTTGACATTCTGAGCGCTAAGAGGCCTATATGGGGAAAAATAATATCTTCAAATGAAAACTACACAGAAGCATTGTGTGAAACTTATTTCTGATATGTGCATTCAGATAACAGAGTTAAACATACTTTTGATTGCGCAGTTCCGAACACTCTTTCTGTAGAAAATGCAAGTGGACATTCGGAGCGCTAAGAGGGTAATAATGGAAAAAGGAATATATTCAAATATAAACTACACAGTAGCATTCTGTGAAACTTCTTTCTGTTGTGTGCATTCAACTAACAGAGTTGAACCTTACTTTTGATTGAGCCGTTCTGAAACACTCTTTCTGTAGAAACTGCAATTGGACATTCTAAGCGCTAAGAGGCCTACATTGGGAAAAAGAATATCTTCAAATAAAAACTACACAGATGCATTCTGTGAAACTTATTTCTGATCTGTGAATTCAGTTAACAGAGCTAAACCATAATTTTGATTGAGCAGTTATGAAACAATCTTTTTGTAGAAAATGCAAGTGGACATTCGGAGCGCTAAGATTGTAATAGAGGAAAAAGGAATATCTCCAAATAAAAACTACACAGAAGCATTCTCTGAAGCCCCTTTCTGTTCTCCGCATTCAACTAAAAGAGTTGAGCCTTACTTTTGTAGGAGCAGTTCTGAAACACTCTTTGTATAGAAACTGCCAGTGGATATTCGGAGCGCTAAGTGGGTAATAGTCCAAAAAGGAGTATCTTCAACTAAATACTACACAGAAGCATCCTGTGAAACTTCTTTCTGTTCTGTGCATTCAACTAAGAGAGTTGAACCTTACATTTGATTGAGCCGTTCTGAAACACTCTTTCTGTAGAAACTGCAATTGGACATTCTGAGCGCTAAGAGGCCTATATTGGGAAAAATAATATCTTCAAATAAAAACTACACAGAAGCATTGTTTGAAATTTATTTCTGATATGTGCATTCTGCTAACAGAGATAAACCATACTTTTGATTGCGCAGTTCAGAACTCTCTTTCTGTAGAAAATGCAAGTGGACATTGGGAGCGCTAAGAGGGTAATAGTGGAAAAAGGAATATATTCAAATATAAACTACACAGTAGCATTCTTTGAAACTTCTTTCTGTTCTGTGCATTCAACTAACAGAGTTGAACCTTACTTTTGATTGAGCCGTTCTGAAACACTCTTTCTGTAGAATCTGCAATTGGACATTCTGAACGCTAAGAGGCCTATATTGGGAAAAAGAATATCTACAAATAAAAACTACACAGAAGCATTCTGTGAAACTTCTTTCTGTTCTGTTCATTCAACTAAAAGAGTTGAACCTTAGTTATGATGGAGCCACTCTGAAACACTCTTTCTGTTGAAAATGCAAGTGGAGATTCGGAGCGCTATGAGGGTAATAGTGGAAAAACGAATGTCTTCAAATATAAACTACACAGAATCATTCTGTGAAACTTCTTTCTGTTCTTTGCATTCAGCTAACAGAGTTAAACCATACTTTTGATTGAGCAGATCTGAACAGTCTTTCTGTAGAAAATGCAACAGGACATTTGGAGCGCTAAGAGGGTAGTCGTGGAAAAAGGAATATTTTCAAATATAAACTACACAGAAGCATTCTGTGAAACTTCTTTCTGATCTGAGCATTCAGCTAACAGAGTTAAACCATACTTTTGATTGAGCAGTTTTGAAACTCTCTGTCTGTAGAAAATGCAACTGGACATTCGTAGCGCTTAGCGGGTAATAGTGGAAAAAATTATATGTTCAAATATAAACTACACAGAAGCATTGTATGAAACATCTTTCTGTTCTGTGCATTCAACTAACAGAGTTGAACCTTCCTTTTGATTGAGCCATTCTGAAACACTCTTTGTGTAGAAACTGCAATTGGACATTCTGAGCGCTAAGAGGCCTATATGGGGAAAAATAATATCTTCAAATGAAAACTACACAGAAGAATTGTGTGAAACATATTTCTGATATGTGCATTCAGGTAACAGAGTTAAACCATACTTTTGATTGGGCAGTTCCGAACACTCTTTCTGTAGAAAATGCAAGTGGACATTCGGAGCGCTAAGAGGGTAATACTGGAAAAAGGAATATATTCAAATATAAACTACACAGTAGCATTCTGTGAAACTTCTTTCTGTTCTGTGCATTCCACTAACAGAGTTGAACCTTACTTTTGATTGAGCCGTTCTGAAACACTCTTTCTGTAGAAACTGCAATTGGACATTCTAAGCGCTAAGAGGCCTACATTGGGAAAAAGAATATCTTCAAATAAAAACTACACAGATGCATTCTGTGAAACTTATTTCTGATCTGTAAATTCAGTTAACAGAGCTAAACCATAATTTTGATTGAGCAGTTATGAAACAAACTTTTTGTAGAAAATGCAAGTGGACATTCGGAGCGCTAAGATTGTAATAGAGGAAAAAGGAATATCTCCAATTAAAAACTACACAGAAGCATTCTCTGAAACCCCTTTCTGTTCTCCGCATTCAACTAAAAGAGTTGAGCCTTACTTTTGAAGGAGCAGTTCTGAAACACTCTTTGTATAGAAACTGCCAGTGGATATTCGGAGCGCTAAGTGGGTAATAGTCCAAAAAGGAGTATCTTCAACTAAATACTACACAGAAGCATCCTGTGAAACTTCTTTCTGTTCTGTGCATTCAACTAAGAGAGTTGAACCTTACATTTGATTGAGCCGTTCTGAAACACTCTTTCTGTAGAAACTGCAATTGGACATTCTGAGCGCTAAGAGGCCTATATTGGTAAAAATAATATCTTCAAATAAAAACTACACAGAAGAATTGTTTGAAATTTATTTCTGATATGTGCATTCTGCTAACAGAGATAAACCATACTTTTGATTGCGCAGTTCAGAACTCTCTTTCTGTAGAAAATGCAAGTGGACATTGTGAGCGCTAAGAGGGTAATAGTGGAAAAAGGAATATATTCAAATATAAACTACACAGTAGCATTCTGTGAAACTTCTTTCTGTTCTGTGCATTCAACTAACAGAGTTGAACCTTACTTTTGATTGAGCCGTTCTGAAACACTCTTTCTGTAGAAACTGCAATTGGACATTCTGAACGCTAAGAGGCCTATATTGGGAAAAAGAATATCTACAAATAAAAACTACACAGAAGCATTCTGTGAAACTTCTTTCTGTTCTGTTGATTCAACTAAAAGAGTTGAACCTTAGTTATGGTGGAGCCACTCTGAAACACTCTCTCTGTTTAAAATGCAAGTGGAGATTCGGAGCGCTATGTGGGTAATAGTGGAAAAAGGAATGTCTTCAAATATAAACTACACAGAATCATTCTGTGAAACTTCTTTCTGATCTGTGCATTCAGCTAACAGATTTAAACCATACTTTTGATTGAGCAGATCTGAACAGTCTTTCTGTAGAAAATGCAACTGGACATTTGGAGCGCTAAGAGTGTAGTAGTGGAAAAAGGAATATATTCAAATATAAACTACACAGAAGCATTCTGTGAAACTACTTTCTGATCTGAGCATTCAGCTAACAGAGTTAAACCATACTTTTGATTGAGCAGTATTGAAACACTCTGTCTGTAGAAAATGCAACTGGACATTCGTAGCGCTAAGTTGGTAATAGTGGAAAAAAGAATATGTTCAAATATAAACTACACAGAAGCATTGTATGAAACTTCTTTCTGTTCTGTGCATTCAACTAACAGAGTTGAACCTTACTTTTGATTGAGCCGTTCTGAAACACTCTTTCTGTAGAAACTGCAATTGGACATTCTGAGCGCTAAGAGGCCTATATTGGGAAAAATAATATCTTCAAATAAAAACTACAGAGAAGCATTGTGTGAAAATTATTTCTGATATGTGCATTCAGCTAACAGAGTTAAACCATACTTTTGATTGCGCAGTTCCGAACACTCTTTCTGTAGTAAATGCAAGTGGATATTCGGAGCGCTAAGAGGTTAATAGTGGAAAAAGGAATATATTCAAATATAAACTACACAGTAGCATTCTGTGAAACTTCTTTCTGTTCTGTGCATTCAACTAACGGAGTTGAACCTTACTTTTCATTGAGCCTTTCTGAAACACTCTTTCTGTAGAAACTGCAATTGGACATTCTAAGTGCTAAGAGGCCTACATTGGGAAAAAGTATATCTTCAAATAAAAACTACACAGATGCATTCTGTGAAACTTATTTCTGATCTGTAAATTCAGTTAACAGAGCTAAACCATATTTTTGATTGAGCAGTTATGAAACACACTTTTTGTAGAAAATGCAAGTGGACATTCGGAGCGCTAAGATTGTAATAGAGGAAAAAGGAATATCTCCAATTAAAAACTACACAAAAGCATTCTCTGAAACCCCTTTCTGTTCTCCGCATTCAACTAGCAGAGTTGAGCCTTACTTTTGAAGGAGCAGTTCTGAAACACTCTTTATGTAGAAACTGCCAGTGGATATTCGGAGCGCTATGTTGGTAATAGTCCAAAAAGGAGAATCTTCAACTAAATACTACAGAGAAGCATTCTGTGAAACTTCTGTGTGTTCTGTGCATTCAGCTAAGAGAGTTGAACCTTACATTTGCTTGAGCCGTTCTGAAACACTCTTTCTGTAGAAACTGCAATTGGACATTCTGAGCGCTAAGAGGCCTATATTGGGAAAAATAATATCTTCAAATAAAAACTACACAGAAGCATTGTTTGAAACTTATTTCTGATATGTGCATTCAGCTAACAGAGTTAAACCATACTTTTGATTGCGCAGTTCCGAACACTCTTTCTGTAGAAAATGCAAGTGGACATTCGGAGCGCTAAGAGGGTAATAGTGGAAAAAGGAATATATTCAAATATAAACTACACAGAAGCATTCTGTGAAACTTCTTTCTGTTCTGTGCATTCAACTACCAGGGTTGAACCTTACTTTTGATAGAGCCGTTCTGAAACACTCCTTCTGTAGAAACTGCAATTGGACATTCTGAACGCTAAGAGGCCTATATTGGGAAAAAGAATATCTACAAATAAAAACTACACAGAAGCATTCTGTGAAACTTCTTTCTGTTCTGTTCATTCAACTAGAAGAGTTGAACCTTAGTTATGATGGAGCCACTCTGAAACACTCTTTCTGTTGAAAATGCAAGTGGAGATTCGAAGCGCTAAGAGGGTAATAGTGGAAAAAGGAATGTCTTAAAATATAAACTACACAGAATCATTCTATGAAACTTCTTTCTGATCTGTGCATTCAGCTAACAGATTTAAACCATACTTTTGATGGAGCAGATCTGAACAGTCTTTCTGTAGAAAATGCAACTGGACATTTGGAGCGCTAAGAGGGTAGTAGTGGAAAAAGGAATATATTCACATATAAACTACACAGAAGCATTCTGTGAAACTTCTTTCTGATCTGAGCATTCAGCTAACAGAGTTAAACCATACTTTTGATTGAGCAGTTTTGAAACTCTCTGTCTGTAGAAAATGCAACTGGACATTCGTAGCGCTTAGCGGGTAATAGTGGAAAAAATTATATGTTCAAATATAAACTACAAAGAAGCATTGTATGAAACATCTTTCTGTTCTGTGCATTCAACTAACAGAGTTGAACCTTCCTTTTGATTGAGCCATTCTGAAACACTCTTTGTGTAGAAACTGCAATTGGACATTCTGAGCGCTAAGAGGCCTATATTGGGAAATATAATATCTTCAAATAAAAACTACACAGAAGCATTTTGTGAAACTTATTTCTGATATGTTCATTAAGCTAACAGATTTAAACCATACTTTTGATTGCGCAGTTCTGAACACTCTTTCTGTAGAAAATGCAAGTGGACATTCGGAGCGCTAAGTTTGTAATAGAGGAAAAAGGAATATCTCCAATTAAAAACTACACTGAAGCATTCTCTGAAACCCCTTTCTGTTCTCCGCATTCAACTAACAGAGTTGAGCCTTACTTTTGAAGGAGCAGTTCTGAAACACACTTTGTGTAGAAACTGCCAGGGGATATTCGGAGCGCTAATTGGGTAATAGTCCAAAAAGGAGTATCTTCAACTAAATACTACACAGAAGCATCCTGTGAAATTTCTTTCTGTTCTGTGCATTCAACTAATAGAGTTGAACCTTACATTTGATTGAGCCGTTCTGAAACACTCTTTCTGTAGAAACTGCAATTGGACATTCTGAGCGCTAAGAGGCCTATATAGGGAAAAATAATATCTTCAAATAAAAACTACACAGAAGCATTGTTTGATACTTATTTCTGATATGTGCATTCAGCTAACAGAGTTAAACCATACTTTTGATTGCGCAGTTCAGAACACTCTTTCTGTAGAAAATGCAAGTGGACATTCGGAGCGCTAAGAGGGTAATAGTGGAAAAAGGAATATATTCAAATATAAACTACAGAGAAGCATTCTGTGAAACTTCTTTCTGTTCTGTGCATTCAACTACCAGGGTTGAACCTTACTTCTGATAGAGCCGTTCTGAAACACTCTTTCTGCAGAAACTGCAATTGGACATTCTGAACGCTAAGAGGCCTATATTGGGAAAAAGAATATCTACAAATAAAAACTACACAGAAGCATTCTGTGAAACTTCTTTCTGTTCTGTTCATTCAACTAAAAGAGTTGAACCTTAGTTATGATGGAGCCACTCTGAAACACTCTTTCTGTTGAAAATGCAAGTGGAGATTCGGAGCGCTATGAGGGTAATAGTGGAAAAAGGAATGTCTTCAAATATAAACTACACAGAATCATTCTGTGAAACTTCTTTCTGTTCTTTGCATTCAGCTAACAGAGTTAAACCATACTTTTGATTGAGCAGATCTGAACAGTCTCTCTGTAGAAAATGCAACTGGACATTTGGAGCGCTAAGAGGGTAATCGTGGAAAAAGGAATATATTCAAATATAAACTACACAGAAGCATTCTGTGAAACTTCTTTCTGATCTGAGCATTCAGCTAACAGAGTTAAACCATACTTTTGATTGAGCAGTTTTGAAACTCTCTGTCTGTAGAAAATGCAACTGGACATTCGTAGCGCTTAGCGGGTAATAGTGGAAAAAATTATATGTTCAAATATAAACTACACAGAAGCATTGTATGAAACAACTTTCTGTTCTGTGCATTCAACTAACAGAGTTGAACCTTCCATTTGATTGAGCCATTCTGAAACACTCTATGTGTAGAAACTGCAATTTGACATTCTGAGCGCTAAGAGGCCTATATGGGGAAAAATAATATCTTCAAATGAAAACTACACAGAAGCATTGTGTGAAACTTATTTCTGATATGTGCATTCAGATAACAGAGTTAAACATACTTTTGATTGCGCAGTTCCGAACACTCTTTCTGTAGAAAATGCAAGTGGACATTCGGAGCGCTAAGAGGGTAATAATGGAAAAAGGAATATATTCAAATATAAACTACACAGTAGCATTCTGTGAAACTTCTTTCTGTTGTGTGCATTCAACTAACAGAGTTGAACCTTACTTTTGATTGAGCCGTTCTGAAACACTCTTTCTGTAGAAACTGCAATTGGACATTCTAAGCGCTAAGAGGCCTACATTGGGAAAAAGAATATCTTCAAATAAAAACTACACAGATGCATTCTGTGAAACTTATTTCTGATCTGTGAATTCAGTTAACAGAGCTAAACCATAATTTTGATTGAGCAGTTATGAAACAATCTTTTTGTAGAAAATGCAAGTGGACATTCGGAGCGCTAAGATTGTAATAGAGGAAAAAGGAATATCTCCAAATAAAAACTACACAGAAGCATTCTCTGAAGCCCCTTTCTGTTCTCCGCATTCAACTAAAAGAGTTGAGCCTTACTTTTGTAGGAGCAGTTCTGAAACACTCTTTGTATAGAAACTGCCAGTGGATATTCGGAGCGCTAAGTGGGTAATAGTCCAAAAAGGAGTATCTTCAACTAAATACTACACAGAAGCATCCTGTGAAACTTCTTTCTGTTCTGTGCATTCAACTAAGAGAGTTGAACCTTACATTTGATTGAGCCGTTCTGAAACACTCTTTCTGTAGAAACTGCAATTGGACATTCTGAGCGCTAAGAGGCCTATATTGGGAAAAATAATATCTTCAAATAAAAACTACACAGAAGCATTGTTTGAAATTTATTTCTGATATGTGCATTCTGCTAACAGAGATAAACCATACTTTTGATTGCGCAGTTCAGAACTCTCTTTCTGTAGAAAATGCAAGTGGACATTGGGAGCGCTAAGAGGGTAATAGTGGAAAAAGGAATATATTCAAATATAAACTACACAGTAGCATTCTTTGAAACTTCTTTCTGTTCTGTGCATTCAACTAACAGAGTTGAACCTTACTTTTGATTGAGCCGTTCTGAAACACTCTTTCTGTAGAATCTGCAATTGGACATTCTGAACGCTAAGAGGCCTATATTGGGAAAAAGAATATCTACAAATAAAAACTACACAGAAGCATTCTGTGAAACTTCTTTCTGTTCTGTTCATTCAACTAAAAGAGTTGAACCTTAGTTATGATGGAGCGACTCTGAAACACTCTTTCTGTTGAAAATGCAAGTGGAGATTCGGAGCGCTATGAGGGTAATAGTGGAAAAAGGAATGTCTTCAAATATAAACTACACAGAATCATTCTGTGAAACTTCTTTCTGTTCTTTGCATTCAGCTAACAGAGTTAAACCATACTTTTGATTGAGCAGATCTGAACAGTCTTTCTGTAGAAAATGCAACAGGACATTTGGAGCGCTAAGAGGGTAGTCGTGGAAAAAGGAATATTTTCAAATATAAACTACACAGAAGCATTCTGTGAAACTTCTTTCTGATCTGAGCATTCAGCTAACAGAGTTAAACCATACTTTTGATTGAGCAGTTTTGAAACTCTCTGTCTGTAGAAAATGCAACTGGACATTCGTAGCGCTTAGCGGGTAATAGTGGAAAAAATTATATGTTCAAATATAAACTACACAGAAGCATTGTATGAAACATCTTTCTGTTCTGTGCATTCAACTAACAGAGTTGAACCTTCCTTTTGATTGAGCCATTCTGAAACACTCTTTGTGTAGAAACTGCAATTGGACATTCTGAGCGCTAAGAGGCCTATATGGGGAAAAATAATATCTTCAAATGAAAACTACACAGAAGAATTGTGTGAAACATATTTCTGATATGTGCATTCAGATAACAGAGTTAAACCATACTTTTGATTGGGCAGTTCCGAACACTCTTTCTGTAGAAAATGCAAGTGGACATTCGGAGCGCTAAGAGGGTAATACTGGAAAAAGGAATATATTCAAATATAAACTACACAGTAGCATTCTGTGAAACTTCTTTCTGTTCTGTGCATTCCACTAACAGAGTTGAACCTTACTTTTGATTGAGCCGTTCTGAAACACTCTTTCTGTAGAAACTGCAATTGGACATTCTAAGCGCTAAGAGGCCTACATTGGGAAAAAGAATATCTTCAAATAAAAACTACACAGATGCATTCTGTGAAACTTATTTCTGATCTGTAAATTCAGTTAACAGAGCTAAACCATAATTTTGATTGAGCAGTTATGAAACAAACTTTTTGTAGAAAATGCAAGTGGACATTCGGAGCGCTAAGATTGTAATAGAGGAAAAAGGAATATCTCCAATTAAAAACTACACAGAAGCATTCTCTGAAACCCCTTTCTGTTCTCCGCATTCAACTAAAAGAGTTGAGCCTTACTTTTGAAGGAGCAGTTCTGAAACACTCTTTGTATAGAAACTGCCAGTGGATATTCGGAGCACTAAGTGGGTAATAGTCCAAAAAGGAGTATCTTCAACTAAATACTACACAGAAGCATCCTGTGAAACTTCTTTCTGTTCTGTGCATTCAACTAAGAGAGTTGAACCTTACATTTGATTGAGCCGTTCTGAAACACTCTTTCTGTAGAAACTGCAATTGGACATTCTGAGCGCTAAGAGGCCTATATTGGTAAAAATAATATCTTCAAATAAAAACTACACAGAAGAATTGTTTGAAATTTATTTCTGATATGTGCATTCTGCTAACAGAGATAAACCATACTTTTGATTGCGCAGTTCAGAACTCTCTTTCTGTAGAAAATGCAAGTGGACATTGTGAGCGCTAAGAGGGTAATAGTGGAAAAAGGAATATATTCAAATATAAACTACACAGTAGCATTCTGTGAAACTTCTTTCTGTTCTGTGCATTCAACTAACAGAGTTGAACCTTACTTTTGATTGAGCCGTTCTGAAACACTCTTTCTGTAGAAACTGCAATTGGACATTCTGAACGCTAAGAGGCCTATATTGGGAAAAAGAATATCTACAAATAAAAACTACACAGAAGCATTCTGTGAAACTTCTTTCTGTTCTGTTGATTCAACTAAAAGAGTTGAACCTTAGTTATGGTGGAGCCACTCTGAAACACTCTTTCTGTTTAAAATGCAAGTGGAGATTCGGAGCGCTATGTGGGTAATAGTGGAAAAAGGAATGTCTTCAAATATAAACTACACAGAATCATTCTGTGAAACTTCTTTCTGATCTGTGCATTCAGCTAACAGATTTAAACCATACTTTTGATTGAGCAGTATTGAAACACTCTGTCTGTAGAAAATGCAACTGGACATTTGGAGCGCTAAGTTGGTAATAGTGGAAAAAAGAATATGTTCAAATATAAACTACACAGAAGCATTGTATGAAACTTCTTTCTGTTCTGTGCATTCAACTAACAGAGTTGAACCTTACTTTTGATTGAGCCGTTCTGAAACACTCTTTCTGTAGAAACTGCAATTGGACATTCTGAGCGCTAAGAGGCCTATATTGGGAAAAATAATATCTTCAAATAAAAACTACAGAGAAGCATTGTGTGAAAATTATTTCTGATATGTGCATTCAGCTAACAGAGTTAAACCATACTTTTGATTGCGCAGTTCCGAACACTCTTTCTGTAGTAAATGCAAGTGGATATTCGGAGCGCTAAGAGGTTAATAGTGGAAAAAGGAATATATTCAAATATAAACTACACAGTAGCATTCTGTGAAACTTCTTTCTGTTCTGTGCATTCAACTAACGGAGTTGAACCTTACTTTTGATTGAGCCTTTCTGAAACACTCTTTCTGTAGAAACTGCAATTGGACATTCTAAGTGCTAAGAGGCCTACATTGGGAAAAAGTATATCTTCAAATAAAAACTACACAGATGCATTCTGTGAAACTTATTTCTGATCTGTAAATTCAGTTAACAGAGCTAAACCATATTTTTGATTGAGCAGTTATGAAACACACTTTTTGTAGAAAATGCAAGTGGACATTCGGAGCGCTAAGATTGTAATAGAGGAAAAAGGAATATCTCCAATTAAAAACTACACAAAAGCATTCTCTGAAACCCCTTTCTGTTCTCCGCATTCAACTAGCAGAGTTGAGCCTTACTTTTGAAGGAGCAGTTCTGAAACACTCTTTATGTAGAAACTGCCAGTGGATATTCGGAGCGCTATGTTGGTAATAGTCCAAAAAGGAGAATCTTCAACTAAATACTACAGAGAAGCATTCTGTGAAACTTCTGTGTGTTCTGTGCATTCAGCTAAGAGAGTTGAACCTTACATTTGCTTGAGCCGTTCTGAAACACTCTTTCTGTAGAAACTGCAATTGGACATTCTGAGCGCTAAGAGGCCTATATTGGGAAAAATAATATCTTCAAATAAAAACTACACAGAAGCATTGTTTGAAACTTATTTCTGATATGTGCATTCAGCTAACAGAGTTAAACCATACTTTTGATTGCGCAGTTCCGAACACTCTTTCTGTAGAAAATGCAAGTGGACATTCGGAGCGCTAAGAGGGTAATAGTGGAAAAAGGAATATATTCAAATATAAACTACACAGAAGCATTCTGTGAAACTTCTTTCTGTTCTGTGCATTCAACTACCAGGGTTGAACCTTACTTTTGATAGAGCCGTTCTGAAACACTCTTTCTGTAGAAACTGCAATTGGACATTCTGAACGCTAAGAGGTCTATTTTGGGAAAAAGAATATCTACAAATAAAAACTACACAGAAGCATTCTGTGAAACTTCTTTCTGTTCTGTTCATTCAACTAGAAGAGTTGAACCTTAGTTATGATGGAGCCACTCTGAAACACTCTTTCTGTTGAAAATGCAAGTGGAGATTCGAAGCGCTAAGAGGGTAATAGTGGAAAAAGGAATGTCTTAAAATATAAACTACACAGAATCATTCTGTGAAACTTCTTTCTGATCTGTGCATTCAGCTAACAGATTTAAACCATACTTTTGATGGAGCAGATCTGAACAGTCTTTCTGTAGAAAATGCAACTGGACATTTGGAGCGCTAAGAGGGTAGTAGTGGAAAAAGGAATATATTCACATATAAACTACACAGAAGCATTCTGTGAAACTTCTTTCTGATCTGAGCATTCAGCTAACAGAGTTAAACCATACTTTTGATTGAGCAGTTTTGAAACTCTCTGTCTGTAGAAAATGCAACTGGACATTCGTAGTGCTTAGCGGGTAATAGTGGAAAAAATTATATGTTCAAATATAAACTACAAAGAAGCATTGTATGAAACATCTTTCTGTTCTGTGCATTCAACTAACAGAGTTGAACCTTCCTTTTGATTGAGCCATTCTGAAACACTCTTTGTGTAGAAACTGCAATTGGACATTCTGAGCGCTAAGAGGCCTATATTGGGAAAAATAATATCTTCAAATAAAAACTACACAGAAGCATTGTGTGAAACTTATTTCTGATATGTGCATTCAGCTAACAGAGTTAAACCATACTTTTGATTGCGCAGTTCCGAACACTCTTTCTGTATAAAATGCAAGTGGACATTCGGAGCGCTAAGAGGGTAATAGTGGAAAAAGGAATATATTCAAATATAAACTACACAGTAGCATTCTCTGAAACTTCTTTCTGTTCTGTGCATTCAACTACCAGGGTTGAACCTTACCTTTGATTGAGCCGTTCTGAAACACTCTTTCTATAGAAACTGCAATTGGACATTCTGAGCTCTACGAGGCCTATATTGGGAAAAAGAATATCTACAAATAAAAAATACACAGAAGCATTCTGTGAAACTTCTTTCTGTTCTGTTCATTCAACTAAAAGAGTTGAACCTTAGTTTTGATTGAGCCGTTCTGAAACACTCTTTCTGTAGAAAATGCAAGTGGACATTCGGAGCGCTAAGAGGGTAATAGTGGAAAAATGATTATATTCAAATATAAACTACACAGTAGCATTCTGTGAAACTTCTTTTTGTTCTGTGCATTCAACTAACAGAGTTGAACCTTACTTTTGATTGAGCCGTTCTGAAGCACTCATTCTGTAGAAACTGCAATTGGACATTCTAAGCGCTAAGGGGCCTACATTGGGAAAAGAATATATTCAAATAAAAACTACACAGATGCATTCTGTGAAACTTATTTCTGATCTGTAAATTCAGTTAACAGAGCTAAACCATATTTTTGATTGAGCAGTTATGAAACACTCTTTTTGTAGAAAATGCAAGTGGACATTCGGAGCGCTAAGATTGTAATAGAGGAAAAAGGAATATCTCCAATTAAAAACTACACAGAAACATTCTCTGAAACCCCTTTCTGTTCTCCGCATTCAACTAACAGAGTTGAGCCTTACTTTTGAAGGAGCAGTTCTGAAACACTCTTTGTGTAGAAACTGCCAGTGGATATTCGGAGCGCTAAGTGGGTAATAGTCCAATAAGGAGTATCTTCAACTAAATACTACACAGAAGCATTCTGTGAATCTTCTTTCTGTTCTGTGCATTCAACTAAGAGAGTTGAACCTTACATTTGATTGAGCCGTTCTGAAACACTCTTTCTGTAGAAACTGCAATTGGACATTCTGAGTGCTAAGAGGCCTATATTGGGAAAAATAATATCTTCAAATAAAAACTACACAGAAGCATTGTTTGAAACTTATTTCTGATATGAGCATTCAGCTAACAGAGTTAAACCATACTTTTGATTGCGCAGTTCAGAACTCTCTTTCTGTAGAAAATGCAAGTGGACATTTGGAGCGCTAAGAGGGTAATAGTGGACAAAGGAATATATTCAAATATAAACTACACAAAAGCATTCTGTGAAACTTGTTTCTGTTCTGTGCATTCAACTACCAGGGTTGAACCTTACTTTTGATTGAGCCGTTCTGAAACACTCTTTCTGTAGAAACTGCAATTGGACATTCTGTGCGCTAAGAGGCCTATATTGGGAAAAAGAATATCTACAAATAAAAACTACACAGAAGCATTCTGTGAAACTTCTTTCTGTTCTGTTCATTCAACTAAAAGAGTTGAATCTTAGTTTTGATTGAGCCGTTCTGAAATACTCTTTCTGTAGAAAATGCAAGTGGAGATTTGGAGCGCTAAGTGGGTAAGAGTGGAAAAAGGAATGTCCTCCAATATAAACTACACAGAATCATTCTGTGAAACTTCTTTGTGATCTGTGCATTCAGCTAACAGAGTTAAACCATACTTTTGATTGAGCAGATCTGAACACTCTTTCTGTAGAAAATGCAACTGGACATTTGGAGCGCTAAGAGGGTAGTCGTGGAGAAAGGAATATATTCAAATATAAACTACACAGAAGCATTCTGTGAAACTTCTTTCTGATCTGAGCATTCAGCTAACAGAATTAAAACATACTTTTGATTGAGCAGTTTTGAAACACTCTGTCTGTAGAAAATGCAACTGGACATTCGTAGCGCTTAGTGGGTAATAGTGGAAAAAATTATATGTTCAAATATAAACTACACAGAAGCATTGTATGAAACTTCTTTCTGTTCTGTGCATTCAACTAACAGAGTTGAACCTTAATTTGATTGAGCCATTCTGAAACACTATTTCTGTAGAAACTGCAATTGGACATTCTGAGTGCTAAGAGGCCTATATGGGGAAAAATAATATCTTCAAATAAAAACTACACAGAAGCATTGTGTGAAACTTATTTCTGATATGTGCATTCAGATAACAGAGTTAAACCATACTTTTGATTGAGCAGTTCCGAACACTCTTTCTGTAGAAAATGCAAGTGGACATTTGGAGCGCTAAGAGGGTAATACTGGAAAAAGGAATATATTCAAATATAAACTGCACAGAAGCATTCTGTGAAACTTCTTTCTGTTCTGTGCATTCAACTCAGAGAGTTGAGCCTTACTTTAGAAGGAGCAGTTCTGAAACACACTTTGTGTAGAAACTACCAGTGGATATTCGGAGCGCTAAGTGGGTAATAGTCCAAAAAGGAGTATCTTCAACTAAATACTACACAGAAGCATCCTGTGAAACTTCTTTCTGTTCGGTGCATTCAACTAAGAGAGTTGAACCTTATATTTGATTGAGCCGTTCTGAAACACTCTTTCTGTAGAAACTGCAATTGGTCATTCTGAGCGCTAAGAGGCCTATATTGGGAAAAATAATATCTTCAAATAAAAACTACACAGAAGCATTGTTTGAAACTTATTTCTGATATGTGCATTCAGCTAACAGAGTTAAACCATACTTTTGATTGCGCAGTTCAGAACACTCTTTCTGTAGAAAATGCAAGTGGACATTCGGAGCGCTAAGAGGGTGATAGTGGAAAAAGGAATATATTCAAATATAAACTACACAGAAGCATTCTGTGAAACTTCTTTCTGTTCTGTGCATTCAACTACCAGGGTTGAACCTTACTTTTGATAGAGCCGTTCTGAAACACTCTTTCTGTAGAAACTGCAATTGGACATTCTGAACGCTAAGAGGCCTATATTGGGAAAAAGAATATCTACAAATAAAAACTACACAGAAGCATTCTGTGAAACTTCTTTCTGTTCTGTTCATTCAACTAGAAGAGTTGAACCTTAGTTATGATGGAGCCACTCTGAAACACTCTTTCTGTTGAAAATGCAAGTGGAGATTCGGAGCGCTATGAGGGTAATAGTGGAAAAAGGAATGTCTTCAAATATAAACTACACAGAATCATTCTGTGAAACTTCTTTCTGATCTGTGCATTCAGCTAACAGATTTAAACCATACTTTTGATGGAGCAGATCTGAACAGTCTTTCTGTAGAAAATGCAACTGGACATTTGGAGCGCTAAGAGGGTAGTTGTGGAAAAAGGAATATATTCACATATAAACTACACAGAAGCATTCTGTGAAACTTCTTTCTGATCTGAGCATTCAGCTAACAGAGTTAAAGCATACTTTTGATTGAGCAGTTTTGAAACACTCTGTCTGTAGAAAATGCAACTGGACATTCGTAGCGCTTAGCGGGTAATAGTGGAAAAAATTATATGTTCAAATATAAACTACACAGAAGCATTGTATGAAACATCTTTCTGTTCTGTGCATTCAACTAACAGAGTTGAACCTTCCTTTTGATTGAGCCATTCTGAAACACTCTTTCTGTAGAAACTGCAATTGGACATTCTGAGCGCTAAGAGGCCTATATGGGGAAAAATAATATCTTCAAATGAAAACTACACAGAAGCATTGTGTGAAACTTATTTCTGATATGTGCATTCAGATAACAGAGTTAAACCATACTTTTGATTGAGCAGTTCCGAACACTCTTTCTGTAGAAAATGCAAGTGGACATTCGGAGCGCTAAGAGGGTAATACTGGAAAAAGGAATATATTCAAATATAAATTATACAGTAGCATTCTGTGAAACTTCTTTCTGTTCTGTGCATTCAACTAACAGATTTGAACCTTACTTTTGATTGAGCCGTTCTGAAACACTCTTTCTGTAGAAACTGCAATTGGACATTCTAAGCGCTAAGAGGCCTACATTGGGAAAAAGAATATCTTCAAATAAAAACTACACAGATGCATTCTGTGAAACTTATTTCTGATCTGTAAATTCAGTTAACAGAGCTAAACCATAATTTTGATGGGGCAGTTATGAAACAATCTTTTTGTAGAAAATGCAAGTGGACATTCGGAGCGCTAAGATTGTAATAGAGGAAAAAGGAATATCTCCAATTAAAAACTACACAGAAGCATTCTCTGAAACCCCTTTCTATTCTCCGCATTCAACTAAAAGAGTTGAGCCTTACTTTTGAAGGAGCAGTTCTGAAACACTCTTTGTATAGAAACTGCCAGTGGATATTCGGAGCGCTAAGTGGGTAATAGTCCAAAAAGGAGTATCTTCAACTAAATACTACACAGAAGCATCCTGTGAAACTTCTTTCTGTTCTGTGCATTCAACTAAGAGAGTTGAACCTTACATTTGATTGAGTCGTACTGAAACACTCTTTCTGTAGAATCTGCAATTGGACATTCTGAGCGCTAAGAGGCCTATATTGGGAAAAATAATATCTTCAAATAAAAACTACACAGAAGCATTGTTTGAAATTTATTTCTGATATGTGCATTCTGCTAACAGAGATAAACCATACTTTTGATTGCGCAGTTCAGAACTCTCTTTCTGTAGAAAATGCAAGTGGACATTGGGAGCGCTAAGAGGGTAATAGTGGAAAAAGGAATATATTCAAATATAAACTACACAGTAGCATTCTGTGAAACTTCTTTCTGTTCTGTGCATTCAACTAACAGAGTTGAACCTAACTTTTGATTGAGCCGTTCTGAAACACTCTTTCTGTAGAAACTGCAATTGGACATTCTGAACGCTAAGAGGCCTATATTGGGAAAAAGAATATCTACAAAAAAAACTACACAGAAGCATTCTGTGAAACTTCTTTCTGTTCTGTTCATTCAACTAAAAGAGTTGAACCTTAGTTATGATGGAGCCACTCTGAAACACTCTTTCTGTTGAAAATGCAAGTGGAGATTCGGAGCGCTATGAGGGTAATAGTGGAAAAAGGAATGTCTTCAAATATAAACTACACAGAATCATTCTGTGAAACTTCTTTCTGATCTGTGCATTCAACTAACAGATTTAAACCATACTTTTGATTGAGCAGATCTGAACAGTCTTTCTGTAGAAAATGCAACTGGACATTTGCAGCGCTAAGAGGGTAGTAGTGGAAAAAGGAATATATTCAAATATAAACTACACAGAAGCATTCTGTGAAACTACTTTCTGATCTGAGCATTCAGCTAACAGAGTTAAACCATACTTTTGATTGAGCAGTTTTGAAACACTCTGTCTGTAGAAAATGCAACTGGACATTCGTAGCGCTAAGTGGGTAATAGTGGAAAAAAGAATATGTTCAAATATAAACTACACAGAAGCATTGTATGAAACTTCTTTCTGTTCTGTGCATTCAACTAACAGAGTTGAACCTTACTTTTGATTGAGCCGTTCTGAAACACTCTTTCTGTAGAAACTGCAATTGGACATTCTGAGCGCTAAGAGGCCTATATTGGGAAAAATAATATCTTCAAATAAAAACTACACAGAAGCATTGTGTGAAACTTATTTCTGATATGTGCATTCAGCTAACAGAGTTAAACCATACTTTTGATTGCGCAGTTCCGAACACTCTTTCTGTAGTAAATGCAAGTGGATATTCGGAGCGTTAAGTGTTTAATAGTGGAAAAAGGAATATATTCAAATATAAACTACACAGTAGCATTCTGTGAAACTTCTTTCTGTTCTGTGCATTCAACTAACGGAGTTGAACCTTACTTTTGATTGAGCCGTTCTGAAACACTCTTTCTGTAGAAACTGCAATTGGACATTCTAAGTGCTAAGAGGCCTACATTGGGAAAAACTATATCTTCAAATAAAAACTACACAGATGCATTCTATGAAACTTATTTCTGATCTGTAAATTCAGTTAACAGAGCTAAACCATATTTTTGATTGAGCAGTTATGAAAGACACTTTTTGTAGAAAATGCAAGTGGACATTCGGAGCGCTAAGATTGTAAAAGAGGAAAAAGGAATATCTCCAATTAAAAACTACACAGAAGCATTCTCTGAAACCCCTTTCTGTTCTCCGCATTCAACTAGCAGATTTGAGCCTTACTTTTGAAGGAGCAGTTCTGAAACACTCTTTATGTAGAAACTGCGAGTGGATATTCGGAGCGCTAAGTTGGTAATAGTCCAAAAAGGAGAATCTTCAACTAAATACTACAGAGAAGCATTCTGTGAAACTTCTGTGTGTTCTGTGCATTCAGCTAAGAGAGTTGAACCTTACATTTGATTGAGCCGTTCTGAAACACTCTTTCTGTAGAAACTGCAATTGGACATTCTGAGCGCTAAGAGGCCTATATTGGGAAAAATAATATCTTCAAATAAAAACTACACAGAAGCATTGTTTGAAACTTATTTCTGATATGTGCATTCAGCTAACAGAGTTAAACCATAGTTTTGATTGCGCAGTTCAGAACACTCTTTCTGTAGAAAATGCAAGTGGACATTCGGAGCGCTAATGGGGTAATAGTGGAAAAAGGAATATATTCAAATATAAACTACACAGAAGCATTCTGTGAAACTTCTTTCTGTTCTGTGCATTCAACTACCAGGGTTGAACTCTACTTTTGATTGAGCCGTTCTGAAACACTCTTTCTGTAGAAACTGCAATTGGACATTCTGAGCGCTAAGAGGCCTATATTAGGAAAAAGAATATCTACAAATTAAAACTACACAGAAGTATTCTGTGAAACTTCTTTCTGTTCTGTTCATTCAACTAAAAGAGTTGAACCTTAGTTTTGATTGAGCCGTTCTGAAACACTCTTTCTGTAGAAAATGCAAGTGGAGATTCAGAGCACTAAGTGGGTAATAGTGGAAAAAGGAATATCTACAAATATAAACTACACAGAATCATTCTGTGAGACTTCTTTCTGATCTGTGCATTCAGCTAACAGAGTTAAACCATACTTTTGATTGAGCAGGTCTGAACACTCTTTCTGTAGAAAATGCAACTGGACATTTGGAGCGCTAAGAGGGTAGTCGTGGAAAAAGGAATATATTCAAATATAAACTACACAGAAGCAATCTGTGAAACTTCTTTCTGATCTGAGCATTCAGCTAACAGAGTTAAACCATACTTTTGATTGAGCAGTTTTGAAACACTCTGTCTGTAGAAAATGCAACTGGACATTCGTAGCGCTAAGTGAGTAATAGTGGAAAAAAGAATATGTTCAAATATAAACTACACAGAAGCATTGTATGAAACTTCTTTCTGTTCTGTGCATTCAACTAACAGAGTTGAACCTTACTTTTGATTGAGCCGTTCTGAAACACTCTTTCTGTAGAAACTGCAATTGGACATTCTGAGCGCTAAGAGGCCTATATTGGGAAAAATAATATCTTCAAATAAAAACTACACAGAAGCATTGTGTGAAACAAATTTCTCATATGTGCATTCAGCTAACAGAGTTAAACCATACTTTTGATTGCGCAGTTCCGAACACTCTTTCTGTAGAAAATGCAAGTGGACATTCGGAGCGCTAAGAGGGTAATAGTGGAAAAAGGAATATATTCAAATATAAACTACAAAGAAGCATTCTGTGAAACTTTTTTCTGTTCTGTGCATTCAACTACCAGGGTTGAACCTTACTTTTGATTGAGCCGTTCTGAAACACTCTTTCTGTAGAAACTGCAATTGGACATTCTGAACGCTAAGAGGCCTATATTGGGAAAAAGAATATCTACAAATAAAAACTACAAAGAAGCATTCTGTGAAACTTCTTTCTGTTCTGTTCATTCAACTAAAAGAGTTGAACCTTAGTTATGATGGAGCCACTCTGAAACACTCTTTCTGTTGAAAATGCAAGTGGAGATTCGGAGCGCTATGAGGGTAATAGTGGAAAAAGGAATGTCTTCAAATATAAACTACACAGAATCATTCTGTGAAACTTCTTTCTGATCTGTGCATTCAGCTAACAGATTTAAACGATACTTTTGATTGAGCAGATCTGAACAGTCTTTCTGTAGAAAATGCAACTGGACAATAGGAGCGCTAAGAGGGTAGTAGTGGAAAAAGGAATATATTCAAATATAAACTACACAGAAGCATTCTGTGAAACTACATTCTGATCTGAGCATTCAGCTAACAGAGTTAAACCATACTTTTGATTGAGCAGTTTTGAAACACTCTGTCTGTAGAAAATGCAACTGGACATTCGTAGCGCTAAGTGGGTAATAGTGGAAAAAAGAATATGTTCAAATATAAACTACACAGAAGCATTGTATGAAACTTCTTTCTGTTCTGTGCATTCAACTAACAGAGTTGAACCTTACTTTTGATTGAGCCGTTCTGAAACACGCTTTCTGTAGAAACTGCAATTGGACATTCTGAGCCCTAAGAGGCCTATATTGGGAAAAATAATATCTTCAAATAAAAACTACACAGAAGCATTGTGTGAAACTTATTTCTGATATGTGCATTCAGCTAACAGAGTTAAACCATACTTTTGATTGCGCAGTTCAGAACACTCTTTCTGTAGAAAATGCAAGTGGACATTCGGAGCACTAAGTGGGTAATAGTGGAAAAAGGAATATATTCACATATATACTACACAGAAGCATTCTGTGAAACTTCTTTCTGTTCTGTGCATTCAACTACCAGGGTTGAACTCTACTTTTGATTGAGCCGTTCTGAAACACTCTTTCTATAGAAACTGCAATTGGACATTCTGAGCGCTAAGAGGCCTATATTGGGAAAAAGAATATCTACAAATTAAAACTACACAGAAGCATTCTGTGAAACTTCTTTCTGTTCTGTGCATTCAATTAAGAGAGTTGAACCTTACTTTTGATTGAGCCGTTCTGAAACACTCTTTCTGTAGAAACTGCAATTGGACATTCTAAGCGCTAAGAAGCCTACATTGGGAAAAAGAATATCTTCAAATAAAAACTACACAGATGCATTCTGTGAAACTTATTTCTGATCCGTAAATTCAGTTATCAGAGCTAAACCATATTTTTGATTGAGCAGTTATGAAACACTCTTTTTGTAGAAAATGCAAGTGGACATTCGGAGCGCTAAGATTGTAATAGAGGAAAAAGGAATATCTCCAATTAAAAACTACACAGAAACATTCTCTGAAACCCCTTTCTGTTCTCCGCATTCAACTAACAGAGTTGAGCCTAACTTTTGAAGGAGCAGTTCTGAAACACTCTTTGTGTAGAAACTGCAGGTGGATATTCGGAGTGCTAAGTGGGTAATAGTCCAATAAGGAGTATCTTCAACTAAATACTACACAGAAGCATTCTGTGAAACTTCTTTCTGTTCTGTGCATTCAACTAAGACAGTTGAACCTTACATTTGATTGAGCCGTTCTGAAACACTCTTTCTGTAGAAACTGCAATTGGACATTCTGAGCGCTAAGAGGCCTATAATGGGAAAAAGAATGTCTACAAATAAAAACTACACAGAAGCATTGTTTGAAACTTATTTCTGATATGAGCATTCAGCTAACAGAGTTAAACCATACTTTTGATTGCGCAGTTCAGAACTCTCTTTCTGTAGAAAATGCAAGTGGACATTTGGAGCGCTAAGAGGGTAATAGTGGAAAAAGAAATATATTCAAATATAAACTACACAGAAGCACTCTGTGAAACTTGTTTCTGTTCTGTGCAATCAACTACCAGGGTTGAACCTTACTTTTAATTGAGCCGTTCTGAAACACTCTTTCTGTAGAAACTGCAATTGGACATTCTGAGCGCTAAGAGGCCTATATTGGGAAAAAGAATATCTACAAATAAAAACTACACAGAAGCATTCTGTGAAACTTCTTTCTGTTCTGTTCATTCAACTAAAAGTGTTGAACCTTAGTTTTGATTGAGCCGTTCTGAAATACTCTTTCTGTAGAAAATGCAAGTGGAGATTCGGAGCGCTAAGAAGGTAAGAGTGGAAAAAGGAATGTCTTCAAATATAAACTACACAGAATCATTCTGTGAAACTTCTTTGTGATCTGTGCATTCAGCTAACAGAGTTAAACCATACTTTTCATTGAGCAGATCTGAACACTCTTTCTGTAGAAAATGCAACTGGACATTTGGAGCGCTAAGAGGGTAGTCGTGGAAAAAGGAATATATTCAAATATAAACTACACAGAAGCATTCTGTGAAACTTCTTTCTGATCTGAGCATTCAGTTAACAGAATTAAAACATACATTTGATTGAGCAGTTTTGAAACACTCTGTCTGTAGAAAATGCAACTGGACATTCGTAGCGCTTAGTGGGTAATAGTGGAAAAAATTATATGTTCAAATATAAACTACACAGAAGCATTGTATGAAACTTCTTTCTGTTCTGTGCATTCAACTAACAGAGTTGAACCTTACTTTTGATTGAGCCATTCTGAAACACTATTTCTGTAGAAACTGCAATTGGACATTCTGAGCGCTAAGAGGCCTATATGGGGAAAAATAATATCTTCAAATAAAAACGACACAGAAGAATTGTGTGAAACTTATTTCTGATATGTGCATTCAGATAACAGAGTTAAACCATACTTTTGATTGAGCAGTTCCGAACACTCTTTCTGTAGAAAATGCAAGTGGACATTCGGAGCGCTAAGAGGGTAATACTGCAAAAAGGAATATATTCAAATATAAACTGCACAGAAGCATTCTGTGAAACTTCTTTCTGTTCTGTGCATTAAACTAACTGAGTTGAACCTTACTTTTGAAGGAGCAGTTCTGAAACACACTTTGTGTAGAAACTGCGAGTGGATATTCGGAGCGCTAATTGGGTAATAGTCTAAAAATTAGTATCGTCAACTAAATACTACACAGAAGCATTCTGTGAAACTTCTTTCTGTTCTGTGCATTCAACTAAGAGAGTTGAACCTTACATTTGATTGAGCCGTTCTGAAACACTCTTTCTGTAGAAATTGCAATTGTACATTCTGAGCGCTAAGAGGCCTATATTGGGAAAAATAATATCTTCAAATAAAAACTACACAGAAGCATTGTTTGAAACTTATTTCAGATATGTGCATTCAGCTAACAGAGTTAAACCATACTTTTGATTGCGCAGTTCAGAACACTCTTTCTGTAGAAAATGCAAGTGGACATTCGGAGCGCTAAGAGGGTAATAGTGGAAAAAGGAATATATTCAAATATAAACTACACAGAAGCATTCTGTGAAACTTCTTTCTGTTCTGTGCATTCAACTACCAGGTTTGAACCTCACTTTTGATTGAGCCGTTCTGAAACACTCTTTCTGTAGAAACTGCAATTGGACATTCTGAGCGCTAAGAGACCTATATTGGGAAAAAGAATATCTACAAATAAAAACTACACAGAAGCATTCTGTGAGACTTCTTTCTGTTCTGTTCATTCAACTAAAAGAGTTGAACCTTAGTTTTGATGGAGCCGCTCTGAAACACTCTTTCTGTAGAAAATACAAGTGGAGATTCGGAGCGCTAAGAGGGTAATAGTGGAAAAAGGAATATATACAAATATAAACTACACAGTAGCATTCTCTGAAACTAATTTCTGTTCTGTGCATTCAACTAACAGTTTTGAACCTTACTTTTGATTGAGCCGTTCTGAAACACTCTTTCTGTAGAAACTGCAATTGGACATTCTAAGCTCTAAGAGGCCTACATTAGGAAAAACAATATCTTCAAATAAAAACTACACAGATGCATTCTGTGAAACTTATTTCTGACCTGTAAATTCAGTTAACAGAGCTAAACCATATTTTTGATTGAGCAGTTATGAAACACACTTTTTGTAGAAAATGCAAGTGGACATTCGGAGCGCTAAGATTGTAGTAGAGGAAAAAGGAATATCTCCAATTAAAAACTACACAGAAGCATTCTCTCAAACCCCTTTCTGTTCTCCACATTCAACTAACAGAGTTGAGCCTTACTTTTGAAGGAGCAGTTCTGAAACACTCTTTGTGTAGAAACTGCCAGTGGATATTCGGAGCGCTAAGTGGGTAATAGTCCAAAAAGGTGTATCTTCAACTAAATACTACACAGAAGCATTCTGTGAAACTTCTGTCTGTTCTGTGCATTCAGCTAAGAGAGTTGAACCTTACATTTGATTGAGCCGTTCTGAAACACTCTTTCTGTAGAAACTGCAATTGGACATTCTGAGCGCTAAGAGGCCTATATTGGGAAAAATAATATCTTCAAATAAAAACTACACAGAAACATTGTTCGAAACTTATTTCTGATATGTGCATTCAGCTAACAGAGTTAAACCATACTTTTGATTGCTCAGTTCAGAACACTCTTTCTGTAGAAAATGCAAGTGGACATTCGGAGCGCTAAGAGGGTAATAGTGGAAAAAGGAATATATTCAAATATAAACTACACAGAAGCATTCTGTGAAACTTCTTTCTGTTCTGTGCATTCAACTACCAGGGTGGAACCTTACTTTTGATTGAGCCGTTCTGAAACACTCTTTCTATAGAAACTGCAATTGGACATTCTGAGCGCTAAGAGGCCTATATTGGGAAAAAGAATATCTACAAATTTAAACTACACAGAAGCATTCTGTGAAACTTCTTTCTGTTCTGTTCATTCAACTAAAAGAGTTGAACCTTAGTTTTGATTGAGCCGTTCTGAAACACTCTTTCTGTATAAAATGCACGTGGAGATTCGGAGCACTAAGTGGGTAATAGTGGAAAAAGGAATGTCTTCAAATATAAACTACACAGAATCATTCTGTGAGACTACTTTCTGATCTGTGCATTCAGCTAACAGAGTTAAACCATACTTTTGATTGAGCAGATCTGAACACTCTTTCTGTAAAAATGCAACTGGACATTTGGAGCGCTAAGATGGTAGTCGTGGAAAAAGGAATATATTCAAATATAAACTACACAGAAGCTTTCTGTGAAACTTCTTTCTGATCTGAGCATTCAGCTAACAGAGTTAAAACATACTTTTGATTGAGCAGTTTTGAAACACTCTGTCTGTAGAAAATGCAACTGGACATTCGTAGCGCTAAGTGGGTTATAGTGGAAAAAAGAATATGTTCAAATATAAACTACACAGAAGCATTGTATGAAACTTCTTTCTGTTCAGTGCATTCAACTAACAGAGTTGAACCTTACTTTTGATTGAGCCGTTCTGAAACACTCTTTCTGTAGAAACTGCAATTGGACATTCTGAGCGCGAAGAGGCCTATATTGGGAAAAATAATATCTTCAAATAAAAACTACACAGAAGCATTGTGTGAAACTTATTTCTGATATGTGCATTCAGCTAACAGAGTTAAACCATACTTTTGATTGCGCAGTTCCGAACACTCTTTATGTAGAAAATGCAAGTGGACATTCGGAGCGCTAAGAGGGTAATAGTGGAAAAAGTAATATATTCAAATATAAACTACACAGTAGTATTCTGTGAAACTACTTTCTGTTCTGTGCATTCAACTAACAGAGCTGAACCTTACTTTTGATTGAGCCGTTCTGAAACACTCTTTCTGTAGAAACTGCAATTGGACATTCTAAGCGCTAAGAGGCCTACATTAGGAAAAAGAATATCTTCAAATAAAAACTACACAGATGCATTCTGTGAAACATATTTCTGTTCTGTAAATTCAGTTAACAGAGCTAAACCATATTTTTGATTGAGCAGTTATGAAACACTCCTTCGTAGAAAATGCAAGTGGACATTCGGAGCGCTAAGATTGTAATAGAGGAAAAAGGAATATCTCCAATTAAAAACTACACAAAAGCATTCTCTGAAACCCCTTTCTTTTCTCCGCATTCAACTAACAGAGTTGAGACTTACTTTTGAAGGAGCAGTTCTGAAACATTCTTTGTGTAGAAACTGCCAGTGGATATTCGGAGCGCTAAGTGGGTAATATTCCAAAAAGTAGTATCTTCAACTAAATACTACACAGAAGCATTCTGTGAAACTTCTTTCTGTTCTGTGCATTCAACGAGGAGAGTTGAACCTTACATTTGATTGAGCCGTTCTGAAACACTCTTTCTGTAGAAATTGCAATTGGACATTCTGAGCGCTAAGAGGCCTATATTGGGAAAAAAAATATCTTCAAATAAAAACTACACAGAAGCATTGTTTGAAACTTATTTCTGATATGTGCATTCAGCTAACAGAGTTAAACCATACTTTTGATTGCGCAGTTCAGAACACTCTTTCTGTAGAAATTGCAAGTGGACATTCGGAGCGCTAAGAGGGTAATAGTGGAAAAAGGAATATATTCAAATATAAACTACACAGAAGCATTCTGTGAAACTTCTTTCTGTTCTGTGCATTCAACTACCAGGGTTGAACCTTACTTTTGATTGAGCCGTTCTGAAACACTCTTTCTGTAGAAACTGCAATTGGACATTCTGAGCGCTAAGAGGCCTATATTGGGAAAAAGAATATCTACAAATAAAAACTACACAGAAGCATTCTGTGAAACTTCTTTCTGTTCTGTTCATTCAACTAAAAGAGTTGAACCTTAATTTTGATTGAGCCGTTCTGAAACACTCTTTCTGTAGAAAATGCAAGTGGAGATTCGGAGCGCTAAGAGGGTAATAGTGGAAAAACGAATGTCTTCAAATATAAACTACACAGAATCATTCTGTGAAACTTCTTTCTGATCTGTGCATTCAGCTAACAGAGTTAAACCATACTTTTGATTGATCAGATCTGAACACTCTTTCTGTAGAAAATGCAACTGGACATTTGGAGCGCTGACAGGGTAGTCTTCGAAAAAGGAATATATTCAAATATAAACTACACAGAAGCATTCTGTGAAACTTCTTTCTGATCTGAGCATTCAGCTAACAGAGTTAAACCATACTTTTGATTGAGCAGTTTTGAAACACTCTGTCTGTAGAAAATGCAACTGGACATTGGTAGCGCTAAGTGGGTAATAGTGGAAAAAAGAATATGTTCAAATATAAACTACACAGGAGCATTGTATGAAACTTCTTTCTGTTCTGTGCATTCAACTAACAGAGTTGAACCTTACTTTTGATTGAGCCGTTCTGAAACACTCTTTCTGTAGAAACTGCAATTGGACATTCTGAGCGCTAAGAGGCCTATATTGGGAAAAATAATATCTTCAAATAAAAACTACACAGAAGCATTGTGTGAAACTTATTTCTGATATGTTCATTCAGCTAACAGAGTTAAACCATACTTTTGATTGCGCAGTTCCGAACACTCTTTCTGTAGAAAATGCAAGTGGACATTCGGAGCGCTAAGAGGTTAATAGTGGAAAAAGGAATATATTCAAATATAAACTACACAGTAGCATTCTGTGAAACTTCTTTCTGTTCTGTGCATTCAACTAACAGATTTGAACCTTACTTTTGATTGAGCCGTTCTGAAACACTCTTTCTGTAGAAACTGCAATTGGACATTCTAAGCGCTAAGAGGCCTACATTGGGAAAAAGAATATCTTCCAATAAAAACTACACAGATGCATTCTGTGAAACTTATTTCTGATCTGTAAATTCAGTTAACAGAGCTAAACCATATTTTTGATTGAGCAGTTATGAAACACTCTTTTTTTAGAAAATGCAAGTGGACATTCGGAGCGCTCAGATTGTAATAGAGGAAAAAGGAATATCTCCAATTAAAAACTACACAGAAGCATTCTCTGAAACACCTTTCTGTTCTCCGCATTCAACTAACAGAGTTGAGCCTTACTTTTGAAGGAACAGTTCTGAAACACTCTTTGTGTAGAAACTGCCAGTGGATATTCGGAGCGCTAAGTGGGTAATAGTCCAAAAAGGAGTATCTTCAACTAAATACTACACAGAAGCATTCTGTGAAACTTCTGTCTGTTCTGTGCATTCAACTAAGAGAGTTGAACCTTACATTTGATTGAGCCGTTCTGAAACACTCTTTCTGTAGAAACTGCAATTGGACATTCTGAGCGCTAAGAGGCCTATATTGGGAAAAATAATATCTTCAAATAAAAACTACACAGAAGCATTGTGTGAAACTTATTTCTGATATGTGCATTCAGCTAACAGAGTTAAACCATACTTTTGATTGCGCAGTTCAGAACACTCTTTCTGTAGAAAATGCAAGTGGACATTCGGAGCGCTAAGAGGGTAATAGTGGAAAAAGGAATATATTCAAATATAAACTACACAGAAGCATTCTGTGAAACTACTTTCTGTTCTGTGCATTCAACTACCAGTGTTGAACCTTACTTTTGATTGAGCCGTTCTGAAACACTCTTTCTGTAGAAACTGCAATTGGACATTCTGAGCGCTAAGAAGCCTATATTGGGAAAAAGAATATATACAAATTAAAACTACACAGAAGCATTCTGTGAAACATCTTTGTGTTCTGTTCATTCAACTAAAAGAGTTGAACCTTAGTTTTGATTGAGCCGTTCTGAAACACTCTTTCTGTAGAAAATGCAAGTGGAGATTCGGAGCGATAGGAGGGTAATAGTGGAAAAAGGAATGTCTTCAAATATAAACTACACAGAATCATTCTGTGAGACTTCTTTCTGATCTGTGCATTCAGATAACAGAGTAAAACCATACTTTTGATTGAGCAGATCTGAAAACTCTTTCTGTAGAAAATGCAACTGGACATTTGGAGCGCTAAGAGGGTAGTCGTGGAAAAAGGAATATATTCAAATATAAACTACACAGAAGCATTCTGTGAAACTTCTTTCTGATCTGAGCATTCAGCTAACAGAGTTAAACCATACTTTTGATTGAGCAGTTTTGAAACTCTCTGTCTGTAGAAAATGCAACTGGACATTCGTAGCGCTAAGTGGGTAATAGTGGAAAAAAGAAAATGTTCAAATATAAACTACACAGAAGCATTCTGTGAAACTTCTTTCTGATCTGAGCTTTCAGCTAACAGAGTTAAACCATACTTTTAATTGAGCAGTTTTGAAACACTCTGTCTGTTGAAATTGCAATTGGACATTCTGAGCGCTAAGAGGCATATATTGGGAAAAATAATATCTTCAAATAAAAACTACACAGAAGCATTGTGTGAAACTTATTTCTGATATGTGCATTCAGCTAACAGAGTTAAACCATACTTTTGATTGCGCAGTTCCGAACACTCTTTCTGTAGAAAATGCAAGTGGACATTCGGAGCGCTAAGAGGGTAATAGTGGAAAAAGGAATATATTCAAATATAAACTACACAGTAGCATTCTGTGAAACTTCTTTCTGTTCTGTGCGTTCAACTAAAAGAGTTGAACCTTACTTTTGATTGAGCCGTTCTGAAACACTCTTTCTGTAGAAACTGCAATTGGACATTCTAATCGCTAAGAGGCCTACATTGGAAAAAGAATATCTTCAAATAAAAACTACACAGATGCATTCTGTGAAACTTATTTCTGATCTGTAAATTCAGTTAACAGAGCTAAACCATATTTTTGATTGAGCAGTTATGAAACACTCTTTTTGTATAAAATGCAAGTGGACATTCGGAGCGCTAAGATTGTAATAGAGGAAAAAGGAATATCTCCAATTAAAAACTACACCGAAGCATTCTCTGAAACCCCTTTCTGTTCTCCGCATTCAACTAACAGAGTTGAGCCTTACTTTTGAAGGAGCAGTTCTGAAACACTCTTTGTGTAGAAACTGCCAGTGGATATTCGGAGCGCTAAGTGGGTAATAGTCCAAAAAGCAGTATCTTCAACTAAATACTACACCGAAGCATTCTGTGAAACTTCTGTCTGTTCTGTGCATTCAAGTAAGAGAGTTGTACCTTACATTTGATTGAGCCGTTCTGAAACACTCTTTCTGTAGAAACTGCAATTGGACATTCTGAGCGCTAAGAGGCCTATACTGGGAAAAAAAAATATCTACAAATAAAAACTACACAGAAGCATTCTGTGAAACTGCTTTCTGTTCTGTTCATTCAACTAAAAGCGTTGAACCTTAGTTTTGATTGAGCCGTTCTGAAACACTCTTTCTGTAGAAAATGCAAGTGGAGATTCAGAGCGCTAAGAGGGTAATAGTGGAAAAAGGAATGTATTCAAATATAAACTACACAGAATCATTCTGTGAGACTTCTTTCTGATCTGTGCATTCAGCTAACAGAGTTAAACCATACTTTTGATTGAGGAGATCTGAACACTCTTTCTGTAGAAAATGCAACTGGACATTTGGAGCGCTAAGAGGGTAGTCGTGGAAAAAGGAATATATTCAAATATAAACTAAACAGAAGCATTCTGTGAAACTTCTTTCTGATCTGAGCATTCAGCTAACAGAGTTAAACCATACTTTTGATTGAGCAGTTTTGAAACCCTCTGTCTGTAGAAAATGCAACTGGACATTCGTAGCGCTAAGTGGGTAATAGTGGAAAAAAGAAAATGTTCAAATATAAACTACACAGAAGCATTGTATGAAACTACTTCCCGTTCTGTGCATTCAACTAACAGTGTTGAAACTTACTTTTGATTGAGCCGTTCTGAAACACTCTTTTTGTAGAAACTGCAATTGGACATTCTGAGCGCTAAGAGGCCTATGTTGGGAAAAATAATATCTTTAAATAAAAACTACACAGAAGCATTGTGTGAAACTTATTTCTGATATGTGCATTCAGCTAACAGAGTTAAACCATACTTTTGATTGCGCAGTTCTGAACACTCTTTCTGTAGAAAATGCAAGTGCACATTCGGAGCGCTAAGAGGGTAATAGTGGAAAAAGGAATATATTCAAATATAAACTACACAGTAGCATTCTGTGAAACTTCTTTCTCTTCTGTGCATTCAACTAACAGAGTTGAACCTTACTTTTGATTGAGCCGTTCTGAAACACTCTTTCTGTAGAAACTGCAATAGGACATGCTAAGCGCTAAGAGGCCTACATTGGGAAAAAGAATATCTTCAAATAAAAACTACACAGATGCATTCTGTGAAACTTATTTCTGATCTGCAAATTCAGTTAACAGAGCTAAACCATATTTTTGATTGAGCAGTTATGAAACACTCTTTTTGTAGAAAATGCAAGTGGACATTCGGAGCGCTAAGATTGTTATAGAGGAAAAAGGAATATCTATAATTAAAAACTACACAGAAGCATTCTCTGAAACCCATTTCTGTTCTCTGCATTCAACTAACAGAGTTGAGCCTTACTTTTGAAAGAGCAGTTCTGAAACACTCTTTTTGTAGAAACTGCCAGTGGATATTCGGAGCGCTAAGTGGGTAATAGTCCAAAAAGGAGTATCTTCAACTAAATACTACACAGAAGCATTCTGTGAAAGTACTTTCTGTTCTGTGCATTCAACTAGAGAGTTGAACCTTACATTTGATTGAGCCGTTCTGAAACACTCTTTCTGTAGAAACTGCAATTGGACATTCTGAGCGCTAAGAGGCCTATATTGGGAAACATAATATCTTCAAATAAAAACTACACAGAAGCATTGTTTGAAACTAATTTCCGATATGTGCATTCAGCTAACAGAGTTAAACCATACTTTTGATTGCGCAGTTCAGAACACACTTTCTGTAGAAAATGCAAGTGGACATTCGGAGCGCTATGATGGTAATAGTGGAAAAAGGAATATATTCAAATATAAACTACACAGAAGCATTCTGTGAAACTTCTTTCTGTTCTGTGCATTCAACTACCAGGGTTGAACCTTACCTTTGATTGAGCCGTTCTGAAACACTCTTTCTATAGAAACTGCAATTGGACATTCTGAGCTCTACGAGGCCTATATTGGGAAAAAGAATATCTACAAATAAAAACTACACAGAAGCATTCTGTGAAACTTCTTTCTGTTCTGTTCATTCAACTAAAAGAGTTGAACCTTAGTTTTGATTGAGCCGTTCTGAAACACTCTTTCTGTAGAAAATGCAAGTGGACATTCGGAGCGCTAAGAGGGTAATAGTGGAAAAATGATTATATTCAAATATAAACTACACAGTAGCATTCTGTGAAACTTCTTTTTGTTCTGTGCATTCAACTAACAGAGTTGAACCTTACTTTTGATTGAGCCGTTCTGAAGCACTCATTCTGTAGAAACTGCAATTGGACATTCTAAGCGCTAAGGGGCCTACATTGGGAAAAGAATATATTCAAATAAAAACTACACAGATGCATTCTGTGAAACTTATTTCTGATCTGTAAATTCAGTTAACAGAGCTAAACCATATTTTTGATTGAGCAGTTATGAAACACTCTTTTTGTAGAAAATGCAAGTGGACATTCGGAGCGCTAAGATTGTAATAGAGGAAAAAGGAATATATCCAATTAAAAACTACACAGAAGCATTCTCTGAAACCACTTTCTCTTCTCCGCATTCAACTAACAGAGTTGAGCCTTACTTTTGAAGGAGCAGTTCTGAAAAAATCTTTGTGTAGAAACTGCCAGTGGATATTCGGAGCGCTAAGTGGGTAATATTCCAAAAAGGAGTATCTTCAACTAAATACTACACAGAAGCATTCTGTGAAACTTCTTTCTGTTCTGTGCATTCAACTAAGAGAGTTGAACCTTACATTTGATTGAGCCGTTCTGAAACACTCTTTCTGTAGAAACTGCAATTGGACATTCTGAGCGCTAAGAGGCCTATATTGGGAAAAATAATATCTTCAAATAAAAACTACACAGAAGCATTGTTTGAAACTTATTTCTGCTATGTGCATTCAGCTAACAGAGTTAAACCATACTTTTGATTGCGCAGTTCAGAACACACTTTCTGTGGAAAATGCAAGTGGACATTCGGAGCGCTAAGAGGGTAATAGTGGAAAAAGGAATATATTCAAATATAAACTACACAGAAGCATTCTGTGAAACTTCTTTCTGTTCTGTGCATTCAACTAACAGAGTTGAACCTTACTTTTGATTGAGCCGTTCTGAAACACTCTTTCTGTAGAAAATGCAAGTGGAGATTCGGAGCGCTAAGAGGGTAATAGTGGAAAAAGGAATGTCTCCAAATATAAACTACACAGAATCATTCTGTGAAACTTCTTTCTGATCTGTGCATTCAGCTAACAGAGTTAAACCATACTTTTGATTGAGCAGATCTGAACACTCTTTCTGTAGAAAATGCAACTGGACATTTGGAGCGCTAAGAGCGTAGTAGTGGAAAAAGGAATATATTCAAATATAAACTACACAGAAGCATTCTGTGAAACTTCTTTCTGATCTGAGCATTCAGCTAACAGAGTTAAACCATACTTTTGATTGAGCAGTTTTGAAACACTCTGTCTGTAGAAAATGCAACTGGACATTCGTAGGGCTAAGTGGGTAATAGTGGAAAAAAGAATATGTTCAAATATAAACTACACAGAAGCATTGTATGAAACTTCTTTCTGTTCTGTGCATTCAACTAACAGAGTTGAACCTTACATTTGATTGAGCCTTTCTGAAACACTCTTTCTGTAGAAACTGCAATTGGACATTCTGAGCGCTAAGAGGCCTATATTGGGAAAAATAATATCTTCAAATAAAAACTACACAGAAGCATTGTGTGAAACTTATTTCTGATATGTTCATTAAGCTAACAGAGTTAAACCATACTTTTGATTGCGCAGTTATGAACACTCTTTCTGTAGAAAATGCAAGTGGACATTCGGAGCGCTAAGAGGGTAATAGTGGAAAAAGGAATATATTCAAATATAAACTACACAGTAGCATTCTGTGAAAATTCTTTCTGTTCTGTGCATTCAACTAACAGAGTTGAACCTTACTTTTGATTGAGCCGTTCTGAAACACTCTTTCTGTAGAAACTGCAATTGGACATGCTAAGCGCTAAGAGTACTACATTGGGAAAAAGAATATCTTCAAATAAAAACTACACAGATGCATTCTGTGGAACTTATTTCTGATCTGTAAATTCAGTTAACAGAGATAAAACATATTTTTGATTGAGCAGTTATGAAACACTCTTTTTGTAGAAAATGCAAGTGGAGATTCGGAGCGCTAAGAGAGTAATAGTGGAAAAAGGAATGTCTTCAAATATAAACTACACAGAATCATTCGGTGAAACTTCTTTCTGATCTGTGCATTCAGCTAACAGAGTTAAACCATACTTTTGATTGAGCAGATCTGAACACTCTTTCTGTAGAAAATGCAACTGGACATTTGGAGCGCTAAGAGCGTAGTAGTGGAAATAGGAATATATTCAAATATAAACTACACAGAAGCATTCTGTGAAACTTCTTTCTGATCTGAGCATTCAGCTAACAGAGTTAAACCATACTTTTGATTGAGCAGTTTTGAAACACTCTGTCTGTAGAAAATGCAACTGGACATTCGTAGCGCTAAGTGGGTAATAGTGGAAAAAAGAATATGTTCAAATATAAACTACACAGAAGCATTGTATGAAACTTCTTTCTATTCTGTGCATTCAACTAACAGAGTTGAACCTTACTTTTGATTGAGCCTTTCTGAAACACTCTTTCTGTAGAAACTGCAATTGGACATTCTGAGCGCTAAGAGGCCTATATTGGGAAAAAGAATGTCTACAAATAAAAACTACACAGAAGAATTGTGTGAAACATCTTTCTGTTCTGTTTGTTCAACTAAAAGAGTTGAACCTTAGTTTTGATTGAGCCGTTCTGAAACACTCTTTCTGTAGAAAATGCAAGTGGAGATTCGGAGCGCTAAGAGGGTAATAGTGGAAAAAGGAATGTCTCCAAATATAAACTACACAGAATCATTCTGTGAAACTTCTTTCTGATCTGTGCATTCAGCTAACAGAGTTAAACCATACTTTTGATTGAGCAGATCTGAACACTCTTTCTGTAGAAAATGCAACTGGACATTTGGAGCGCTAAGAGAGTAGTAGTGGACAAAGGAATATATTCAAATATAAACTACACAAAAGCATTCTGTGAAACTTCTTTCTGATCTGAGCATTCAGCTAACAGAGTTAAACCATACTTTTGATTGAGCAGTTTTGAAACACTCTGTCTGTAGAAAATGCAACTGGACATTCGTAGCGCTAAGTGGGTAATAGTGGAAAAAAGAATATGTTCAAATATAAACTACACAGAAGCATTGTATGAAACTTCTTTCTGTTCTGTGCATTCAACTAACAGAGTTGAACCTTACTTTTGATTGAGCCTTTCTGAAACACTCTTTCTGTAGAAACTGCAATTGAACATTCTGAGCGCTAAGAGATCTCTATTGGGAAAAATAATATCTTCAAATAAAAACTACACAAAAGCATTGTGTGAAACTTATTTCTGATATGTTCATTAAGCTAAAAGAGTTAAACCATACTTTTGATTGCGCAGTTCTGAACACTCTTTCTGTAGAAAATGCAAGTGGACATTCGGAGCGCTAAGATGGTAATAGTGGAAAAAGGAATATATTCAAATATAAACTACACAGTAGCATTCTGTGAAAATTCTTTCTGTTCTGTGCATTCAACTAACAGAGTTGAACCTTACTTTTGATTGAGCCGTTCTGAAAC